>NC_143396.1:177488679-178113679 GCF_052110815.1 Crocodylus siamensis | reverse complement strand
GAGATTTTGGCTGTGACTAATGCGATTTTCTTTCACTATTGAACATACACCAGGAAAACTGCTCATAGCTGCAGACACCCTATCCAGAGCACCAGTTAGACAGCCACCAAGAGAAGAAGAAACAACTTTGGAAAAAGATGTTGATATATATTACCATAGTTCTGACAGTGTTGCCAACATATGCTATTAGACGTGAGCAAATTAGAAATGAGCAGTAGGAGAGTGATTAATTCATTTCTGTCAAAATGGATGGGGCCACAGGCTGCAATTTCCAAAAGACCTACAACCATATTGACAGGGCTGAAACGTTCTCCACATACTTGATGGTTTGCTCTTTAAACGAAGACACATTGTGATCCCTCAGGTGCTTCAGATAGCACTGTTTTCAAAGTGTCATGAAGGACACCAGAGTATAAACAAAGGCAGGGCAAGAGCACAGCAGTCTATATGGTGGCCTGGGCTAAGTGAGCAAATTCAGAATTTTAGTGGAAGGTTGTGAGAATTGCAAGAAAGAAAAAAGATTGTTTCCAGATACCACATAGAGCTTTGCAACATATATGAAATGGACATATATATTGTAGTAGATTATTGTTCTAGATATATTGACTTAGCTCTGCTTACACAGACCTCATTGACACAGATCATCCAGAAACTGAAGTCTATAATTTCAAGGAATGACATTTCTGAGATCCTCATAACAGACAATGGACCTCTGTTTTCGTCTGAGTTATTTCTACAGTTTTCAGAGAACTTTACTTTTCAGCGTCATGCCACCTGTCTTTACTATCCTCAGAGCAATGGGGAAGCTGAGAGAAAATACAGACTTTGAAACAGCTTCTATATAAATCCAAAAATCCATATCTGGCACTCCTGACACTTCTGACATCAAGACTTTCACTGGTTGAACTGCTGATGGGATGATGATTTAGGATACTTAATCTGAGATAGTCCAACCTACAGAAATTTAAAAAACAAGATGCTGAACTAAAACTCCAACAGCAAAACAACTTCACTGTTCAGCATGGAGCAAAACCACTACCAGAGCTTCTGCCAGGGGAACATAGTTTGGCTCAAAACGTCCCAAATGTTTGGAACTGTCCAAAATGAATCAAACTTCCTAGATTCTACATAGTGAAGACTCCAAAAGGCATTCTACGAAGAAAAAGAATTCACCTTTAGCATATTCCGCCTCAACATAAAGTGGATCAACCACCAGAAAGGGATAGGGTCAGAGCATGAAAATGAATCTCCTTCTCATGGAAGTCAGCAGGAATGCTTAATTACAGATGGGAGCTCTAAAGAACAAGATCTAGAAGATAGAGCAGACCTCTGCAGAGACTTGACCTTTAAACATTCATTTATAGTTTCAAGTTTAGATATTGGTTGGTTGGTACAGCAGTGTAAATAATCTTAAAAGCTATAGTTGATCACTAATCATTTATAATGTGTTGTGATCTAATCTTGTAGTTTTTAAAGAAAGGAAGACATGGAGTGATCACAAGGTCCTGGTTCTCTACCCACACTCGACGGGCTGTACTATGAGATCTGTGATAAAGATTTAGTGGGCCCTAGGGAGAGCCAGATTACATTCCACGCTATGGCTCAATGTCTCTGTCTCCCTTGCACCTCATATGTATCAAGTTTTTCAGTGGCACTGAGGCTGTTTGCAAGCTGCTTTTTTTTTTTTTGGTTTGTTTTTTTTTTTAATTTTTCCCATACACCTACATTTTTTTTTTTTTACTGTTTCTAGTAATCGGAACTCTTGGAGAGGTGATATCTTTTATTAGACCAATAAGATGGTTGAAAAAATGTCATTATTTGCTAGCTTTCAGGCTCATGTGCCCTTCCTCGGGCATAGCAGAGTGCAAAGATTGTAAAATTTCTCCCAGGTGGAAATGCAAATCCATATTTCATAGGAGAGCTGGAAGGTGGTGTAATGTCCCCTGGCTAAGAAGTTTATTTTATGTAACGTAGGTTCAAATAAAAGTTGGAGCAAGTCTGTTTACTTCACAGTTGTCTGACGGCAAGCAGGACATTGAATTATGCTCCTTTCTTGTTATGATGTTTCATATTTCACAGGAGGATGGGTGATGGAAGGCTCTTCTGTGCAAGGAATTTCTCTTTTGTTGTGACTGCAATATGAGTATGCAAATTTGGCTTGAAACAAAAGGCCGGAGCAATGGTGTCAGCTTTCAGGTCTCAAGATGTTGAATTTTGCTTCTTGTAAAATTTTGAGGCTTTCATTTCAAAATGGCTAATTTTGATATCTTCCATGTTTCAGGGATACAGGTTGTAGCCATGTTTCTAGGGTTTTAACTCTGCAAGATGAAATCAGGCATGGCAACCTTTGGCGGCCTTGTGTTTGTGTTTTACTCAAGGGCAGAAATCTTAGATGAAAATGTGGTGTGCTGCCGATGGAATGAAGCCAGGAGCATCATAGGCAGGCTTCATTCACTGACTATTTTCCAATCAGGATATTCACAACATAATTTTCTGCAGCATTTCTGTTGGTATAAAGTGTTATCGGGCTAATGGCTTTTATTGCAGAATGTAATCTAAAGGTGTAAGTACGCAGTTGTCGTTTTTGGTGAAAAGATATAGATCACTTCTGTAATACCCTTTCCCCCTTTGTGTACATCAAAAGAAGTAATGTGTGTATATACCTTATTAGAATTAACAAAATGAAAACAGTTTTTCTTTTACAACATCATGTAGTTTGTTATTGGGAGTGCTTATGTGAGATCTATTGGCCATAATGCTCGCAAGTGTAATAAGCATGCTTGCTTCTCTCTTGCAGTTCTTTTAGAAATATATTTGTGATATTATAATAAGTTCATCTAGCATGAGGGGACCTGTCTGATACTTGAACAAGCTACATATTAATACAGTTTTACTTTACAGAAGCCATTTTGGCTTCTTCCCACATTCCTCTGGTTGTTCATTATAATTTCAAACAATTTACCTGGCTTCTAAAGTAAAACAGATATGCTTGGAGATTCCAGGATCACCCTAGGTTTTTTCTAAAAGTATTCATTGCCCTCCAGTCTTCAAGCATGAAGTAGGTGAATTGCAAAACTGCAGTCATTAAAACCTGACACTATATTAAAGTTCTATCAGAGTTCAGCTGTTTAGTGTTAGTGACTTGCTGCTCTAATTACCAATTAGTTCCAACCTTTCCTTTATTGATATCACCATCTGACAATATTTTATCTGAAAAGAGTTGATCTGAATCAAGTATCTCCTTTGACATGCTCTGAAGACTAAGAAATCATTTAACTTCTCTGCAGTATCCTTACCTTCAGTTGCTTCCTCAGGTCTCTTGTAACCCAGCAGGACCACAGATTTTCTCACAGGTTCCCTGCTGCCAAAACCTGTTATGAAAAACAAATAATTGAATAAAAAGGGGTGTCAAATATGCTTGGAGTAGGTGCGTAGGTATATGAAGTGTACCAAAATTTTAGATTTCTCTATGGAATAAGCTGTAAGTTGTTAAAAATATTAAAAAATCTGCTTTTGTCAAATGTTATCCTGATTGTTTTGCTTGTCTATAGCTGTTCTCCCCCAACTTGTTTTTTCTAGACTGTAGTGACTAGGGCAATGGCAGATGAGCAAGGAAAGGTGCAATAAGATCTGGCTTACAATAGGATAAGCTGCAATAGGGTCAGGGTTTGGACCCACTAAGTAGATGAGTCTGCTAGGCTGAATCTGTTCACACGGAGCTTTCAACAAATCAGCATTCTTGATTAAGCAGGTTCTAGTTAAATATTTTGCCCTGTTTGCTTGTACAGTACTGTTAGAAAAAAGAAGCACTTCCAATGTTCTGCCTGACTAAACAGCTTCATCATTGTTGTTGGAGATATTTGGCATCTTAGTTGCTTTTGTTCCAAATGCAAGCCGTTAAAATAAATCCGTGAATAACACTATTGCCATGAGATAATGCTGTGTGTACTTAACTTCACTTAGAAAAACCTGAACAGGGTTTTTATGTTAGTTTTTACACATTTAAAGAGAGCGATATAATAAATCACCAGTTGAAACATGGGAGAAACTGATTTGACATTGCACCATACTGTTCAAAGACAAAAAATAAGATGCCTCGCATGGTGTGTAAGGATTCAAATTCCACTGAGAGTTGCATTGGCTGCTTGCCATTCTCTACATAGCAGGTAATAAAATGTGGTACTTATCCCCACTTCCCCAATTTGTCCTAGCAGTGAGGCAGGTAAAGGCGAAAGCTTCAATTAGGCTGAATGACTTGGTATGGCATGGGTGAGGTACTGCATCCTTATTAAGGGTGATTTAAGAGGGTACTGGCAGACTGAGGCACAATTTCCTTTTGCAAAGAATTTGCACTAAGGAGGCTTTTGAGGTCATTTGAAGAGAGGTTTTCAAAGGTGGTAACTTATCCAGAACAAGGATCCTACAGACTTTGCTCATCACTTCATTTTGGGCTGTCATTTCTTTCTAACTCTGCAGTGTACTGTGTCCTGATTTCTTCATATTTTACTTGGATTTAATTTGGTTTGTGTAATTAATTGGAGACATCGGTATTGCAAATAAATCATAAACTAAACCCTCTCCTCAAGACTGAGTATCATCTTTGACTGCTGTCTGCCTCTCAGCACCTAAAGACCGAGTACAGAACTCTCATTTCCTATAGTTTTTTGGATCAGACATAAAATCTATAGTATGGAAATATGTATGGAAATAATGTAGTTCCAGTGCTGTCTGTTAGTAGGAAACAAGGTACAAGTAACAACTGCTTAAATAATTGAGTAGTAAAGATGTATGTGTTCCTAGGGACATATTATGTACACTTCTATCCCTCTGAGATGTTCTTCTACAAGAGGTTTCTATGGTGTATCTGTCAGTTGCTCATTTTAGGATTAGGTGGTAGCATTAGGGATATTATCTGAAGGTGTGAAAACGAATGAATTTATGTAAGGTAGATAGAACATTTAATGTAGTTATTATTGTCACTATGCACCAGCTTGAGTAATAAAAATCCAGACTAAATGTGAAGTTAAACGAAAGGTTATTATAATTATTCTTATGTGAAAGTAAGAACTGAGTGTTTCAAAAAGTGAAGAGAAGAGTATTCTTGTCTAGGTAAATAATTTATTATGAAAGTAAACATTTCCTTGAAGTAGATGGTATCTGTAACACTGGGAGTTATTGGCTAGTGTGATTTCAGATGCGTTTGGTTTTCAGACAGTATCTATTAAGATAAATGCTTGTTATCAGTTGTGATGAACTTGGTAGTACACTACTTCTAAAGTTGAACCTCTAGAGCTAAGAATTCCTTAAAATCTGTTTAGGAATAGAGTTCCTTGCTACAGGGCACATACTAAATGCCACCATGCTAAATCCTGTGTGGTCACTAATTAATAGTGATATAATTAGCTTTTACTTGTGCTTGCAATGTTGCAGAAGGGTATGATGCTCATTCAAACTCATAGATCATAGAAGTGATCATAGAATCATAGGGTTGGAAGGGGTGTCATGAGGTCATCTAGTCCAACCCCTTACTCAAAGCAGGACCATCCCCAACTGGATCATTCTGGCCAAGGCTTTGTCTAGCTGGTTTTTGAAAACCTCCAAGGATGGAGCATCCACCACCTCTCTGGGTAACTTGTTCTAGTGCTTTACTGCCCTCCTAGTGAGAAAATTCTTCTTAATATGTAACCTAAATGTTCCTTTCTGCAACTGAAGACCATTGCTCCTTGTTCTGTCATCTGCCACCACTGAGAACAGTCTAACTCCATCCTTGTTCAAACCCTTCTTAAGGTAGTTAAAGGCTATTAAATCCTCCCTCAGTCTTCTCTTCTCCAGACTAAAGAAGCCCAGTTCCCTCAGCCTCTCGTTAGAAGTCATATCCCCCAGCCCCCTCACCATTTTTGTTGCCCTTGCTGGACACTCTCCAATTTGTCCACATCCTTTCTGTAGTGAGGTGCCCCAAACTGAAACCAGTATACCAGATGTGGCCTCACCAGTCCCCAATCTGTACTGGTGCATGGGATTGTTCTGTCCTAAGTGCAGGACTTTACACTTGTCCTTGTTGAACCTCACAAAACTTCTTTTGGCCCAATGCTCCAATTTGTTGAGGTCTCCCTGAATCCTACCGCTACCCTTTAGTGTATCTACTACACCTCTTATATACTTATAGGCTGCTACCAATTCACTCCTGAGCCTTCACTTCTTCAGACTGAAGAGTCCCAAGCCTTTCAGCCTCTCCTCATAAGGCCTGTTCTCTTGACCTCTAATCATGTGTGTGGCTGTCCTCTGGACTTTGGAGCTTCTCCACATAATTTTTGAAGTGTGGAGCCCAGAATCAGTCAGCAATGCAGAAATCCTTGACTGATTTGCCAGCTTTGCAACGGATAGAGAAAGTGATCAACTTATGATCATGGTTACCTAGTTTCCCTTCGATCCTAAGGTCACTCACTAGATCATTCTCTTTGGCCAGAACCAGATAGTTTCATAGTTTTTAGGGTCGGAAGGGACCTGAGTAGATCATCTAGTCCGACCCCCTGCCATGGTAGGAAATAATACTGGGGTCAAACGACTGCAGCAAGATGTTTATCCAGCCTCCTCTTAAAAACCCCCAGGGTAGGAACCAGATGCAGCAGTGCCTTACGTCTTGTTGGCCTGTGGACTTCTTGAGTCAAATAGAGCTCATCAGTGCAAGCCAGGAAGCTTCACAACCAATCAGATTTGGCTGAATTCCCTTCACATGAGATTTCAAGGTGGTTGAAGTCACCTGTGATGACCATGCACCAAGAGCATGCAGCCTCTGCCAGTTCCCTAGAGAATTCGTGGTCAAGTTCTTCCTCCTGGTTAGGAGGTTGAGAAGAATGTTGCTGGAAGCTTGGGGGAGCAGTGAGTGGTGGTTGTGATTGTTTGGTGGGAGTGTGATAGAAGAGACAGCAAAGGAAGTTTCCTTCTGCTGTTGTGCTAATCTTTCTGTAGTTCGTTGGTCTGCTCCTGCCGCCTGTTACCACACTATACTTTGTTCTGAGGATATGCTAGAATCAGTTCCTGCCTTTTGGTCATTGCCCTCTGGGAAGCACTCTATGCTTTTAGCTCCCATTTGGAATTAACTCTAGATGTTGTTTCTTATGTGCCTCCAGGAAACACTAGTCATCTTTCAGGAGTGAACCTTGAAGAAGTCATTGTGCTAGTGATATGCTAGTGTTACTCCATGTATCCAGCTGGGCTGTTAGCATAAGGGACTTGAACCTTGGGGCTTTGGTTTGAAAAGCATGATCCCCTCTATTACTTGAGATAGAAGGTCCAGCCCTGTTGACCCAAGCTGCACAAGACTCATCAACCTTGATGTGTGTGTGTGTGTGTGTGTGTGTGTGTGTGTGTGTGTTTGCAGAGAGAGATTGCACAATGAGCTACGCAGTGTAGGCAGTCTATAACATTTCAGTTGGAAATATACTCAAAGAGCAAAGCAGACTTTTAGCTTCTGTCTCCCTCTTTCCTGTCACCTCTAAGCCTGGCATGACCTTTGTTTTCAACTGATTAGTTTCCTGAGTTGTTATTTTTTATTTTTTTTTGGCAGTGGGGAGGGAAAGGTAGAAATTATTTTCCCCATCAATTTTGATTCAGTGGTCCAAGGCTTTTCTCCCGATTTTAATACATCTGATGATGGAAAAATTGGCTTGTTTAAAAATAAACTAATGGAATATGTGTTTCTGAATACAGACAATGTTAGGCAGGACTTGTTTATCGTAGGAGTGAATAGAACCAGATTAATTGCCTGCTCCTTTTACTAGGAAACTGACAGTAATGAGACCATTTGTATTTTGTTAAAGGAAAGATCCTGTTTGATGTGTAGTGCATGTGTTTTGAACAGGCAGGATTTTCTTTTAAGTCTTAAAAGAAAGCAGCTCAGTGTTTTGTTTTTTTTTCTAATCTTAAAGTGATTTTTCTAATCTGCATTTCTTAAAGTTTAACATTAACCTGTTCAGTGAATTGAATTACTTCATTTGCCTGGGATCTGAAGTTATGGAACTACTTGGTAGTCCAAATCAATAAGTGTATGCGGCGTTACTTTTATCTGGTGGACTTATTCTCTTTTCTCTTAGAGTTCTGCTTTTAAAATCAGATAAGGCTTATTCAGTCTTGGCAACCTCCCTGCACTGGAGTAGATCAATATCTGAACAAAAGTAGTAATAAACAAGAGCATAAAAAGCAGCTGTGAATAGTCAGAACTTAATTCTGTGTGCCCTGACAGTGATAGGCTTTACTCAACTTGTGATTGGTAGTTGAGTACCAAGATAATTATCAATCCACCACTGGAGTGAAATAGACAGTTACAAACTTTGTGCAGTTGCAGTACTGCATGCAAACAATCATAGAATCATACATCATCATCAGCTCACTGTTTCTGATCTTATGATGTTTTTGATAATGCACGTTTTGAACTGTGTATGAATGAGGATCCCCAGTGTGAAGGTACTGCTGAACTGAAGCTGGGGCAGGAACAGTCACGGTGTGAATACTCTTTTTTTTTCTGCTAGCCAGCGATCATTCAACTGAACCGTCATTACTGCCATACATCCTATCAGGGAGCAGTGTAACACATACATGAATACTGATAGTGTCCAGAGACCTGTTGGCAGGATCTCCTTCTAACCAGCTACTGCAAATGGGTTGGTGAAGAGATGGTTAACTAATGAGAAGCATCAGGAAAGGAACAGAATTGAAAGGATAGCCATGAGCTGGGGTTAATTTGCATGCTTGTAGGAGGAGAAGAGAGGGTACAAGTGGCTGGGACTACACTACCCATTTGGGGTGGGAGAGGGTTTGGCGCTATAGTCTTTAGGGTATAGATAGAGATTGGGGAAATGGAAGCTTGTCTTGGCCGTCAAAGAAAGTCTCTTCCTCAAACTTACATTTCTTAATTTCTTCATAAATCTTTCTTAAATTTCAGGATGAATTTGCACACTAATGAACATTAGCCATTATGTTTCATCTCTTTGGGCTTTTTTTTATAGCCAGTTCTACATTTTGGTCTGCTACAAAATTTTTGACCTTTTAGTGACTATTGCTTTATGGGGGAAGACACATATATACAGAAAGCAGAAATTGGTCCCTGTCCGAAGTCCTGAAAATCCTGACTACAGCGTTGGGGACAGGATGAAATAGCACTGATCTCTTAAGTGTACGGAAGCAGTTTAGATATATATTGAAGCAGTGATATCTTGGCTCAAACATTTGTAGCAGAAAGTTAATAGTTGCTTACGTGGAGCTTTTATGTGCATAAAACAGAAACTTGTAGCTGCAGAAGTTTTCAAGATACTATATAGCTGTCCTGTCAGCAGTTAACTGCAGATCTTCTAAGAAGGCCTTCAGATACCTTGAATGCAAAAGCACAGGTTTCTTGTGCTGTAACACGTACATCTGGTTGTTAGGAGGTATAGCCTTCTATGTTTTTTTCACTTTAACTAAAGTCCTCTTCCTTGCCTCTTGCATAAAAATAACTTCACTATAACTGAATAAAGTGTTGACATTACCTGTGCTCTGACTGAAGCTGTGCATCTTCACACCCAAGTGGAGATTTTTGCTGCTATTAGACAGGTAGACTCACTTAGTGATGCTCACTAGAGAGCCAGAGTCAATAAGCGCATGATTTAGTAGTATCCTTGATGCCAAAGAGGCTTAGGGGTGAACCTAAATGTCCATCTAGGTTCTTCGGCTTAGAAGCTGAAAAAAAATCACACGTGAGATGCAATATGGAATGAAGATAAATGTGTTTTTTCAAGTACATCCTCAACTATCCTGACCTCAGTTATCTGAAGAGGAACATTTTCCCCCTAACTTGTTAATGTTTGTATTGTGTGTGTAAGTAACTGCTCTCTCTCAGCTTTATTACCTCATTGTAGTCAAAGAGAGTACTGTATCTCTACTCTTAAGTTTGATGTAGTTCTGTAACTTGTAATTTTTGGTATCATATACCGTTCTCTTCTAAACTTTATTTAATACAGTACTGTATCTCTACTGTTAAATCTAATGCAGTAACTTGCAGCTGTTTCACTTCGCTGAGCAAAATGGCTATCTAAACAGCTGTCCGTAGATGCTTTTCAAAAGGGTTTGGATAACAAAGAATATACTATAGAATATCTTCAGTAATGACTTGCACTGTGGTCTTTTTTTGCCCCTTTTTATTGCACTTTTCATGAAAGGGATTTTGCTCTAGGTTTACAGAGCACTGGCAGTAGTCTAACAGTGTAATGAATTCTGTAAAATGACTACACACATGCATGTACACGCACACATATAAAGGGTAACCCTGGCTGCTGAAAAGAAACTACAGAGTAAAATGAATATTAGTGTAATAATTTGAGTAAAGTATAAAAAGCCGCCACAGTTTGCTCTCTCTCTTTTGTGGTTTCTGCCTCCTAGCAATGAAAACTTAAGATATTTACCTACTATGGCTTGGCTTTGATTTCCTCCCCTTAGTATCAATGACAGTCAAGTAGAAGAAATGAAGAAACAGGTAGTGATCTGTCAGCCCTCATTGACACTTCTTCCCTTCATTTTAAGAGTCTGCAAAGGGCCAGATTTGGTACAAGATCAAGAGATTAGATCTGATGTTCTGCTCCTTTTAAGTGGGGCCTTCATAACCATTCGGAACACTAGCAGTATAGATTTAAAGGGGAGAACTTTCTTTGTAATTCAAATATAACTTTCAGTGTGAATTTTGTTGTGCAGCAATTAGGTAGTCCTTTGTTTTCTAATTGGGTTTTCTTTAAAGTTTTGTGACATATTGGTATACTTCAAATTCTGACAGTTTACGTAACAATTAAAGACCAATTTTGTGCTTCCTCACTCAGCCACTAAGTGCATCCCTTGTTTTTTTGGTTCTGGATTAGGCTGATCTTTGTACTTAAAAGTTTTAAAGTATGTTCTGCTTCTCTCTGTACTTGAAAGCTTTAAAGCATCCTCTGCTTTAAAATGACTGTTTAACATTAGAAGAATGTGTGCAGAAACTTTTACTTATAGTGTTTGTGGGGGTTTTTTCCCTTCTTTTAAAATGGTCAGATTTTGCAGAGCAATTTACATTTCAAATATTATAATTTTATGATAAAGTATGGTAAGGACTTCAAGTAAGGTATTTGTTTACATTCTGATTACAGCACCAAAATTCCTAATAGAAAGACTTACAGAAAAAATTGGGAGCTAGGAGGCAAAACTTAGGCTTCAAGCCTGTTCCCAGCCTTGAAGTACTGTATTTACTCGCGTACAAGAGAAGATTTTCCACCCATTTCCCCCACCGCCCCACCCCAAGTCGTCATGTGGGGGGAAAAAACCTATTGTCTTACAATCACATACAAGGAAACCTCATTAAATACATTGCCAATAATTAAACTGGTGCCAAAAGCATCATGTGTTCAGTAATGGAAGCCAATTATGATGCTGATAATGCAGCTAACACTGAGCATGAGCCTGTATGGGATAAACACATACAACACATGGCCTGTATGGGATAAACATGCAGATGGGAACCTACCACAAGGATTGGTTAGTGCATCTGAATAAAATATATGCTAGTTCCAGCCATGAGTGGGGGACTAATTAGCAGTGAAGGGTTATCTGGAGTACACACATACTGAGCAGTGCTGAACTATGGGGTTGCCATGGCTTGAAATGCTGTTGACTCTGCTGTGGCCCAACGCAATGAACTATATGGTAAATCCTGAACCTTTTGGCTTTGAACTAATATCGTTCATAGTTTGTATAAGTAGGTGCTGAAGTGCTGCTTTAAAGTGTGTTTAAGGAGTACCTGTGCACATAAGCCTTACTATATGCAAAAACTATAGCTATATTTATTTTAAGATTAGTATTTTCAAATATGCTCATCACTTCCGTGTGGTCAGAAAGAGCAGGGTCTGACAACAAGTGGCTGCAGAAGGAAGAAGCTGGCCGGGGGCAAGGCAGCAGTAGCCAGGGGGGCTACTTGACCCAACTAGATTTATTTTCCCTGCTGCAGCAGGGAAAAGGGGACAAATTCAAGGAAAACCTCCAATAATTAAGTTCTATAATTTTGCAGGTATAACAAATTTTTAAAAAAATCATACGTAGAATATAATTATAGGGACGTCATCTTATAATCAGGGTTGTCTTGTATTCAAATACATATGGCAACACATACAGAAAATGCTAATGGAGCATATAGCTCCAGATACATAAAAGGAGTAGAAATGCAAGAAGGTTCTACATTAACAGCTCTTGATTTGTGCAGATAGCATTTTTGTACCTAAAGCTTTGTAGCAGATCCTGAATGAGTTTGTTTACTGATAACATATAGAATAGGAGTATAAAGTCAATGAATTTCTGTCCTTTATCTTTTATTAGTCATCTCAATATACATTCTAACACAAAGAAAAACCCTCTCCTCACTAACCAAGGCCATGCATGTGTTATGAAAATGGGTTGTTTTGAAATACTGTATAGTACATACTACCTTTTTAGTGAGATCAATTATAGGGTCTGTGGCCGCCGGGCCTCGAATAGTCGTACTTGTGCGACCTTCGCTCTGGTGGTAGACGTAAGGCATCTTATGGACTCGTGTCGTAGACCGAGTAGGTGTCTCCCCCTTGAGTCGCCTCCCCTGTTTTCTCCTGCCATGACTTGTTGTTCCTCAGTAGACAGGATTGGTCATCGGATGGCCCGTAGTTTGCCTGACGGTCATTCACGGGGCTCCACCACCCCTACACCCCGGCCTCACGCCCCCTCAGGTGTGTTGTCCTTCTGTCAGCCTCATCTCCTCTTGTGGGACAACGCCTTACAGCTTGGCATCTAGATGCCCGTAGCCTATGGCCAAGTTTGCCCATGTGGGCCCTCCCCCCTCGACCTTCCTTGCCTCCACCCCTTCTTTCAGGGAAATGCAAAAAAACCTTCTGAGGATCCTCCTCGACCCCATTCCTTGGGGATACACAGCACTTTCCACTCTCCCCCTTTACACGGGGCGACTAAATAAAACACATTAACAAAACACAAAATAATGAGCCACTTCCTGACGTGGCTGCACTCTGCCCCCTTACTATCCTTCCCCTTGCTGTAGCTTGGGGAGCTCTTTACTCCTTGCCTTTTGCCTTTGGTATTCGCTCCCATTCTCCCGTCCGCCCGGCTGGGACCGGCGGCGATACCCACCCCAACTGTAAACCCCTTGGGGCTCTCCTGGGGTCTTCTCCCTCTGGTGTGGCTTCCTCCTTGCCCCGGTCATCCCAGTACTCCCACCTGGGGTCTGTTCAGGCTCCGGGTGCAGCTCTGGTTCCATCCCTGGGTCCGGACTACCTGGTGCTCCGTCGCCATCCTGTGCGTGCTTCTGTTGAGGCATTCTGCCCCGCACTGCCAGCATCTGCCAGCTCATCAGACTCCGCGGGTCCCGAGGGGAGGATCTGCTCCGCTCCCTGCAGTGGCTGCAGCTCCCCTCTCTTGCTGCTCTGCCTCCTGCTCTCCGCAGCATTGGCCGCCATTTTTATTTCTGCCAGCTGGCATTTGAGGCTGATGTCGCCGGCCGGCCTGCCTTAATTGAATAAAGAGGCGGCTGATGAGCCGTGCGGGCTCTTCCTTCCACCCTTGCTGTGCTGCATCTCCTGCTGCTGGTGAGTACCCCTTGTTATTTCTTTCCCTGGGACAGGGTCATTGTAAAGCCCTTGGCTGTCTTATTCTTTGTTGTCCTTTTATGTGATATGGCTGGCAAGCTCAAAAATAAATCTTGCGTATATGGCTTATGAGATTGAAGGGGCAGTCCTCGCAACTCACAACAGCTATTCTAGAGACCTCCATATGAATCTTGAAGAGGTGTGTGCTACGTTGTCACATCTCCGGAACTGAATCAGGACATTGTAGGCATTTTCAGTTTTTTCAACAGAATGCAATATGTACAGTGTTGTTCTATAAACTTGTAATCTGACATCTTATTTTTGCTTTCCATTTCTGAAGACAAAAGCCGAATTGGTAGATGTTTGCTCCAAGGATCTTACTCTTATGAAGTAAAGATCCTCAACTCTGTGTTGGTATCATTCTCTTCGTGACAAGACTTTTGCCCAAAGCTCCTACACCCTTCAAGTCCCCACCATCAAAGAAATTTCCAAAAGTTCAATTGATTTTCTTTGCATTTTCCCTGATTTTGTTCTGCCAGGGCAATGTGATCCCATATTCCCATGGCCCTTTGGAAATTAAACTAAAGAGAATTGGACACAACTTTTGTTTTGGGGGTTTTTTTTGTCCTGTTCTGTTCTCCTTCCCCCCCTACGCTCGCACACACACCCTATAACGTGGTTTCCTTTTTAAAAAAGATGTTTTTAATACTTAAATTGTACTGATCTATTCAATACCAGAAGAATTCGTGTGCATAGCAGATATGCACAAAGTCTCACACCCACATCCTACGTAGTTATGTTTCATGTAGCTTATATACTTGAAGTTTAAATCATGTTTGATTTTGCTATCCTAATTGTGCTATTTTTGAAACTCCATACATAACTCCTCAAATGGCTAGCTTAAAATCCTCTTATGTAATTGAACTTTCAGTCCCTTTTCATTGCGGAAAATGTGTAAGCCATCTTTTTTCTAGTATATCTTGTTATTGAAGATATTATTAGTCTTTTTTTACAATTTTTTTTTCCATTTTTGAACAAAAGAAAAGCTACCTTGTATTGAACAATATTGCCACTAACTGCTGATTGGGAATCCCAGTACTTTCTCTCCCCCACCCCCCTGTTTCTAGCTGAAAAGAAGCTGCAGGTTGGAACTCTGTACTTAATATACTGGTCACTTGGAATTTTAGGTTTTCATAATCCAAGTCAATGAAACGTTCACTTTCCATGTCCTTGCATTGCTTTTAATTGGTTGAATTGGTTTGGATATGGAGTTGCATTTAATCAAATTCAACACTTTTTAATAGAGTGGAGAGGAATAAGAAAATGATTGAATATAGAGATATATCACAGAACTATTTGGATAGAAGATGTCTACGACTATCGTGGATGATAATCTGTAAAACTGGTTCTAGGTTTTTGGTTTTTTGTTCCTCAACTATGAGAACATGAATCAATGAGATCTGTACCCTCAGAAGTTCAGGAATGATGTGATTTTCCCCCCCCCCCCGCCCCCCAGACTAAGTGTGCTAAATCCTGTCTTTGTAACATACATTATGGAGAGAACAATACCTCCATAGCTATAAGTGTATACTTTGTTAGAAGCTTAGCATAGGCATCATCACCTTGACTCCCACTGGGTTGAAAATAAGTCAGATGCTAAATAAGCTAGTTATAAATGTTCCTTTCCCTCCCTCCCCACCCCTACCCTGCATTTTCTTGATATACTAGGCCAATAATTTCATCCTCTTTTATCTAGATAGATGTGTGCGTATACTGAGGCATAAACAGCAAGTTTAGGTCAAAACCCTGCTGGAGAGCTGGGGAAAGAAAGGGGAAGGGAAAAGGAAAAGCAGGGAGGGGTCAAGATTTTGAATGTTGGGGTGGAGGAGTATGTTTATGCATCAGTCTTACCTCCAAAGGGGCTCACTGTGCGAGCTGTTGCAGCCTGGGCACAGTCTGCCTGCCTCCTGCTGTTGCTACCACTGCTAGAGTAGCACTACAGTGCCTCTGCAGCTGGCTTCTGTGGCCACAACAGTGGCATTGGACTGGTGCTGCTGCCACTTTCACACTCCCAGGGGGAGCTGCCATTCTGGTTTCCTCTCTAAATCGGTCCCTGAGACCACTGCCCCCTTCCTCTTCCCTCCCCTACCTCCCTCCTCTTCCTTCTCTCATCCTCCATTCATCTACTTTTTCATGCTGCTGTGAATGTGTTCCTAATAGTCCTGTTGGCCTTAATTGTTCCTATGTCTGTCTTTGGTTTTTGGGTGTGATTTGTGGAAGAATTGTTTAGAGGCTAAGATTCAACTTTGTTAAAGTACAGGTTCCTTGGAATTATGGAGGGCAGAAGGCAGTAAAAGCAAATAAAGGAATAAGATAAATTAATCATCCTATATATTGGCATTTTTCTTCTGATGTGAAATGCCACAATGATAGGTACCTATATGCCTAGAACGGACATTTTGCAGAGATGCAAACCTTGAACAGTTGACTTCCTGCCCCTTCACTCCCCATAGTCGTTCTGTGCTTTTGTCTGACACTGTCAGACTGTGATAATGAAACTTTAAATAAATTGGTGTAGGTTAATGTTTTGGACTTCCTTTGTTGGAGATGTTTAAAATTTTAGTTTAGCATGTAAGTGGAAGTCTAATGAGCTTGGTTGAAACCCTTAATGTAGTGGTTCCCAAATTAGGGATAGCAACACCAAATGTGGTTGTGGCACTTCAATCTCAATGAGTTAAATTAAGAAATTAAATTAGAGCAATTAGGCATGGACTGGAAGTTGGGTCGTTTCAGCGTGGAAAAGATTGGAAACCACTGCCTTACTGATAGTCATCTACATCTCAACTATCATACTCTTTGGGAGAACAATGGGCTTGACCCCAACAGAATGCTATGCTACTCTAATTTCGAGAATGAACGAAGAAGGGAAATTAAAGAAGGAACAAGTGAGGAATTTTGTCTGTGTGTTACCTTCTCCCTAGCTTTTGCTTCTGTAAAAATTATTAACCAAGGCTTTGAGTCTTTCCACTTGTCTTGTCAAACAAATCCTAAGACATGTTTACAACTCCTGAGTGCAGGAAGAGCAGTGAAGACACTGAATTTATACTGAATCTTTGTGATAGAAGGAATGGTATCGCTAGTTGCAAGTTGTGTATTTTAACCTTGTGTATTATGTGTTAAAATACACATAACCTTATGTTTATTATTGATGCCAAAATGAACATGAGCCGACAGTGTGGGGACGTAGTCAGGAAGGCCAACCGCACCTTGTCATGCATCCACAGATGCATCTCAAGCAGGTCCAAGAAGGTGATCCTCGCCCTCTATGCAACACTGGTCAGGTCGCAGTTGGAGTACTGCATCCAGTTCTGGGCACCGCACTTCAAGCGGATGTGGACAGCATGGAGAGGGTCCAGAGGAGGGCCACTCGCATGATCAGGGGGCAGCAGGGCAGGCCCTATGAGGAGAGGCTATGGGACCTGAACCTGTTCAGCCTCCATAGGAGAAGGCTGTGGGGGGACCTAGTGGCCTGTTACAAATTAATCAGGAGGGACCAGCAGGCACTGGGGGAGTCCCTGTTCCCCCCAAGCACTACCAGGCATGACTAGAAATAATGGTCACAAGCTGGCAGAGGGTAGATTCAGACTAGACATCAGGAGGTGCTACTTCGCTGTCAGGGTGGCTAGGATCTGGAACCAACTTCTAAGCGAAGTGGTGCTGGCTCCTACCCTGGGGGTCTTTAAGAGGATTCTAGATGAACGCCGTGCCAGAGTCGTTTGACCCCAGTACTCTTTCCTGCTATGGCAGGGGGTCAGACTTGATGATCTGCTCAGGTCTCTTCCGACCCTACCAACTATAAAACCATGAACCTTGGAAGAGTGAAGAGGAGTCGGGTTGCTTGGCCAGGTCAACTGTGATTACGGAAGTGTAGAGATGAGGTGGAGTTTAGGCAGTGAAAGATCTTAAGGATTGCCACAACCTAAAGGGAGAAAAAATGGAGGAATATTATTAAGCTGAAATGGGCCTGACAGGTGCCAGTGATGGAAGCAAACAGCAGAGAGCATGACGCTTGAAGCGAGAAGCAGGAGACCACTGTTATTGGGGGGTTTTTTTTAGGTATGATGTAATGCTGGGTGTAAGGCATAAGGCAATTTGAATTATATATTATAAATAGATTTTTAAGGGCAAAACAGACAAATTGACCTTCCAAACTGACTTTTTGTGAATCGGAAGCTATAGAATTTTGCCTCGTCACCCTTGAATTGAACACTAAAAGCTGCTTTTGACTAAAATCTATGAAAAGGGCACCAAGTCTTTTGGTAGTTAGTTAATCACCCTCACAGTTTTTTTTTTTGTTTTTTTTTTTAAGTCTCTTTCCTAATTTTGGATTTGTCCAGCTGCAATTCCCAGACATTGATTCTACATATTCCTGTCTCAATGAGGATAAAGATCTCTTTTTTATTGGATATTTTCTACCTCTGAAGCTACTTGGTATTACAGTCAACACTGCAGTGTTGGTCTTTTGTTTTGATAAATTAAGAGGCTGGAGAGAGCTCTAAAGTGTCATTTGATGGCATTTTTGCCAGAACTCAATTTTTGTGACTCTTTACAGCAGCCTCTTCAACTGTTTAACATTTCTTTTAGGTTGCGTGCACTCCCTCAGTAATACATATTGAGCCACTTACGTTGCCCATAGGTAAGGCATGCAGCCAATTAAATCTTTCAAATGGCACATTTACCAAATTCTATTGATTTTAATATTAAAGATACCACTGACGCAATTTAAGAGTACTAGCTAATTCTTGTGGGAATCTCTCAACTGGGAAGGAGCCAGATGCCTTTGTTCAGCTAAAGGATTCACCTCAGTCAGATATTGGATCAGTTAAAAGTTTTTACAATGAGACACTACCTTTCTTCCCTGCCCCTTTCCTCTTTTTAATATTCTGCCTTTTACATCTGTTTACAGGCTACTCTGGTTACCTTACCAAACTCAGTCCACATTCTCCATATTCACGCTAGATTCGGCATGGCTGTTGAAGGAAAAATGTTACTAGATACTAGCATTAATTCAGCTGCTGTTGAATGCCTTTGAATACCCCCAATACCTTGATCCTATAAAAATATTTTGGAACCTTTAAATTTGCCACTGGTATTTTGATGTTTAGAAACTTTTCATTAACAATGAAAAAATGTCTGGTCTGTAAGTAAAAACAAGACCACTTAAAATATGGGCATTCAATAAAATATCTTGATGGTCACAGACACAGTGGGCATGTCTACATACGATGCTACGTCACCATAACAATGCGCTACAGCAATGTAGCATCTGTGGGCAAAAACCACGACACTGCTGCTATGTTGCTGTAGCAACACACTCCCCACTATAGTGTGTTGCTACAACGACATAGCAGCTAAAATAATGGTGTGCTGTCAGCATGGGACAGTGTGGACTGTTATTGCACCATTATTAAAAGGAAGTACTAAATGACAGCAACAGCGTCGTAGGGCCATGTGTAAACATACCCAGTAAGTCTTAACTCCAGAGTACTTATTTTCATATTAAACTCCTAATTGGAGACTTTCATTTTCATCATTGATAGAAGGTTGCAATAAGCTTTCTAACCAAGAGCATCTTTTAGAATATATCTATTTAATACTATCGTTCAATTAAGAACATGCATTCAGTCAATTTAAATCCTATTTTTACTTTTCACAGCCCTGTTCTATTCTCCAGTAGTCTTTGGTAAAAAAAAAACAAACTTTGGACTAGAATGACATAGATTCAGATATATAGAAACATTTATAGCAACAGATGTACAGAAGCATTTGATCTTTATGTCAGAGGACTAAGTTTTGTTTAAAAGAAGACTGCATCCAAATGTGTAGTGTGTCTTAAAAGAAGAAACAGAAAATATAAAAGCAATGGCCTAAGAGACTATTTTTCACTACTCAATGTATGGCAGAATGCCCGCATTTTAATTGGATCTTGATGTGTGTGGTCACTCATGTCAGTATGCTGAGCAAGGATTGTTTGTGTGTAATCTCTCGGTACCTGTTGAAAGTGGGGGCATGATCATTTGTCACAATTTATCATTTTAGAGGCTTGATAAATGCACACTAATTGTGAGGACAACAGGTTGTAGTGTGCAGGCACTAGATGACTGTGCTGTGGCTACTGTTGCTGTTCTATAAAATGGCTATAGTATTCATTTAATAAATTTAGGATGTAAGATACTTTTTGGTCATCCTGTTTTGAACTTGCGTACAACATTAAAGGAAATTTATCAAGTGTGGGATCTTCTGTTGGAATTGCTGTCTTCCAATATTCCAGTGTAAGTTACAAATGAATCTCATGAGCATGCATGCCAACCCTTTGCATTTGAATCTTTCAGCTAGTTTCAAGTATTCGGATAGTCCTGGAGTGGGTGTCTGCTAATGGAAAAGGTGGACTTTCCTATTGTAGTTTGAGACCAAAACTTTCAAAACTAAGTCGCTAAAGTCAGGCTGTTAACTAAGTGCCCCAAGTACTAAACAACCTCAGTAGAGCTATTTGTGTTTCAGTCTAAATATGGATTTATTATCCCATCTTGAGTTTGAACACTTTGGCCTCAAGCAGTCTTCCCTTGTGGTGCAGTTTTCCTCTCTCAGAACACATTTTGCCTAGGCTGTCAGATTAGAGCCCTTATCTTTCACTGCTGCCTATTGCCAACATGGACGCTGAGGTGAACACAAACATTTAAAGATTTTTCTTCCTTGTTATCTAGACTTTTGGGACCTTTGTGCTAAATCTTTATATTCAGTCAATATGCCCAGTGACTAGCTGTGCCATCCCAGTGGGGAGTAAACTCCCCACCTGATGGATGCAAGGCAAAGTGGAAGGCAAGATCAGAAATTGCATTGCTCCTGCAGGGCAGGGGCAAGGGCAGCCTGTTCAGAGTTTCATGGCAGAGCCCCACTTTGCTTTGGCCCCCTCCACTCCTTTGAAGAACTCACCATAAACCCATATGTTTCTGCCGAGTTTGGAGAATGGCTCCTGGCTAAGATGGAAGCGTAGCCTGCAAGACCCTGAAATAACTTTCCTGTCTATTGACTCTGCTGTGTGAAGTTGAGGAAGTCATTTAATCACTCTTCTTTAATTGACCTCTCTGTACTGTTTTCTTTACCTCCAAGTGTATTGCTTGTAAGAGCAAGCCTTTTAACTTGTTCAAATACTAGCTGTTGGTACAGTTTGTAGTTTCTTACAACTTTTGGTGTTTGGCTTTTTAGTTCATGGGCATAAAGAAAATTCTGGCATCCTGTAGCTAAGGATAAAATGGTAAAACTGCCATAAACTGGTTTATGGTCGTCTCTAGACACAGTGAACGTAAGCTGCACAGGGATTCAGAATGCTCTTTATTTATGGTTCTGTAAATATCTGATAGGACACTAATAAAAAAATCTAAGTTACTTTTTAAATTTACTCTCCCTTTCATGGAATAAGTAAGCCGGTGTTTCTTAACCTTTTAAACTCAAGGCATCCCTTGGAAAATGCCAGCTTTTAGTATTCACTCATTTTCTGACAACAGAAAATTAATAGAGCAATTCTTCTGTTGCCAAGCACTTAGACCACAAGTCAGAATGTTTTTAATTATATGGATTCCTATTTGAAATCTCTTGAGTTTATCTTGTGAATCACACTTGTATGCCTAACAGTGCTGACGTGTGGCAACCTGTGGCACTCTTGAAAGCACCTTAGGGAACCCTTGTTGAGAATCACCTGGACTATGCTTTTCATGGAAAATAAAGATACCATTGAACTTTTGCTTTGCTTGCACTCTCGCATCTTGGTATCCTGAACTCTTTTGATTAATTCTAATCAAATATTATTTTCTACCTTACAAATGTTGTGATTCCTCCATTTTCTGTTTAGTGTCCTAACCCATTTGCCTTTCCTCCCATCCCAGTCTGTGCTAGCATGCAGTATTAGTCACACATGAGCAGACATGAAACAAAGAACATCATTTTTACCTTGGGCAGTCTTTTTCCCATTTACTAGCAGGTATATCCTAGCAAGTTTATGACATCAGTTTTGTTTGTGGTTATGAGAGATAATGGCAGTTTTAGACAGAGACTAAAGCTTAGGAGCTGAGAGCCATAAATAAATATACACACATGCTCTTGCATACTTGCTCCCTCATGTTCACACACTCACTTCAAACTGCAAGAGTTGCAACTGAAGTAAAATATATCGTACTCCACACAATACTAGCTGTGTTTCTTGCTAACAGTTGGCCAAAGTGAAGGTTTTATTTTTATTTTTGTATAAGCAGCAATGAGCAGGGATCCTGGTTTTCTCTGTTTAAAAATCGCAAATTCTTTGATTAACCATCCTCCCTGCCCCCAATTCTTCGATTAAAAATCCCAAATCTGCATTTTTCCACAATTAAAATGAAACACTATATGTGTGTGTATATATATGTGCGCGTGTGTGTGTATGTATGTATGTGTAATTGTGGGGGGGGCAGCGTGGGTCGTTGCGTGTCTCTGACACCTCTCCCCCACTTGGGGACTACCTCCCGCCTGCAGCAGGCCGCTCCTGGACTCTTGCGCGCCTCTGACTCGCCTGCCACGACTTCGATGACTCCGGTTCAGTTTCGATTGTCCGGCGCGTGCCAGTCCAGCACCGAGACTCACTGAGGGCGTGGGGTCCTGCATCGCTGAGGGCTCCTCCTCCCCTACACCCTCACCCGTTCCACCGGGAATGTGACTACCTATCTGGGCAGGTCACGCAATCAGGATGTCAGTCCCATCTGTTCATAGAAGGAAACGAAGGATCAACACAACAGATTACGGCCAGGAGTTCCACGGGTTTGGTGGGCTGCTTCAATCTTCAGCAGCCGCTCCCCTCTCTTCTCCTGTCTGCCTCAGGGCTGGGACCCTCTTCCCATGTCCCCCCTCGTGCTTCAGCCCTCTCTCGGGCTCCCCTCTCTTCTCCTGTCTGCCTCAGGGCTGGGACCCTCTTCCCACGTCCCCCCTCGTGCTTCAGCCCCCCCGAGTCCGTTGAGCCCCTCCCTGCCAGGATGGCAGTTCCCCAGTTGGGCTTGCTCCTTTACTTGGGGATATACGGTACCTGGCCCGGCCACGCCCGGCGGCTTCAAGCTGTCCTCGGCCTCCCCATGCTGGATGCTCGAGATCCCAAGCTCCGCCGGGGTTGATCCTTACCCCAGAAAGTCCTGCAGCCCCCACGGGCTGCCCGCATCTGCGTTCAGGAGCTCTCGGCGGCGGCAGCTCTTCCGCCCGCTCCTTCCAGTCCCGCCACCTCCTCGCCTGGCTCCGGCGCTTCCTTTATACCGCTACCGGTGATTCCGGGTCTTCTCTCTTCCAGGGACCTGAAAGAGGTGAGTTTCTGCCCGGTGTGTTGGGCCTGCGCCCAGCGGGCTCACCCGACGGTGCCGGGACAAGGCAACTCAGAGCCCCCTCGCTCCTTTCCTCCCTCACAGTAATGTATAGTGTTTCATTTTAATTGTGGAAATAAATAAATAAATAAATATAAAGGGCTTAGTCTGTATATTTGTGTGCCTGTCTGTAGCACTCTTGGGGGGGCATGGCTCCAGCCTGTGCTGCATCAAGAATGATGGGTGGGGCATGGCTCCAGCAGAGCAGGACAGGCAAATATGGAGCAGGGGCTGGATGCAGAGCGGGGGGGGCAGTGCACAGCCAGATGCACCAGCAGCGTGGAGTGGTAAGAGGCACCAGCTGCTGAATACAATCTTCCCTCTCTCGCCATCATTCTTGACAGGCAATTAGCTTTCGCGTGTGTGTATATATGTATAATATGTGTGTATCAGTTCAATGCTATGTTTTCTTGGTATATTTACAGTTTTAAAGCTATTTGAAACCTTATCAGAGTCTCAAACTTTATAATACAATACATTCTAAATACCTTTCTATTTTGGCATTTACTTTTGCTTTTTTTATCATTGAAAATCAGAGCTCCCCCTGCCCCTTTGTTCACTAGGATGCAGGTCCAGCTGCACCTGCAGCTGGCCCCCCCCCACTGTTTTGTGGCGCTGAGCAGCCCTGATATGTTGGTGTCCTGCCCCAACCCATGCTGGTACCCCTCACTCCTGATCCACAGCCCCCCTAGCCCTGCCAGTACCCCTTACTCCTGAACCATGCCCCCCTGGTCCTGCCAGCACCCCTCACTCCCCACACACAATGCCCTGCCCAGCCCTGCTAGTGCCCCTCACTCACAAGCTGCAGTCGCTTGCCCCCCGCCCATCTGCCAGGGCTACAGGAGTAGCAAGAGGTCAGGTCCCACAGCCCCCTGCCTCCTTCCCACAGTACTCAAACCCTAGCTGCTGCTCACAGGAGCAGAAGCTGCTGCTGCAACCAGAGTAGAGTACAAAGTCCAGCTTTCCCCCTTCATGTGTGGCATGGCAAGAGAAGAGCCTGTCAGGAGGGAGGACATGTGAGGGTTGTCTGCCACAGGCTTGGGGCTCCCTGCCCTGCTGTCCTCCCCGTGAAGCCTTCATGGTGGAGTAGGGTGGGCAGGATAAATGCTGCTGCCATGTGTCCCACACTGGTTGCACTGCCATGGTGAAGTGCCCCCTGTCCACCTGACAGCAGTGGCAATGGAATGGAGTTGTGCATCCCACTGCTGCTAGGTGGGCAGGGGGTGCCTTCCTATGGCAGTGCACCTGACATGGAGCTCCCAGCAGTACCACCAAGGCTCCCTGCCCTGCTCTGCTGTGGAGGCCCCAGGAAGAGGGCAGCAGGGCAGGAAGCCCCAAGCCTGCAGTGGGCTTCCCACATCCAACCCCACCCCATGCACAGGTATTGCTCTTAAAGCAGCAGCATGAGCATGGTATCCATGCATCAGAAGCTGCTGCAAGAGCAACACTGTGGGACTGCTCTTGCTGCTAGGACACAAACTCTGCAGAAGTAGGAAACAATTTTGGTGCCTTTCTTAAGTTGGTTCCTGGGGCTGGTGCAAGTCTATCTTGTGAATCACATTTATCAGAGGTTATACTACTGAGCTCTGGCATTGAAGTTTGGACTTTCTTTGTTTGTGATATTAAACATTACCAAAAAGCCTCCTGGGAATGGTTTTCTTAGCCCTTGATACTCTTTTTTGTTTGTTTTTTTTGTTTTCAGAACAACAACTTTAGTTCAGCTTGACAACAGTTTGTGAATAGTTTCATTTTCTTCCCTGTATAGCAAGTTCAGTTGCCAAACTGTTTTGAGGTGATATTTCACAAAACAGCAGGGGATTTTTTTTTCTTTTAATGAAAAATGTTGCTGTAAAATCAGATATTGACAGGGAAGGTAGGGGCAAATACAGTATTTTCAACTACTTCAATTTTAGTGGATTCCAAGTTGTCTGTCCTTTTAAAAGTATGTGTGCCATGTGAAGGTTTTATAAATGTTGCCCCATCTTAAGATTGCTCCTGACAGCTGAGAATGTTGGGTATTACAAAGTAGTAGCATCTAGAAGGTCATCATAATGGCATTTTACATATTGGGTGCAAAATTAAAATAGTAGTGTCAGACAGAAAGCTATGAAGTCTTGTTCTAAGTGGGGAGGGGAGGTTTGTCCTGCCATTTCCCTGTTCAAGTGTGTTCTACATATAGTCAGGCCATCAGAAATTTAAAAATTTCTATTAAATTGTCATCTATTTTTTTTCTAGCTTCTACTAAGCTCACTTTACATGTGATCTGTAATATCAAACAGTGGTGCAATTTTTTAATAAAAGGATTTTGTTTCAAGTGGCCAAAAATTGACATATTGTAGAGGTCAAAGGGAGGGGTATTTTGAGTACTCCATCTCCTTCCTTCCTCCCCTCTGGGATGCTCAGTATTTCAAATTGGAACCCTATTAAAAGTGGGTGATTTCCAAAGGTTCAGAATAGTAACACACCCCTGCTAAGAGAGCTCCAGTTTCCTCTTGATTTTCATGTTGCAAACTCAATTTAGAAATATTATTAGCATAGTGAGAACTATGGGATTTTTTCAGGAAATTTTAGGAATTTGGCCTTATGCATGTAATTCCTCTGAGCTCCTTGAGGTATCGTGTGCATCTTTAGAAAGTTCCCAGAACACATTGCTTCTAGGCTGTGTTCCAAGAAATTTGGGATATGTCTCCAAGAAAGCATTGCAGCAGAACTGGAACATGAAGTGGTGATGAGGTCTTACACTCCACCCAGCAGTAAACTAGAAAGAGCTAATGAAGGTCTTCATTAAATCACTTGGCAGTGGCCAAGAAGCTAGTTAGAAACAGAAGATATAAAAAAAAAAACTTCAGCCCAAGCGGATATGAGGCAGCAGGAAGTTTTGGGGTTGCTTTAAAGAGGCTTAAAAATACAGGCAGAGAGAAGCCATGGAAGGAAGCAATGTGGGGAGAAAGCCTGACAACGAGGGAAGTTGGGAAGTATTGCCTCTCTGGGCTGGGTTTTCCTCCATTTTCCTTGGGTATGGAAAGGAATGTGATGGCCCTGGAGGAAAAGGCCCAAAGACAAATGAGTCCCAGGTTGGGGCACGGCTGAAAACGGGCCATACTGCTCTCTGGATTTGGGGACCAGGGTAGAAGTTTGTTACCTTGAGAGAAGGGTGAGCCCCTAAACTACACAGGCAGACAGGATTACAGATGATAAAAAGGATGTTATTACAGATGTCGGCACAAGAGAGGATGCAACATGGAAACTAACAGTGCTATGAGGCATGTACCAAAGGGCATCCAAGGCAAAAGTGTAGGCATGAACACAGTACAGCATAACTGCCATGGATGTACAGAACGTTTTGCATCAGCCAGTTTAATTATAAATATTTCACTGGGTCTTAGAGTACTTGGTGTGTATTCTGTTTATGATACGGGCATGTGTTCTTGGACCAAGAGACCAAAGCCTTATTTTGGATAACGTGCCTGTTAGGCCTGTATGTGTTCTCTTCATCCTTATGCTGCTATACAGAAACAAGGAAGGGAGGTTCAGGCTTCCCTAGCCTCAGTTTCTTCTGCTTAGTTTCTGTATCTTAACCATTTTGTCACAGAACCTTTTATATTATTGTATAAATTGATATTATTTAGGGACAGTTTATTGGGATAAGTTGTTCATTGGCACGGTTTTAAATATCTTGAAATTTCACTTTGTTTTCTCTGCTCAAGAACTCCTACCAGGTATTACCACTTAAGGATATTTGGGGGACTTTAAGTACGTCTTTTTTGAGTTGATGATAATGCCTAATGATGGAAACACTTGATGCTTTTTGCCCCCCAAAAAGCTCTTACATAATGAGCATTTATTGGGGATAATTTCTTCAAACATTACTTTGAGGCAACATAGGATTGTCTGAAAATATGTTTGTGTATTCTGTGCGAGTTCCAGCCCTGCTAACTGCAGAGATAGAATTGGGAAAAAAAAAAAATTTGGAGAAAAAGGGACCTTGATGCTTCCAGCAGAGAATAGGGTTTAGTAAAAATACAGATTGAAGCTCAAGCAGATGCCTTGCAGATGTCTGCAATGAGTGAGTGTTGTAAAAATGTTGAAGAAACTGTCTTGAGTCCTCTGAACAGGGGGATCTAATCTAATAGTAGTTCTTTATACATCTCAGTGCCCTTAGATTATTTCTGGGCTGATTCAGGTCAACTTTTCCTTCGTTCTACACATGCTTGGGGAGGTCCTGAAGGAATCAGTTCTTTTCCAATAAAAGAATAGGTTCCTGTGAACATCTAAGGCTTGCAGCTTACCTTCCCATTGATTAGTGTGTGGGATGGGGACAAATTACCAGCAGATGAATTCTTTGGCCCAAATAGCAATCAAATTACTTTGGGCAAGAAGTTAGAGTATGTCTGTGTGATGTATAACATACAGCATAGGGAGATCCTGCAATGATAGCTTGTCTCCTTTCTTCTACATAATGTATTTGCCTCTAAAAAAAAAAAAAAAAAAAAAAAAAAAAAAAAAAAAAAATAAACTCATATAGATGAATCCAACAGGTAGCAAGGACCCCCTATTAAACCTAACAGAACCTTGTGATGGTCTGGAGGAGATTCCCCTTACTCATGGAAAAAGTGTACACAAGGTGAATACTATCACAGTGGGGTACAGGAAGAGACTGTTGAAATCAGTGAGGATGGGTGAGGGGGAGTGAGATGCAGAAGTAGCTTCCAGGTGTTGTCTAACAGAGATAATTGATGCTCCCAAAATTTAGAGCAGAAGTAGGCAACCCCCACTGCAGGTGCCAGAGTATGGCATGCAAAGGCATTGTGCTTGGCACAGAAACCTCTGGGTGGGTTGTAGAGAAGGGGTTGGGGCTGCACTGCCACAACAAAGATCAGACTTCTCGCGGTCCCCCCACCATCTGCCCCTTGCACACCAACTTATAAGTCGAGGTTGTGGGTGTTTTTGGCACTGCCCAATGTTGCCAGCCCCTGCTTTAGAGAGAGAAAATGGTCCAAGATAGTAGGGATATGGAAAGTACAAACTTTTGACTCCTATAACACACATTATATATGAGAAATACAGTAAGAGCAGTTGTGCTTCTGACGAGGTAAATGTGAATATAAAATCTGCATGCGATCCACAGGAAGTAGAGTAATAAGCAAGCTGGGTCCTTAGCTGCTGCTATTCAGTTGCAACAAAGAAAGATTTTTTTTTCTTTGTTCTGTCTTTTTCAAAAACAAGGTGTGTGTCTTATTCTGGGTGCATTGTATGCAAGAATATATGGTGATACTGTTCATACTAAATTCTGAATCTTTTCTACCTCCCTGACATTGTTTGAGTAGAGCCTCTTCCTATTTTAAATCAAAGCACTGTAGATGGCTGAGGAACAGGTTGTCTTTAGGTTTTTGTGTAGCTACACAAAGACTGAAGGCTACAGGTAGAGTAATAATACTCAAGCTAGCTTTAAACTTAGTTAGCAGAGGTACCAAAGGACAGGTGGAATGTACCTCTACAGTGCTAGCTCCTGCAGAGAACAGAGCTACCCAAATTCTTTTCTAAAATAGCTAACACAATTGTTGGGAGCACTCTAGGCACAAGAGCACTGAAGTTAGCGTCGGCCAGGAGCAGACCCAAGGGGGGCACAGTGGCATGGCTGCACCCCCCATTTCAGACCACATTGTGGGAGCAACAGTTGGTAAGAATCACTCTGTGATTCCCTTCCCTTCCCTTCCCCACCATATTCAACAGCATGCCCCCTCCCCTTTTCTTTATCTCCACTCACACTGGCCATTGCTGCTGCCCCCAGCTAATCTAGTGCAGAGGGAGCTCCATAGCTGCTCCTGTCCTATTCTAGCGGGTCTGTGTTGGAAGCTGGGCTGAACTCAGGAGAGCACTCCAGGACAGATTCCTTGTCCCCGCCTGATTCCCCCTGGTGTTTCCAACCAACCCCAGGAGTAGGTGCAGGGAGTGGGAATATGCCTGCCACTGCCACTGCTGTTGTTGCCCCAGCTGAGCCCAGACGCATACAGCTCAGTTGGAGTGGGGCAGGAGCAGCTCTGGGGCTCCTCCTGCATCAGCTGGGGACAGTGGCAGCAGTGGGTGGAAGGAGGTCAAAGAAAGGGAATTGGGGGAGATTGGGACTAGGGGTGCATCCAATTCTGCAGTGCTAGTTGCTGATCCTGCACCCCCATTTTCAGAACTCTAGCTCTCCCTATGTTGTGAGCTAATTTACCTTGCTTCTTGAATACTTTGGGTATCAGAGAGATTGGTAGCTCAGAGTATACCATTGCTAAGAATAAGTGAATGAGAAAAATGTCTGATAGAGATACTAGGCTTAGACTTTTCCAGAGCAGAAACCAAGAATTTCTGGTTTCTGTTAGTTGCAAATGACCCTATTGATGGATGACTCTATTCCCTGAAATATGATAGATAAAAGAATTCTTGATCATCTGCTCGTGGTCTGATGAAACACATCTGCTCAGATGGCCTGCTGGAGCATTCTGTAAACTAGGGAGATAAATTGATATGAGAAATACTAGATGCCAAATGTCCCTGTTATGTAATTGAATTGGTTTTGGACAAGGAATGAATGCCAGTCTGCCCTGTTCTTATACAGCACACAGCTGTCACATAGTCCATCATAATTTGAATGTTCAGTCCTTGGATCATTGGTAGGAATTCAGCGCAGATTCTGCGAACTGCTCTGTCGTGTATCATAGAAATGTAGACCCAAAAGGGAACTCAAGAGATCATCTAATCTATTTCTCTATACTTAATCCTGAGGAAGGATCTAGTATAGCTAAATGTCTAAGGGATGTCCTGATCTACAAGCCAAGTAACACAAGACCTATCTATATTAAAGATCAAAGACTGATGTTTGAACTACTGAAACAGCTACACTCTTGTAGTACAGTGTAGATGACTTAGGATACATGTGAGGGGTGAGATGAACATTCCTGATGGTGATGAACCACATTTCCAGAGAAGATAAGGTAAAACTAGGGACATTGTCTTTGGGGTGACATTGTAAAAACTGCCTACCCCTTCAGAAAAGATTTTCTTCTGCATGAAAGGTGCTTTCAATATTAACATCCTGTTTTACTTTAAGAAAAAAACCCAAAAAACTCTATCAAAATTTTAACTCCCCCCCCAAAAGTAAACAACCTTAAACAAGAATAAATTGAAACTTATAAAACCAGACACCCTCTACCTAGCCTGAGTTTTGATCACACAGAAAGGAAGAAATGCCAGACAGATATTATGAAGCCCACATAAGATTCTTTTATTGCCATTGATTTTATGTGGAAGGAGCTCAGGTACCACAGTGATGGATGGCACTATATTAAGATAGTTGAATAAGGCTATAGATCTCCTGTCTAAACCAGATTACAGCAGGGTGTTCACAACTGTGAAAAAAATTGGACCTCTGCTTTTCATAAACAGGAGCACTCTTTACAGCTAGTTGGGTCTACTAACTTCAAAATGACGTAATCAAACAGTATTTCTAGGGGTCATGACAACACTGAAAAATTTTGCCTAAAACATCTCACTAGTGATGCTATGACTTCATCTGTAAGAAAGGGTCAGGTAACCTTCATTGTCTTTCCACTGTAAAAAAACAGCAATGGGAATTGTCTAGAAATTTTTCTGCTGTGGGTAGTCAGAGTTTAGTAACTGTTTTACCTTTGTTCTTTCATATTTTTCTTACATCCCAGAATTACAGAAACGTGATCCTATTGTTTCGACCTGGAATAAAATTTTTAAAAGTGCCCACATCATGTCTTGCATTGAAAACCTTGTCTAAGTCTATCCTGACCACACAGTTGGTCCAATAAAAGATGCCACCCTAAGAAATCCGTGCCTCTTGTATCACTTAAGTGCCTGATTTTTTTTAACCTTGAAGCTACAATGGTAATTTAAGTTTCTTTCAGTAGCCTTTTCTATCTACTATACTGTTTTCTTTTTAAGCTAGACCTATGCTAGCTTAAGAACTAATGCAGGTAGACTTTTTCCCTATTAACACAGGGACAGTGGTGGAAATCAGTTTACACTGATTTAAAGTTATTACTCTAGTTCAGGGGTGCTCAACCCCAACCTGGGCCCAGATCCAGCCTATGGAACTGTGTGATGTGGTCCACAGTGCTCCTTACGGGTCCAGAAATTTGTCAGTGGGTGAGCAGTGGCAATTAAAACTACCACCTCTTCCCCACTGCCAAATTTACAAGTCACTGGGGCCTCGTGTGTGGGATCTGGTTGGTATGTGCAGGGCTGAGGCTGGGGTGCCAGACCCAATTCAGTCCTTGTAGGGGCTGCAGGCATGATTTGCATGAGGTCCAAGGTCTGATCTGGTGCCCTCCAGAATTGTGCCCACTATTCCAGCACTTTCACCAGCCCTGAACCTGATCCCAGGCACATCAGATTGGGTCTGTGCCAGCCTCATATGTGCCAGATTGGGTCTGTGACCCCACCCATATCCCTAGCTCTGAGCTCTACGCCACAGATGCTGGATTAGGCCCACTGCTCCAGCCCTATGTGTGTTGGATCAGGCCTGCTGCCCCACTCCCAGCTCCATACACTCTGGTATGGGCCTGCGCCTTCCCCCTGGATCTGACCCATGGACTGACCCCTCACCACTCATCCCACATGGTGGGCCAAAAGATTGGGCACCACTGCTCTAGTTTAAAGAAAGACTGGAGACTCGGGAGGATCAACTCTAAGCTAATGAATTCTAGATAGGCCAACTAATGATCAGGTGACAATTCAGCAGGTCATTCAGAAGTTTAAGTGACTAACATGAGGAATCCATTATGTTTTGAGTGGCAGAGAATAATTCCTTCCATTGTTTCAATAAGTCAGCAGCATTATTTTCAATTAAATGTAGAAGAAAATAGCATTTATATTTTAATGAGGAAGGATTTAAGTGGTTCTTAAACTTTTTAGGCTCAAGACATCTGCTTGTTAGACTCACAGGCCGCTCTCAAAAATATCAGCTTCTTAACTTTCACTGGTTTTCTGACAACAAAAAATAATTTGGAGTCTCCGGGTTTATCTTGTGAATCCTGTGTTAGGTGCTTGCAAAACTTACTGTGCCAATATTGCATGATTAAAATGATCTCACAGTACCCTGGTTGAGAATCTCTGAAATAAATAAATGCCCAGGAATTCTAATGTCACTTTCAAGAGAATGAAGTCTCCCCCATCTTCCCACCTCAGTCCAACCTGTTAACTAGAAGGCATGGAATCTAACAAGGTAGACTGCAGCCTGTGAAATCTCACATCTCTGGAAGAGTTAGTCCACAAGGTGCCACCCTGCTTTGCCTTCTAGTTGACTTCAGACTAACACAGCTAACTACCTCTCTCTAGCTGTTAATTGCTATCTATTTTCTGTAAATGACTCAGAATTATATGTGTTATTTCTACATTTATTTTGTAAGTTACATCCTTGGCAGTGAGCCTGTGCTTTAAGATGGTTTGAAGAAATTACAACTGATGCATAAGTCCCTTTGACTTCATGATAGATAAGGCAGAGACGGTTCTATTTTAGTTTTGTGTGATAGGAAACCTCTCTACCTGTAACTTAAAGATTCTTGCAAAGAAGGCAGCGAGGAAGATAATCCTACCCCAGCTCACATTAATATCCCAAGCAGGGAGTTTTTAGTTTAGGATAATGTATTACTGAATTAACAGGAAGCACAATCAAATTGCTGCATTGAAATACCTGTCTGCTAAAAGTAATAACATATTTTCTCTTGTGGCCTCACAGATAGCAGAAGGGTTGGCAACAGACAGCCTGATGTCCCAGTCCTGGCTATCAGTTTTTGTTGGACTTTGAACCACTCACTTGACCTCCCCTTTTTCATCCTCTGTAAAATGGAGGTGCTTGCCTTTCAGTGATGTTAATATTTAAATGTATTAGGAAAACATGTTTTTACAATGCTGAGGAAGAAACATAAATCATAGATTTATAGGTAAGGTAAAAGCCAGTCATGCACTGTCTTTTATTGCAAAGAAGGCTAACATCTCATGAGCTCCTACATTAGGGGTGCTTAACTTCCAGCCCGTGGGCCAGATCTAGCTCATGACACCATGTCATTTGGCTCACGGGGCTCCCCATGGGTTCACAAATTTTGTGGCAGGAGAGTGGGGACACCAAATTTCTGGACACATGAGGAGCCCCAGTCCCTGTGTTCTGGATCGAGTGTCTGATCACAGCATGCAGGGCTAGCCAGGGATGGCACTGGATCTCCAGAACCCAATCCTGACACAGGGGCAATCCTGGGGGATGTGGGAGTGGGGAGTGCCAGACTCCCAGGGCCTAAACCTGGTGCATGTGGCAGGGAGGGGGTGGTACCAGTCCAGTCTGGTCCACAAAGGGACTCCAGGCCACCCATCTGGCATGTGAGATCAAAAGGTTGAGCAACACTGTCCTACATGATATTTCTGAGGTGACGAAGCACAGAGATTCTGAACCAAACACCTAACCTCTCAAACATTACAGAAGGAACATTGGGATGCTAGGTAACAAGATTTTAGATTAAATCTTGAATAAGTTTCTGTGAAAACAGGCGAGACCAAGGATTCCCTGAAATATTAGGTGAAAATACCAATTGGCAGAATTTAATAATCAACTGTAAGACCTGGAGCAAAGAATTTATTAAGCTAAAACTGAACTGTAAGAAGAACGGTAGACTGCAAATCCAAATCTGACATTTGAAATATTATAGCTCTTTGGATCATCAGCTGTATGTTTTCTTGGAAAATAGTCAGCTTTACTCCAAGGGAGAACAGGTTTAAGAGAGAGTTCAGGGAACAGAGGCACTAATTGTTAGCAGTTCCATGTAGTGGGAATACAATTAGGGGTTGGCTGAGGTACAGAGTGCCCAAAGAGCAGAGCCATGTGGCTGAGCAGCAGACAGGGGTCTGGCCCCCTGCTGCCTAGGCTGACTGGGTGCAAATTATACCTGGGTTAGCATTTACACGAGTGTTTAGGTGCAGTTATTTTTGCTCCTGTAAGATAGTACTGTCTCTGACAGTACTGTCTTACAGCAGTGAAAATTAGTTTGTGTGGCAGAGAAAAGACACTCGCCACTGGAAGATATTTACCGGAGGACAATGAGTGATCTGAATGGTGGCAGGAGACAGAGTTGGCAGCATCGAATCATGAGTTGGAAACCCTGGCCCCGGCATGGGCACACTTTATAAGTGCATGCTGATACCAATTGACTGGGTGGAACCTGAGCAGGGAGACAAGAACAGCCCAGAGGGAAACTCTAGGAGGACTGGAAGTGAATTCCTGGTGCGGGAGAGAAAGAAGCATGGGCACAGTGTGCCCCGACAGGGGCAAGTGGTGGAAGCCTGAGCAGCAGCGCTGACTCCCAAACACTGGCTCGGAGGAGCCAGATAACTTATCTGAAAGGCTGGCCTGGCAGACAGGACTGAACGATTGGATCCAGGACAATGAAGAGGCTAAAAGAGAAAGCATGAGAGTGTCAGAACTGTAAGTAGATGGGGAACTCAGTATATCAGCTGTATGCTCAGCCCCTTTTTCTGCTTCATGGAGGGGATGACATCAAGGACAAGGGCATATGCCCCACTATTGCAGAAGCACTGCTCCTTTATAGTTTAGTTTGGGACATTGTTTGTTGTTTTGAGTGTTATGGCTAGAGACATTTTAGGAGGCTCTTTACCTCAACCTATCAGATGAGAAACTTCAACATTGAGTTGGTGCTAGGCAGGGTGTAGGGGAAGTGAAGCCCCAAAAGCTGGTGCCAGGTCTGGCTGAGTGCCAAAGTTAAAAGGTATAAGACCACCCTCCCTTAATAGAATGTGAAACATCAAGTCATGGCAGTTGAGAACATTCAGTACCCTTGTAAGCTAGAAGTGGCATGCCAAGCTGTCCTCCTGAAAGGGCACTGAAGCAGTCAGCTGTGTTGAGAAGCATAAACACTCAGCCAAAGACCAACACAGTAAATTACAGTTTGTTGCAGCCTAATAGTCTTGCAAAGGTAGACTGTAATGCTTTACACTGCTGCAAATTAGCCTACAGCACAGTTAAGTGTGTGTGTAGTTGCACCCACTGCATAGTTTTGTCTGCCTTTGGCAAAATGCTCCTTGAGAAATAAATACTGTTTTCTTTCAACTCCATTTAAGTAACATACTGGTTTGCTGTGGACCTGCATACAGAATCTCTTGGTTAACAGTACAGTATTGTTCTGCTGGACATAGGAAATAGGAACCTTTATTTCTTAATACTGGGTAAATTGACAAGGATAAATGCCATCCTAAATGTGCAAGCACAGCTTGTATGAAAGATATTGGAAGTAATTATTTTATAAAGATAACCTCAAAATCCACCCTCTTTTTTGCTGAGACTAAAGTTAGACTCTTTGAATGGCTAGCACTAACTTATGCTGCCTTCTGAGGAAAAGGATTCCTTATACAGCACTTTTTTTCAGCTCCTGCTGGTGTACAACCTGTTTCAAAGTGACTCATTCTCATAAATGGGTGAGTAGTGACTAAGTAACTATTACATTCCGTATTAAAATTCTGCCTAAAAGCAATTCAGGCTACTTTATCAAGTTATATGGATTTATTATTCAGCACTACTTTAGTGATACAGCTTATCGTAATTGCTCTTTAGGTTTCAAATATGTTAAGTAGACTCCTGCAAATGATCATTTGATGGATCATGGAAAAGGAATATTGGCTATCAATCTAATAATAGTCATAATCAAGAGAAGACCTGGTTAATCCCAATGCTTAATGGAAATTTTTGCTTCCTTACAAATACAGTCCTCTTTGGCAATAAAATGAAGTGAATCCTGTTTCTCCATTCTATAGTCTTACTGCTTTTTTTTCTTACCTGAATGTTATTTACTGAATGATCATAAAAAAACTCAAACGAACTGTGAATAGATCTTTATATGTCAGACAAAGACTACTAGTGCAGTAGCCAGAAAGCTGGCTTTTTGGATATTAACATTACATCATAAACCTGTTAGAGTGTGAGGAAAAGTTCTGCTGGAATATTCAGTTTGACCTACTGTTAGGGCCATTCTGTAGGGAATAATCCTGTGCTGAGTGCCTTGTCTGGCAGCAAGTTAAATAACGCCAGTAATTATGTTTTCTTAAATACCCTATATAACAGCAGGACCATGTAAATAATAATTCCTCTGGAAAAGCCTTAGTAATACAAAAGTAAATGAAGAGACAGAAGAAAACCTAGGTTGACTTCTTCAATTAGACTTGAGAAAATCAGTTATGCTTCATCTCACCAAGCTTCAACCTATGTCTGTATCTTCTTTCACACTGTAATGGCAAACACCCTTAAAGGTATGAATTTGCTTTCAGAAAGGAGTATTTGAAGGTCAGGAACTACAACTTTCTAGATGGTTTGAAATTCTTGCTTTATTTTCCCCATTTAGCAAGGACTTACTGACAGTTATCTTAATTAAAATTGGATAACTAAAGATAATCTAAACTAAAGATAGTGTGAATGACTATCTAGCTTTGCATCTGTGAAAAGTAGAGTATTTAATAGTTGAAAACCTCTTTCTGCATACCAGTACTTTTTAAAGTGACACTGACATATGGGATAAAGAAGGCTAGGTGAGCTGGATTCTAGTCTTCAGTTCTGTGGGGCTCAGTGTGGGCAGGCTTTTCTGTAAATAACTAGCAAATTGCCCATCAAGAATAACAGTGCGGCGGATGGTAGGGACTGAGCCCCGCATCTGGCCCTGTGCCCTCCCTCCCCCCCACCACTTCAGGTCCTATCCCGCTCCCTCCCCCCCAGCCCACTGCTTTGGGTCCGATTCAGCTCCCCCTTTTTCCGCCCACCACTTTGGGTCCACCCACCCTGCATCTGCCTGCCTCCCTGATCCCTCCCTCCCTGCCCACTGCCTCCCCCACCTCCATCCCAGCCACTTGCGGAGGGTTTGGGATTGAGAGTATGGTTGGGGGTAGAAAGGTAAGAAAGGTTTATTGACTTAACAAAAACACAACTATGCACAGAAAGCAAAAGAACAGACAACAATAATTCACATCGGCAACTTATCAGTAGTCCCCTCTGATGCCTGATATATGACAAGTTTCTTTTTCCTCAAAGCTCAGCAAGTCAGGCGTCCCTGATCAGCGCTGTCCGAGAGGTACCGGGAAGGACCCTGGTATTCAGTCTTTGGGCTCCTCAAGATCTACCGGCGCACTGATCCAAGTCAACAGCTAATTAATCCCTTTCACAAAGCTGTAGCTTTCTTCTGAATGATTTCCGGATGTGCCAGCCCATTTATAACTTCTGAGCTGTGCTGATAAGTTACAGCCATTCAGATTCTTTTTACTTTAGCTGTCCTTAGACTGACCAATCATACAAGCCTTCCATTCATTCCCTGGCAGTGGCACAAACTTGGGCCCGCGCAGCCCAGGCAACCCAGCCAATCGTCGCCCACCCACTTGGCGGCATATTTGCAGTTGGCCAGAAACGTGACAGACAGATAGATTAAGCCTGTTGTTATATTAAAATGCTTGCAAGTAGTTCTCAACGTAGGACACCTAGATACCCTTTTTACCTCAGGGTCAGATAGCAGTCTGATCCTGTCAAGTGGGCTGGCAATCTGGGTCTAGAGACTGCCATCCTGATTGGTTCCCCATGGCATAATGTTTCATTGAATTGGGTGAATGTTGTCACAGGTTTAGACTATAGTTTTGTAACAGGTGTTACTGACTAAGCCTCAGGAGAGAGAGTGACGCTCTGAAGGAGCTGGAGAGAGAGAGAAGGTACCTGGTGTAGACAGACAGTAAGGACTATGTAAATTCTGAGTGAGGACAGAGGGAAGTGGAATAGCGCAAGAAAGACTGTTAGTTTTTAAGCAGAGTCTGTTATGCTTTGGAGGACTGTCACAGAACGGGGTCTCCAGGGATGGCTGCGATACCCCTAGGGCTCCTTGACTGTGCCAATCCTGCCAAACGGGCACCCTCTTTCTTTCCTGCCATGTCTTGCTCGTAATTATAATATAAGGAGGCTGCCCTTGATCTTATTGTCTGGACACTGTCTTGCTGGACCCCGCTGAACCTCGTGAGTTCTCTGATTCTGTTTCAGATCCCACTCAAAATGGGTGCCTCTTGGGACACCCTCAGCCTTATGGGCTAGATGTGTGGCTCCAAAACGACCCTTTGACCACACCCCAAGCCTTGCAGATCTTATACTGATGTTGTCTCCTTGAGTTGAGGCCTCAGTTTAGTCCAGCCTCCACAACTGTGCCCCCTGGTGCTGGGGTCTGCGCTCCCCCTTGTCACTGCACCCTCTGGCGCTGGGGCCTGCTCTCCCTGCTTGTCACTGTGCCCACCCTGGCACTGGGGCCCGCTCTCCCCAAACACTGTGCCCACCCTGGCACTGGGGTCCCCACACTGTAGTGGGCCCCCAGTGGGGCCGCCCCCTTCCCCAATAACCTCAGCCCAATCCTCCAGTGTTATAAGACAGCAACCAAAATATAAGCCCCTGGACTATAACAACAAAAAAAGTTCAGATTGTGCTCTGCCCCTTTAAAATAGTCAAACTTCTCCCCCAGCACTAAATGCCCTGTGGGCAAGGATACCTGGAGAGCTAATGGGGCTCCAGGAGCTCAAAATGCAGCATATTGGGCAGCTGCAACATCTCCAGGCAATCTCTCCCTGGAGGCTTCTTTCCCTTAGGCTGCTGGCAGGGCACTGCCTCTGTAGTCCAAGGTCTGCGGGTTTAGATGGGCCCAGGGCCCTGCCTCTTCCGGTCAGCTGACCAGGTGCAGGTGCAGGCTACCTTGCTCGTTAGACTGTTGCCATGGTAACCTGCACCTCTGGGCTTCTGTCTGGCTCTTTGGGCTCTCTCCCCAAGCAGTTTCTGCTCTCCATCCTCGATAATTTTTAACAGCCAGTCAGATAAACATGTGGATGAGATGATTTAAACAGGGAGAATTTTACCTTAAGCAGGGGGCTAAACTAAATAACCTCCTGATGTCCCTTCCAGCCTTATTTTTCTATGATTCTTAACATCTATCTTTATCACTGAGAAATAAGATTCAGCTGAACTTATTTTAATTGCTGTGCATTGGTGTTATAGAGGAATAACCTTGTATTTCAAAATAACTTCCAAAAAATTTCTAAAACAGATATGAATTGACAGAATGCAATGCAGTGAGCAAAATGTTCTTAATTTTGTACCAGAAAATAATATTTCTGATTTTTTTAACTGAAGTATTGCCCCTTCTGAAGAAACAATAAAATTTCTCCTATCCAGAAAACTTTCTTATTTTTATTTCATCCTTTTCCCATATAACAAATGCTCAATTATTTTTAGGACTGCTTCCATAGATTTTTTTTTATCTTTACATTCCTCAGTCTAATTTTTATCATTCATCTCCTGCAGATCAGCTATCTTGATTCATATATACTTAATTTAGACACCCTAGTAATATCAAGGCAAGATTCATACTAACTCTAAAACCTTGGGGCAACATAGCAAAATTCTTCTTATAATGGCTAGACCTTATCTTTTCACTTTGATACTTCATGACTATCATGGAAATCAGTGCCTTAAGTTACTTATGGAAGGATAACAGCTTGATTTTTCTGTCCAAAAATGATGTGTATTTTAATGAAAATTTGACAGCTCTTGGTTTAAATACACATGGAAAGAAAAAACCTCAAAACCTCAAAATGTGCTAAGAAACAGTGCATGCCGTCCTTTAGGTAGCTCTAAGATTCTACACTGTGCTTGAAATAGTTTTTAACATTTTAGGAGCTTCTCATTTGAGTCGTGACCATTTGTTTTAAAGTATTAAAACATGAGGATGAAACAGCCAGGTAAAAAAGTCCTCTAGGCACTGCATGGCATTCTAACTCCCATTCCAATGGACTGGAAATAAATTATGGTTACTCTGGTTATGAAGCTAGAACCATTCATGAGTTAATAATACTGTGAAGGCAGGTACCACATGGTAGTAACAGCTTTTCACGTTTTTAAAGTATTCATACTTTGGTGCATCTTAAGTTATGCAAAGTATTTTGAGTAGAAATAACATTCCTTGGAGAGGTGAGAATAGGCCAGCTTGTATCTTTACCTTTCTGTCTAATTACTCTCAATTCTTAAGGCAGAGTTGTTCTGTAAGGACTGACCATTGGGGTTGGAATTGGAAAGGCCTTCAAGCTGCTTGATTATCATCCATGAATTTCTAACTGATATATATGTGTAAATTCAAAAAAGGTATCCTTTGCGGATATCCACATTCTGCACAGTTGATTGGTTCTTAACTGGAAAGCCCACACACAAGACACTAGATATCTGCTGCTCAGCAGGGAGGCAGTGCTGTTCAAGAAAGAAGGGGCAATACTTGGTATGTTATGTAAATTATTGCCTATGGCTGTTCCAGTTTGTCAAGGATACTTCTACAGGTAACTGATCCAGAAGCGTGAATTTGTTGTTTGACCTGGGTTGGTCTTACCAAACATGTCAAACCTAATCATGCTGTGGTTAGTAGCTACTGATAACAGTGGCTAGCATTAATCTGAACATAGTTGGTTGTGTCTGACATTCTGCTAACTAAAATTTATGGACAAAGTACTGACAGTGCTCTGAATATTGTCTTCTCTGCTCTAACAGTGGGTGTAAATACTACTGCACTACAGTTGGGTCTGTTATAAAGAAACTTGTTATGGACACAATTGAGGGCAGACAGAAAAGGAACCAAAGGGGCAAACTGTAGTGAGGAAGCAGATAAGGGAAACAGCATGCGAGTGGACTGGAGGAAAGAGGATGGATGTATGCTGCATAGATTAGAAAAAAATTGAACATGAGAAAATATTGACCAAAAAATCAGCCATAAAGATAAAATAGGAAAGGAAGTGTTTTCAGTCTTGAGCCCTTTGAAAAAAGCAGTAGGGGCCAAGGTGCTCTCCTACTAGACTCTCCTGTACTATACTGTAATAACACCATGGAGCCACAGTCATGAACTAGGACCTCCTTCTTGCTAGGTGCTGTACAAATATGAAACATACTGTCTCATCTCCAAATGATTATGATACTTTACTTGTTAAAAAATATAGCTACTTTGCCTTCTACAAGCACCTCATCACACCTGCATAGTGAAGTAATAGGGGAGAATTGCTCCTGGCCACAGTTTGTTTTACAAGACCTCTGCTTCTTACAGCTGTGAGATTAATGCTAGTTTTTTGCTCTCTCTAAAGGACAATGTTGAAACAACTGAAAGAAAACTAGAGAAAAAAAAAAGAGAAGGTATATTTTCTTTGCATACCAAATATTGGTAGTTGGAAGGAACCATTAGCAAAGAATAATACTTCTCTGGATTCTTCATTTTCTTGAGTGTCCCTGGAGTCTACATGTTCCCTTCTCAGGCACTCAAGACAAGTGTTTCCCAAGAAATAATAATAATTCTCTTTTATTCATCTCTCAGGTCTCTGTGGGCTCATCCACACATGCAAGCACATGTGCTTTCAGCAGCTCAAATAGAAGCGGTGCAAATATGAGCCAGGGCTTTTTGCCTCAGCACATGTACCTGGACATGCACTTTGGTGTGGGGCAAATTGTGCTACTTGGGGCAAAATAACCCTGCCTGTCTCCTCCTGGATCTGCAGTCAGGGGGAGCTAGAGCTTGGGACTAGCACCTGTGCTGGCCCCAGCAATACAAAAAGCTGCCTTGGCAAGTACCTGTTCTCAGGAGCTTCAGGGGATGCCCCTTCTGCGGGCAGAGGGAGACCCTGGCACACATGACCCTGGAGTGCGCCAGGCTGCAGCCCCTCCACCTCCACCTTCAGAACCTCCTCCTGAGGTTCTGGTTGAATTTTGCTTCCTACTTTTTTGTTTTTGGTCACCCCATCCATGGCTCCACCAAGTCCCCAGCCCTCCTGGTCTACCTCCTCCTGGCCCTGGCCAAGTGGGCCTTGTACTTGACCAAGAAGGAGGCTCTGGCCAGGAAGGTGCCTGGAGACTGCAGGGCTGCCTTCCTCTCACTTGTCCGTGCATGTTTCCAGGCAGAGCACCAGTGGGCCATGTCCACCGGCTCCTTGGATGCCTTTGAGGACAGGTGGGTGCAGCCCAGGGGGCTCTGTTTGGTGTCCCCCTCAGGCACACTTATTTTCACATTTTGACCTTTTGACCCTCATGTCACTCCTGTTTTGTTTTTTGCCTTTGTTGTCCCAAATATTCTGTTGTAGCATTCACTCACCCCCATACAATAAGGGCTACTAGTTAGCTGGATGGGCCTTGGGGCTTACAGTATTTGAATGTTACAAATAGACAGGAGCTTCTCAGGATCAGGAAATTGGTATCTGGGGACACTATCCCTTGTGCCAGCTGGACTGCTGAAGCAGCCATGAGAGTTCCCTGCACCCTCTACCCACTGCAGAAGTCTGGCAGTGGGGGCTGCTGCCTGGCTGTGACCTGCTGCCGCCTGCAACAGCATGTGGCCCCAAGGCTGTGCACCTGCCAGACCCGCATGTAGACTGAACAGGCAGGAGAGGAACCTGCCCCTCCGGGCCAGCTGCCAGTGGGCTGTAGCTGAACAATTGCCTTTGTGCGGCACTCCTGCCATATGTGGCCCTGGGCAGCTATCTGGGCAGTGATCACCCGGAAGATGTTCCCATATAGTGGCCTGCTTTTAACTGTCAGAGCATGTTCTGGCCCCAAGTGGCCAGGAGGTTTACCATCTCCAGCTGGGTCCCAAGTGCCAGCCCTGGGCAGGCTCCTCTGCCTGGGTCCTGCCACTTGCCTCCTTAGCAGGAATTCTAGTGTTCCCTATTTAAAACCTACAAAATCTCTGGAAAAAAAATCCTAAATTCACTCTTTAAAATACCCTTAAATCCATCTTCCTTCACAATTTAAAACAAAAGACCACTTTATTTATATATATGAGAGAGATCAGTTGGGCAATGTTTTATTGAGATATTTACAATTTTAAAGCAACTTGGAAACCTACCAGTGCCTTCATCATCATCTTCATCATCATCATCATCATAAAATAAATTCTAATTATCTGTACTGTTTGGCATTGACTTTGGGCTTCTCTGTCATAGAAAGATCATAGCTGCCCCTTCCCCCTTTGGTCACCAGAATGTTCAGCATTGAGCAGTACTGATATGCCAGTGCCCTGCCCCTGCCCCTGCCTTTGCCCCTCACTCTCAACCCACAACTTAAGAGGGGAGTGTGGGTGTGGAGACTGCTACAAGGGGGGGCTTCTCAGGAAGGGTGGGTCCCCTGTCCCCCACAAGGCGCAACCCCCCTGCACACCTCATGGACTGCCCTCCCCCCCACCACAGGGGCCGCAGTGACTGGGACCTGGGCTCCATGCCAGGTAAGTAGGGGATAGGGGGAGCAGGGGAGACTACTGAGGGTGCAGGGGGCCCTGGGGGGGCAGTTCAGGAGGGGTGGGTCCACCAGCCGCTCCACCCCACATGACTCCAGCCCACCTGCTCACCTCCCTGCTTGGCTACAGCCTCCCTGCTTAGCCCGCACCTGACTCCAGCTCCCCCACTCGGCCCACGGCCAGATGCAGCCCCCCCATGTGCTTCCTGCCCGGCTGCACCCCCCTCCCCACGCGTTCCCCACCCACCTGCAGCTTCATCATTCACCCCCCTCCCAGCTCCAACCCCTACACAGCTTACAAGTAACAGCAGCACTGGCCGGGGTCCTGCATGCACAGAAGCAGCCCGGCTGAACAGTGCAGGGCTCATGCACATAGTACCTGAGCCAGTATGTCTGGCGGTCCCCAGGAGTGGCTCACAGCCTCAGGTGACAGCCCAGAGCTGCCTGAAACCACATGGCCTCCATGCTGCGCCAGACAGGGAGTGTGCAGGAGGGCTGCAGCTGGGCAGGGAGTGAACAAGTAAGCCACAGCCAGCTGTGGGCTGAGAGGGTGGGCTGGAACCGAGCAGGGGGCAGCACCTGGCGGCAGGCTGAGCGATGGGGGCTGGAGCTGGGTGCAGGTTGAGCGGTGGGCTGGAGCTGAGCAGGGATGTGAGCAGGGGGCTGCACTCAGTTGTGGGGCGAGCGGGGGGTGTGGCAGGGCTGGAGCCATGTGGGGGGGCAGTCGGTGGACCCACCCGTCCCAAGGTGTCCCCCCCATGGTCCCCTACACCCTCAGTAGTCCCCCTCACTCCTCCAGCTACCCCCACCCCATACTTGTCTGGCACGGAGCCCAGGTCCTGGTAGCTGCAGGCAGTGTGCTTCAGCACTTGGGAAAGGGCCAACCCACAGAGATGCTCTAGCAGGCTACCAGAGAATCTCTGTGGAGGACCGAGCCTCCAGTTGCCTGCTCTACTTTTTTACGCTGCGTTTTTTTTGACCCCCAGATATCCAGGGGTTTAGTTTTGTCCCCTGCACTGCAAACTTGCAGCATGGGGAACATTTTCTGTTTCCCTCATGTGCCTCTTGAAGCATCTCAGAGCTTTGAGATGCTGCAAGACTCATGTGCACATTAATTTGTTATTTTGCAAGCTAGTCAGCTTAACAGATGCCAAGGTTAATGATTTTTAATTTTAATTTGGCCTTTTCCTTCAGTTTGGACTGTTGACTGTCTCTTCTGTGCCACTGGGACCTTTTTCTCCCCAATTGCTTCTCATTTGCAACAAGGAATGGAACGTGTGATGGAAAGTTGTTCATAAATAAAAGTAGTAATCTGGAACACAGCCAGCCATTATCAGAGATACCCAAATCCTGGTATTGTGTTTTACCATGGTTTGAGAGATTAGTTTCATTAACCTCTCATTAGAAATGTGTCAAAGCTAAAATCCCACAATAGGCTAGATAGCCTATTAGCAATCCTAAAAGACTTCTTAATTTAGAAGAGTTAACATTTCTTCTTCCAAAAGTTAATAGCAGCTTCCTCATGTGGCACCCTTCTCCTAAACTAATAGAATAATTTGCTATTTTTCCCTGCATTTAGAATTAACCATAATTTTTTAAAAATCTAGACACAATTAATAAAAACACTGTTTTTGTGTAAATAGGGATTCATGTGCCCACAGTAAGAAAATAGGTAGTTTTTACCACAATATACAATACTTAGTTATGAATATAGAAAATTACAGTGTAGGAAGGAACCTTGCAAAGACATTGCAAAAAGAAAAAGTAGAGAGAGGGTGTTAGTTGTGTTAGTCTGAAGTCAGGCAGGAGACAGAGAGGGTAGCACCCAAAGGTGAGGACACACAATTAAATCATTCCAAAATGTCACTGATTGGGAACCTGCTCAGAGGGTCTTGTCCTGCATAACACTAAGTGCATGTTAACAGTGCTTAAAATGTCAGTGTTCAAGCAGTAAAATATGTGCTAAGGGCCATCATAGCATAACAAAGTTAGGACTTTTTGAAGAGGCTTATCTCCAAATTGTATTACTTAGCACAGGTTTAGCTTATGTCTAACCACTTCATGGAGACTTAAGTGTAGTGCTGAGGTTGGAACTAACAAATAGCTTATTTTTGGTCCCAGACCTGGCATGGCACTGGACTGGTCCAAAACTCCATGGCTGGGACAGACAAACAGCCGTTACAAAGTTTTTTGAACAATCACATGGCAGTCTTAAACCAGCTTCTGGGCAGTGAGGGGGTGGGACTGTTAAGCAGCTGTTTGTTGGTCCCAGCCCCACTGCTGTGCACCAGTCTTGGACCAGCTCCAGTGCTTAAGACATTTTTTATTTAGAATATAGTGGGCATGTCTACACATCCCCCTATGTTGATGTTGTTGATGCGCCCTGCTTTAGCACTTCCTTGTAGGCATGTGCGAAGTGGCCCTATTCAATTCAGATTAGAATTTGGCCCAAATCAAAGACAGTGATTCGATTTGTTCATTTGGATCAGTGTCCCTGATTTGATTCATCCGAATCCAAATCTGAAGATTTGATGCTGATTCAGAGAATCGGGAATTAAGACATAGACACAGCTTTAAAAGTTTTTTCTACATACCTTGAGGTAGCAGGCACGGCTTGTGAATGCTGCGTTGCTGCAATGCTGGGGCAGATAGAGCATCCCACAGGAGCGGAAGTACTTCTGGTCCACTTCCAGGTCTGCCAGAGAGCTTGCTGGGGGCCCCCCCTGCGCCTCCCCAGCTCGGTGATCAGCTGCATGGGGACCCCGGGTGTCCCCCCCTAGACCCAGGAGGCACCAGTCATGGAGCCAGGGAGGCCCCCTGCAAGCTCTCTAGCAGACCCAGAAGTGGACCAGAAGTGCTTCTGGTCCACTTCTGGGTCTGCTACCAGGCGTGCTGGGGAGCTTCCCATGGTTCTGTGGCACACTCCATTCACCCTAGCATCACCTAGAGGTATGTCCAGAAAACATTTAAAGCTGTGTCTATGTTCAGATGGTTGAACTTTTCTGAATCGATTTGGAGGATTCCCATTCAATCCGGAGAGATTAAAGGGTCCTCTGATTCGATTCAGATTCAGGGATTCGGACACTGAATGAAGCCGAATCTCTGCTGAATTGAATCAGGGACCAAAGCTTTGCACAGCCTTACTTCCTTGTGTTCATACTGTACTGTGTGCACAGTGCGTGGTTAGTTTTTGCTGCTACTTTGCTGTAGTGATAAACTAAAATGGGGGAGCATACCACTATGGCAGAGTAGCTGCCTGTCATCTATAGACCCACTTCACCCTACATCATCGTAGTGATGCACTACGGCGACATAGGTTGATGTGTAGATGTGCCTACCAAGCATTACCTTGTGGCTGCTCAGAAAAGTTTCTAACTCATAGTAGTGCATACTACAATCTAAATAAAATATGTCCTAAGTATAATGTGTGACTAGGCCCAAAGCTATTGTGGGATATGGTGCAGATATATAACAATTGAAAATATCACTGATTAAGATCAGGTTCACACTTGTGTGAAGGGCTGGAGCTCCAACACTAGGGAATGAAAGTGAGCACCCAGCCCAGCATCCCTGGCAGTGGGTGAGTGTGGGGCGTGTGCTTGCACCTATTCTTTGAGCGTTCAAGGGGCTGAGTGATGTTTGGCTGCGATGTCACTTTTCTGCTTTCCCTTGTTTCATAAACATGAGTTCAGTAAACTTCAGTGGTCCACAATGACCAAAGTCTGTATCATTCTTGTATGACTCGGGAAAGAGGTAGGGATTGGGATTGGACGAGGGCTTGGACTCATGCTTTTTGCTTTCTAGGGGGTAGGCATGCATGTTGATGGACTGCAGTCAAGTAGGGCATGAGGGCAATACTGGCTGTGAGAAAGATGGGTTTTACTGAACAAGCAGTGCAAAGGAGCTCATTGACTTTTTTTTTTTCTCCTAAAGTGCCAACAAAAACGGGGGAAAGTGAGGGGGAGGGGCGGAGTAGAGTTTTGGCTATGTACTGCTGCAAACAGTTGTTCTGGTATGTGGGGGTGTGAGGAGCAATGTCATGTGGGATACCTGCAGACTTGACCAGATCTATGTCACGTGATGCTTGGTGTCCACATATAACACTGATCATGTTCACAGTGAGCCAGTTTAAAATATTACTTCATTACCCAGGCACAGTTGAACCATTCTAGGCAGATTTCAACTGGTTTAACAGACATTTGTAAATGTGACAAAGTTCTCACTTGTAGCAATAGAGATTTGTGTGGGAATAAGAAGAGAAAAATGTAAAGTATGAGAAGTGTAGGATGAGACTTATGAAATATTTAGTGTTATTGCTAGAAAAAAAAATATCTTTTCACAAAAGCTATATGGCCACTTACAGAAATGATGACTGCCCTAGTGCTACACATTTACCACTATTAGCCACCTGTATCAGGATACTTCATTACTGTTTCAGTTAAAGTAGAAATGATAATGTTTACTGAGCCAAAGATTGGTTTGTACTGTACACAGTTAAATAAATTAAATAATCAATAGGGACTGATTGGCTGCTATCAGTTTATATGTATGTACTTCAGGGCAGTGTGGTGCAAGGAAGAATCAGTTAATATTATTCAGTTAAAACTTATAATCCTGGGATGTTGCACACTGTACATAAGAATCAGTCCGTACTGAAAACTCTGACAGACAAGCAGAAACATTGATTTTTGAAAAAATAGAGAAAATTGTAACATAGGGAAGTTGATGTTTGTTTTAGAGAGGAACTTTCCCCTGATTGCCAGAAGATGGAAATTCCAGTGTTGGAGCACAGAATGATCAAACCCCTCTAAAGTCCGATTTCAAAATGGTGAAAGCATCTTTTAGTGAAAAAAATTACCTTGGCAAGATTGACTTTATTATTATTTTCCTGCTCCCTGTGATTCTATTCTTCAAGTTGACTACAATAATTTTCCTTTAAATATGTTTTTCCCCTTCAAAACCCTTTTAAGATTTTTTTTATAAATCTGTTCACCTCATCGTTATTTCAGGGTGTACTCCTTCCTTTGCTACCCCACTTGTTTCTTTCTTCTTCGTTTATGTTCCTACTTTCCTCTTTCACCCCTGAAATGCAATTAGAATCCAAAAATTTGCTGATGGAGAAGTGTGCGTCCTGTTTTGAATGCAGGTGACAAATGTTTGAAGGTGTGGTTGAAAAGTCTTCCACTGTATAACTCTTCAAAAGCAAGTCAGTTGATATTCCTGTATAAAAGAATTTCTTTCCTGTAAGGAACCTTGTATTGGTGCATAATGACTTAATGGAAATGCAAGAGGTATAATTGATTCTATTATGTATTCTTTTTATTATATCAGTCACGCTATCTTACTACCCCTACATAAAATAAATTACATGACATTTTTCATTGTAATCCAGATCATTGTACAGAATGTAATCCAGCTTTGTCATTAACAGAGAGCTACTGTTCCATTGCCAATTCATGGTTTTAGGACGTCTGTACACTTGCCCATCCCTGCCATGACTGGTAATTACTGCTAATCGAATGTTCTGAAATAAGCTAGTGATCGCCTGGGCATGGGCAAAAGGAGTCCAGCTAGTATGTTGGTTTTGGGAGGCAAGAAATTGCTTATTTCCATGGACTAATCTGACATCATTTGGGATCAGCACAATAATATTGGCAAGTGTAGCAGTTTAAAAGGGTGTTATCAAGTTATACATGGCCCAAGCTGCTGTTTTTTTTAAATTTCAAGGAAAACTTTTTATAAATAATAAAAATGTCTTCCATGACCTTGTTTCCCTGAATTATTAAAACAGTCTTAACACAACATCTATTTGTCGCATTTGCAACAAGATTCTAGTTGCACAGCATTACCATATGAAAGCAAAAAGAATGGTGAGCAAAAGTGAAAAACTGATATTTTCATGGTCTAAACCAGGCTGTAAAAAGTAGCATTAAAATAAATTTACAGTTCCAGACTTGTTTTACTAAATTAAGATGCTATAAAGGTTAGCTGAGTTTTATACTTCTGTTTTTAGGTTTATCACTTTTTAAATTTATGAATTTCCAAAAAGTTGGATAACATTTTACCATCTTAAGTTTTCTAAAGTACTTAATTTTCCGGTATAGTGAGATTTTTCCAGATGAGGATCCATTTTTAAAGCAAAACAGAATAAAATAAAATAAACAAAAATGCCTGACAGCCCCAAGTCTTTGTGCCCTTGGGGGGGGGGGGGAGGGAGAACATTATTTTTTCACCCTCTTCATGCCTTCTTGTCTTACCTTGAAAAGTTAAATATAGCTGTTGAATTTTGAGGACAGCGTTCAAATCTCTGGAGTTTGTGATTTTTGTATACACCTTTGAAGTGAACTGCTTTGAAGTCATTGGTAGATAGCTGTATGGTTGATGTTTTCAATAAGACTTTGAGTGTGGTTGTAAGAACAATGTATATTTTTGGCCTTTGTATCTATAATTTATTAAGTAAAAATATGAGGGAAGTGGAGGAACAACTGAATAAAGGTACTAAGGTGATTTTTCTCTTGCCTGTAGCAAGCTTCTAAAGACTACCCTAGAGATGCATGCAGTGGCTGCTTCTCAGGATTTTCCCATGCCTTAAATTAACTGTAAATATTAAATACAATTTAAAGGGGAAAGTAGTAAAAAGGGTTTATCTTTGAAAGTCTCTAAAGAAACATGTGGTTCTCTGCCTTGGAAAGCTGCAAATTTAGAGTAAGGTGATTTAAAGACTGCTGATATATGATGGTTCTTTTTTTCTTTAGCAAAAAGGAAGCAATGTCACTGAAAGTCACAGCATTGTCAGAGTGCATTGGTGCTGGGAGGCAGTCATTTTGTTTTTTGGATCAGGTGCGTTAGAGGGGTATCAATACAGTTTTGCTTTGTTTCACTAGCTTTTTTTCTTGAGCCCTTTTGGCCAGGTACAAACATTACTCTTTTACCAGTATAAGTGATTGGAAACTAGTCTATACTTGTAACAGAACAGAAGTTTGGCGCACAGACTGGTTTAAAAGCGGCAAAACCGAATCTAAGATTTGTCCCCTCCCCCCAAAGGGTGACTGTGCCTTCTGTTCTCTACCACTCTAAACTGTGCTGCTTACAGAAAATCATATCACTTAGATCAATTCTGCCTTGGGCATTTTGAACGTTTGTACCTAGCCTTTGTGCGCACGTTCTGTTGCTGGTGTGCATGCGCTCAGTGTACTTGAATGGAGTCTTTTGGTCAGCAGTACCCAGGGGGTTGGCAAACGAGTTCTGAGTGTCCTTGTTCCTTGAACCAAGATCAAAGAAAGTAAAGCCTTTCTAGCTGCCTCTGTTTCTTGTAAGGTCTTGGCTAGACAGTGTACAAAGACAAGGTCTGTGATGTTACTGAAAACTGGGAACTGCTTGGTCTGTAGAAAGATGGGAGTATAGCCTGCCTATGATCTGGACCTCTTTTGCAAACTTAGACAGAATTAAGCTGTGATTCCTATTCCATTCGTTACCATAGTAGGATACAACTGTGCTTCCCAGTGATCCTCTGTTCCATCATAGTTGATAGGTTATAGCTACCATGCAAGTCAGATATAGTCCAAATGAAGGTAGAAGAATAAACACTTGTCCTATTTTCTGTCTTACTATCTGCAGCAGCATTTTCACCTATATTGGCTGGGGAGATCCAGGAGGAAGGAGAGGAGGGTAGAATGTAGACTGGCATCAGGTCATCTCAAGTTTGCTGAGGTCTGAAATCACCCTGGCTCTCCATCTGCACCCAGTATTTGTGTGTGGCCTCTTTTAGTAAATGCATGGCCTGTTTTATTAAAAATTATTTGTTACACTGAGACTTTGGGAGCTTGACTCAAGTTGTTTTTTCTATGGACCTGGAAGATGCCAGTTAACTTGGATGTATGTCCTTGTGAAATTACAGTTCTGGAAGGGAAGATTTCTTACCTCTTTCTCTCACCATGTGGGAATGCTACATCACACCCTTTTTTATGACCAAACTAGTTCTAACATCTGCAAAGGTTTTCTGTACAATGGGCTTGGGCCTTCTACTTTAGCCACACTGAGCAGTTTAGCATAAGCCCCCTTCAAAATGGCCAAGGCTGGCAGCTATTCATTTCAGTGATGGATTCTTTTTTTTCCCTTTTTTTCCCTTCTTTTCATCTGTGTTCCTGGATTCACACCCCCATGGCACCTGTAACTCCCCATTTAATTTCAGTTCTGCACATAATATACATTTTGGCTTTAACGTATTGAGTCTTTAAGACATATTATTATTTCAGTAGGATTTAGCTGACCCCCTGCAAGTAAATTCTTCTTAGCAAAAGGCAAAACATCAGTTTTACTTTTCATTACTGTTAAGCACTTTCCAAAAAGCGGTTATTTGTACTTGGCCTAGCTTAAATTAGTGGCTTTGATAAACAGATTCTTATTATAAGTTCCCAGGCTATTGCTTAAAGCTTAAATTAAAGCTTATTGTTCATTGATTAAGTTTGTTGATAATGAATTATGTACTAAATTAAGCACACATTATTCATAATTTTGGCTTTTGCTGATAGCCTGCACCTGTCTGTGTGGTGTGTCAGCCACTAGCTACATCTGCAGTTTACAATGGGACAATCAGGATTCAGCTCTTCATATAATCATTATGAAACTGAGAACCTTGCTTTGCAGCTGCAGAAGATTTTGTACCATCTACTAAGGGGTTTACCACATAGATTGAGGGCAGACACACCTTTCACGTTTATTCAAGTAAAACAAGGCAAGGCAAGATCCAACTCCTTGTGCCAGGAGGTGCTGTGTCTCTGGAACTTACTCATTTTGTATGATGGCAAAGGGCTCAATGTCTTGTGGATGACCTAAGCAGGCAGTTTATTCATAACCTTACTGTTACTCCTGGATGTAATCTCTAAGTCAAGGCCTGTTCCTCTACCTTTATCCTCAGTCTCCATTTCAGAGCACAGATATTAAATGCTTACAGATTTTTGATATAGTTCATGTAGTGTTCAGAATATCCCATATAATGCTAGGAACGATTTAGCCAGAATCACTTACGTAACTGCGTGGAAAAAGTTTTTTGTTATGGGCCCACCATCCTCAGCTGCCTCCAAAGTGCCAGATCCAGGGTGAGTTTGGCATATCTACTGAAGCAAAAAAAATGGGTTCTTAATGCGTTTGTTGAAAGTTGACCGTGTAGTCATTTCTGCTACTCATTCATCTATTGAGAGATGTAGTGTCTTTCTCCCCTCCTTTGATAGGAAGATTTCTAAATGATCTGATACAGGTTGATCCACTGAGAAGAGACCTTATCCACTGCTTGGACCTTTACTTATTCTTACAGGTATTAGAATGGAACCTCCTTTTGACATTCTAGCAACTTTCCCATTTTTTCACCTATTGGCTGAGAAATGCTAAGAAAGCATCTTTCTTAGTTTTAGTAAAATAAGCTAGGACAGTGGTGCTCAACCTACAACACATGAGTCAGATGAGTAGCACAGAACTTCTCAGCAGCTGGGGTCAGGCCAGCATCCCAGATTGCACCTGCAGACTGACCCCACGCTGGATCCAGCATAGAGACCAGCTCCACACTACTCCTCCAGCCCTCAGGGCTAGATACAGCAAGCACCACTGAACAACCAAGTGTTTGTCTAAGTGTAGCCAGAAATAAAATGATTCAAGCCACTGGTGTGGGTAAGAGTATTACTGTGCTGGCTAGAACTGGATGCATTTTGTGCATATAGTAAAACTTACAAAGTGGTTGCCATCAGCAGATCCAACAAACAAAAGTTAAGTTTCTTTTGGATCATTTACCACAGGATAACTTGGCTCGACAGGCTATTAAGTTTCTTGTGGATTGGTGTTTCACTATATGACATTAAAGTGCAGTTTGATTATGATAAGAAAAACATTCAGGAACAAAAAAGAAAAACATTTTTATATTGTTTTGAAAACAATATATTTTTATAACATATAACAATAACATTTATATGTTTATATATTTATAACAATAACATTTTTATATTGTGATGCACCTCATTCAGAGGTCTGTGTTATTTTTCTGATGATAACTTTTAGTATTTTCACATGACTAGCGGAAGCCATATCTGTGCATGTACATAGGATGAAGACTAAACCTGACTAAACCTTAAAACTTAAACCAAATCATTCCCTCACACAATTTAAGATTATCTTCTAGTTATAGTTAAATGCAAGACCACCATTTTTTAAATTTTGACAAAAAGAGAAGTCATTGTCCTACAAGTTGCTCTAAAGGAACTAACATACATGGTACGGCATCTAGGGGGAGGTGCTACCTAGATTGCTTTTGACAGTTTGAATATCTGCCTGAATCTTCAGCCATCTTTCCTCTTTCATTTTGAAATTGGAGATGGACCCTTGTTACCCTCTTGTTCACCCCTCAAGTTCAACATGTACCGGATGCTGTGCAATTCCTAGGAAGTTGCTCAGTCCTGATGGGTCTAGGAGCCACATGAGCAGTAACTCCATATCCCTTGGTGCCTTGTGGCAAACACACTTCAGTTTGAAGGGGAGGTGGAAAGAAAGCTACAGTACTTTAACAAATATTTTAACTTTAGCACAGTTCAATAACATGTGTTCTGTATTATTCATCACTGCAGGAAAAAACATGCCCAGTATATGCATTTAAAAAGAACACACACACGCATACCCCGCTCTACCTTCAATAACATTTTCTGTTGACAGCTGCTTCTGACAAGCTGAAGACCCACTTTTGGTTTAGGAGCCATTGTCTGATCATCACTGATTTAAAATAAAATAATTGATTTCCTTGTCTGGATAGAGACTGTATGAGTGATGGACTTTGAGGATTATTTTTAACAGGAATATGTTGTGCCAGTTTCTTCAAATACGTCATTTAATAATAAAGAAGGACAAACTTTTTCAATTTATACATGCTTAACTTTTGTTTTTCTATCTCTTGGATTTTTTGGAAAGCATTATGTTCTGAGTAAAAACTTGATGCTTATTACTTTGTAAGAAAACTTTAGAAAGCTTTACCCTCTGAAGACCATTAATGCAGACTCTTACAATTATAGACATAATAGAAACAGATTGTCACTTTATAAAACAAAAAGTCAGTAGCATGATATCTTTACAGGAATATGGAGACCACTGTCTTGTGCCAACATGTCAATTCCTGTATTTCTTTTAGGGAGCTTGATGTTTAAGGCAGTTATATTAGCTGGGCCTAAAGGAAGGAGTTTCTTGGATACTTCTCTGGGCAGCTTCTTTGAAAACGGGTAAAATGTCCCCCCCTTAATTTCCTTTTCACAAAACAAAACTTACTGTGACAAGTGGGAACTCCCCGACCAGTCACAGTACTGTTGGTCTCCCACCTGTCTCTGGGCATGCCACCCTTGTTGGTATATTCATTATGTTGTTACGTAGGCAGGGGGCTGCCCTTTGAGGGCCCTGATGTCTGAGGGCCAAAATACATACTCCTACCTCACCTATTCCATGTGTCCTATGCCTCGCTAATGTTGCCAACAGCTGTGCTAAGCTCTGGCCTGAGGCTGGCCCTAACTCATCACACTATTGTGACTCTCACTTTCTGCCCTGCTACGCTCATACCACCTCCTTCTCACCGAGGCCTCTCATGCTCCACCGCCTCTCACCCGGTCTCTTTTATGCTGCCCTTCCTGGGCCTCACATACAGCCCCTTCTCTCCCCAGGACCACACTCACCCTCAGGCTTGATACTCCACTCCGTGGCCAGCAAGCGCACAGCCTTTTGGGCATCTCCCGCTACCCTCATCTAAACAAACACTGGGCAGTTCATAAAATACCGTGCTAACTCTGCCCCTGGTCTCGTAGTGGGGTAACTCCCCCAGCTGCTCTCCATAAAGGGGCTGATGGCTCACCCCCTGTTCTCCTCACGACTTCTCCTGTGCTGCTCTCCAATCGGCCTCCCGCCCACCTGTGGCCTCGGACGCCCGAAGGCTTACCTGGACCTAACTCAGGCCCCCATGCTAGCAGTGCTTCTACTTAAGCCCCTGCCCACAGGGCCCCAACTCATGCCCCTCACTCACAGGGCTTCACAACTGCCACTCCCATGCAGCCCTTTAGGTGCCCCTCTGCATCGCCACCTCCACTGAGACATCTATTCTGCCCTGTACTTGGGGCCTGGGGTCAAACATATCTGCAGGCTCAGGTGCCACTTGTCTGCATGCCTGGCCCACAACCCTCTCTCTCCCCAGGGTCTTGCACCCTACCGGGCTTGGGTGCTACTCATGGGCATGCCTGGCCCCACTACCCACTCTTCAGGGCCTTGCACCCCTGGGCTCATGTGGGCATAACTATACCTGGCCCTGTCTCTCCCTCTGATGTTAAGTGATCCACTTGAAGGTGGGAGCTGGGGTTAAGGCACCCCTTCTCACCTTTCATCAGAGCAGTAACTGGCCTGGCATTTCTTGGGGGCTCCCACACCACTAGGAGCCACACCAGGCCACCTGTCCCCGGCAGGATGCAGTTTCAAGTCAGGACCAGGAGCCTCTAAGCCATCCCCCCTAGCTCCTGCCCTTACTTCCAGGTTGTCCCTGGAGCAGCGGCTCTGCCAGGAGATGTTGATTCCACAGCATCAGGCAGCAACTGTTGCCTCCAGCCATGTTGGTCTGGGACTTAAAATGGCCACTCATCAGGGCTGGGCCGCAACTACTTGCTGCCTGATCCAGGTCTTAAAGTGGAAGAGCACTTAAAGTGTTCTAACACCCACCTTCCCCCTTACAATGTTTAGCAGGGAAGGCTTTTCCCTGCTGCTCCCAAAAACAGGTTCCCCTAGAGCCCTAAAGTGGCAAGCACTCCACTGGTGCTCACCAAACACCTCCCACTTAAAACTGACTCCTTGGGGTGTGTCTAGGCTGCCTTCCATACAGGTACCCCTTCAGCCTGTTGCAGCCTACACTTGGTGACAGCCACCCCACTGGTGCTCTGCCACACTTACCTTGTTTGCTCAATCTTTCCTCATACATTTTGGATTCTAGTCTTTTCATTATTTTTTTTCTCTTGTCTCTGGATTCTCTTTAGTTTCTCCATATTCTGCTTTAAGTGTAATGCCCATAACTGACGCAGTATTCCTAACCAATGCTGAGTAGAGTAATACTATCACCTTGGTGTTTCATCTAAAGTACTTTCTTGTTAAAGCAGGCCAAACTTGTGTTTTGTTTTTGGTGACTGCATTATATTGCTGACCACAGGCCCTTCTCACCAGTACAGTTGGCTTTTCTTTCTTAGATAGAACATCTTGCAGTCATTTTTTCATGTATTTCATTCTGTTGTGTACTACCCAGTTCTCCAAGCTCTCAAGGTCCTTTTGAAATTTAAGCCTGCCTTCCAGCATTTTTGGGATCCTTTCCCAATATGAGAACTTCAGTTTTTACTATAAATATAGGTAACATTTTGAAGAAGTAGATGGTAATTTTATAGGGATTCTTCTGCATGTTACCATAAACTATTAAAGGTTTCTCAGCAGAATACTTAAAGCAAGGATCCAGTATTGTGTGATTGTTTGTGATTATACAAATTCGAATTTCACCTGTCTCAAATCAACACACTGAAGGAAGATTTAGAAAAACACAGTTGTCCATTACTATTTAGATACTGATCTACCTTCTGATTTTTGTAGTCTATAGGCACATCTGCTCACTGGCTTTGCTGGTTTAGATTAGTTTGACTTTTGGATATTTAAAGAAAAAATCACCTGCAACATTTTACTAATCTGTTAAACTAAGAACTTCAAGAACAAATTTAGAGCCGAGTGTCTGTCAAAGCTCTGGTTTTGAACAGGTGATCCTTAATTAAGTCTGTATTTTTAACTCTTCCAAGTTCCTGATCTGCATGTATAGAAAGTTAGCTGTCAGGGGTGTTTTCATACCTAGATGGAAAAAAAATGGAACAGCCTGAGAAACCCTGATGAAAACTTACTTTAAAGATTTTACTTACTTAGTGAGTACCACAAGTTTTCTTGCACAATATAACATATTGTCAAAACCAATGTTAATAAAAATCCTGGCTTCTCAAACCATATAGTGTCTTTCATGCTCAGACTGATGATGTTTTTTGGCTCTATAAACTTGCTAACATTCTCAGGCTATGATGGGCTGCTTTATATCTTAAAAACAGGAGATGGGCATATCTACACATGTATTTGATCTGGCCCAAGTGTACTCTGGTGTAAACTACTCTAGAATAAGCACTTTTGGGCAAGCATCTACATATGCAGGGATTAGGGAGCAGATTTACTGCTATTTGCACCAAGTTTCCTGCAGTGGGCCCCTACTGTCAATGTGGGGACACAGGGGTGCTGGCAGGGAGCACTGGGCCAGGAGAAAGCTGTCTCCTGGCTCCAGGGGGCTGCCTGCTGCTGGGGCTGGAACAGTGTGCCCCTACCCTGGCAGCAGGCAGCTCCTGGCCCTGGTGCCCCAATCAGGGGCAGGGGACTTGGTAAGAGCTGGAGCCCCATCCACCAATCCACTGATAGGGTAGGTAGCAGCTAGCTCAGTACCAGCTGCCCTGTCAGGAGATTGGTGCAGGGGGCTGGGACCTACTCCACCCCTGCAGCTCTTTCCAAGCCCTGTGCCTTGATCACACAATTGGGACAGAGTTGGGACCTGTCCCTGACCAGGACAGTTCCCAGTCCTCACCCCATATACCACTCAGCTTCACGAGCCCAAAGCTGTGGGGCGGGGGGGAAAGGCTAGGGGGCTTGTTTCCTGCCCAGCTCTGTGAGTGAGGAGCTGAGTGGGAAACAAGTTCCCCAGCCTGTTCCCCCTGCCTGTGCCAGAAGGGAGCTGGCAGGGCCGGCGCTGGGAGACCCTTATCTCCCAGCACTGGCTCTGCACAGATCCGGCACTGGAAGATAAGCATCTCCTAGCCCGAGCCCCGCAACTGTGGAGCTTAGTCTGGGAGATAAGGATATCCCAGCACCAGCCCCACAGTCACAGAAGCAGCACTGGGAGATGAGGGTCTCTCAGCCCCCACTCTGTAATCGTGATTTCAGAGCGAGGGCCGTGGAACTGCCTGCTGCCAGGGTAGGGGGATATAGTCTCTGCCTAGGTTCCTGTGGCAGAGCCCACCCCAGCAGCAGGCAGCTCTTGGGGACAGAGAACTATCTCCCACCCCTGATGGACGGCTAACCGGGAGCAGGTTTTGCTCCCAGTCAGGCATCTATATGAGTGCTATTGTGCTGTTACTAATCAAGAGTAAATTTGCTACTTGCATTTGCAGGTAGCAAGTTTACTTGGGATTAGAGATGTTTACTGCGTAGTAAGCATGTGCAAGTGTAGACTAACATGCTTACTTTGCAGTAAACTATGCTAATACAAAGTTAAGCATCTCATGTAAACGTGCCCACTGTCTGTTAGCAGTGAAGGTCACACACTACTTTGTGAACAGGGGTTTTATGCCATCATCAAGGATGAAAAATATGTTTCCCTCACTCCACTGCATTATTCTGCGTGCTGGCTTCTTACTACATTCCACCCTAGAGCATTCTTCATTTCAGTGGTGCTGTACAAGAGTTTGTAAAGCCCTCTGGGGTTTCTGAGGCTCTGTGACATTATTATTAATACACTTACAAAGATTGCATGGCTTTCAAAAGCCTCAAGCTCTAATCATGTGCACCTGTTGCATGTTCCACTTCTGTGTTGCTGAGATTGAGGAGGATAATTCTACCATGGCTAAAGGCTACTATGATTTTTTTTAAAAACACAAGGGTTTTTTTTCCCCTTTTCGATAGGAAGTCCATCAATGTACATGTCATTCTTGAATGGAAACTACTTACTTTTTAAATTACTGAAATATATTTGAGGCTGAGCAAAATGCCTTCTCCTTCAAAGAGAGAGGGCATGCGTTGTGTGTGTTTGTGTGTATTAGAGAGAGACTTTTAAAAAAGAAATTATAAACCTTTATTATACAAGTATTATAAACAAAGTGCGGAAGTGCAAAGGTGTGGAACCCTGCCATGAGCTAAGCATGAAATATTAGTCAGCAACAGCAACAAGGTGTTTTTTGGAGATTCAAATCCTGTCCCCCATGCCTCTCACGGGATTACATATGTAAGACCAGCTGTCCATCTTCCACCTTGCAGAGGGCCTCCTTTTTTACCAGTATAAGCTGGTCTTTGTTTTGTTTGAAGGTGAAGCATCCAAATATGACACAGCAGAAACAGGAAACAGGAGAGTTGGAGGGCATTATCAGGGCTGACCCCTGCGAGCCAGTTTCTATAGCATTTCAGAGTTGCCATCTTGGCCTGGTCCAGCAGATGCTGAGCAGGAGGGAAATAACAATATTTAACTATGTGTTGTTAATCCTTGCAACAAATACCTAACAACTTTCCTTGCTATGAAAGGGGTGGACCAAATCAAGTTGTTGTTATTATAAATGATGAGCTAACAAACTTCTAACATTGTAAATGGGGATACAAGTAATAGACAAAACAGTAAAAACCATAAAAATCATAGACACTCTCTCTCTCTTACAACAACAATGTTGCAGGTACCACTTACAGACATACTCACTCCACAGAGGAGTACAAGCCCCTCTTCCTTCTTCACCTGAGTCTCTCAGGGACTTCTTGACCTTTTGTAATATAAGGTGGGGTGATACATTACCTTTCCAAACAATCCTTTGGAATCTCTCTGCGCTCCTGCTATAATCAGGGCCTGATCTGAGCTACATCAACTCAGGTGGACTTGCTGATCACATGCATGACCGAAAATGGAAACAAGCAAGTAAGTACATTGAAGCTACTTTGGAAGGTCCCAGGGGATCCACGGCAGCTGCACAGAGAAATCTCCGGCACCTCTGGTTTCGCTGCTGCACGGTGACACCTTCCCTCCTCCCCACCCCCGCTCATTGACTGGCCACCAGGGGTACCCCAACCAAAAAAAATTGAAAACCCCTGCTCTAACATACTCAAATTACATAATGTTCGTGAACTACTTAAGTGAGCCAACTAAGCAGGCCGGGGAAAACTCAACCTAACACAGGAAGTGGGACAGGTACATCACACTTCCTTTGACCACCCAGTTGAGATAGAGAAGATATACACAGGCTCAAGGAGACAGAGAAAGAGGGACAGAGGCAGACGTGGATAGTTCAGGGGCGTTCAATCTCCCCCTCCCCCGCATGGGTCAGATCCAGCGCTAAGCCATCCAGCCCCTGGGGCTCCCTAGGGATCTGAAAATATGTCAATGGGGGACTGCTGCCAGATTTCTGTGGGGAGCTGCATGGGCAGGATAGCATAACTCTCTGCACTGCTTCAGTCTTAAAGGGCAATTTGGGTCCTAGTCCTGGTATATGAGCCCTGTGTTCGGGGCTGAACAGAGTAAGTACTGGCACGTGAACTAGCTCCATGCCACTCATCTGGCCTACAGAGCCAGAAGATTGAGCACTGTTGGTGTACTGAACCAAAAGAATGGGAAGCTGCTGTTTTAATTTAACTTCCTTCCTGCCATCCAGACCTCCTGTGTGACATACAGATTTTCTACTTGTTCATCTTGACAATTTGAGCAGTCAAAATCAGTATTTGTCATGCAGCTATTGAAGTGATTATAAATGATGCAGTGTATTAAGCTCAAGGATATTGAAACACAGGCAGATAGTACATATTAAGAAAGAAAAAAACCTTTCATTATGCTTAATTTTGAGGAGTAATACAAAGAAGAGAGCAAGTTTGTTACCCAGCGATCTAATATCCCCAGAGTTTTGACTTACATGCATAAAAGTTGCAAAGTCAAGGAAATTATTGAAGGGCTTAGTTATTGATTCTATTACAATGATTTTTTTTTGCTTGTTTATCAGCTGATTAACGTAGATGAAGCATTCTTGTCAGATAGCAGCTGTGGATTCATTTAAGTTATTGCTGTACCATCAATGACTGTACTCTTTTTGGTTTAGAAAATTGGTCTGTTGTGTAAGTCAGCTAACTGGATTGCCAGTAAGACAGAAGCTGATCATAAAAATACACTAAGCATTTGTACACTTTTCTTAGTTAACTGAAGTTTTGCACATTTAGCTCTGAACCAGAAAAAGAAATAACAATCGAAGACATTAAGTTTTTTTTGGGGGTGGAGGGGAGTTGTCCTTTTATGAGTTTGAGAAGTTTTTTGGGTGGGTTTTTTTTGGCATTTTTGTCTTAGTTTTGTTTTTTAATGCAATGTAGTGGTTATGACCAGGAGTCCTGGTTTTCTCTGATTTAAAATAAAAAATCCCCAATTTTCAGATTTAAAAAAGTAACCCAAAATCCACATTTTTCCATGATTACAATGAAACATCACTTCCAGAATCATTTATTTTAAATGATTAACATAAAAATGGGCATTATATGAGTATTTGCAGGCAATCATGAACCACATTAGTGTTGACAGATATAGTATAATTTAGTTATATAGAACAATTTAAAGCCAATGTATTCATAAGCAATGCCAGCGGATAAATAAATGACTCTGAACACTGAAAAAAATCTGAAAAATACCCCAGCAATAAGTCTTAAGTGAAGCTAAAGATGTTTTGCATTCAACCTGAAACAGCAGTAAGAATCTCTTAAGATGCCACTGTCAAAACGTTAGAACTAGCTGTCCCCTCTTTCAGACTTACTGAATACATACCCTTGGATATTAGGCTTCTTGGGGTGGGGTGAAGGTGTGGGATAGCATTTATTCACCCACCATTGGTACTCTGTGTTCCAATGGTGATAAGAGATCAGTACCTGGCTGCGCAGGTGGTATTGCCAACAGGGCTTTGGCTTCATTGACTATGGGATTTTGTTCCAAGGAGCAGGATTGCTGGGAAGAGATGGGATCCACTTGACAAAGAGATGGAAGAACATCTTTTCAGACAGGCTTGCTAACCTAGTGAGGAGGGCTTTACATTAGGTTAACCAGGGGATGCAGACCAAAGCCCTGAGGTAAGTGATGAAGTGGGTGACATGGAGGAAGAGCAAGCAGGAAGGGGAAACAGGGGAGGTGTTCTCATTCTCATTCCCGAGAAATCAGGGCAATCGACTAGTTACCTTAGGTGTACATGAATGCATGGAACGTGAGAAATGAGAAGGAAGAATTGAAAGTCCTTGCACAGTTAAAGAACTATGACATGATTGGAATAACAGAGACTTGGTGGGACAGCCCGCATGACTGCTCCACTGTCATGGATGGGTATAAACGGTTCAGGAAGGACAGATGGGAAAAGAAGAGGAGGAGTTGCACTTTATGTAAAAAAGCCATATGATTGTTCAGAGCTCCAGTATGAAACTGGAGATAGGCCTATTGAAAGTCTCTGTGTTAGGGTCAAAGGGGAGAGCAACAAGGGTATTGTCATGGTTGGTGTCTGCTATAGACCACCAAACCGGGAGGAAGTGGTGAATGAGGCTTTCTTCAAACAACTAGCAGTTTTCTGATCACAGGCTCTGGTTCTCATGGGGGACTTCAGTCACCCTGACATCTGGAAAGGCAATACAGCAGTGCATAGGTTATCCAGAAAGTTTTTGGAGAGAGTTGGGGACAGCTTTCTGGTGCAAAAGGTGGAGCAGCCAACTAGGGGCCATGCTCTTCTTTACCTGCTGCTCACAAACAGGGAAGAATTGATGGGGAATGCAGTAATAGATGGCAACTTGGGCTGCAGTGACCACAGCATGATTGAGTTCAGGATCCTGAGGAAAGGAAAGATGGAGAGTAGCAGAGTAAGGACCCTGGATTTCAGAAAAGCAGACTTCAACTTACTTGGGGAACTCCTGGGCAGGATCCCCCAGGAAGCCAGCCTGAGGGGAAAGGAGTCCAGGAGAGAAGGCTGTACTTTGAAGAAACCCGACTGAACAAACCATCCCAATGTGCAGAAAGACTAGCAAGTATGGCAGGAGACAAGTTTGGCTTAGCAGGGAACTCTTCAGTAAACTAAATTACAAAAAGGAAGCTTATAAGAAGTGGAAACTTAGACAACTAGGGAAGAGTATAAGAGCATTGCTTGGGCATGCAGGAATGAAGCCAGGAAAGCCAAAGTGCAATTGGAGTGGCAGCTAGCAAGGGATGTGAAGGGTAACAAGAAGGGTTTCTACAAGTATGTCCGTAGCAAGAGGACGATCAGGGAAAGTGTGGGTCCCTTACCAAATGGGAGAGGCAAACTTGTGACAGTGGATGCAGAAAAGGCTGAAGTACTCAATGCCTTTTTCACCTCCGTCTTCACAGGCAAGGTCAGCTTCCAGACTACTACACTGAGCAGCACAGTTTAGAGAGAAGGTGAGCAGCCAACAGTGGCGATAGAACAGGTTAGAAAAGCTGGACATGTACAAGTCTATGGGGCTGGATGCAGTACACCAGAGGATGCTGAAGGAGTTGTCTGATGTGATTGCAGGGGTTGCATTGCCCCATCCCTTCTCCTCTGTGTGCCCCAAGGCTCACATGCAGTTGCCACAGAGCTGGGCCAGGGCTCTGGACTCCTGTGCACTGGTTGCAGCCTCCTTGCTGCCTGCCACATCTTGTCTGGGCTCTGGGCAGCTGCTGCCTGCCACAAAGCCTGGGCTGCTTGCAGCAGGGCTTGCAGCCTCCCTTGGCACCTGCTGTGAGCAGCCCAGGCCCTGTGGCTGGAGGCAGCTGCCCAGACCCTGAGCCGGCTGCAAAATGCTAAGCAAAATGGCCTCGTGTTCCATGCTCTTGCCCATGTGCGGAGGGTTGCCAACCCCTGCAGACATTTTCATCCTTACCTGCACCTATGAACAGACAAAATAAATCCCATTCTTGCATGCTCTTAGATTCTTGGACTGGTAGCTGCCCTTTAACATTGTCCTTTGCTTATCCATGTATAAGACCTCATTTGCTGCCATGCCACAGATGTGGTCTGCAGAAGAGCTCTGTGCTTTGAACATGACAGACTGCTTATATTCAGCAAGATGGCTGCTGGGGGACTTATTTTTGGAGCACATGATTCTAGAACTGCGTAATGGAGTAGTTCTCCAGGCAGGACCAGCTGGTAAGGTACTTTTTTGTAGTTCCTTCTTAATTAAGAGTTTTTTTACATAGAAATATGAATTTTTTGTGTGTGTGTGTGAAAAATGATAATCTTGGATTGTCTAACACCTAAGCATGTCTGTGCGTGTACTCTGTTCAAGGAGCATTATGTGAAAGAAGTAATATTTCCGGTAACAAAAAAGTGTTAACTAGTAAATGAGAGTAGAATTTGAAAAGGAGATAAAAAGAATACTGCAATATCAACTAGTTATTTCAAGTGTGACTAAGGCACTTACAGAAGCTGAATAAAATTTTATGGAGTTATATGCAATTTGGCCAGAAAACAAGATAGTTATTTTTACAAGTTTCTTATCAGGTTTTAGTGTTCTTGCTGAAGAACTATTTTACATGTTTCCCAGTCCTGTGCTTTATCAAAATAATTAGGGAAACGATCCATGCTAATTAGCTAACCTTGTATTGAAAAAATACTTGCATAATAGTCTACTGGATTTTGATACATAAGGCCCTCTTCTGCAGCAACGGTTTAAGAAGTTTATTTTAGGCTTCATAGCTACACCTTGACCTTATGACAGGAAAAAATAGTATTTTTTGTGGCAAGGTTTTTACAGTAAAATGAATTCATACATCTCCTCTCCCTAATTGCAGGGTGGGGGGAAAGACCACCATATGCAGCCATGAATAATACATATTTATACACTATATAGAATTAATTAGAGAGTTAGGTTATCATGTTCATGTTTAATAAGAGTGGCAACCTTCACTTCTGACATTCGTGGCTGGGGTTATTCCATTTGGCCATTCATTAACATCGCCACTTTACAAAAAAATGCTGTTTGGTTGACATGCCTATGAGCTAGAGGTGAACTGTGCCTATTTATTGTAGAAGATATGCCAGTTTTGCTGGCAGTGGATGTGTTAGCTTAGGTGGGCAAATGGCAAAATGGTACCAGCAACTTCTCTTCCTGCGGAAGTCCCTGCTCTGTGATAACTGTAAAATGTATTCTAAGGCTAGGGACAGACATTACACATAAACTGGTTTAAATGATCAGAAACAGGTATAAACCTGTAACAGAACAGATGTTCAGTGCACATAAACCAGTTTGAAAATGGCCACAACTTTGAAATAAACCTAGCTGAATGTAGTATCAGACTTAACTGGTTTGGGTCAAACCAGTTTATACAATGTCTGTCCCATACCCCTTTCTGGTTTAACTTAAGCCAGTGTCCCCTACCATCCCAGATGCTTTGCAGCCCTGGGTGCAACTCTCTGCTGTACAGTGAAGCTGGCCCCGCCCTTCTGCTCCCTGGCTGGAGCTCCAGCAGAGACAGAAGGCACAACAGGGTCTGCCTTGCCCCACCATTCCCTGCTCAAACAGGGATTCCACCCCCCCCCCGCCCCAACACGACCAGAGCCAGCATGTCATATACTAGCTAGTGCTGACAGGTCTCTGTATAAGGCAGACAGAACAAAGGCAGACAGGACAGTGTCCACTTATGGCATTTTGGAGCTAATCAACAGGTCAGCTGGTAATGTCCCTCCATTCCTTCCTTAGAAAAAGTTGTTGAAGAGCTTGAACTAATGAGACAGGCTTTTGTTTTCTTGATGGGCTGCTAAACATTGTGTTATCAACTTCCTGCTAGCTTCCTCATTGGTCAGGAGCAGCAAGAGACGGGGGAGGGGGGAACCCCTCCTTAATCAGAGTGTCCTGCTGGGGCTTGGCCATGGCCCCTCTCAGCTGAGCACTATGAAAGGGAAGGGCTGCCCTTGTACTCCTCCCCGCCCCCCAGCTTCTAGGCTGAGCCACTGCAGGCATGTGTCATCATTTCTTCAGTCCAGAGGGGATGTCTGTGTAACTGCAAACCGGTTGAGCCTAGTCAGGTTAGACTAACCTGCAAAAATTGAATCAGTTCAGGCTCTGGCTCTTTGAGTGTCTGTCTCTAGCCTAAGTATGTATCTAGTTGTTGAATCCTTGCTGATTTTATGCAAATGGAGGATCAAACAAGACTTATGGGCACTTATGGCTAACAAGTCAGCAGGTTACAGTGAAGTACTGTTTGGAAGTATAAGAAGAGAAGGGAAATCAATCAGGAATATATGTAGTACAGTTGTCTCCTGTTTAGGGGGTCTGAGGGTAAATCTCAGGATGCAGCAACGCAAAAGGCTGGGCGTGAGTGCAGTATAAGTGAAAGCAGCAAGCTGTGAAATGTCTTTGACTTGAAAGTAGAACACATAGGAATCTTCCCTCTCCCCACCCACATGTTGGCATCTTTCTTTTCATGGGGCAGAAAAGGGGGGCAAAATGGCTTCTGATCAACTGTTCATGTAACTGATGTTGGGATCTATATTTATCTTCATCATCATGCTTGCTAATGGCAGAAACAAGGATTAAAAAACTCTGGTTTATGAACTGAATGCAGAGCTGGGCTATTGTGCTCATAATTTTGTCACAGACTTATGTGACCTTGGGCAAGTTGCATAATGTTGGCTCTATCATTTTTTCCAATAAAGATGATCCTTAACATTTTAAGATGCCTTTGAGAGAGATTGGCTATAGATAAAAAAGGACCATAGGTTAGCTGGTATATATTTCCTCATGCTAAGCCACTCAGCTTTAAGAACCATCCTCTGTGCTTAGTTTTATCACCATGTACTCAGTTTAATCAAATAGTCCAGTTTCCAAATCCTTGATCTACCAGAGACAACTGCGTTTCCTTGTAGTATCCAATGGAAGCATACTGGTATACTGCAGTGGTCACCAACTGGTCAATCTGGGTCAACTGGTCAATCATGGAGCTTCTGACAGTCGATCTCAGTGTTCGGGGAGCGGTGGAATGGTGGCAGGATGCACATGGCTGGGCTGAGCTGCTCCCCCTGCTACCGGGGCTGGACCTAGGAAGTGGGGTGATACCCCTCCATGCCCTGCTGCCCTGTGGTGAGGGAGGGACTGTGGCAGGGGTAAGTGGGGCCTGGGTTCTGACCCTCCCCTGGCCCAGTTGGGGACCCATTCACCCAGTGTCAGGGGATGTGGAGGCATAGGTGGCAGAACGGGAGGGCTAATGGAGTTTAGCCCTCCTAAATGCAAGGCAGTGGTAGGGCTGCAAGGCAGCCTGGCTATGGGCTTCCAGCAGCTGCAGCAGGGGTAGGGAAGGGTGCACGCACAGTGGGGAGGGGGGAGAGTGAGGCAGGGCAGGTACAAGATGGAGCCACAAGCAGTAAAGGGGAGGCATGCAGCCCTGGAGGGCATGGGGGGCGCATGCCCCTAGATCCACATGTGGAGTGAGGTGGGCTGGGGTGGCACCAGGCTCTTCCCAGCACAGCATTTGGGCCAGGCAGTGGCAGTGCTGGGATCTGGGCTGCAGGCACCTGAAAATTAGCCATAGCTCCCCCCGCCCCCTTGCAGCACCTCTACTGCTACCAGTGCCACCTGGCCCAAGAGCCGTGCAGCTGAAGAGCCACGCTGGGAAAAGCATGGCACCACCCCAGCTCCAGCCTGCCCCACCCTGCATGCAGCTCCCACCCCCCGTGCCCTCCCAGACTTCGTGCCCTCCCCGCAACCTCCCAGACAAGCTGCTCATGGCTTCATCCTGCTCCCACCCTGCCCTGTCCATGCAGGGCCTATCCCTGCTCCACTTCCTCACTCACTGCGGGGAGGGTGGCACAGATCAAGGCCCCAGCGGTGAGGGAGGGAGTGGGGCACAAGTAGGGACGGGCTGGAAGGAGTGGGGGATAAGCAGAGGCCTGGGGAGCACAAGCCCCCAAATGATTTTTTCTTCCTCTGCTCCCCCTTCCCTGCCCACAGACTGACCTGTGGGGGGTGTGGCGTGCTGTAGGGTAGATCTTGGGTTGCATTTTAATTCAAAAAGTGATTTCCTACCCAAAAAAGTTGGAGACTATTGGTCTACTGGGACTCTAATTAATGTAAATAGAGCCATTTAGCTATCCACATTCCATTCTTTGCTTTTCTTACTGTATCAACAGAAGCTTTAGATGGCTCCTAGATAATATGGGGAAATGTTTTATTGAATATTGTGCCTGAATTAATTCTTAGTTTCCTTTTTATTTTTTTTAAAAGGTAATTAAGCCACCCTTAATTAGTCTGCCAACTTACAGAAAATAAACTAAACTTGGCAGGTGCAGATAGGGTGAGAGAAAATGTTGTCATCTTAACTATTAGCTAATAGCATAGCAAATCATCTGACTTCTGTCAGTTGCTTCTATCAGAACCAGCAGCTGATTCCAGGAAATGGTTACTCGCCTTTTTTAGTATACAGATCTCATTGCATTCAGATAATTAAAATGTCGTAACAGTTTTCACATTTCGTTGCCTAATTAACAGCAATAAAGGCCACACTAAATCAGGATGAATCTGTAATTTCAGCACTAATCACACAAATGCGAGTGTCAGCATCATAATGAGATGCACAAATCTGGAGGTAATGAGGCTGCGGCTGTCTGGGAAATTAGAGTGAGTGCTGGCACAAATTGCACGCAAGGTTTATTCCCATTTTATTAATTATATGCTTGCACAGGGAATTGTAACCAGTTCAGATTACTTTAATTTTTGGAAATCATGTACTGGCTCTGCATTTGACATCTGGGAGTGAAGTGGGGTTCCCCATGGTCTCTCCCTCATACACTATTAAAAAAAAAAAACCCTAAAAAATGCATATACTTTTTCTCAAAATTTTGCTCCCTTAGTGTACACATGTATTTTGAATAGCTGGTTACCGTGGATTATAGGAATACTGCTACAAATGAAGACAGGAATTTGAGGATTCTGCAGGCTGTCAAGGCTGCCTGTTGGTGACACGACAATCTGACAAAGCCAAAATTAGGCACACATTAAATATAAGTCTGAGATATTCACTGGTAACAAACAATTATACAATTTAGTCAAGTATACTGAGCTACTATGAAAAAGGTGTCAGAACAGCTATCTCTTTAGATTTCTGTGTGGGTGTTGAGGCTTAAATCTTGAATTTTGAAAAAATGAAAAAGTTGAAAGCCCAAATACATACTTAAATATTTGGACAAGATAGAATATGATGCATTTGATTTGCATAGTTGGATTGATCTGTCAAAATACATCAGGGTGGAAGGAATAAGAAAAATAATCTGGAATAGTATATTTTATAACAAAGACAATAAAAACAAAAAGTCAAAAGGGTATTCTTTCTGTTTTTATATGTACATCTTTTCCTTTTAAAACTGGAGATATTTGGGCACGTACAAGCTTAATTCTTGGGCAAAAAGTGAAGTGTTTCAACTCTCTATTTACATGTGTGTTGCCAAACAGCATGTTCTAAACTTGATCTACTAGAGACAACTTCTAGAGTCTAAGGGCACTTACATACATGCCAGATATCAGTTGAGACGCATGCTTAATTAGCATACTCCAGCAGCCTCCACATCACATACATTCAGTTGCCTTGTGGTTCAAAATGACAGTGGGGAAACTTTAACTAAAGTTCATCAAATAAGCTTTAGTTAAAGCATCCCCACCACCATATTGAAGCGTGGGGACACTGAATACGTTTGCCTGAATAATTAAGCTACTTCAATTAAAGCGCCTCCCTCCACCCTGGAGCATAGGTAAAGATGCCCCAAATGAGTAAAAACTTTTTCTAGTAAGATCTCCCTGGCAGGACCCATTTTTAGAAGTCTAAATGTTCTTCCTTTTTAATGTTTCAATCTAAGTTATATACAATTATACTTTGCTAAATACTGCTCTCTTGCCCTTTTCCTAGTAGGATCCAGGATGGCCCTTCAGGTGAGGGGTAACGTATGGAGTGTTCTTCAGAACTTGTATCTTGACCCTATCTTATCTTACCTATCTTTCTTTTTGACCCACTAATCCCCTCCTCTATACCCATCCAAGGTAATGTACGTTAGGTTCTAAGCTGCTGTTGGATGTACATGTGGATGTAGGCATAAATGATTGCAGCCTTGGTGCTTGCGTTCAGGTATTTACCCTTCCATAGTCACAGATATTAGTCATCTTTTCCCTTCCCTCCTTCTTCCCCTAACCCATGCCCCACTATTTCAGCTTTTTAGTTTTTTAATTATTTGAGCAAATATTATTCCAACACTTCAAGCTCCAGCACTGGAGTAATACACAGGAACTGCATGAAATTGGAGTTATTGCATATTTACACAGGAAATAATATGCAACAATTCTTATAACTTATCATCTTTACTAGCAGTAAAATATTGATATATTATAATATTCAAACAATCTGGCTAGAAACACTGGCTTACTGGCTAGTGAATATATCTTAGCTGGGACTGGCTTTAGCTGTTTAATTAAATAAAGTATATCTAGATTATGTTTGGTCTATGTAATATACCTGTCATGCTGTTTTGGTCCTTGTGTATTCTTCCAGACATTCTCCCCCTAACATTAACTATTTACTGACACCCCCATTTCTCCCCATTATATATACAGTCCAATTTCCCACCCACTAAACCATCCTTATTTTAATACTTGTTTCCCCCCTTCTCCTCACCTTTAATATTTACTTAGTCCAGTTTCCCTCCATTTTGGATCCCCAAGCAATCCTTATTTTTATACCTTTCATCTAAAATGTGGAAATTTACCTTTCATCTAAAATGTGGAAATTTACTTAAACCCTCACATGGAAAGGAATATTTAATCCCTCCACACCTGAGTAATGAACTCCTTCCTGGGAGGTTCCAGATTCACACCCTAGGGGACTCATGGTACTATGTCATAGTTTGTCAGATACTGTTTCCTGGGGGAAGTTGTGCAGAGCCATATTTCAGGCCTCCTCCCTCCCAGTCTCTTCCCGTGTTACACTATATTCATATCCCTTTCCCAATCACTTACCCATTGCTATTAGCCTTTGAATGTCTTTACTGCCCCATTTTCCTAAATATTTTGGTTCTCAACAGTGCTGTTCTATCTTTTCCCCCCCTCTTATGATAGTACCCCTCCCTCATACATTTATTCAGTCCCACTCAAATCCTCTTGAATACCCCTCATTTTGTGACCTCTCCTAATCTCATCATTGTACTTTGGTATCTTCTTTCTCCTGGGTTTAACAGTTTGCTATTCAGTATTACGATGCTGCTTTGTGCTGTCTTTTAGGCTGAAACTCAAGGGCATTTGTCATTATGTTCAGTTGCTCAAGGATTTTAAGGCCTTCTTTTTTCTCTTCTATAATATGCTGCTGTTCTTAATGTGTAAAGGTATGTTTAAGAGGAAAATCCCATCTGTATCTGATATTTGCTGTATCTGAGAAATACTGTAATTTCATTCAGTTCCTTTTTCTTAATGCAGTCTGTGGTAAGTCTTGAAATACTTGTATTTTATATTCTCATAGAGTAGTCTCTCTAACCTTGGTTCCTTTGAATTGAGGGGAGTGTAGAGAGCTCTGTGTGCTCTGTCAGTTGCCTTTGTTTTCAGCTGTAGGAAGGAGTGATATTCTGCTGATCTCCCTTCTCCACACCTTCACATCCTTTTTATTATCATCTTAATTTTATTTTGAAGATTTACTACTGATTGCAAGTTTCCCTCAACCTTTACTCCAGGTCTGTGACCTTGCCCCCAATTTGTTTTATCTGTTTTGATTTTTATCAAACTCTGTTTCTATAAAGGATTGTAGAGCTCCTGTTTCTGAGATTAACTCACTCAAGACTTCTCTGAGCAAAGAGGCTGTTTTGTCTTTCTCCTTCTGTGCCCTGCCTGTTCTGTTTCCCCATGCAGAAACCAACTTTGGGCATTTATAGACATGCTCCGGGAGTGGTGGGGGGAAGGCGCTTTAATTAGAGCAGCTCTGAGACTCGCTCTAGTTCAAGTGCCTGGAGTGTTGCATGTATCAGCATCCCCACACTGAAAAATGGCAGTGGGGACACTTTTTAACTAAAGCTCGTTAAACAAGCTTTAGTTAAAGTGCCCCTGCTGCCATTTTTCAGCTTAGGGATGCTGATATACGTGATGCTGGAATCTGCTGGAGCACAGTAATTACTACATTGAGTCTTCTCCAGTAAGCTGTAATTACAGCGTGTAGTCTCCTTGCATGTGTGTAGGCACCCTTTGATTCTGCAGACCCTGGCCATGTACAACCATTCTTTTCTAGCAGTGAAAAATTTCTACTGCTAGAAATGATTCCAGAAAAGAGAGTACTAGAAGCATTCAGCCTGCAACAGCCCTCTTTCCCCTGGTCCTTGTGCCTTCCCAAGACCTAGCATGGGGATCCCAGCATGAGCCACTTGACTCCTTCCATTCCTGGGTGGGACTGGAGCAGTTGACAAGGGACTTGTCAGGGAGCTGAGTGGATGAGAGCAGGGCAAAGCTTCCTGCACACTTCTCACTCCAGGGACCACTCAGTCTGTAAGGAACCACTTGGGGGCAGCTACTTCTGCTCTCCCCTCCCCTCACATGTTTATGAGAGGGGCAAGAGAAGCCCCCCCACCCTCCATGCCCTTCTCCAACTGGGGTGACCCTAGTCTCTAAAAGGCACTGGAGTTTTTCCTTATGGTTCTACTCCTGGTCCCTGGAGGAAATTAAACTGCAAGAAAATCTCTTGGGAGTGATTTCTAACTGGTAGGAGTCAGAGAGGGAGAGACCAGGGATTACTCTGTGCTGAGTCTGCTAGGTCACTCAGAAGACCTGGCTGGCAGGAGATGTGGTAACACTAGAAGTAATGTTAACCTTGTTTCAGTATCAGTAGAAGCCTTCTGTTGACAACATCTCGGTTTTGTTCTGCGTTGTAGGAATGAATGTGTATCTGTACAATAGCATAGGTTTACTGGTGCCCTCTCCTCACTCGCCCATGAGGTCTGTAGGGCTTTTGTTTGACTTTGGGCTTTGGTTTGTGCTTTCTCCATGGAACGAGTGACTGAAAATGCCCTTTTTAAAAGAAATTCATTCCCCTCCTCCCCCCCACAGGCATTTTGCCTTTTAAAATAATGTAAAACATTTTGCATAACACTAGAAACAGTTACTGGGTTACTAACATGAAAAGAGCATTTCAGTGAAAGAATGCTAAACAAGATATATTAAAAAAATACAAACATCTTTTCTCTTACAAAGCAACAGTTGTGACTGCAGCAGAAATAAAAGCTTTTAAGACTCTTTTTTATAAAGAGTTAAGTCAGTAATCTGTCCAGAAATTTTCCTGGTATTAGGCAGAAATGTAGGAATATTTTAAACTGAGCCATTACACAGAATCTCAAACCAGCAGACTGTCAAGCTCAAAAGTATGAAGAATCTTTTAGTTTTACAAAGGGATAAATCTTTATATCTGTAATCTTCGGGCTCAGCTTTTTTATTTAATCAGTCCATGGGCGATGGTAGTGAAGAACCAATTAACTATAAACAACATTTTACTGTTATACTGGGAAGGATTTACTATAATATGTTCATACAGCCACCTTTCATAATATCCCATATTCAGTATTTATGGTATCTGCATTAACCTTTCTTAACAGTTGATCAGTGTAAATCCTGCCATCATAAGCAATATGACTATTCACAATTATGGAGGGGGAATCATATTTCCTGGTCTCTTAATCATGACATTGGAAATAGTTGCAAAGTTGGAGGTGATATTATTTATTATGCCCAATAGCATAGTAGGCATTTTACAGGAAACACAGTGACATCTCCACAGCTTGAAAGTGTGCATTTGCCTCTTTTTCCATGGATAATGTCAGGTACTGATAAGTCAGTTTGGATGGCTCAGAGTTTAATAATCAGGAAGGTCATTTAAGAGGGTTAGAATATAAATACTAAACAGTCAGTGAATGGTTTTCTTGAAGTTTTTTTCTGAAGATAAAATTGCACTGATCAATATAGAGATTCTTCCTGCCATGCCTGTATTTGGGTTTCAGATTGAAGTGTCCATTTTAAGATATTTGAGGCCTGTCCATCATAGTAGTAGTAAGCCTTTATTTCTGTTATGTAAAGATTTAACAAACAGAGCATACTGATTCCAGCTGTAAAGCCATTAGTTTACAGCCAGATCCAATCCCCATTGGAGTCCAATGTGAATCTTTCCATTAACTTCATTACAGTGGTGATTAGGACCTAAGCAGTGTTGACCTTCAGATAGTATCTGGGGGACTGAGGCAGGCTTGAAATTCCTGTCCCAAGAAAAGCAATCTAAAGAAGTGGCTATGAAAAGACTTCAATAAAGCTGGTTAAGTATGATCTCAGCAGAGACTCTAAATAATTATTCCATTACCTGGATTAACTTTTGTAGCCTTTATGTCCCTTAAAAGGTTAGCAGCTTTGTTACATATCCCTTTTGATCTCTTCAACCCATCTTCTCCTGTAACCCTGTTACTATATCTGTGTTCTGTATGACAGCCTTTCTTTGGTGCTTATATGCAAACTGCCATTTGTAAGTAGGGTCAGATTGCAAAGAACTCTGTCCCTTATCTGCATATCCCTATTGGTGGACATGGTTGAGGGGAGTGAGAACACTTTCTAATGGTTTTGACTGTGCTAACATGCTATTAACACCTTTGAAACTGTTTGAATATGAGGGGCCACGTGAAATGGGTTTGTATGTGCTAGCCCTACCTTCTAAAACTGTACATTTTTAAGGTTAGGATGGCAAAAGATGCATTTCTGAAAATGAAAAAGATTGACAAATAGTAACATTTTGATGGGGACAAAGCTAAGAGTTTTGGATTATATGTAGTACCAGTCCTCAATATCACCATGTATGGAAAAGGGAATTGAAGCAACTGAAATGTAGTTCTTTAGGCACATCTTGAAGGTATGTTGGACAAGTCGCACCTCAAATGAAGATATTTTGTCAAGAGCAGGCTGCAGGAGGAAGCTGCAGATTGACATCAGAAAGAGGCAGTTGGAGTTTCTCGGACATGTTATGAGGAAAGAGGAAATTGAAAATCTGGTTGTAACTGGAAAGACTGAAGGAAGGAGAGATCATGGAAGACAAAGGTTGACTTATGTCAAGAGTCAGTCTAAATGGCTGAATGTATCAACACTGGAAATTTTGTATGCCTCAAAGAGAAGAGATCTGTGGAAGACCATGATCACCAATGTCCTGTTTAGATATGGTACCTACAGAGAGAGAGAGAGAGATGCTGTAAGAGAAACTTGGGTAAAAGTTGCTGCGGGTGGGGTCAGTGCTCACCATGATTTGTGTGGAGGTCTAAGGTGAAAGAAGCTTCAGTTAAGGTGTAGTGGAGAAGGTTAAGGGGAAGCTCCAGAAACAGCCATCCATACTTGGAAAGAAAAATACTGCTAATATAGAAACCTTTCCAATAGGTTCAGGTTAGCACCTGTTATCCACTTGTTTCTGAGAAGCTGAAATTCTTTGAGTAATAGTGGGCAGGTTGAAGGCTGCTATATTTTAAAGAACTGAAATCCTCGAGTTCGCTCAAGGTCTAAAATAGCTGGCTTGCTCTTGCAACCAGAAGTGGACACTGGAGTAGCACCCCACAGTGGTAGGGGGAGCAGACCAGTTCACCTTTCCCTCCCCTCTTCCCCCACCCCATATGCCTTAGCCACAGTTAGGAGCAACAACAGCAGCAGAGCAACCCCTTCCCAGCAACAGTGAGGAGTAACAGCAGCAACAGAGCAGCACCCTGCCAGCAATAGCAGCTACATGAGACCTACTAGCTACCATGAGTATTTTTTGTGGGACTGAGAGAGAACTCTGAACATATTGACAGTGATGATAGTTGGTTGAGGTGAACTAGTGATATTAAGAGTTTCCCATGTCTGTTGTCCCATTTTTCCTTCCACCATTAGTAAACTTTGTTATAGTTCAATATTGCTAGCAAGTGGGGAAATTGGTTCACATTGGAACACCCAGACAGAATTCATGTTCCCAAGAATTTGGGTTGGGGCTTGAGCCAAGATAATAAATTTCTATAAAACCCTTACATTGAACTCAGCCCTTGTTACCGGCATCCCATGCCTGGCTGAAGGGTTAAACTCATATCTCAGCAGTGCCGTCTTTCCCTGTCCTTTTCTCCCTCACAGTTTGTATTGAGATTACTTTATTCCTTTGTATTTAGTGCCCCTGCTCTGCAAATGTACCACAAGTAAACCCTGAATAGTTTCAAATGATTAAAATGGCCAAACCTCCCCTCTCTCACCACCCCACCAAATTGCAAATAATGAAATGGTTAAGAACCTGGAAAAATGACAAATTATACAGTGGTTAGTAGGGCTGTGCGAAATTTCAACGGCTGTTTCATTTCAACGCTGTTTCGACTCATTTCAAGCTTGAAACCACGAAATTGAAATAAAGCAAATGGCTTTAAAACAGCCTTGAAACGAAATAGTTTCATAGTTTCTAGGGTCGGAAGGGACCTGAGCAGATCATCTAGTCCGACCCCCTGCCATGGCAGGAAAGAATACTGGGGTCAAATGACCCCAGCAAGATGTTCATCTAACCTCCTCTTAAACACCCCCAGGGTAGGAGCCTGCACCACTTCTCTTGGAAGCTGGTTCCAGATCCTAGCCGCCCTGACCGTGAAGTAGCGCCTCCTGATATCTAACCTAAACCTACCCTCTGCCAGCTTGTGACCGTTATTCCTGGTCACTCCCGGTGGTGCTCGGGGGAACAGTGACTCCCCCAATGCCTGCTGATCCCCCCGACTAGTTTATAACAGGCCACAAGATCCCCCCTCAGCCTTCTCTTGTGGAGGCTGAACAGGTTCAGGTCCCATAGCCTCTCCTTATAGGGCCTGCCCTGTTGTCCCCTGATCATACGAGTGGGCCTCCTCTGGACCCTCTCCATGCTGTTGACATCCCTCTTGAAGTGTGGCGCCCAGAACTGGACGCAATACTCCAGCTGCGGCCTGAACCAGTGTCACATAGAGGGGGAGGATCACCTCTTTGGACTTGCTTGAGATGCATCTGTGGATGCATGCCAAGGTGCGGTTGGCCTTCCTAACTGCCTCTCCACACTGCCGGCCCATGTTCATCTTGGAGTTGATGACCCCCAGATCCCTTTCCGCCTCCGTGCTGACAAGAGGGCAGTCAAAACGTTTTAGAGTTTCGAAACTCAAGCAAGGCTTGCCTGTAGGGAAACAGAAAGTAAGGAGAGGGAGGAGGAACAGGGGGGAAACAGTGGTTTCGAAATGTAACTCCCTGCAAAGTGATGCACCTGGGAAGGAACAACCAAGGAACAACCAGCACCATACCTACAGGTTGGGGAACTCCCTTCTTGTCAGCACAGAGGTGGAAAAGGATCTTGGAGTCATCAATGACTCCAAGAAGAACATGGGCCGGCAGTGTGGGGACGCAGTCAGGAAGGCCAACCGTACCTTGTCATGCATCCACAGATGCATCTTGAGCAGTCCAGAGAGGTGATCCTCCCCCTCTATGCGGCACTGGTCAAGCCGCAGTTGGAGTACTGCGTCCAGTTCTGGGCGCCGTACTTCAGGAGGGACGTGGACAACATGGAGAGGGTCCAGAGGAGGGCCACTCGCATGATCTGGGGGCAGCAAGGCAGACCCTACGAGGAGAAGCTATGGGACCTGAACCTGTTCAGCCTCCACAAGAGAAGGCTGAGGGGGGATCTAGAGGCCTGTTACAAACTAGTCGCGGGGGGATCAGCAGGCACTGGGGAAGTCCCTGTTCCCCCGAGCACTGCCAGGAGTGACCAGGAATAATGGTCACAAGGTGGCAGAGGGTAGATTTAGGCTAGATGTCAGGAGGCGCTACTTCACTGTCAGGGCAGCTAGGATCTGGAACCAACTTCCAAGAGAAGTGGTGCAGGCTCCTACCCTGGGGGTTTTTAAGAGGAGGTTAGATGAACACCTTGCTGGGGTCATTTGACCCCAGTACTCTTTCCTGCCATGGCAGGGGGTCGGACTAGATGATCTGTTCAGGTCCCTTCCGACCCTAGAAACTATGAAACTATGGAAGGACTGCTCTCATATTGACTGTGTAGCTGGCCAATGACTGTAGTCCTTCCCTGAGGTCCCTTACAATCCCAGTACTCTGGGGGAGGGATGGAAAAACAGCATAAGGCAAAATTGTTTGAACTGGCCTGCTTTCTGTCACCCATGTCATGAGTTTTGCTTGTCAGCAGCCTGAGGTGCAGTTTCCCAAAAACCCCAGCACCTATCTCCTTGAAACCTGGCAGGCTTCGTGGCCTCAGCAGGGGCTGCCATCCCTGCAGATTTCACCCTGCTGTGCATTAAGACATATATGTGACACAAGTTTTGCTTTCAAGAATTTGAGGTGCAGTTTCTGAGAAACCCCTACATCTGTGTCCTTGAAACTTGGCAGGCTTCATGGTCTCACAAAGAGCTACCATTCCTGCAAGTTCCATCTGAATCAGGCAAGACCTGACAAAGTTTATGGGCTATTTTGTGGTTCCCCATTATAGCCTACGGGCGAAACATCAAAACTGTGAAACAGTTTTGATGAAATGAAACAGAATGGTGGTTTTGAAATGTAACTCAAAACAGAACACTGTCCTGTTGATACAGAAGTCGAAACGAAATGGTGCTGTTTCGCACAGCCCTAGTGGTTAGCCACCTGCAAATGCTATAGATGTTAACATAATTTTCAACCTGAATGAAAGATTGTTACAAAACCTGAAATAGGAAGAAAGTTATATGAATACCTTATTGAGTTCTCAAGTTTGAAAATCACCAGCAGGTGGCCAGTTTCAGACAAGTAAGTCTTGAAAGTAAGAGTATCTAACATTTGCAGATGTGTTCCTCTAGCTGACCACGATTTCAGTGTGAGGAATGCTGCCTCAGGACTGAGCTCCCTTTAATTAGCCTATCAATAATTTGAAGCTGTCTTAACCCAAATTTGGCAGACAGGGCTGCTACAAATACCTAATTTTGTCATTCTGTGGTTCACTATTTCAAACTAGATTACAACTGAAAAATCCCCTATTTCTGTCCTAGTGTAGTCTCTGTCACCTTTACCTGAGTGCTAACTGTTTTTCTCCTGACATTCTTCACTTGCTACCAGTTCCTTGAATTCTGTTTCCCTTAATCTGAGTTGCATCAAGGAGGAAAGCTAAATTGGCTTAGTTTATATTTATCTACTCCTTTAAAGCATATAGGGCATACTACAGTCTACATCAGTACAGTGCTGTAGCAGTGTCTCTGGGGAGTACACAGATGTGGATTGTTATAGCGTCTGTAGGAGGAAAGTGATGACTACACTTCACACCATGTGTGGCCCTTGCTATTTAACGACCTAAGCAGCAACATTTCAGGTCACTGTAAATTCCAGCCTTCGCTGTCCTCCCATTTCAGCATGGTGTTGCATTGCCAGAGCAGCATTTCTGTGGATCCAGGATAAATGGCACAGCAGTTTGGCATCCCTTCAGCAGTCTTATCATCCCATGCATAGCAGCACCAAGACTGCTTTAGCAGCAGTTATACAAGTGATCCCTGGTAGTCATTTTATAGCGGCAGACTCCCCTGCAACAGAGTTTCCTTTTACATAACAGATTAAATAGAGTTTGCCTCAGAAATATAGTGCGCTGAGTTTGTAAAAGTTTTTGAAATGTATTGTACACTTATGTCAGCTTCATTTTAACCTGAAAGAAAGCATCTTACCGTAGATTTACTAAGTTGTCTTTGTTTTTGTACTGAATTGTGCAAGTATTCTGTAATAATAAATGGTACCTCTTTGTTTTCTTTGGGAGAATGTAAACAAAAGCTTGTCTTACAATTCTGTTCTGATAATCTTGTAATGAGCAGGGTGCTTGACAAAGATTGAGCATGCCATAGTCTTGTATGGGACTCACTTTTATGCTGCTTAAATGTGGCGCTGACTTGGAGATAATCACAGAAGTCCCTTATTGCCTGCTGTATGTTTTATTGCAGCTCTTTTCTCATGTAGCATTGTGCTTTCCTTCAGGCTTGCAGATATGGTCAATCTTTAAGTCCTTTGTCTAAGGGAAAAATGTCAGCCTTTTAAAAGCTGCAGTGATACAAAAGGCCATCTCTCCATCTGGACTGTCATAGTCAGCCCAGCTGGACCTAATCAGTGCTTTCCAGATAGCCTGTGCAAGACACCAAAATATGGGGTTTTGTCAAGTTATGGCTGAGAAACATGCTAATGAATGTAGCATTTCTCATGTAAGCTCAGCACTTACGTGTTCATGTGGTGTTAACAGATGGAGTAAAAAAGTGTTCAGAATGGCTTTTCATGAGACTTGCTTCTGCTGTGCCACATTATACTTTGAAAGCAAAATTTCCCTGAATAGTTTCCTGTTAAAGTGTGCTCTTATGAAATATGACTACAAAATCTAGCTAAGTAAGTTTGACAAAACTAAGGTTCTGACATTCAGCATACGCTCAGCTGTGCTATCTTAAGGTACCATCTGCCAGGATTCTTGCTTTTGGGTGCCACTCTCCAGGCAGGAAACTAGTGGAACTTAAGTTCTCAAAGTATTTTGGCCTGAAAGGGATGGACTATGAGCCAGACTCCCTAGTGGCCAGGGTGGTGTACTACAGCCCTTTAAGAAGCTGCAGTGGGCAACTCTTTGACATATTGTGTAGTGTTGTGCGAAACAGGTGTGTTTTGATTTGGTTTTGGATTCGGCCATTTCGGAAGACAGTGAGTCATTCTGGTGTTTTGGATCACTGTCCTGTTTCATTTTGGCCAAATCTGTTTCGGAGATGAATCTGTTTCTAATGGGCTGCAAGGGGAGCTTTGCACAGCCCTACTGCCCAGCTGGGCGGGGCTTGGGGGCTGTAGGGCCCCAGTGAGGAGCAGGATGGGGCCATAGATGGCTCGTCTGGGAGAGGAGGAGGGCTGCTGCCCTCCATGCAGGCAAAGAGACCCCTACATAGACCTGTGATCCCTGTCACACAGGGTCACAAGGCAGGGAAGCACCACAGAGTAGCAAGCCAGCCTGCTGATCCCTGCTGGCCGACTTGGCTCCGCAGGGAGCAGCAATCTGCACCAGGGGTCTCTTTGCCGCCAATGCCCACCCCACACTGCCCCAGCGACATGGGGCTGCATGGGATGGGCAGCAACAGCGAAGAGACCTCCGCATGGATCTTTGTTTCCTGTGGAGCCAGGTCACACAGCAGGGATTCTCCAGCCCCTGGTTTGATTCCTCAGCTCTTTGATCATTCCCTCAGCTCGTCCTGGGGAGGATGGGGGGGTGCAAGCCCCTGGATATGCCTTCCGGGTTTCAGCAGGCTGGCAGATACTGATGACATACAAGGAATAATCAGTAATTTCCTCACAATGCTTATAAATAAACTATTAAGGAAAATAACCAGTCAAGGCTACTGCCATTTGTTGACTTCTATATGCATAACCTGGCATGTTCATAAGTAATCTAGCACTTCATACCTGTGGGTTTTGTGGTCTAGTGTTTCAGTGGCCGTTCTGATACTTGTTTTGACACTGATGCTTTTTCTAGCATTATCGTTGATGCTTGCTTTAGTGCCAGAAGTTAAGTTTCTTGGCACCAGTATTTTCACTCTTCCTGTCCCATTGCATGTTTGGGTGCTCTAAATCTGTCCTTGACGTTTGACACAATTCAATTTTTCCATTTATTTTCAAAAGGAGATGTCTACATCTTAGAAAGAAGCAGGGTACTTTTGTCAACTTCAACATGGCAGCATCACATCAGTGAGAGACAATTGCTTTCCTCAGCTTGGCTTCTGAGTATGTCATAATCATGCCAAACTTGCCTGTAAAAGTCACACTGAGCAGTAAGAGAACATGGGAAGCCCGTACAAACCTTCTGTGAGTTGCCCTAAAGAAAATTCTTTAAATCTGCCCTTCAGAGCTCTTCAGTCCAGTCTTGGGCCCAAACACCAGAACAAAAACCTGAGTCATGCGGTACAACTGAGCTCTAGAGCTCAGAGTAGACACCAGCTGCCTCAAAGCAAAGCCAGTGAACCAACCTCATCACAGCAGACTATGCCATCACCTTTTGAAGCAAACGGCCCCAGTAAAGAAGACTCGGCCTCCCAACTTATTTGATACTCCGGTGTGAGAACACAGAGTGCTGCAATATCTTTTACCGGAGGCCAAACCTTATCTTTTACCGGAAGACAGGAAATTTTGAGAGGTCAGTACTTCTACAATGTGTTTCTACTGAAATTTTTATCCCTAAGTACCTTTTGTATCGAAGAAACAAGTTCTCCTACCCACTTGCCTATTGTTCCACATCTTGGAAGTTCTTTGAGGTGATTTTTGCACCTTGACTACTACTACTACTACTACTACTACTACTACTACTACTTCTTCTTCTTCTTCTTCTTCCTTCTCCTTTTGAGGCATATTTTCCAGGTTTTTTGATTCACTGGTTGATTTTTTGAGAGGAGGTCAGATGAAAAAGACTGGAAAACCCCAAGTGAACCATTTAGTTTTCAAGGCATGGTAGGCAGAAGTTAATACTAGGCTTGGTCAAACTGCATTCTGCTGCACTACCCATAATCTCCACATATTCTCTTATAAGCTTAAGAAGTTTACACTATGGAGCTGAAATCCCAGGAGCAACAATATTGTTGGAATAACATCAGACAAGCAGGATTGGTTTGTATCATTAGGTTTGTTTTGTTATATTTATCCAGTAAAAACTTTTGATAAGGGATATCCTTAGGGACTTCATAGTCTGTAAAGATTGTGCTTATTGCAAATAATCAGGAAAAAATACAAGGCTTGTGGTTTTAGAAACAGTGGTTGAGGTGCTAGAAGCCTGTTTAGCTACAAGTCATAAGTCACAATGTTGGCTGAATACGTGTACACTACAGCCTCTCCGTTTTGTTCCCTTCTTTTCTCACTTCTCACTCACAAACAGGCTTAATTTTTTTCTCAAGATTAGAGATGTTGTGCAATAATTAAGTCTTGCATTTCTAAATTTATTAGTAGAGCTATTCTACAATTAGAAATCTTTGTGAGTCTAGAATAATGAACATATTGAGCTTATTTGTTACTTTTTGATATGCATCTCATTTATTTTATTATATATTATCAGTGTTATTATTATGTATTATATACGTGTGTGTGTGTGTGTGTGTGTGTGTGTGTGTCTCTCTCTCTCACATTATTTTACCACTAGAATGAGCATCTACAGTAGTGGTACAGCACGATTATCTTGTAGGACTGCAAGCAATGTTCTGTATTGCTTCAGCAAACAGAGAGGGAGTTTACCTAGGGAGTTCACCCAAGGAGGAAGCCAGGGATCAGGAGACTCTGTGAGTGTGTGCCAGGGCCTAGGTGTGGATGTTTGATTTGTGGGTTTTTGTGGTGTGGGTTTTGTTTTTTGTTTTTCTCCTCCCCCCCCCACCCTGGTCCCCTTTACACCTTAGGTATTTTCAGGGAGCAAAGGAGGCACAAATGGAGGCAGGGTCAGCGGTTGTGATCTGCATGGGATATGCCATGTTTGTGATCCTCCCAGATGGTCAAGACCATGTCATCTGCACCAAGTGTAAGCTAGTGCCTGCCCTTGAGGAAAGGATCCCGAAGTTGGAAGCACGGACATCCCGGCTGTATTGCATCTAGGAAAAGGGAGATTACCTGGATAGGAATGTAACAGGGAGTCAAATCCTTACTATGGAGAAGGCGCAGAAAAGCCCAGAAAGCTGCCATGGTCCCCTTAATACTTGAACCTTTTGAGTCAGTAGGAGCCAGAGGCCCAATGGGGAGCTTACGCAAAGGTAGAGAGAGCCAAGACTCAGGATCTACTTTGCTCAGTCTTCACAAAAAAGTTAAGCTGCAGCCAGACACTTATTAAGGCTTATTTGGATAAGAAAGGGGACAAGCTGAGGGATGATATAACAAAAAGGTCAGAGCGCTCCTGATGGGCCTCAGTGAATTCAAGTTAGCAGGACTGATGAGCTTTATCCCAGGGCACTGAAAGTACCAGGAAAGGAGATCTTGGAACCATTGGCAATGATCTGCATGAAGTTATGGGAGATGAGTGAGGTACCAAAGGACTGAAAAAGAGCCAACATAGGGTCCCAATTTAAAAATGGTATAAAGGAATTTCAGGGGAACTACTGACCAGTCAGTCTCACCTCACTATCCAGGAAATTACTGGAACATATCTTAAGTCTATCTGGAAAGGGAACACAAGCAGCCACCATGGATTTACTAAGAACCAATCATGGCAAATAAACTTGATTTCCCTTTTTGTCACAGTAGCTGTATGGGTGGATGAAGGGAATACTGTGGATATAGTGTATGGACATTAGCAAGACTTTCAACAAAGTCCCACATGACCTTCTCATAAACTAATTGGAGAAGTGTGGGATGGACAAAACTGAATGGCAGGAGGTTTCAAATCAAGACCCACAGGGTTCTGTCCTAGGCCCAGTGCTGTTCAGCATCTCTATTATTGATTTGGATGCTGGCATAGACAGCTTCTTGGCAAGTTTGCAGGTGACATGAAACTGGGAAAAATGGTGAACGTGTTGGGGGATGGGAGTACAATTCACAAGGATCTTGACAGCCTGGAAAGCTCGGCTGGAGCTAACAGGATGAAGTTCAGCTCTGATAAATGCAAGCTGCTATATGTTGGGAAGAATAATAAAACATTAAAATATAAAATGGGTGACACATGGCTGTCTGGCAGCACTCTGGAGAAGAATCTGGAGGTCTTGGTAGATCACAGACTTACTATGTCTGCAGTGTGATGCAGCTGCACAAAAGGTCAATATCGTTTTGAGATGCATCAATAGAATCAGTAGGTGCAAGACACAAAAGGTGATAGTGCCTTATCTAGAATATTATTTGCAGTTTTGGGTTCCATTTTTTAAAAAGAAAGTAGAGAAGTTACAGCATCTAGAGGTGGGTGACAGTGATGATAAAGGCCTAAAAAGCAAGTCATACGAGGTGCTGCTAAAGGAGCGAGGCATGTTCAGCTTGTGAAAACAGTGCTTAAGAGGGGGCATGATGATAGCAGTCTTCAAATACCTGAAGGGCTGCAATAAAGAAGAGGGAGAGCACCTCTTCTGTCTTGCAGCATAGAGTAATGTGCAGACCAATGGCTTGAAGGTGCAGCAGAGTAAGTTTAGATTGGATATCAGGAAAAATTTCTTCACTGTTCAAACAGTGAGGCAGTGGATAGACTGGCTAGGGAAGTTGTGGACTCCTATCACTTCAGGTGTTCAAGGAAAGATTGGACAGCCACTGGTTTGAGATAATCTAGGCCTGTGTTCTACTATAGGTATTTTGCATGTTTCTGGGCCTTTCTAGTTGTCACATGTAATTGGGAGGAAATTCTGCCTACACCCTACCTCCTCCCCCCCCCCCCAACTTTCTATTATATGTGACAGGGGTTTTTTGAGTCTTCCTCAAGGGCATTAGGTGTCGGCTGCAATCAAGGCTGGGAAGGTTCCTGGCAAGAGGGTCTTACCCCTCCACTCAGCGTCAGTCCTATCACCAATGGGAGTTTTGCCTCCCTCTGTAGTACAGGGTGTGGCCTTCTACATGGGACCTCTTGAGTGTGTATTAACAACCTTTTATAGAAACAAGATACTGGCTGCCATGTTCCCCCTGCTTTACCTGCAACAGGTTAACATATTATGTCTTGTTTTGTGTCAGGCTTAATAGTAGTTTTATGAAGAGGTTATATTATGGATTTGTATAGCATGGTTTGGATAGGAATGAATCTGCCTAAGGCAGGGGGTTGGACTAGATGACCAATGGCAGTCCCTTCCAGCTTAACTTTGCAATGATTCTATCATTCATTCATTCTTCATGTGGGCAGGTTGGGCAGTCTTAGGTACATCTCCCACCTCTGTACACACCTGCCACGACTTGGATGAAGAAGAAAAAGAAAGGGAATTAGTGCCTTTTGATGCTAGACAGGAATAACTGCCACCCCAATGTTATATGCTCAAAGTGTTAGTTTATTTTATCAATTAAAGAGATGCAGTAACCCTAGTCTCATCAATTACTTCATTGATGAGGGCAGTCTGGACTGTAGATTTGAAGTTTCCACTTCAGAACACCCAGATACTTTGTAACTGTTTGTTGCCGCCAATTGCCTCATTAGCGGGATGTGGCTGCAGCATCTTTTATTAGTTATACTTGTCTCCTGCTGTGAGCAGCCCCCTGCTGCTCCCTCTCAGTCTGTTTCTGTGCCTTTGGCGGTACCACATTCAGGACTGGTTCTGGGGGTGGATATCGATTCCTGTCCCCCTATATACACCGAGGGATCCTATTGCTCTCTTCACAGCCTCCCAGCTGATCCTCCTCCCGATGCCTTTGTATTTCCCTTGCTCACCAATTCGGAGGTGATACTCTTTTTGTAGCAGACCTGCTGACCTTCCCGGTGTGCTGCACTCCCAGAGTCTTCTCCAGCTACAGGTTGGTCCTGTGGTTTTCTCCCCAGAGTCCTGGAGACTCTTCCTCCATCTTCTTGTGCCCGAAGGCAATCAGTGTTTTTCTGCCACCAGCTTTTATGCATTTTGGCAGGCTAATCACCCGATCCTGTCTTGGGTATATAAGTCCCTCCACCTGGCAGGGTTCATCTTCAAGTCAATCCTGCCTGATTTTACCTAAGTAACAGGCCTCCTGCCTGAGCCCCTGTTACAATTCATATGAATATAGACTTAAAATAGTTCAAGATGCATATCATGTATAGATAAAGCATTGTCAGCATTGATCAGCACTGATAAATGCTTTGTGTATAATTTCAACATTGATACATTATATATATTTTCAACACCGATCAACACTTTATGTATAATTAGCAAACAAAGCATAGTCTTTTGACATGTCACTGTCTGACCATATCTATTCCACTCATGATTTATAAAAGCTGGGGCAGGAAGGCAGCCAGAAAAAAATGTGTTGTAAATGCATTGTCTGCATTGAACAAAGATACAATGTCAGTGGATTTCAGAGTATATAACTTGTATTTTGTTATCTGCAAGGATGAATAAGAGAAAATACTTTTATTCTGTTTGTTTGATCATTTGTTTATTACTTAATGGTACATATTGTTTTAAGATGGATCATACATGACACTGGGATCCCTTTTTTTGCTTCATTAGTGAGTTGATTTACAGGGTGCTGGACAATGGACCACCCAGTGGAAGGGATGGGGACCTGAGGGGCTTTAATCATTGCTGTATCTTTCTGTTGCTATTGTAGAAGTATGAACACTTTCCTTTGTTTTCCTTCCACATCTGAAAATATAGAGGAAAATAAATGGATAAGCTCTGCTACCTTCAGCTAGTACAGTGCTACAATTTTCTCATTCTTTGCAGGAAATATGCTATGGAATTTACCTACTTTAGGTCTGTGCTTGAAGTGAAAACTCTACTTTAGGACATTAGATGAGGAAGGAGTGGGGAGAAACTGTGTGTAGCTAATGTTTTAAGATTACCTTTGCTTGAACAGTCTCTTTATCACTTTGCTAAGAAATAGTACTACCTGTTAGGGGTGGGCGAAGTGGGCCGTATTCAATTCAGATTTGGATTCAGCCTGATTTGGGGGACAGTGACTCAATTAGTTAATTTGGATCCATGTCCCAATTTGATTTGGCCAAATCTGATTCTGAAGATTCGATTCTGATTCAAAGAATCAGTGATTTGGCCATAGACACAGCTTTATATGTTTTTTTCTATACCTCACGGTTCCAGATGGCTCGTGAATGTTGCAATGGTGGGGCGGATGGAGCATCCCACAGGATCATGGGAGGATCCCCCATGCGCTTGGTGGCAGACTCGGAAGTGGACCAGAAGTAGTTCTAGTCTACTTCTGGGTCTGCCACCAAGGGGGCGGGGAACTCCCCTCTCTCCCCCACCTGGCTCAGCAGTAGGCTGCGGGGGGACTCCAGGTGTCCCCCCAGACCCAGGAGGCACTAGTTGCCGAGCCAAGGAGTAAAGAGGGGTTCCCTGCATGCTCTGTGGTGGACCTGGACATGGATCAGAAGTGCTTCTAGTCTACTTCCGGGTTCATCGTGGATTGCACCGGGGACCCCTCTGATGCTCCCATGTGACACTCCATCTGCCCTACCATCTCAGCGTTCACAAGCAGCCTGGTACCTTGAAGTAGATAGAAAAAACATAAAGCTGTGTCTATGCCCAAGTCGTCAAATCTCTCCAAATACATTCAGAGGGTTCTTGTTCGATTAAAAAATGTTAAAGCGTCTCCTGATTCAATTCAGAGATTCAGCCACCGAATTGAGCCAAAGCTTTGCCAGACTGAATCACTGATCAAAGCTTCACACAGCCCTACTACCTGTTACCTGACACTTCCATTCTCTGAACTGCCTAAAACTTTCCATGTATCATAAAAAAAAAAAGTGTGGAAGGGACCTCAGGATCAAACCATTCCAACCAAATACTTGCCTTGGCTGCTCTAAAACACTTCCAGTGATGGAATAGTCTGGGTAATCTGTTCCAGTGCTTCGCCATCATCCTAGGTGGGAAGTTTTTCCCAATATCCAACCTGTTTGTTTTTCTTGTTCACATTTCAAGCCTTTCTTTACCATGAAACCCATGTTGTCATCATCCAGTAATCCAGTTGCTTCAAAGTCCTCCTCATAGAAGGCCTCCCCTTGCCTACTCCACATAACTACTTCGTCTGAATAATAAGTTTGATGCATGTTTGCTACTAACTTTGGAATTTGGTGTCTTGCTTATGCATCTGTTGGCTGAATCACTAAGGAGAATGGGAGCTGTCTTATCTCCAAATGCATGCAAGCAGAGCCTTGTGTGTATCCGGCAGGACTGTTGGGGTGAAATGTATGTATAGAAAACACTTACCTTTTCTCTCAATTTTCTGCATGCCTGATCCTGTTTGCAAACCACCATTTGGTCCCAGTTATTAATAGAGATGCCTTGCACAGCATATACCAGAATGCACATCCTTTAGATAAGTTGGTTTGCAGCCCCAAAGCACATATAACATTCAGCAAGCATAATTTGGTGTCTGCCTCTAATGTAAAAAGTCTTGAATCTATACAGCATTTCTAATGTGGTATTGACTTTTTCAGTTACTCTTAAAAAGGTGTTTCGCAGAACATCAGAAGAATCAATAAACTCATATAGAAACTTGTGGTCTAGTACAGTAGTTCACTCTTTTTACAAGAGTGTTAGTAAGGGTTGTTTTAGTGAATAAAACTATATTTTGGTATTTATGAAAAAAAATCTTTCCTATTACAAGTATTCTATTTGCCATAAGCTGTGGGTAGAGAAAATAGAAACTGTTTCTCTGATCAGTAATGACAGTTTCATTCCTTGAAATTGCATTCAAGTAAAGCTACTGTGAAAGTACAGGGAAATTGTTGCTAATCTTAATTGGGAAATATAGCTGTTCTTGGTTTCCTAATGGCTCGATTTTGCTAGCTAAATACATCCTGGTGCAAAGACTTTCTTTCACCACATGAAGTGGCTAAAGAGCTGTAAATTAACATGAATTCAGACACAAAAAAAGGGAGGTGACATAGTAGGCCAAAAATTTCAATTCCTAGGCTGACCAGCACGTCTCTGATATCCTTTTGTTAGTAAAGAATGACTCAAGATACTAAAAGGCATTTTGATTCCAGCTTCCCTCTTATTTCAGGAAGTTACCAGGGAATAGCAGCTGAAGCAGTGGCTTTTAACCAGTCTTCTTTGACAATTGCATTAAAAGGTTAAAGCTGCTAAGCTATTCCTACAGTTCAAAAATGCAATAAAAATTTTCCCATAAAACAAATGTCAGGTAAATGGTTTTCAGGAATAGCTGTATAAGAACCTCAGGCACCACTAACAGCAACAGCTGTAGTAATTAGCCAATTAAACAGTTTTTACTGATGATGGGTGATGGCTAATAAACTTTAACAAGCTATAAAATGTCCCATGGATCAACCTTGCTATTACCAGGCTGGATCATGACCAATGCTTATTAATTCTAATTAACAGTATTGTTTGGGGGAGGGAGGAGTAACTGGACTGTGTGACAGATTTAACAGGGGAGACATTAGTCCAAATGAATTACTGAACTCCTGTGGATTACTGAATAGTCATAACGTACCACGGCAGATAAAATGTTCTATTTGAAAAGCAGGCTTTTCAAGCATGCATGTCATTAAGCCTATATTAATGTGATCCTAAGAGTCCCAGGCACAGAGGCATAAGTTCAGAGTTGTAGAAAAATATGGCAAATGCAAATATGTACTTGTACAATTTAATGTCTGTTCCATTTATATTAGATGTATATCCCACGTGCAGTCTCTGGAATAGGACTACTTGAAAACATTGAAGGCATTCTGAAGAATCTGCAAGCACCAGGGAAGCAAGAGTAGAGTTAAGGAGTAACTAGATTGTAGTGAAAGAGGAGCTGACATGAAAGTGTTTCTAGCATGATTGTCCTACGAGGTGTACTTATTCTTTAGGATAACATTCAGGGTAAACAAGCCACAACAACCTTTAAAATAAATTCTCACTGTTTAAGGGAAGATATTAGAGAACTTGCAGGGCATCTTCTGCTTTCTTCTTACTGTTCAGGATTCCTCCCCATATCTTCTCCTTGGTCTTATCATTATCTTGTACAAATTGACTTATAGTCTGAATGGCATCTTTTTACTGAACATCACCTAAGGTACTTCTCTCCATTTGGTTTTTCCAGTCTCTCAAGTCTTCTGTGTCCCTTACCATGCTTATTGCCTGTCTCTGCCCTCACCTCCCTTCCACCCCCTTTAAAATCTGAAGTACCCTCTGGGAGATGGCATAATCAATCCTGCATATAGTCTTCCAGGTCAGGTTTCATTGACATTAGGGGCTGTAAGGGATCTCTTGAGATCATCGAGTCCAACTTCCCTGCCACAAGCAGAAGTCAGCTGGGATCAAGTGACCCCAGCAAGAAATATATCCACCTGTTTTTTGAAAAAGAAAGAGATTGTATCATGAATTTATATGGTGGCATAATAGTGTTACTTCCTTCAAATGCAGCTGATATTATCTTTGATCTGTTTACTGTTTACCTGTTGAATTAATACAGTAGATAATTTACAACCCTGTAAAGTACAAAAGTAGCACAGGTGCATCTTTCTACTGCCATGTGGTTATGAATTGTACCAGCCTCTTCTTAGTTAAGATTGCATTCAATTTTCATTGTAATTCCCTTGTTTTAAAGCCCTTAGACACTGGAAGTGGGAAATTGAATTAATAAGAAAATTGCCCTGCTTCTTCTCAAAGCAAAATGAGGGTTTTTTTGCAAAGTACAGCAAGCTTGTAAAATGGAATATCAACCACACGTTTAAAAACAAAACAAAAAGAATAGTTTGCAAAGTCGATGTTGACCTGTTTCTGTCTCAGCCTAGATCATTCAAACTTTCACATGCTTATAACTTGAAAGCTCACAGGACAGCTATACTTGAATAACAAAGCATATGGCTTGGACAGACTTAGTTTGCATCCTGTTTGACTCTATTGTTATAAATAGGAGCTGTGGTTCCAGGTTAGCCATAAATGCCATTGCACTAGTCTTTTTATCTTCAGTTAAGTGGGAGAAAGATTAGGTACAGAAAGAGTATGTTACTTTCTATTATTAAGTTTCAGCCTAAAAAGATCAGTTCTTTGGTGGGTGACATTCGTGGATCCCTATGCAGAAAGTATGTATTATTAGAGTGTAAGATTACAGCCAAAGTACCATTACAGTGTTGGTTTTTTCCATGCTGTGACAGTTGTGCCTCCTCGGGTCCATCTAGTAGTGCCCTGCAACACTGATTAAGGGCCAATCATCCACCTTCTCACTTGCCACGCCTTGTTGTTATTTGTTTGATTGGAAGATATTAATCGAGCAGGAGGCTGCCCATTTTTTTTTTGTCTTGGTGCCTGGGGCACTATCTGCAGCTCCTTTCCTCCCCTTACACCGCAGCCCAAGCCTTGCAGATGGTACTGATGTGTTTTAACCTGGGCCCTGTTATGCCTTGGCCCTCTCCCATACTTCCGGGGCTCCTCGCTGCCCCCCTCTCTCTCTGGGGTCAGTGCACCCCCAAAACGCTGTGCCCTCTCTGGCACCAGGGTCCCCACACTACCGCGGAGCTCCTATGAGGCCTCCTCCAACCCCTAATAGCTCACCCAGTCCTCCGGTCAGAACAATAAACACAAGAACACAAAGCCCCTGGGCTACAACATAAAAGCTAGACCGTCCGGTCAAACAAGATTCAATCCCTACCAGAAAGACACTGCCCCAACCCTAGCAGGAACCAGGGGATGTTCCCACCGTTAGAGTTCTCCCCTTTGTCTGCACTAGCTGAGTTCCTCCTTCCTCAGCCGCTGGAGGGTAACTGCCCTCCTGGCCTCCTGCCTGGGCTTAAGAAGGGCTAAACCCAGCCCCTTCCTGTCACTAGGTTTCACTGGTTGCCCTAGCAACCAGCACCTGCGCAGTCCTGGTGACTGGCAGCTGAGCCTCCCCCTTCCTGCCACTAGGGGTCTCTCCCAAGCCGTTTCTGCTCTCAGTCGCAGGGCACCTGAGTGCTCTGCGACACATGCTTTTGTGAGGGTTCTAGTGTGGTATAATTCAGCTATACTGATGACAGCTTCTGCTTGAAGTTCTGTTGCCAGGGATTGTTTTTTATTTATTTTTTTCTTTTTTACTGTAACAACCACACTTCTTTTAATCCTTATTCTGTCTTCTGGTAAAAAGAGAAAAGTCAGTCTTAATAGATTTTTTTTGCATAACTTTGTAACAGGCCTTAGAGTCCGTCAACCCAGGAGGCACTGCCCGTGGTGATCCTGCCTGGTCTCAATCCCTGTTTTCTTCTGTGGGGCTCCAAACCTCCCCTTCACCTCAGCCTAGCCTCTCCATATGGTACTCAAAGTCCTTCTGCAGCCAGGTCACAGCACTGCCAGTTATTCTGTTGTTCGGCCCTCTACCACCAGGGTGACCTTTGGCTTTGGTTAGATGCACCCCTTCCAGGCTGGTCTTGGCCTGTGCTCAAAATATCGAAGAAAAGGGAAAACCAAGAAAAACCCCAACTGCTCTCAGTCTCCTTGCCAGGCTCAGTCTATGTCCCCTTTCACCTGGGATCAGGCGCTCAAAATCCCAATCACTGTGATAAACAAATCAATTAGTCCAGTCACTGTTCTGCACAGGCCTGCCTGACTCCCTTGTGAACATTCACCGTCTCAATGGGATCTCTCCTATGTGCGGCAAGGCTCCAACCTGGAACAGCCATTTTCCTCAGGCCTCTCCTCCAGATCCTCAGCTGACATTCCACTCTGGAGATTATCAAAGGCCGTATGTGTTCAGGCCTCCACCTGCCTCCTGCTGAGGGTTGTTCCCACAGCATTCCTCTGGCAAATTTAGCAACCCTTGCCTGCCTGGGATGCTCAGGTGTTCCTTTATCCCTGTGGCCTGCAGGGAACTGACCCCCCTCTGCCCCTCTCTGGGGCTGGAAATACCTCTGGGAAGTCTCCCTCCTCCAATCCTGAGTGAGCTGCTGTTTTGGAAGTGTGGTGGGTGTTTCTCTTCCCTTCCGGTCTCCAGCTGCAGCCCTGCCAGCCCTCCGTGCTGTGAGTGTTGTTTCTTTTCACTCTTTCCATCTGTTGCTGCAAGCTGATTTTCTTCTGAACCCCCCTGCCCAGCAGGTAAGACACTTTGAAGCTTCTGTTTGCTCTCTCTCACTTCTTCACAATTACTTTGCATTGGATTACACCAGCCCAAAGGGACCACCCTGCCTAACATGATGCAGGATGACCAGAGTGAGGGTGAATATATGCCCCATTGGCATGGATCTTTTGAGGGAGCATCTTGAAAGGCTGGACCCCCACAAATCAGCTGGTCTAGACGGATTGCACCCAAGAGTGCTAAAGAAACTGGCAGACATCATAGCACAGCCACTGGCAAAGATATTTGAAAACTCGTGGCACTGGGTGAAGTACCTGAAGATTGAAAGAGGGCCAGTGGTGACCATCTTCAAGAAAGGGAAGAAAGAAGACCCAGGAAACTACAAGCCAGTTAGTTTGACCTCAATCCCTGGGAAGATTTTGGGAAAAAATTATCAAAGAAACCATTCTTGATAGGCTAAAGGAAGGCAACATTTTGAGGAATAGCCAGTACAGGTTTGTTGCAGGTAGGTCTTGCCTGACCAACCTCATTTCCTTCTATGACCAGATGATATATCACCTGGACAAAAGGGAAGAGGTTGATATCATATATTTGGACTTTTAAAAAGCCTTTGACCTGGTGTCCCATGATGGGGAACACCTGTTCACCAGAGTGCCCCAAGGGATGACAAGGTCCAACGGTCACAAACTCCTGCAAAACCGTTTTAAGCTGGACATAAGGAAAAACTTCTTTATTGTCTGAGCCCCCAAGGCGTGGAACAGACTCCCCCCAGAGGTGATCCAAGCACCTAGTCTGGTCACTTCTAAAAAACATTTGGATGCTTATCTTTGCTGGGATCCTTTGACCCTAGCTGACTTCCTGCCCCTTGGGCAGGGGGCTGGACCTGATGATCTTACGAGGTCCCTTCTAGCCCTAATGTCTATGAAATCTCCTGCCCCTGGAGGCCAAGTGCTGCTAACCACCTGGCCCTTTTTAGTCCTTGGCTCAGTCCACTTGCACAGCTACTCCTTGCTGTCCTGAGTTTCCTGCCCTCCCCATCTGCCTACTTACAGGGGTGCAGGTTCCCTGTTACAAACTTGTTAAAGGAAGAAACACTGGTTGGAACCCTTTTTCTTAATGGCATCAAATGTTCCTGTTAAGTCATTTTAGGTGATAGTACTTCAGGTTGTAACAGTAGTTTGTTTTAAGATGAGAAATTCAGTTAAAGAGAAAAAAGAAGAATAACAGAAGAGAAGAAAATGAAGCTAGTCTCTGTTTGCAGTTCAGTTGCTAGGAGGCAGTAATCCCTCTGATAAAAATAATTACTATTTTTATAAAAATAATTACTATTTTTATCAGAAATCCAAAACCCCATATAGGCTATGCATCTATTTGAAAAAGATGTATATTTGTTCATATTTAATGGCAGACTAATTCATCTAGGGCTAGACAGGATGATTTTTCCAAGGTCCTTTCCAGCTTCACATCTATGAATTTCAAACACAAAATCCTTATACAAATATCAAATCAGCATTATATGTCTCTTCTGAAGAACTTTCTCAATATATGCATAGGTAACATTTCTGAAGAAACACATATGTTATGAAAATTTAACACAGTTGATATGTAGGATGTACCAATTAACACACCACATGTACTTTCCTCCCCAAAATTATCCTTTCCAAATTAGGGTGTGTCTTAGCAGGGAAACTGATTTGCTTTACCAGAATAGAAACATGGATAAAAATGTAAAATTTCTGGAAAATTTGAAGCCATGGAAAAACACTCATTTTTTCTGGAAAAAAATGTAAATTTGGGGGGAAATTGAAATATATGCAATACTTGTTTGATTAGCATCCTTTACAGATCTAAATTCACTTTGCTACTTTAAGAACATAAAACATATTATGTATAACTTGGTTTGCTCATAAAATTATCATGTTTGATATATTGATTCAATTTGAAAGTATAGTTTATTCATACAATAATTACAAATTTTCTAACTAAATTTACTTTAAATTGTTTGAAATTTTTGTTACAAATGGAGCTACAAGCTGCTGAACTCTAAGGAACCTAGGATCTCTTAATTTTTGCCAGTTTATGAGAAGCAGGCAAAAATTGAAGTTGAAAATAGAAGAAACCTTCAACATTATAGTAAAACAAAGAAAGTTATTATGTATTCTGGACTTAGTCTACTCCACAGTGTCAAGCAGATACAGAAAGTACTAATTCTTTGAAAAAGAGCTGAGAAAAAAATGGGGAAAGAAAGTAAGATGCATCAAATACAAATTTTGCTATATGAAACTTTGTCTAATCAGTCTCATTTTCTGAGCTATCACTGTCAGCACTTTCTGCTTCTTCTGATTCTTCTGGTTTCATTTTTATCATCTTCATGGACTTCTGAAAACTGAAGATTTGCCTGGATTGAGACAAGTTTCTCTACTCTTTCACATGTTAGATTATTTCTTGTTTTGGTGTGAGTATTTCCAAACATAGACCAGATTCTTTCACATGCTGCAGAAGATGGAGGAATCTGTAGCAGGCACGAAGCAAGAGAAGTCAGAGGCTGCCTTTCCACCATGTTGCAGGAGGGATATGCTTGGCAGAGTCCCAGACTGCATTCCTGGACCAAATACCTGAAGATGTTCTGTATTCTGCAACATTTGAAAATACCTTTCCAACATCAAGTCCTAAGTGTGTTGCTTGTTTTATAATCCAGTCAAATTCAGTAGCAGTGCCATCACTAACGTTTCTGCCTTTGAAGCTTAGATCCAAGAGCTTTGCAGTAGCTTGAATTGATTGGCAACAAAATTCTTCCCGTCTGTTAAAGTCTTTCACTTTTCTTTCTTTTGTACTTGTAAGCAGAGATACACTTAGATTCTCAAAAACAGCTGATTTTATCTGGGCCATTTGGTAAGGAATGTCTGACAAAAGTGTACTGTCTGATTCAGATGCCGTGATTGCTGACAAAATTGGCTTTAGAATCTTCAGGGAGTTCTGCAGCTGAACCCGGAAGACATCCTCATCAAGTACAGTGTCCCTTACAGTTCTGGGTACTTTAAGATCCTCAGTTATTACTGTTTCTTGAAGAGCTTCTCTGCTTTTTTAGTAAAGTTTCAAATGAGATCACCACTCCTCCCTGTCTAGTTTTACTACAGAGTTTGAGCGTCACTATATTATTTTTTGCATTCCGTTCTTCCTGCTTCTTCTTAAAAATTTCAGCTCAATATGAGTAGTTTTTACATGTTTTATAACTTCTTTTGCTCTTCTTTAGAACTTTTGCAAAGCGTTCAACTTCATGATGTCATAAAGAAGCAAATTTAGCCCACGGGATGCACATCCTATTGTAGTAATATGTGGATGTTTATCCATTATGATCTCCCATGATGATTTCAATGTTACTTGGATTGTCAGTCAGCAAAGCAAATACTTTACCACTTCCAATCTTCTGTAGGACTTCACATATTTTACTGCTGATATACTCTGCAGTATGCCTGTTCTTTCCTGTCTCAATGCTTCTGTAAAATACTGGTAGAGGTGTTGTTATCACAAAGTTTATCATTCTTTCTCCCTGCACATTTGTCCATCTGTCTGTAAGTACTGCAAGACACAGTGCTTCATTGATTTTTCCTTGTGCAGAATGCATTACACGTTCATATTCTGACTCTAAAAGAGGCTTGTTCAAAGAATGTCTGCAAGGCAAACGGTATAATAGTGTTAGTAATTTAAAAGCTTCCTGCCAGTATGCATTTTCAGTTATTGACAATAATTTGCTTCCCAGAAGAATATATTGCTTTTGCAAGAGCTTTTTCCTAATCTTCAGGTGTCATCTTGTCTACAAATGAAGATATTGAGAATCTTTTGTATACAGTTGGTTGCAATATTTGGTTACTTGAGGATGTTGATTGGGCAACCCTTTGTGATGCTGATGTTAGAAAAGCAGAAGCAGCAGGAGGACTTCTGGATCAAAAATGTTGGAAAAAGCACTTTCATCATCATGATCTATCTCCTCCTCACTTATACCCATGAAGGAGAAGGAGAAAAAAGAAAAATTAATTTAGTAGCTAGCTTGCATATATAAGCACTAAGCCACAGCATGTACAAATTTAGTAATGGGTGGAGGAGAGACCTTCTCAGAGTTAACTGTGAACAATTTCCCTGCCCTGCAGACCTTACCTCACTGCTAAGGTTGGGTGATTTGTCACAAAACATCAGATTAGTAGGAATTTAATTCTGAATTACACAGGTTAGTAAAATATACTAATGCAGCTAAAATATAGTTTAGTATACTGAAATCACAGAAATTTAAACTCTTACCTTTCAATAAAGAAATATACTTCTTTCAGCTCCTTTGTGCTGCTTCTGTACTTCTGTGGATCTCAGGTTCACAGGGCCAGGAGAAGGCAGGTTCCTTCCAACTCCAAAACGTTTAGACTTGCTCTCTCTAATCTCCTGAAGCTTTTCAGCAAGCAGGGCAATCAGTTCTTTGTTTTTAATCTCTACAGGAACAAATAGATGCTGCTGCCAGTGTCCACTCCCAGTCCTTTGAGGCCTAGTCAGGAGAACAGGAGCAGATCCACCAACCTGTAGATCAAAAGTCAACAACAGTGGAAGTCCACAATCAAAGAAAGCACTGAATCCTTCTTCCTTCTCTTGTGAAAATGGCAGTGCCCCCTGGGGGCAGAAATGCATCGTGCTGTCGCATTTAAAAGTTGTACTGTACTGCTTGTCCACGTTGTACAGGAATTATAATGATCTGATACTGTAGATAGTCTTACATAAAAGTTTTCCTATTACATAATTATTAGAAAACATTTTTGGAGAGTGAAGGGTAGCAATATATGAACACCTTGTCTTAAAAATTTTATTCATCGTTCTAAAAGAAAATATTTCATAAGTTTTTTTAATTTTTCAAAACATTTTCAATTTTCCAAATTTTTTGGGAAACAAAACAAAAAAAGGCCTCAGAAAAAATAGGGGAAAAATGTGGGTTTTTTCCCTCTGAATTTTTCTGGGTTTTTTTCTGGGCCTTCACATCTCTAAACATGGAGATGCTGTGCTCCAACGGCTGATGGTTTTTTCTATGAGAGCAGGCAGCAGGGCCAGTCATTTTAACCCTTTCATAGCCTCTGCTGAATTGGCAGTGGCTTTTGTAAATTCAGCATAAGCTATGAAAGGTTAATACTGTAGCTTTCACCTGAAACAGCTAGTGAGCTGGCTGTGGGTGAGTGAGCTATGGTATACATTCAGCTCTCTGCTGTGACTCTTGAAACATATTTTCCCCCCTAGGTTTTGTTTTCCAGAAACACAGTACTTGTTTTATTTGGAGGAGTGTGGTATATAATAAAATATAGTATTTAAGTGTTCCTTATGAGAACATAATGAATTCAGGTTGACAAAATATGAAAGTTTTGCTATTGTTAAGGTAGAAAATTCAAGTCAGTTTTATATATGATTTTTCTAAATGCTCTAAAATCAGCATGTTCGCATCGATTGCTTGAGATTTAGCATGCCCTCATAGAGTTTCAGGAGATGATAATGTTTCTAATTGAAGTCACTTCAGCAAGGGATCTATGTGGAAAAAAGGTCTGCTCTATGCTCGCCATCTCTCTCCAGTCTTAAGGTTAAGCAATCCTATCAATATTTTTGCATGCAGAGAACAAACGCTGGGTGTAACCATGCCCCAAATTGTCTTAATTGGTAGACTTTTCCCCCAGTAGTACATGACCCCAATAGCTGCTTTCAGAAGTAAAATTGAAAGTGGTACTTGAAAAAGAGTTGAGTTTCCAGGAAAGGCATGAACCTGATGCTCACAAACCAAATAGATTGCCATGAATATGTGCAGACCGTATAGCTGAAACATTTCTTGCCTGTCTAGCTTCTCCATTTCCCCCAATGTGAACTAGAATCTGCAAGCTCTGCCACTCTAGAAGGCTCTGAGCCCCTCTGATGTATTCCATGTGTAACCAGTCCCTGTCTCCTGTTGGGAAGCTTTGGCATATGGAGAGTAGAAGGGTCTTAACCCCTCTGCTCCTTCTGGATATGCTTCTATACACAGAAACCTTACTCCCCTGGATAGGGTGCTAAGAGCAGCATGGAGTTATGCTTCAGCATGTCATAAGAAAATAGTTCTAAGAATTTTAAGGATTTAAGAACGGACACTTGTGATACCTACCGTATTTATTCAAATATAAGACAATCCTGATTATAAGATGACCCCTAATAATTAGATTCTATATATGGAAAAATTATCAATTTGATATAATTTTCCAGGTAGAAAATCTAATTATTGGAGGTTTGTCTTAAATTTGTCCCCCTCCCACTGCTACATCGAGGAAAAGAAAATGTTATATTCAGATAAGGTGCAGGGGAAATGTGGTCCAGTTTCACCTCATAGAGGGTGGGACCACACTAGTAATATGCAACAGTCTGAGAGAGTGGCCACCAGAAGGATTCTGGGTAAACTGGGGCCCCATTTGGTGATGTTTGCCAGGCATTTAAGACTGGTGAAAAAAACAGTTGGCACAATATGGTAAAAGGAAGAAGGTGAACTAGAAATAGTGGCAGGGAGGTATAGAGTGGTAGGAAAGGAGAATGGTAAAGAAGTGAGAGACAATTTTTTCATGTGGTTAAAATTCCTTTAATGATTAAGTCTTACAATTGTCATAATTTTGGGATAGAACTGTGTTTGGTATGATATATCTGTCATAGGTCCTGCTAACCTATTCATATTCTATTTCTGAGTCTGTCAAAAAGATTGTGGGAAGAGGCAGTATGACTCTCACAGCAACCATGTACCATAGTGGATTGTACATAGAATGGAGAATATCTAGGCTGTATTTTGACTTCTGTCACTAACATGCTGGAATGACTGTAGCCAAGTGTCTTAGTTTCCCATCCAAGCATTATGGATAACAGGGCATGTCTACAAGTGCACTTTACTGCCCAGTAAACTAATTTACTACACAAAGTGCACAGTGTCCCAGCCGCCAGTGGAGGGTTCGGGGTTGATTGAGGGTCTGGTCGGGGGGTAGAAAGGTAAGAAAGGTTTATTGACTTAACAAAAACACAACTATGTGTAGTAACAAGACAAACAATGACAGAGAAGAATAATTTGCATAAGCAACTTACCAGCAGTCCCTTCTGATGCCTGATGTATGACAAGTTTCTCTGTCCACAAAGCTCAGCAAAGTCGGCATTCCTGATCAGCGTTATCCAAGAGGTACCAGGAAGGACCCTGGTATTCAGTCATTGGGCTCCTCGAAATCCATGGGCCCACTGATCTAGGTCAACAACTAATTAATCCCTTTCACAGAGCTGTAACTTCCTTCTGAATGATTTCCAGATGTGCCAGCCCATTTATAATTTCTGAGCTGTGCCGATAAGTTACAGCCATTCAGATTCTTTTTACTTCAGCTGTCCTTAGACTGACCAGTAGCAGTACAAGCCTTGTATTCCTTTGATAAGGTTAATTTTAACTATGCCACAGGGCCTTACTACTTCAAGGCTTTGCTAAATTTACTAGGCCTTACTTTATACAAGGCCTTACTACATCTTAAACTTTAATTAGGCTCTTAGCAACATCATATAGCTTAATATTTGAACAAATGACAGAAAAACATTTGGTCTAATCTTCATAGAGCCTTCAGCAAGCACCTTTATCACACAGACATAATTTTCAGCTGTCACACACAACAGTTGGGCCAGGGTAGACTAATTTATAGCACTGTTGGATAGCCCCATCAGACACAGTTACTATCTGATGGCAGAGCAAATTGTGGCACTTAAATGCACATGTAGAAGTGACATTGGGATTAGTTTACTCTGACTCAAGTTTTACCGGAGTTTATTCAGTTGCATTCATTGCACATGTAGATGTTCCCTTTGCACTGTACTGAGCTGTGTAGGAGCTGTGTACTATCACTTAAACTACTTCACAGAAGGAACACTGAACTGACTAATTCACTCTGCAGTAAACATTGCACATCTACACGTGCAGGGCTGTTAAGCCACAGCAGACTAATAAACTCCACAGTACATTAGTATTTGTAAATGTTCTTTACTGCACAGCACTGCATCTGGGTGCAAATTGTGCCCAGTCAGCCACATGCCTGCCTGCTGCCAAGCAACATGGCTCAGCAGCTGCCATATGGTGGAGGCAGCTCCTCTGCCACCCTATGGAGATGCCCAGGGTGACACCAGAGTCTATTGCCAACCTGGGACAAGCCCCAGAGCCTATCACCAACCCAGGGTGAGCCCCATAGGCCATTGCTAGCCAGGAGTGAGCCCCGGAGCCTGCCATCTACCCATGGTGAGTCCCAAATCCCACTTCCAGCCGAGGGCTCACCTAAAAAGATGCCACTAACCTGGGGCTCACCTTGGAGCCTACTGCCAACCCAGGGCTCAACCTAGAGCCTTCTGCCAGCCCAGAGCTGACCTTGGAGCCTGCTGCCAGCCCAGGGTTTGCCCCAGAGCCCACTGCCAACTTGGGGCTCACCCCAGAGGCCAACTGCCACCAGCCAGTGCCCAGGACTGACTCTGGAGCCCCCTGCCAGCCTGGTGCTGATCCTGGAGGCTGATTGCCACCAGCTGGAACCCAGGGATGACCCTGAAGCCCCTGGCCAGCCTAAGGAACTGTGCCAGGCTGATTAACCTCTGAGAGCTGCTCTAACTAAAGTGCCACCGCATCTCCTGCATCAGTGTCCTCTCAATTAAAAAATGGCAATGGGGGTGCTTGAACTATAGGTTATTTGAGCTGAGTTGGGGCAGAGCAGTTTAGGCCAGGGCTGCTCCTGCCCTGCTGTGCTCCTTTTAGCAGTCAGAGGGAGTTCTGGGATCATTTGACGAGCTTTAGTTCAAATGCCCTGCCACCATTTTTAAGTACAGATATACTGATACATGAGACACAGGAGGCTGCTGGAGCACGGCAGTTGCCACATTCCAGAAGACTTGATTATAATCGAGTCGGCTCTGTTGTGCTGGAATTCCAGTGTGTCATAGAAGCCTCAGCACTCATATATAAGTGCCCTTTAACTCTTGTACATATGATGCAGCCTAATCTGTCCTTTCACTAACTACCATTAAATTCTCAGACCAGGTGATCTATGTGTCAAGTAGAACCTTATGCTCCCCTCATGGTGCTTCCTACTCATCCTGATGAGGAAATGAGGCATACTGGATCTATCCAAGGTTCAGAAGCCTTTTTCTTTTGATCATATGAACAGGAATTAGAAAGAGGGCCTCTTCCTGAGACATGCCTCACCCAGATCACCTTGTATTGCAATAGTGGTTCTACCAATCTATTCCAACTAATCCCTCCACCCCAAAATATAGGTATACTCAGTATGCATGCAGATGCTTCTTGGGGAGTCTTTGCAGGGTTAAGGTTGCCTGTCCCTGTCCCTTAACTCTGAAAACCAGAAAACACAGATGCTTGAAATGATTATGTCTGGTTTTGGGAGCCTCACTTAAGGAAAGATGTGGACACAGAAGAGTTCAGTGCAAAGCGACAAAAATTATTAGAGGCCTGGGGAGCATGATTTATGATGGGAGACTGAAAGAACTAAGATTATTTCATCTGGACAGGAGAAGATTGAGGTGGGATTTGATCACAGTCTCTTCAAATCCCTGAAGGGAGATTATGGAGAGGATGGAGATTGTATAGGGGACAAGACTAGGAACAATGACCCCAGGGAGATGGGAGTTCAAGAAGAGTGGTTGCTTCTCAAGGAAGCGATCCTCAGTGCACAAGCTAAATCTATTCCAACACGGAGGAAAGGCAGCAAGAAGGCACAGCAGCCCTCCTGGCTCTCCAGGGACCTAGCAGACCTCCTACGGCTAAAAAGGAAAGCCTACAAAGGATGAAGGATGGGATTCACCTCCAAGGAGGATTATTCTGCACTGGTCCGGTCCTGCAGGGAGCAAACCAGGAAAGCCAAGGCTGCAACTGAACTCCAACTAGCTTCAAGCATCAAAGACAACAAAAAGTCCTTTTTCAGATATGTGGGGAGCCGGAGGAAAAGCAAGGGCAATGTTGGACCCCTGCTAAACCAGATGGGGCAACTGAAAACTGACCCCCAGGAAAAAGCCAACCTATTAAATAGGTACTTTGCGTCAGTCTTTCATCAGTCCCATGGGACGCCCATGCCTGCTATGGGACAGGGAGATCCAGGTGATGGGGATCTCCTACCCTCCATAAATGCTGACTTCGTGAAGGAACACCTTGAGAAGCTGGATACCTTCAAGTCAGCCAGCCCTGACAATCTGCACCCCAGGGTACTCAAGGAGCTGGCGAGCGTCATAGCCCAGCCCCGGCATGGATCTTTGAAAACTCCTGGTGCTCTGGTGTAGTGCCCGAAGACTGGAAGAAGGCCAATGTGGTGCCGATCTTCAAGAAAGGGAGGAGAGTGGATCCGGCTAACTACAGGCCCATTAGCCTGACTTCTATCCTGGGGAAGATCTTAGAAAAGTTTATTAAGGAGGCCACATTCCAGAAGGACATTCTTGATGGACTGGCCCAGGCTAACATCCTAAGGGATAGCCAGCACGCGTTTGTTGTGGGTAGGTCTTGTTTGACCAATCTCATTTCCTTCTACGACCAGGTGACCTATCACCTGGACGAGGGAGAAGAGATTGATGTCATATATCTTGACTTCAAAAAACGTTTTGATCTGGTATCCCATGATCACCTCTTGGCCAAAATGGCCAGTTGTGGCCTTGGCTCCACCACGATCCACTGGCTGGGAAATTGGCTCTGTGGTTGAACCCAGAGGGTTGTAATTGATGGCAGTCACTCATCGTGGTGCCCTGTGACCAGTGGGGTCTCTCAAGGCTCTGCCCTTGGACCCATACTGTTCAACATCTTCATTAATGATGTGGACATTGGAGTCAGAAGTGGACTGGCCAAGTTTGCCGATGACACCAAACTTTGGGGCAAAGCATCCACACCAGAAGATAGGCGGGTGATCCAGGCTGACCTGGACAGGCTCAGCAAACGGGTGGATGAGAACCTGATGGTGTTTACCACTGAAAAATGCAAGGTTCTCCACCTTGGGAGGAAAAACCTGCAGTATCCTTATAGGCTCGGCAGTGCTACGTTGGATAGCACTACAGAAGAAAGAGACTTGGGGGTCATCATTGACCACAAGATGAACATGAGCCTGCAATGCGATGCTGCGGCTAGTAAAGCAACAAAAACGCTGGCTTGCATCCATAGATGCTTCTCGAGCAAATCCCGGGACGTCATTCTCCCCTTGTACTTGGCCTTGGTGAGGCTGCAGCTGGAGTAGTGCATCCAGCTTTGGGCTCCACAATTCAAAAAGGATGTGGAGAAGCTTGAGAGAGTCCAGAGGAGAGCCACGCGCATGATCAGAGGTCAGGAAAACAGATCTTATGATGATAGGCTGAGAGAAATTGGACTCTTTAGCCTGGAAAAGCGTAGGCTCAGGGGTGATCTGATGGCCACCTATAAGTTTATCAGGGGTGACCACCAGGATCTGGGGGAACGTTTGTTCACCAGAGCACCCCAGGGGATGACTAGGTCGAACGGTCATAAACGCTTCCAAGACGGTTTCAGGCTGGACATAAGGAAGAATTTCTTTACTGTCCGAGCCCCCAAGGTCTGGAACAGTCTGCCATCGGATGTGGTTCAAGCACCTACACTGAACACCTTCAAGAGTAAATTGGATGCTTATCTTGCTGGGATCCTATGACCCCAGCTGACTTCCTGCCCTTTGGGCAGTGGGCTGGACTCGATGATCTCCTGAAGTCCCTTTCAGCCCTGATGTCTATGAAATCTATGAAACTATGGCAAAGGAAATTCAAATTGGCAATCAGGAAGAATGTTCTCCCTGTAAGCGGGTTAAGCATTAGAACAGGCTACCTAGAGAGATTGTGAAATCTCCATTCTTGGAAATTTTCAAGAGCATCTGTCCCAGCCACCAGCAGAGGGTTTGGGATTGAGAGAGTGGTCGGGGGTAGAAAGGTAAGAAAGGTTTATTGGCTTAACAAACACATGACTATGCATAGTAACAAAACAACAAGGACAGATGATAATTCATGTTGGCAACTTATCGGCAGTCCCCTCTGATGCCTGATGTATGACAAGTTTCTCTTCTGCAAAGCTCAGCAAAGTCACGTGTCCCTGATCAGTGCTGTCGGAAGGGTAGTGGGAAAGACCCTGGTATTCAGTCCTCAGGCTCCTTGAGATCCACGGGCTTGCCGAAACCAGGTCAGCAGCTAACTCTAAATCAATAGCTTCTTTCACAGAGCTGCATCTCCTTTCTAAATGATTTCCAGATGTGCTAGCCAATTTATAACTTCTGAGCTATGCTGGTAACTTACAGCCATCCAGATTCTCCCATTATAATTATTCTTAGGACTGACCAATAGCAGTACAAGCCTTGCATTCTTCTGATAAGGTTAATTTTTACTACGCCATAGGGCCCACTACTTCTACAAGGCTTTGTTAAATTTACTAGGCCTTACTACATACAAGGTCTCACTAATGTTTGACTTTAATTAGGCTCTTAACAACAACATATAGCTTAATATCTGAACAAATGACAGAAAAAATGTTCTAATTTTCACAGTGTTTAGCAAGTACCTTAGACACAATTTTCAGCTGTCACAAGCCTCAAGGCAATGATGATCCTGCCTTGACCAGAGGACTGGACCAGATGACCTCATGAGGTCCCTTCCAGCTCTGTGATCCTATGAAATAGCATGATTCTGTTTTGCCTGTTTTGTAGATATTTGAACTTACTGAACTTGGCATTCAGAAAGAGCACAAAAATACCACAGGGAAAACAACTCTGAGTTAATGAAGTTTGTTTTGCACCTGAATAATGCCTAAACTTATCTTTTCTTCCACCAGCAATCCATATAAGAATTGAGGTGGTTTTGTGATGAAATATGCATTTATTTATATTTGATGTAGGCAATGTATATTCATTTTGTGGGCAATGCAATATTTATGCTGTCCTTAATTATTTATATCCATAATTTTAAGAGCTAGGGTATGTTTTAAATAATGTGATAGGTGACCACACTATCACCTGTGAACCCGACCAGCTTTTGAAATTAAATATGATGGTTTTGGAATGCTAAAGCCATGAGTGGCCTTTACTCCCAGTGAGTTTGTAAGAGCCCCAAATGTCAAAGGTACTGAAGTACCAAATGTCTGTTGAAACAAATGGTGTTTAGGCATCTATATAGGCTTTTGGTGCCTAAATAATATTGAGAATTTGAGCATCAGTGCCCATGTGGACACAGCCTGCTATAGGAAGACATCCTACATCAATATGGTATGTGTTTAAGCAGTTTTTATTTTTGAAGTTTTGCTGGATAACTTTGTTTTCTGTATATTTTCTGTTTTTATTGACATATTTCACATAAGGAAATTCTTTTGAAAAATCACCTTAATTCTTGATAACTGAAGTGGAAACATGGCTAAGGATGGTGTTACACATTCAACTCACCACTTACTAAGTGCAGTTAAAACTCAAGCAGACATGTGTTCAAGCAGTTTAGCATGTTAAATGCCCTCTAAGCATCTCAAAGTTGTTCCCTTTCACGTGAGGATTACCTTCTTAATGCATACTAATGTTAATATATACTAATATAACTTACTAGATACTAATATATATATATGTATATACTTATATATTAACTATATATGTATTAGTATGTATTAAGTTATTATATAACTATATATCTATATATATAATTAACTATTATAATTTAATAGGTACTAATGTAACTTTAGTAGATAACTTTAATAGATGCATACTAACTTTAATAAATCACAACATTCCAGTGATTTAGAACTGTTTTAAGTGATGAGGCCCTCATACTCTTAACTGCTGATGTTAAATGAGGCCCCTGATACACATTACGTTTAACATATGATTAACAGGTTAGCTGTGCCTTAAATAGTAGTAACCTGACCACTCATTCAAGTCAATTTAAGGTGTGATAGTAAAGTAGATGAGTCACAGAGCTATTCCATATTTAGTGTGTAACACTTTTGTGGCTCATTTTTATCATGCCTTAAATTAAATGTGTGGCAAGTTGTGGCTGGCCCATGACAGATCCCAAGCGGAGTGTCAGGATCCAGCATGGAGCAGCCCCAGAGTCCAAGACAACTAAAGAAGTAAAACCCCTATGTGCCCTTCATTTGGGTAGCACATGTGGTTTTAATGGTCAGTGTGCTTGGGGGTGAGTTAAAACCCAATGTGTTGCTCAGCTGGGATTTTAAAGGTCCCAATGCATGGTGACCCCAGGATCTGGCTGCCTAATCCCAGAGTCCCCATGTACCAGGACCTATAAAACCATGTATGCTGCCCAGCTGAAGGGCACACAGGGTTTTTACATGTCCAGCTGTGTCATGGGCCAGCCCCAACTGGCCACATGTTCAATTTAAGGCATGTTATAAATTATCATGGTCCTGGGCTCCACCTGCACTAACAAGTAAAGAACAATAGGTATCTAATGCTCAAGCCCAAAATTGCATGTCCTGCCATGCAAGTGTTGCAGGCAGGAGGCATGATTGTTGGGATCATGGTTAAGATCCTGTTGCACCTTAAACACCTTAAACTGAACATCTGATAGCTAACCCTGAGTGTACTGGTTGCCTACTGAAGTAATGCTAACAACTTAATATGGAATTAACAAGAAAATTAGAATTTATGTCTAAAGCAGAGAACTGTGAGTTTTCTTCTCTTCCCACCTCTATCATAGGCTATCTATGTGTACTTGGACAGGTTGCCTAGCATCTTTATACTTTCTAGTCCTCACCAATAAAATAAGAATGATGCTACTACTATGCTCCCCAAGTATAAACTCATTAATATTCAGAAAGTTTTAAATATTTGCATGGACACATACTAAAAAAGAGGAAATTTTTAATTTTTGTGGATGAGAGGAATATTTTTGTCAGCTCTTACCTAAAAGGAAAGATCTGTGCCTACTTTTATTGAGGCTACTTATAAAATTCATGGGCATGAATAAATGTCTGCAATAGGAAATTGATGAGTAACAATATATATTTTTTTATTTTAAGGAAAGCGTTCATGGTAATAAATAAAATACGAGTCATTCTCTTGTGGGGATGGAATTCAGTCTGTAAGAAAGTGACTGGTACTTCATTCTGGTCAATATATCTTCAGTAGGAGTCACTGCTCAATGCAAACTTTTCTGTACAATAAGCACAGAGGTAACTTTGAATCTAATGGAATATGATTTGTGCCATTAAACTAGGTTCTAAGGGAAGCTTGGTCTTCAGGGGGCAGTTCATAAATGGAAAAGAGATAACCCTAATTTCTCTCTATTAGTCCATCATAGGATCTGTGGCGGGCCAGTAGAGGGCGCTCCTGCATTGAGCTGCCCACCTCCCTGCGCCCGATCACCTTCCAGGCTCCGAATGCCTCCCTAGGGGCGCCTTACGTCCGACTGACCCCCTTCCTGGAGCACACTCGCTAGCCTGGAGGTAACATAGCTGCCACCACCCCGAGAATGGACTCACTCTCGGCCCTGCGTCCTCAGGGAAACACGGGCCTAAAGTCCTGTGGGTACTTGACCCAGTACAGGCACTTGGGGCACTTCCCCAAGTCTGGGGGCAAAAGTAAAGTCTCCCTTAGTCGAAGACCTAAGGGGTCTCTTAGGCATAATTTAGACCCACTCCTCAATACATCTCCCACACCGGTCACAAAGGAGAACTTTATTGGTTACAGGGGTAGGGTGAAAATAGGGTACAAGATTGAGCAATATCCTAGAAATCCTAAAGAGCAAACATTCTGGCTGAGGTAGCTTTTTGATCACGCATCTGAGTTACTGCCTGCTAGATATCTAATCAGATCTCGAGTAGCTTACTCACAAGCATCTTCCAAAGGCAAGTGAGGTTTCCCTTTGGAGGCAGGTGGTTTCTAGCTCATGAGTTTGGGGGAGAGAGCCAGTTTCAGATGGTAAAGCTCCTCTGAGTCCCCTGCAGTCCCCTCCTCCTCCTGGGCAGTCCTAACTTATATAGCCCCTGTGACCTCATTCACCTGGTCCAGTGGAGGTCAGCTCTGGTTGGCTGTCCACCAACCAATTTGAAATACATCACCAGTTGCCAGGCAGACTCCAGCCCACCAGGTAGATGCCCCTCACCCAGGTAGCTGATGCAAGTCATGTAGGCAGAGGGAGCAGGTTTCCCCCTCCCTCAGGAATGCAGCCAGCTCAAGTTACCTAAAGAGATAGGCTGAGGTGTGATTCCTCTGCTGGGCCCATCTTAATCACATTGTCACAGGGCAGAGATTTTGGGGAGAAACCAAGGTGACTTTCTGCCGTAGGATCACACTGTACTTCTGCAAGATTCCTGTTCCTTTTAACAACAGTCTACCTGTTCACTTCTCAGGTGTGTTTCCCCCTTAAATCTCCCCTTCCATAATGCTGTCCTAAGTACCCTGTAAGGTTTTTATAGTTTCTTTTTCACCAGCTGTGTCCTACTGAGAAGTCTGCTTCCCAGTTGTTCACTCTTCTGTACCCTGTGTGATAGGTAGAAAGGGTCAAAGAAACACTTGGCGGGGCACTTAGAACCACCAAATGAGGATAGCACAGATACCTGTCTTCACTAAGATTTATTTTAACTCAAGAACTCACCTTTTGCGGGGGGGGTTTATAATGAAGACATATTTTGCTAGATGTCTGTTCTCTTCATTTAGCCTCTTCCTTCTATGATGCACCTAATCTGCATAATGTACAATTTCAACATCAAAGAGCCTTCTGTCTTGCATAGCCTTCCCTGTGTGTCAGCTGGAGGATACCTTGTCATGTAATTTTTCCTATGAAATTATAAGAATGGGAGAAACTTTTTCTGGTCGGATTCTCCAAATAAGACATAAAGGAGCTCTGTCCCCCTTTCCATCTAGAGACCAAAAGTAGTTGCTTTTTAATTTTTTTTTTGCCCAGCTCTTTGCCTCCAGCCTATCTGAAAAGACGAGGAGGTCGACGTCATCCAGTTGAGTTCCTTACAAGTCCAATCTTCCCTTTATTTTAAATTATCTTTCCATAGAATAATCAAGAGGACAGCTTTTCACCACAACTCTTCCTTCCACTCCTGCTAGAGAAGAGAACCAAGAAGCTATCTCCCGGTGTCTGATTCTTTTTCTGACTTGAATAGAAGTTGACTAAGAAAGCTCTCAAGGAGAAGGATAACTTATCTTCAGTGAAAAAACAGCTCTTACCTAGAGAATTAAATAGGGCTTAAACAGTGTTAAATACAGAATTTAGTAGACTTTTAGTGTTTCTGTATATTTGCACTACTCTTCTTCAGAAGGCATTTCATTCACTATAGAATTCTGTTGCAGGACTTCTCATGCTTTTAAAGTTGATGCGTTATAATACTTCCCTTTGAAAATTTGTAAGCAGAAGTAGGTGAAATTATATGTGCAGCAGTATGTCAAATAGCTAATTGAAATTTTCAAGATTTTTTATGAGAAAAAAGAACATGTAAAATAACTATAATTTATTGGGCAGGTGAGCTTAATCTGTTGATGGCAAAAAGTGTTCTACACAGGACTGATAAGGAATGGTTGATACTTTACTGTTTTTGTCATCTTTGTAAAGAAACTTCCTGAAAAGAGCAAGCCAAAAATGGATTGAAAATTTCTACTCCTTCCTTCACTAAATCTAGCAACCCCAGGTTCAGAGACAGCAATCTATAAATTCCAGATTCATGTCACAGAGTAGATGTTTGTTGTCAGATCACTCTAGTGATACAGTTCATATTATTCAGAGCGGATCCCCTTTTGTTTCCCTTTCTACCTAACTTTAAAACCAACTGCCTGGCAGTGACAGCAGGATTTCTAGTCAGTCTGAGACAGTCAATTGACTACGTGGCAAATTATCATCTCCACAGTTCCTGATAATCTGTCTCCACTCCACAGGTGTTAACGACCTTGATGTTCTGCTATTCAAACTACCCTTTCTCTGCAATCTTCTCTGTTAGCCACTTCTAGTAACGTCTCTCTTTTATTTGACAGCCCTGTGGACTGTTTTTAGCCCTAGCTTAAAACTGTAACTCATTTGTGTTAATATTAACTCAGGTGTGGACGTGACTGGCAGTGAAGTATTGCAGGTACTTTAAAGATGCTCAAGGGTAGATTTTGTTTTATGAATCTGAATAGGTAATATACATTTAACTGTAACAACTACAAGACTAATGACATGATATCTTTTGACTACTTTGGTTTAGTTTGTTGTGTTAAATATATATAATCTAGCAAATGAGTGCACATCCCAATAATTATATTGGTTTTTGCTTTGATCTTTAACTGGATAATACAGCGGTAGCCCCTAGCATATTAGTAAAACATCTAGTTTCTCTTCAACTGGAGAAAAATGTGTTGCATTATATGTGATGGTGTGGCACATCATCTGCACTGTCCCCCTTTTCAGAATCCTAGATCCACTCATGATACTTTTAGCTGAATAGCAGCTTGTTGATAATCTTACCTTCTAATTTACCAAGAAAAATACCTTACATTTAATAGTTATGCTCCTACATCGCAGATTTGTTTTCTGTTGATTCCTCTATTTCCTGTATTGATATCTGGAAGAAGGGGATAATATTCTAGGTTTCTTCCTTCCACTGTGGATTTACCTGTGTCCTGATGAAAGCTTCTGCCTTGCCCTGCCTGAAGAGAACAGTCATAATCTGTTACTGGGAAAAAGGTCCACCTTTATTTGAGCTCAGTTGGAAAAAAGGATTTTAGCTAAGTCTGCCAGGCAAAACAAATTATTTGAAGGCCTCAGCAAGTAAAGAGTGCTGATAGTTCAGGAAAAAGTGACTGCTCTTAACTGAGCAGTTGATTTTAATAACCAAATCCATGAGAACAATCTCATTTCAATATGAAAGAGGAACTGATGGGACAAAGGGTATGTAACGTAGCATCATTCTATCTGCACCACACAGCAGTTATGGTTGCAGCTTATGTAGATAGTCTTGAGATAACTCTAATTTAGCTAGCTCATATACTGCTATCAAAGCTTGTAGCAACTAGGGCACAAGCCCTCCCTGAGATTCTGGATATCTACTCACATGCTGAAACCTATGTTATGGTGTCATCGCATCTATCAATATCTAATCTACCAAAATGAAAGCTAGCCTGAGCTACACAAGCTGCAAAACACACCTTTGACTCCAGAGTAGAGATCACCTTATACTTTATTTTTGCATGTCCCTTAATAATGTTGCTTACCCTACCAACATTATGAAGATACTAGTATTTCTCTCCAGGAATATTCTTGCTCTCAGAATGCTGTTGCTTTGTGAAGCAATGAAACTCTAAGCACCTTTTGTAATCTTTTTTTTTCCTGCTGCTATCCATCCTTGTTATAGACTTGTTCATGTATGCGCGATTTTCAGTACATTACTCTCATTGAGTGAAGCTGCCCTGAGATGTCTTGGAGAAGTGCATCCAGGCATAATGTTACAAAACAGCAGGTTTTCCTCAGTTGAAAAAGTGGAAAAATGCTCCCACAAACTTTACAGGTGTGCAGCATCAGAGGAGCCATTTGACTCAGGCTGAATGGTCAGAGGTGTATCTCTCTTGAATTTTGGAAGCATGGGGATTTAGACATTTGGTCACTTCATAGTGATAAGTAAAAACATTATTTTTAATGTGGTGACTGCTTTATTCATGTGTATTAAACCAATATTTTCAGGCCTGTTACCGGACTTACTGTTAGGCTAGGTAGTAGCAGTGAATTCATAAATGCTTGAACAAGAATAGTCTGTTATCTGAAGAGAGCGTTTATTGAGCACAGCAATTTGCAACTTCAAGCACATGACAAAGAACAACAGAAAAACTTCACCTAAGCTAAAACACAGGCCAGTAAGACACAGTGACAGCACATGTAACTTAGTCTAACTAAAATGCAACACAATAAGCCAAAAAGATAAAAGAAACCCTTGAGGTTTTACATAATCCCAGGGACAGAGTGTCTCCTTACTGTCAGGTATTCAGAAAGGCTTTATGGGGGATTCTCAGGTGATGTGGAAGAGATCCCAGAGGCCTCATCTCTGCTGGGTGTTTATAGGCAAATCTGCACCCTCTTCTCCCCCTTGGGTGCCTTGACCATAGCATGCTTTTCACATCCCTCACATATAGCATGGGTTCAGTGGCTTTGTCTTTTAGGTATTCCAGTCTCTGGCCTCTTACAGTTTCTGCTTTAACTTGTAAATGTAGTTCGGTGCTTTCTTTGGTCACGCCAGCCTAGACAGTGTGGGTCTCTCTCCTGCTTTCTTGGGCCGGTCTCCAACACACACATGTGATGATGGTGCCAGGTCTTTGTCAATAGGCCCCACTAGAGATCGGGGCCTTACTGAGTGCATACAAACATTAGCTAGACCTGACCTATGATCACATGGTTTAAACAGAGCAGCATGTACAAGTGTTCACGATGCTGGGAGCTATGCAGGGAACCCAATGTAAGTAACTTGTGGGGAGGAACAGGTGGGATCAAGGGAGGGCTAGTGGGTCTGCAGAGGGGGTTAGTGGGTCTTGCGGGTGGGATCGGTGGATCTGCAGAGTGAAGGGGTTAGGGGTGCTAAAAATGGCCCAGAGTCAGCAGGGTAGGAAGAACACAGCTGAGGAGCTGAAGTGTGTGAGCTTTCCCAGCCCCCAGGGCTACCCTCTGAACCTGTGCAAATATTTCCTGGATCAGGTTAACCCATGCTCAGTCTAAGTTAATCAACCTCCTTAGATGAGCGATCTCAAATTGGGCCTGCCATTTTTGACTGGATTCAAACCCCCTGAATACCTGAGCAGCTAAGTATTTAAATCAACCAAATCCTAGTTATCTCAATCTAAACATAATGCCTGAACATGTCCATTGTGTTGGACACTGTATATACATAAAACAGTTATTATCCTAAAGAATTTATAAACTAAGTAGACAAGAAAGACAAATGTGTGTTTTGTATGGAAGGATAGCATACAAGTAGAGAGACTTCCAAGCACGATTTCCATGTGAGCTTAGTTTGATTTTTTTTTTTGGCATGGGGTTTGTTAAAAAGAGACTAGCTAGAGGAAAGGCCAAATCCTGGGGGAGAGAGACTTGGGTGAGAAGTGCAAAACATGGGGATAATAGGCGTTTGTGTGATAGGATGCGTGCTCGCTCTACCTCTTTTTCCACCATAAAAGGAAAGGGAAGTTCAAAATGCCACCTGTAGAAAGCAGTTTGCCCTTCTGTGTCCATAGATGCATGGCAGTTAGCTGCTTCTGTCGGCTACATTTGCACCCCTCAAGTGACTCCACTTTGGAGTTCTTTCCTTAAACTCACAAGGCTGGGGTAGTAATGGTTTCTTGAGACCTTTTGCCTGCATGGAATTGTGGTCCTGTAACTATTGTGCTGTTATAGGACTAAAGGATATGATTTTCTGCAGTGCTGCATGATTTGTAGTTGTTATGCATTTCATTGAGATGCTGCATAAAGTACTTGAGTATTGGTGTTGAAAGTGTCATTTGAGTAATCAAGGTTTTGGTTTCTGTTTTTCAAAGTCTTCAATATTTTCTTTAAAAAATGCTCAGGTGCATCTTTCAGACACTGTTTGGTTTCTAAATGTTTCAATTAGGAATGCTTCCTATTTTGGCAGTCTGAACACTATGCACGCTGGTTTCAAATCAGTCAATTGTAAATCATGTTATACTTGCCATTTTATTTTGACGCTTGTGTTTGTCTTTCTGGGTTGCCATTGCAGTAACTTGGTGCTGTTCTCTCACTCCCACCCCTGCCACCTCTTTTTTTTAGCAAAGCAATTGAGCTTTCTAAATCATGCCCGAATCAAGCATTTAGCATGGTCCTGTGAGAATCAACAGTGGTCTTAGGTTTTAATGATTACAGCTCACGTGTCTGATATAATTTAGTGAAATGTCTTGCCACATTGGCTATGTCCAGATGAGCGTGGATGTTTGGTTCCCCAGGGACAAGGAGCAGTGGTGCACCTTGCACTGCTGCTCCTTGTCCCCAGGGAACACCTGTGCCACATGCGCTTGGGCTTGCAGCAAGTTATCCCAAGGGCAGTACGGGTGGCTGGGGCCAACACTGAGCTGGCCCCAGAAGCCTTACCTGGAGTCCTGGGGGCCTCTTGGGGCTGCAGCTGTGGTGATCCTGCCAGGCAGAGCCTGGCTGGCAGCCACAGCACGGCTTCGGGCAGCCTGGTTCCACTTAGCATCACGTGCTGCCCACGCATGTGCCCCACTCACCCACCCCTGTACCTCATTGGTGCAGTTGGGTATATCCTGGAAGGTAAGGGCTGGCTCCAACACAGGTTCAGGGGTCCCAGGGGTGGGGGGGGAGCTGCACTGTGTCCCATTTTTTTCTGTGGGTTTTTTGACCCCTGGATATCCAGGAGTCAAAAAAAACCCATCAAAAAAAAAAAAAGCAGAGCAGTGGACAAGTGCACCCTTGGAGCACGTAGAACACCTCAATGTGCGGTATGTTGTGTTGCAGATGTGTTTGCAGTACCACGTACTGCACAGCTGTGCTCGTCTGGACGTGCCCATTGTATATAAAAAGACTACTTGATTTTTTTCAGGCACAATAAACAGTTTTTAATAGGGCTTGCCATGATCTTTATGAAGGTGAAAGTTTAATACTCTTCTTATCATCAAGGATTCTAGCACTAGCATTGCATCTGCTTTAGTTTGCATTAAAAATTAGCGGGGGTTCTTGAGTTGCAATACTATGATGATGTTAATGTGGACACACGTTATAAGTCCTGTACAGATGTATATCTTTTTATTACTTTAAATTCTTCAGGCTGTTTTGCAAACTAATACTGTGTGAATACCCATAATTCTCTTGAATTTGTTCACTCTTTCTCCCCTGTGGGCAGTGACTCAGACTTTAGGGAGAACATAGATATAGGATGATTATTTTCTGGGAGACAGTCATAGAAAAGTAATTTTTTGTTAAATTCCATATGCCATTTTCGTAAGGATGACATGCTGCAGTTCACTGAGGCTTCTTCTAAACCCAAGTGCCGTAAATTAATCAGAAATATGAACAAATTAACTTTCAGCAGTATTCCTTTTAATAAGTCTTTACACTGTTGCCCTGTAGCCTGGTGTATAATTAGCTAAAACAGCGGCTGTCACCCTCTCATCTATAACTACCATAGAACAAAAGTAAACATTAACTACACTGTAGCCTTTAGAAACAATTGATCCTCTACAGTATTTCCTTACCCCTCTGAAATCGTATTTAAATTGTGCCACAGTTTTAGCAGGTCTCGTATTTTCTCTTTCAAGGTCCTTCTTTGTACTTGACCTAGCTTTTAAACTGTTGAGTTTTTTTCACAAATCACTTCTTTCACTTAGCCCACATGCCTTACCGAGAATGTCAGCACATTAATGTCACTCCCTGATACCTCTTTTCATGTATTTGAAGTTCTGTAAGTAAACTGAAGAATTTTACATTCAGTGTATAACAAATGTCTCTTGGGCCACTTTGAGATTTTGGGCATCATCTGGAGCAAATCCTGGGATACTGGTTACCCCTTACTACTATTTTTCCCCAGTGGAACAAGTGTAATTTTTTCCCCCTAATCCAACTGAATGCTGTACATGCCATTAAAAATGCTGAACTGGCACTAGGATTTTAACTGAATGACCAGGAATTGAAATTTTTTTCTCATTTGTTTATTAGAGATCTGCCCTGTTTCACCATTAGGAACCATGTGTTTGTAATGGCTAATCAAAACAAGCTATAAGACTTTACAGCCAGCATCTCAAATATTTTAGTGTAGTTGTTAGTCCATATCATACTTAACAGGTGCTATATGTGCCTTCAAAATCTCAAAGCTAGGTTAGGACGTATAGCTGGAAGTTTTAGCAGGTCTGTGTTGATCTTTTGTTAACATTGAGAGAGTCTATATTTAAAATCTAAACTCAAGTATAACTGTAATCTCAATAACTGGTTCCATTTTTCTTCAAACAGTTACATTTTCAATACACCCTTAATCAGAAAGGCAAGTAGTAAAGTTGCTAAACTCCAGGTTTTTTTCTTTTACTGACAGTTTCTTTAATGTTCTCTGAAGAGAGGGTGGTGATGATGGCATTTATCAGAATGGCTTAACTTTCATGATTCATCCACTTTATCCAACACCTTGTTTTACATTTGAATTTGGTTTTGAATTTTAAGGGAGTAACTGATAAAATGGGTATAGAGAAATGATAGCTGTACAAAGATGTATATATGTAATGTATTTGAATGTGAATGTAACTATACTTAACGTAATGTTTTCCATTTTAAAAAATCTCATAATAATTTTTTCTGCAAGTAACAAAATATTTTTAACTATCAGAGCAATATTTACAAACAGCAAGGAGGATTAACACTCCCAGAAACAAGACACAATTAGATTTAAATTATGCAAGGATTCTGATCTCTTGATGGACTTTCTTTACATTATAAAATTGCAGGTTTTGCACAAAATGTACTTCAGTGTATATATAACTAAGATGACTTTTCAAGGTTATATTATGGAGCCTGCAAAATACATTGTATTTTTCTGGTGTTATGCTAAATGGCCAGGTAACTTAACAAAAAATAGTTTAGAGTTAGACTTATTTTACAAAAGGGGAACCTAGACGCACAGCAAATGAGTTGCCTAAGATCACACAGAAGGGAGTCAGTGACAGATAATCCATAGAACTTCTGAATCCTGATGCTGTCCTTTGCTCCTAACACTGGGTCACATTGCCTTTTCCTTTATGACATTTAATATTGCTTTCAGAATTAGCAGACATCTAACTCAGCCCTGTAAAATGACTGTGATTTTTTTTGCAATTCTAGGAAACAGCCTGCTCATTAACCTTTCTTATGGGAATGAAAAAGCTATTTTACTCTCCTATCCCCACATATCTGTGCTGGGGGGTGAGGTTGGGGAGTTCAGTAGAATTTTTTAAGTCTGACTTGAATCTGTCCCAGAGGAGAAGGAAAGCAGTGTTGTTCTTATAGTTTGATATATATATGAACATACAAATATTTCTTTATCAGTATTGATAGGTTAGTGATGGCCACATTCATTATCAGTTTCATTATTTTCCTTTTTAACATTCCTAGATTTTCCATGTCAGTTCCTTACTCTTTTACCTAGGCCATCTTTACTTAAATTATCCTTTGTCCCTGCCTTCTTATAATTTTTCAATCTTTCTGCTTTATCCTTTCCTGATCTCCCTCTCTTCCTCTTCTGCCTTTCCTAATCTCCTCTTCTGATCTCCGTGATCTCTCGCTCTGCTTGATTACAAGATAGTAATCCCTCTGGGATTAGTGAATATATGATGACTCTATGTACTATGTTAGTTTCCAGAGGGCACATTTTCTCAGAATGAATTCATTATAATACACAAAATAATTATTCCACAGTAATAACTCAGTGTTTCCTAACACATGCTTATCTCCTAATGGTCCTCTTTCTAAAGTTCATCCAAATGATTTTTGGAGTAGAAATAGTAATTTCAGTAGGCGATAGGAGTTTCAACACAAGGTTATTTGATCTTAATAGGTCACAAAAATATTTTTAGAATTAGAAAACTTATTACTGGCTTGGCTTAAGGCAGTTTTTTATCTGCTAACCAGAGAATTGCTTTTTATGGAGTATTGTAAAATACAACTAAGGCTCCAAGATGTATAGACTTCCTTTATTTTTTTAAAAACTATCACTGGGAACAGAAGAGATGCAGGGATTGGACTTGCTGGTGACTGTTTTGCTTGTGTATTTTTCTAAACTTGTGACTTAATTGTTGGTGTGGAAGATGCCAAATATATACCTTTAATCTACTATGTGAACTCTATAATCATCCATTGCATGAATGGATGATTATAGAGTTCACATAGTAGACACACAACTGAAGTCTAAATTCAGCAAAATACTTAGGTATGTACTTAAAGTTAAGCTAGTACTTAAATCCCCCCAAACTGGAGTCTATTTGCATGGCAAAGTTGATAGCTAACCAAACCAAATGATGTCCACAGGTGAGAGACTATATTATTATAGAACTCTCCCAGCCTGGAGGGTGGCATTTGTAGATAAATAATGAATCAGAAATCTTTGAATCCAACTTTGTATGTTAACACTTCTTCTTGCACTTGAGTTCTATAGATCGATTCTGATATACATGACGTCTAAAATTATAGCAAACTGTTTGAAAGTGCCCCTTACATTTGTAAATGAATTTAAAAGCTTTGATAATTTTGAAAGTATTTAAGGTCAAAACGAAGACTGAAAATAAGCTCAGGCCTGTCGTTGTGCTCCCTAAATAGTATTGTAGAGCCTGTTGTATAAAATTATATGTGCAACTACCATTAATTTTCAAAATCTTATCTTTTCTCTAATTTCACTGTGATACAGATACATTTGACTAGTCTAGTTTGTTTTGCAGAATGAAGTACACTAATCTGTGGCCACTTTTTGGAGTTGGGCTGGGAATCTTGTTTGCATCTCTTCGCTGTAGTTTCATAGCAGAATGAAGCTTCTGATTCAAGTGGTTATTGTACTAGTTAGAGAGAGACTAGATTTGATGTTATAGCTTAAAGTGTATTGAATTAATAGTGGACTATTCAGTAGGTGGTTTAAAATGTCATCTTTTTGTCACTGCAGAAATTAGGGATGGTGAAAGTACACCGTGTAAGAAATATAAAAGTCAAGATATTATTGTAGTTGGCTCATAATGAGAGAGTGAACTGAAAGACTGTTTTGTATATGGGAATTTGGTTATGGTAAATTTGGGAGGGAGCAATCACAATATGAAAAAATTCATGATCCGAAGATGGGGAAAGCATGAGGTCAGCAGAACTAAGACAGTGGATTTAAAAAAAGGTGGATTGCTGCTGACTGAAGGAGAGACTCGGCATGGTGCAGACTGAAAGATAAAGGTGACCAGGAGGGCTGGGAGCAAGGGTACAATATTGGAAGCCCAACAAAAAACTATTCTGACATGATGGAAGCACGAAGGAATGGCAAAAAACCAACATGGCTGCATAAGGAACTTCTAAGGTACCTCAAGTAAAATGTGAAGATGGGCACGTCATAAAGGGAAATAGCAAAAATTTTCAGAGGCAAAATCAACTAAGTAAAGGTAAAAAATGAGCTTCATTTGGCAGGAGAAATTAAAAATGACAACAAGAGTTTCTATAAATATGTTTGCCAGAAAAGAAAGACTAAGAAACCTGTGGGTCCACTGTTAAATAGCCAGGGCAAACTTTTAGCAGAAGATGCAAAAAAGGTAGAGGTGATCAACAGCTATTTTGTCTCAGTCTTTACAAGAAAATTATGCTGCAATCATGTGAGCTAATAAGTATTATTTGGAAAAGGAAGGGAGCAAGCTGAGGGATCAGTAACAAAAGAAACAGAGTTGTGATGGGTCTGAATGAATTAAAGTCAGCAGTGCCTGATGAACTTCACCTCAGGGCACTGAAGGCACTGGCAGAGATCTCAGACCCCTTGGCATTAAGATTTACCAAGTCTTGGAGACAGACAAGGTAGAAAAGATTATTGGAAAAATGTCAGCATAGTTCCCTTTAAAGAAAGGGAAAAAAGGAAGTCCCAGGGGACTGTAAACAGGTCAGCCTCACCTTGTTTCCTGGGAAGTTACTGGAGCATATCATAAGGAAGTTCACTTGTAGTTAAATGGAAAAGAAAAGGTTGAACATAAGCAGCCAGCATGGATTCATTATGAAGAAATCATGAAGCAAATTGATGTCCTCCTACAAGATAATTACTTTGGGGAATATGGGGAATGGTGCTGATACAGTGTTTCTGGACATCAGCAGGGCTTTTGACAAAGTCCCACATGACACTCTCATAAATAAATTGGAGAAAGGCAGGCTAGACAAAACTATTATAAGGTAGATAAACAATTGGCTCAATAGCCACAAGGAAAGGGTAATTATAAATGGATCCATGTCAGTATGACTAGAGGCTTCAAGTGAAGTCCTACAGGAGTCGATTCTGGACCTGGCGCTTTTCAGCCTGTTTATTCTTGATTTGGATGCTAGAATTGAGAATTTCCTGAGCAAATTTGCTGATGACATGAACCTGGGAAGAACTGTAAGCACACTTGAGGACAGGGGCACAATTCAGAAGGATCTTGATAGATTGGAAAGCTGGGCTGGAGCTAACAGGATGAAATTCAGTGATGATAAATGCAAGGTGCACTCAGGAAGAATCATCAAAAACACAAATAGAAAATGGATCACAACTTCCTGGATAGTAGCACTATGGAGAAGGATGTAGGTGTCTTGGTGGATCACAGAAAGGGGATGTGATAGCAGTCCTCACATATCTGATAGGCTTCCATAAAGAAGTGGGAGTACACCTTTTCTCTCCTACCGCAGAGAGCAGGACATGGACCAATGGCTTGAAATGGCAGCAAAGTAGGTTTAGATTGAATATCAGGAAAAACAAAACTTAATTGTTAGAAAACTGAGACACTCTAATAGGCTGCTTAGGGAAGTTGTGGAATCTCTGTCATTTGGAGGTGTTCAGGAAGAGGTTGGATAAACATTGGTCAGGGATAATCTAGGAGTAGCTGTGCCGGGAGTGCCCTGTAAAGAGCAACAGAAGCCCAGAATTCCCTTCCCTGCTCCCCCTTGCCTTTCCCTCCCCTCCTCCCCACATACAGATTTCTGGATGATAATGAGAAAGGGTCTGCAACCTGAAGCAGGTAGATATTGAAGAGGACTCAATAGCAGGAGAGTCAAGCAGAGCTCCACAATCTGGCTTAGTTATGAAAAACAATTAAAGGAACTGGGACAGGACTTACGGAGGGTTTACAGAAAGGAGAGTTTTGGCTGTCCAGTAAGAGGGTGTAATATATGGAGTTATGCTTGCTGGCCCCAGGTTGCAGAGCAAAATGGCAGGTGTTTGGTATTTCCCATGGTTCTAGGCTTTCCTATTTGCCACATGGGGCCAGGAAGGAATTTTTTATTTGTTATGCATGTTGGGGACAGGGTTTTTTTTCCTGGGTGTTAGCTGTAGCCAAAGCTGGGTATTTTGACTGGGTTGTGACCGTGCTCTTACTGGGACTAAAATCCAGCGGTTCCTGGCTAGAGGGTCTTGCCCCTCCGCTCAGGGTTAGACTGATCACCATAGTCAGGGTCAGAAAGTAATTTTACGTCATGGATAGATTGCTAGGGACTGTGGGCAGTTTTGCTTCCCTCTGTAGCAGGGAGTGTAACTCTCTTCCTTGGATCTCTTGAGTGAATCTTAACAACCCTTGCTACAACAGAACACTGACTGCCATTGTCCCCCTACTTTACTTGTGACAGGTACCATGCATTGTGGCTTAGGTAATTGCTTGTGTTTGAACAGGGTTGATTGTGAAGTTTTAGTAACAGGATAGCCAAGGAATAGTTTGGATAAGGATTATCCTGCCTGTAGCACAGGGCTGGACTGAATTATCTCCGGAGGTCCCTTGCAGTCTGGCTTTTCTGTGACTCTGTGAATAGGTGCTCATGGCATACTCTATGATTTAATCTAAGGCTATGGATAGGTGGCTTTTCAAATAAGAGCAGGGTTTCAACATTAATATGTCAAGTGTAAAATGTTATTGAAGAATCATGCAAGAGGTAAATTTTGGAGGGTTGATATCTTTTATTGGACCAACTGCATGGTTGGAATAAAGTTGGGCAAGCTATCAAATGCAATACATTCTTCATCATTCTTTTGCATCATACCTGCACTACCACAGCTACAACATCATTTTTAGACTACCATAACATTGAACAAGCCATCAAAAAATGTTGAAAAAATATGAAAGAGATGAGTTCTTATCAAATGGAGGAGGAACAAGAAATTCAACTCCAGCTCCCCAACTAAAAGATTTTTTTAAAATGTTTTAACATTTCAAAACATTCCTGTCAAACACAGTGCATCTACACATATACTTTACTGTGGAGTAGACTAATTTGCTCCACAGTAAAGCATCACTGTATACACGTGTGCCACAATGAAGGCACAGTAGACTAATTTACTCCGGTATAGGATAGTCTTGTCGGACACAAGTACTGTCCTATGCCAGAGTAAATAACTGCAGTTAAACAAATGTGTAGACAGCGATGCAGGCACAAATTGTGCCCAGTTAGCTGAGCCAGCAGGGGGCCAGGCTTCTGCCTGCTGCTGAGCCTAAACTGCTCTAGCTGGGCTCAATTTGTTCCTGTTACCAGGCACACATTCAGATGCTGCACCTGGATTAGTTTACTCCAGCACAATTTACATCAAAGTAAATTCAGTCGCATTCATTGCATATGTAGACACGCCCACAATGTTCTCAAAGATCATTCCATAAGCAGTTGGTCTCATTATAACCTTAGTTCTCTTTTAGCTTAGTTTTTGCTTTGTGAATGTCCTTATGTTTTTTAAAAAGTCTTAACCTTGATATAGTCCCTAAAGTATGTAACAATTTGAGTGTGGGCAACCATGTTTTACAGGGGTTTCTGTTTTTCTCTTTTTTTGTTTTCTTTTTTAAACAAGTTGGAGCAATTATTGAAGGTATGCCTTTGTGTGCTGATATCCTTGCATTATCTGAAGAAACATCCAGTGTGCTTCTAGATTTCTCAGGCCCTGTACGTACTACAGAGAGGGTCCCATAGCCCTCAAATTAGCAAGGATTGTGTGCCCCGCAGTAGGAGAACCAAGCTAAGGATGAAGCCAGAAGCCTATGTGTTAACATAACAGCTGGTGAGAAACTACATCTTGTGAATTGACTGTGCAGGAAAGATGAAAAAGATCTGGACCAGGAAGGCCTGATGTCTGAGTTAAGACACAAGCTTGGAGGGCAGGTAGTCTTAGCAGAGATATGCAGGAAGGGTAAAGGGTAAGGGCATGACATGGAGGCCAATGCCAGAATTTACCACTCATGGATTACCCAGATCCCTTACATGCAAGCTAGTGATGCTGCAAGATGCTGAGGACATGTTGTTAATTATATTATCTGATGTTTACCAAAATAAGTTAGCAATCTGAGGCTAGCAGAAAATAGCAAATTTGAAGTTAAACATTTTAGATGGGATGGCAATTAAATGAGGAGTTTTTATAAAAGTAATAGCTTTTATTTTTTTTTAAAAAACTGTTTCAAATCTTTAGTGTGCCTCAAATAATTAACCTCAAACTTCAGAAATTTCCTTAACACTTGTAAAACTTCAGCCATATTTTCTTTTGACAGAAGCCCATTTGTTCTTTAAACTGAAATCTAGTTACCACCTTATCTACAAAATTACTGACCTTTGTCAAATGATAAGCAAATTTGTTCTTTAAATAAAAATGTAGTTACCACCTTATCTACAATGCCTACCAATCTATGTCAAATAATAACCACATCTATTCTTTAAATTAAAATTTAGTTGCACAAGCCTAAGTCAGTTAATTAACTCAAACTTTTAAAATTTCTTTGACACCTATACAGTTTCAACCAAACATACTTGTTCTTTAAACTGAAATCACGTTACAACTTTCTGAACAGAGATAATGCTCTACTTCCATGAAACAGGTGAACAAGCCAGGAAGTAATTTAAAAAATCATATTGTTTGTAGCTCTTCTTAGGAGGAAAAAAAAGCATCCATTTGTCAAATGGAAAAGATAAAGTCTATATGTTTCCTTTGCCTATGAAGTATTTACATTTTATAATGGCATTAAAATATTGAATTAAAAAAAGCCTTATAGGAGCCTAATTAAAAATAACTTACTATGTCAGCCATCTTTGAACCACCATTTTGGACCACAACAAACCATGTGACAACTTTGAGAAGTATGGAATGCATCACTGTTTCTGAGGTTTGAGCAAGCCTTCTAACAACTCTGCCTCTTTCTCAATTTGGAAGATAGGCTGTTCAAAGGACTAAATGGTTATTGATTGTAAAGCACTCTGAGTATGCCAAATGTGGCTATCTATCTTCCATTTGGCTCTGCAGTCTAAGTGGATTCTTGACAAATTTTTCACTCGAATCTCAGAATTTTATAGGACAATCTGAATAATATGCTAATATTTAAATACCAATAAGATGCATTTTGCAATATTTTCTCCACTAGTGAAGTCTTTTTCCATCTTGTATTAACTGAGAAATCATTTCCCAATGACTGACTAACTTTCTGACTTCGTTACCCAATGTGATAAATCAGCAGCAAGGTTCATTAGCCTTGGTAATTCTCTGGAATATATGAGACATGCAAGTTATTAGTACACATCACATACAGTGGCTGTATAATTACATTAAAATATATTTTGAAGGCAGTATATCTTAAGCAACCAATTAGTCAAGTTCAAAAGGTGCCAGAGTTAAAATATTCTGGGTTTGTTTGTGCTTATAGAGCTGACATATACTTCCAGAAACAGCTGTAAATGTTGCACATTCATTTTTCAGTGTTGGCCCATTCAAAAGGACCATTTGTATATTTGAGAACTCTCTTGGTCAGTGGTAAGGAAGGCCAATCAATCATAACATGAGCAATGTCTCGTTCTCCCACATCTTAATCATGAGGTCTTATTTTTTAAGTGATGCCAACTCTAATGATTGTATTGTTTTGCAGATGGCTTTGAAAAGCCAGCCAACAATAGGACTGCATAATCTATTCCTGCTCCATGAAAAATGTTCTGAGAGTCATGGTTATTAGTAATTAATTGATCCTTTTTTTAGACAATTGTGAAAATTATGAATTTCTAGTGACTAGAGCTCTGCAAAAAATCCAGCCAAAAATAATTACATATTGTTGTTTTGTCTTTCTATGTATCGTCTTTTGTGTCGAACATAAATCAAACCTCTATACACACAACTTTATATACTCTCTGAGTTTTTCTTTTTTGTTGTTATGTTGTATATATTATCTTGTAAGTGAGTAATACTAGGATATTTTTTCTTCCATTTTTTCCACTACTACTTTTAAATTAGTTCTGAAATGGGTTAAGAAGGTGATAATACCCTGTTGCCACATAAAATTACCACCATAATCTGTTCTCTTCATAAAGTTTATGTTAGAACAGTATTTTAGGTTGAATTAACTTAGATTTCAAAGTGCTTAATATTCAGTTTTCCTAAATGTTTGCTTCACATAAATTAAAACCCAATAATGTGAAACTGAATTTCTATAGTCACTTAAAATTGTATGCATTAGACAAAAAATCAGTACAGTTTGATTACAGAATTTTTTTCTTGTATTCAAATTCCTTAAGAGTCCCATCAGAAACTTAAAATTAATGGAAAAATGCTGCCTCCAATACATAGATTTCATGGACATTAGTGCTGGAAGGGACCTCACAAGATCATCGGGTCAAACCCACTGGGCCCAAGGGGCAGGAAGTCTGCTTGGGTCAAATGATCCCAGCAAGATACGCATCCAAGTGTGTTTTAAAGGTGTCCAGAGTAGGTGCTTGAACTCTCTGAAGACTCACATGGTAAAGAAGTTTTTTCTTATGTCTAGCCTAAAATGGTCTTCCCCAGAGTTTGTGACCATTAGACCTTGTCTTCCCTTGGTGTACCCTGGTGAACAGACATTCTCCCAGTTCCTGGTGCACACCCCTAATATACTTACAGGCTGCTACCAAGTCCTTTCCTTTTCCAGACTGAAAAGTCCTATGTCTCTCAGCCTTTCTTCATAAGACTTGTTCTTTTGTCACTGATCGTGCACATGGCTCTCCTCTAGACTTTCTTAAGCTTCTCCACATCCTTCCTAAAGTGCGGAGCCCAGGACTGGATGCAGTGTTCCAGCTGTGGCCTCACCAAGGCCAAATACAGCTGGAGGATGACTTCCTGGGTCTTGCCTGAGATGCATTGATAGATACAGGCCAGGGTTTTGTTTGCTTTGCTGGCTGTGGCATTGTATTGGTGGCATATGTTCATCTTGTAGTCAATCATGACCCCCAAGTCTCTTTTGGTTGTGGTGCTAGTGAGTGTAGCACTGCTGAGCCTATAAGTATGATGAGGATTTTTTTCTCCCAAGGTGGAGCACCTGGCCTTTCTCAGTGTTAGATGCCATCAGGTTTTGATCTGCCTACCCTGCAAGTCTGTCCAGGTGGGCCTGAATCACCAGCCTATCCTCAAGTGTGACCACAGTTCCCCATAGTTTGGTGTCATCAGTGAATTTAGCCAGTCCACTTCTGATACCTGAATCCAGATAATTTATAAATATGTTAAAAAGTACTGGTCCCTGTGGGATGTCACTGGTCACCATGCACCATGTTGACACGGTTCCATCGACTATCACTCTCTGTGTCCAACCACAGAGCCAGTTCCTGAGCCATTGGATCATGCGGTTGTCGAGGCCACAGTTCCCCAGTTTAACCATGAGGCCTGCATGAGAGACCAAGTCAAAGGCTTTTTTGAAGTCCAAGTAGATGATATTAGCCTCTTCTCCCTTGTCCAGGTGATGTGTCACCTGGTCATAGAAGGAAATTAGGTTGGCTATCATTCAGATCATAGCCATGTTGGCTATCATTCAGAAGGTTGCATTCCATTAGCCTGTTAATGGTTTCTTTGATAATTTTTTTCCAGTATCTTCCCAGGGATTGAGTTCAAACTGATTAGCTTGTAGTTTCCTGGATCTTCCTTTATCCCTTTCTTGAAGACAGGCACCACATTGGCCCTCTCCCAATCTTCAGGAACCTCACCCAAGCACCACGAGTTCTCAAATATCCTCACCAACGGACACGCTATGATATCTGCCGATTCTTTTAGCACTCTTGGGTGCATTCCATCCATACAATGAAGCATAATTAGTTTTAAGCCAATGTAACCTCTGTAATCATATGAAATGTCTTTATTCTTGTCTCATTTTTCTAATTAATTTGTTTTTGACTACTTTTTTTACAGTTTGAACCCCTTAAGTGTCTGGAAAATTGTAAAACTAGTACTGTCATCAGGTGACCCAAAAATCTTTAATTTTATGAACAGTCTAGTTAGCAGTCATTTTATTTCTTCATAACATAGCGACCAATAGTTGATGTCTGTCTGTGTCAAGAATGAAAGATATGATCTAGCAGTAAACATCATTAGGTATAATAAGCAAAATTTAAAAAAAGAAAAGTTGGTCTATAAAAATTCAATTGGTACACTATTATGTGATATGATGGAGACCCATCCCTAGAGATATTTAATACTAGATTAGAGAAGGAACACAGAGGGCATGTCTACACAAGCATTATTGCACTTTTCCTAATGCACATTAAATTCAGTTCCACCACTATGAGATACTAAATTAATGTGCTTTAGGCTGCTCCAATGCACAGTAGCCTATTCTAGTGCACACTAGTATGTTAACACAGATTTTACTTTAATGTGGAGTAGAGTAGGCTATTATGCATTAAAGTGCACATGTAGACATGCCCAGAGACTACATATTTGCTCAGGGACTGGAAGGAACAATTAGTTTGATATCTTTTCTCTATATGAAAACATAATTGGCATGGATTTTCAAAATTGGTGATCAGTATTACTTTTTTGATCAGAGCTACATTGTCCCATGTCATTTGATCTGAACTCCTGAGCCAGATCCAGACATGCAGGCACACATCGTTTATGGCACCACAAACTGCACTCCCAACATGTTAAAACATGCCCTGTACTGCAAATTTACTGGGAAATCCCAGTAGCAAAAAAAGTGCCATGAAAAAAATGCAGTGTGGTGCATGCCACAAGAGTGTGTGCTGGCAGACACTTAGGCTCAGTTCTTCTGGGAGATGGTCTGGCGGCTGGCCAGAGCATCCCCCCCTCCTCTAGTTGTCCCATGACTCCTCTAGCACAGTGGGAGCCAGGAGGAACAGGGAAATGGCAGTTTCTCCAAAGCAGGGCAGTTTGCCCCACACCAAACTGCACTTGCAGAGACATGTACAGCAGCAAAAAGTAGCAGCAGAAATTTGTGCTGCTATTTTTTTTTTTTTTGCTGCTGCTGCAAGGACATTCCCCTGCATCTGGGGATGTGCCCCTAAAGGTCAACGTAAAAAGGAAGATTTTGCAGAGAAGATTGAGTCTCAGAAACCAAATAGGGTGCAGCTATTTATCATCCAGGCAATCCTTTTGTATCGCTTGAGGTTGAAGTTAATGCTGGTACTTTGAAGCACTCCTGAACTGTGAGCTGATTGTGACATATACCACAATTGCATTCATGCTCTAACACCCAGAAAAAGGATCCCTCACTAACCATCCTATCCTAGAAATTTGGCATGCCATCAAGGAGATCAAGAACTATAAGAATACTGGATCATCTGATACTTGCTGTAAGTCCATGGCTGGCAGTAAGGAACCTATACTGAGACTTCACAAATTTATTCTTTGAATTTGGAACAACAAAAAGATCTGTGGGGATTTGAGGAATGCCAACATGGTCATTATCTTCAAGAAAGAAGATAAGTCTATGTCGGAGAATTAGTAAGGTATCTTCCTTTCCACAGCAGGGAAAAACCTCTCCTGCATCTTCCTGACATATCTTCTACCTCTTGCTGAGGAATTCCTGCTGGAATCTCAGTGTGGCTTCTGACCAACCCTTGGGGCAATTAACATGATCTTTGTTGTCTACCAGATCCAAGAAAAGTGTCAGGAAAAGCATCAAGACTATATATGGCCTTCACTGACCTCACTAAGGCCTTTGATTCCATCAATCAAAAAGCCTTCTGGAAAGTATTGACCAGACTCTAGATGTTCTGAAAAGTACATCAAGGTCCTGAGGCTTTTCCATGACCAAATGACTGCAACCATTCTATCTAGCAAATCGGAGACAGATTCATTAGTAATCTGAACTGGGATCAAGCACAGATGAATCGTTACCCGAATCTGTTCTCCATTTTTTGATAGTCATCCTGGTTCTCATTAAGGACCACTTTCATTCCAGAATTGACACTGAATATTGAACAGATGGAGGGATCTTCAATCTGGGACATTTTTGCTTGAAGACAAAGTACTCAAAACAACCATCCTTGACTTTCAGTGTGCTGATGAATGTACCATCCTGGCATGGAAGGATGGTGCACTGAGAAAAATCTCCAGACTGTAGTAGATCTACTGAGCATGAGAAGTTTACTGCAGTGGTCTAATTAGCTCTGCAGTAAATGTCTTGCGTCTACACATGCAGTGCTATTAGGACAAAGTAAACTAGTTAACTTAGTTAATGCAAGTGCTGTCCTACTGCAGAATTTTTTACTCCACAGCAATGCATGCGTAGATGCTGGAGGGGCTAGCTGAGGCACAAGGGTTCTTCAGTTCAGGAGGCTGCCCCAGCCAGCCCCTCCACAGCACATTCAGCCATGTCAGAGCTGCTTCAGGCTGGTAGGCTGACTCCCTGTGTCCACTGCCAACTGGGGCTGCTTTGACCCATCTTGACATGCTGCAGTCCCAGGTGTCCATGTAAACATCACATCCAGGAGCAAGTTTATTGTTCTGCAGTAATTGCACATTTAAATACACCCATTATGTTCTCATTTGGATACACATCCAAAATAATCTAATGGAAGTGCCAGTGAAGGTCTTACCTTACAGTTTAAAAATCAGGCATTCCATTGGTTACAGTTTTTAGTACATGGAGTTCAGCTACATCCGTGCTGGAATGCTACCTGTCGATCAGGTTCATTTTTAGGTTATTATAGAGCAGGAATTCCTAACCAGGATATTGTGGGATGCCGCACAATGTTAGCACTGTTAGGTGTGGAAACTGCCTATACATTTCACAGGATAAACCCAGAAATTTCAAATAAGAGTCCATAATATCAAAAGTTTTCTGACCTGTTGTGGTCTTGTTCAGTTCTTTACAACAGAAGAATCATTCTGTTGTTCCATAGTCAAAAACCAATTGAAAGCTAAGACCTGGCACTTTCTGAGGGGTGTCTTATGTCTAAAAAGGTTGAGAACCACTGTTTTTAAGAGATTGGCTAGCCTATTCCACAGATTAGCTATCAAGTCTAAAAGAATTAGTGTTACTTAATTGTATTTGATAGCAAATGAGGTAGATAATTAGAGAGGTTCCGACCATGGTTACAGTGCAGGAAAGGGTCAGGACTCCATTTTTATTTGTAATATATATTCTGTCAAGGAAATTAATAATTTCTGTGAGTTGTCTCCTCTTTCCAGACTCCAAACCAATTTTAACACATTTCAGTTACTGTTGTTTACCAGAAAGGTCATGAAATAGAAAATATCTCCCCTTTCTCTTCTTAAAGAATCAGAGTAGTTCCTTATTACCACTGTCTAATGAGGGTCTGTTTTTGTCTATAATTAGATTTAGCAGGACAGACTTTGATTGAAATTGTTTATGTAGTAGCTTTAAAACCACAGGATAAACATATCTAAAGTTCTCTGCTAAGTAAATATACTAAACTACAATGCTTACTGCCACTTTGTGTCTTATCTTTCCTCCAATGTGTAAAAAAAAATCATCTAGAAAACTGATACAGCATGATGCAATTAGAAATTCCCAACTTGATTACTAGGTTGATAAACAGCTAAATAAAATGTATTGTTCCTTCTTCAGTCTCTAACTGCTGAACATAAGTCATTACCATTTCTTTATTCTCCTGGTTTCTTCTTTATTATCAAAACTTTGCAAGGCTTTGGACAAAGTGAGCTATTCTGATGACACACATGAATACCTGTAAGTCTAATGCCTGTAAGCCGGGCATAACAGCAGTGAGCTTTGGCCCTTACTGTTCTGAGATGCCTTTTTAAGAAACCATTTCAATCTTCTAGTGTCATTGATACATGGTGTCAGCACTTCCTGTGTGACCATAGCATCTGGAATTTTTTGAAGATATGACTTTTGTTTCTTTTTGTAACTTTTGGATTTGATTCATGAACCGTTCCTTGGTGTTGAGTACAGAATCCATCATCTAAGTTATTGTTCCTTTTCTGGATAGGGAAGAAAAAACCTTTATGCTATCCTGCAGAGGTGAATCAAAATAATACAGCTTTCAAAAAATGGCAGTACCAATATTGTGTCAGTACTGCAGAATGTCAGTTTTTGGCAAGTTTTTGGGACCAAGGCTAATACTACTGAGCCCATAACCACTATACAGGATGAAAGGGAAACAAATTAAAATCCTCCCCTTAATTGTCACACAAGCCAATTACCATAGTAGTAGTAGTAGCAGTAGTAGTAATAATAATAAACTCTAAAGAAAAACTACAAAACCTAAAGTACAGGTTGCTAAGTCTCCTAGGCCATGTTCACAAGTGTGTGCATTTGTTTTCTTGGGCATGAGAAGCAACGGCACACCTTGCGCCTCTGCTAGTTGTTCCGAGGGAACACCTGTGCCACGTGCCTGGCCCCAGCAGCTTACCTGGGGTCTTTGGGGCCTCCTGGGCCTGCAGCAGCAGCAATCCTGCTGCTCAGAGCCTAGCCAGCAACTGTGGTGTGGTTCCAGCCAGCCAGGCTCAAGTTTTGGGCAGCGCGTGCTTTCCCCATGTGTGCCACCCCACTTTTTTTTTTTCTTTTTTGCGTCTTTTTGTCCCTGGGATCTCCCATGGTTAAAAAATAACCCCGTGCTGCTACCTTGCAGCTTGGAGAACAGCTGAATATACGGTATGTGGCACCATAGACATGCCTGCAGCATCACATACCACACAGCCACGCTTGTCTGGATGTGTCCCTAATTATCATAATATGAATTTCTTGGGCTATACCAAGCAGGATTTTTCCTAACTTTTTCCCATTCTTATATTTTATAGTTGGAGAGCTAGTATTTTTATAGTTGACAGCTCCATCTGCTTCTTGTCAGCATCTAGTTCACTATCATCCTCTTTTCTCAATTTTTCTACTTAACAAGGTCATTCATACCTCATCTCTGTAGATATAATTGTAGCAAGAGCTGGTAGCAGTTAGGCAACTTGGACTAGCAGAACTCCCAGGTGACACGCCTGCCAAATGGCTTTGAAATAGCTGTTTGTAATGAAAAGTAAGTCTTTATGTTCCTGCAATCCCCTCTTATTTTCTAATTACAGCAGCTTGATTTCTAGATGGTATGGAGCTTGTTTATTACCTTGCTAGACTTAGTACATCATCAAAGACAAGAAGCACTTTTAGACTCTTTGGCTGGATCCATATGTCCAGGAACATGTGGTTTCTGGTGCCGTAAACCTCTTTGTGGTGCCACAAACTACACATGTTGCACATTAAACCATGCATGGTGCTGCTGATTTGCAGTGCCAGGACAACATTTTCTACTGGGATTTCCCAGTAGCAAAAAAAAAATCCCCTGGAAAGAAAAAGAGATGCAAAGCATGCCAAAGTGGCATGTGCCGAGACAAACACAGAGATGGGAGGTGGTGTGTGCCAGGACAAACACAGAGATGGAATGGGCCAGGACAGAAACAGAGATGCCTCAGCACAGGGGCTCTACAGTGTGTGGAGACAGGGGAGCAGGCCCCTGTCTCCACATGCCACTTCCTGGCTGCGTGGAGCATGGAGTGCCTCAGCATGGGGGCTGCCTGCCAGCTAGCCCTGCAATGAGGCATCATGTGCCCCAGCCAGCACCCCCTGCAGCACATGAAGCAGTGGGACAATGTGTCCCACTGCAAAGCGCATGGGGAAAGGGTTGCACTGTGGCACAATGTGGCGGCACAAATTTGTGCTGCTACTATTTGTGCTGCTGCAAACGCATGCCCCTGCTCATATGGACATGGCTTTTGGGCGTGTTTGTACAAGGCATTTACCGTGAAGCTGACTAATTAGCTGACAAAATACAAGTACTACCCTGCTCCAGAGTTTTTTTCATGCACAGCAACATGTGTAGATGCTGACCCAGCTGGATGGGGCATGAGGTTGCTTCAATGCAGGGGCTGCCTGCCATCCACACCAACGCAGCCTTGTGCCCTAGTCGGCCTCTCCATAGCATGCTGAGCTGGGTCAGAGCAGCCCTGAGCTAGCAGGTTGGCCTCTGGGGTCCGCCGTCACCTGGAGCTGTTTCAACCAGCCCTACGTGCTGTGTACAAATAAACTCTGGAGCTGATTTGCTCCAGAGTTAAATTATTTCCAGGAGTTCATTCAAGCAGCATGCCTGAGATCAAAAAACTCTGGACCAGTAAGCTCCAGAGTTTACTCATGTGCACTATTTGCACATCTAGACCTACCGTTTAAGAAAAATCTTTATTCATTTGATGAAAACTAAGAATAAAAAATAAAATATTTAGCAGATGACCTTTCAGATTGATTGCCCCAAGTTGCTTCTGAAGCAGGAATTGAAATTGGCTAATGCAAACTGAACAGGTACAAACACATTCTGTAAATGAAAAATCTTAAATTGACATCTAATCTTTAGAAGCTGGCTTAGTGTGTTTTTGAACCATTTGCCCTAGTTTTAAATAACTTTAATCCTCACTGCATATTTGTTCTTAAATCAAGATGCCTTGTTTGCATAAAGGAAGCATTTTTTTTTTTTAGTTAAGGGTACAAAACAGGATCACTTTCATTTCCAAGTTTAGTCTCTCAGTTGGTCAGCAGAGGTCAAAGAACTTCAGGTACTTCATACTCTTCCCCTTTGGTGGTAGACAGTCCTCTGGTTCTCAGTACGTATGTGTACATGGTTATGGATACCTTTTGGATAGACGAGAGCTAGGTGTGTTTAGTCAGGCACCCTGAGATGACCACTCTTACTTTCACTGCTGGCTTTAGAGTCCTACCCTCTGCTAGAGCCAAGCTAGGTTACAGCACCACAAGGCTACCCTGGGTTTATAAGACATGTACAAGAAAATGAAGTGACAAATAAACTGCCACTTAGCTTTCTGAGTGGTTCCTTGCTGGCTGCACATGTCTCTGGCTCGCTGGCTTTCCCGGGGACTTCTCTCTTTCCCCATTGCCTCTCATCTCTCAGAGGCTTTAAAGGAAGCATGCACAGCTTCCATGCAGACATAATAAGCAAAGAGAAAGAGCCCTGCTCATGGCCCTTCCTGGCAGCTGCTTGACCTCTGCTGGCTCCAGACTCAGTGCAGCAACGCTCCCTGCTGTGTTGCCAGTGCAGCTGCCCTGATCTGCTGCTACCAGTGATTCTTGTTTTCCCCAGTGGCCCATGGGGGCCGGCTCCTCCTTATCCCCTTACACCTGGGTGTAGGGCCATTCAGGCTTCTCCATTCCCACAGTAACAGGGCTGGGCCCTGTTACAATACACCAAAGCCAGTGTTCAGAGAACCATTGATGAGCATCAGAGGGAAATTTGTCCCTACCCACAGCAAAGAGCAGAGTCATTTGGGTTAAGCCAAAGCATGTTAATGTTAAAGTCACTTGGGTTAGGCCAAGGGAGAGAAAAAACCTTTAACCATTTTTGGTAATTGAAGGGATCTTTGAACCCTTATTTCCTCCTGGTTCTCTTGCACGTTGCTACAACTGAGTTAACAATCTATCAATTTATCATAAATCAGAACCTGTGGAGGTAGATATAAGATCTGGGATGGCATATCCTAGGGAGGGCCAACCTGTAGCGTATGTACCACAGGTAACATAGGCAGCCTCTATGTGGGATTTGCAAGAGATCAGGGAGGGAGCACAGAACAGCAACAGATTTGGCAGGGAGCATAAAACAGAGCAAAAGATAAGGGGGATTGGAGTGATGTTCAGGGAGGGTGTGGGACTAACATTGTGGCATGCTTGCCGAAAAGGTTGTCTCTTACTGGCAGCTGCTATGGTTTAACAGCAGTGTTTCTCAACCTGTGGGTTGCAACCCTGAGGATATATGAAAGTGCTGTGAACAAACTTTAAAATGAATCAACACACTTTAAAAATGAATTTTCCTTTAAAAGAGAAAAACATGGGAAATCGTGGCTTTTCCCTTGCAGACTGTCACAGTTCTAGCCTGCGAGGGGCTGGTTTGGGCCCTCCATGCCCCACCCCCGTCCCCCTGCCCCACACACTGTGGGGCTAGGGGCAAGGAGCTGTGGGTTGGGAGTGATGAGCACTGGGTTGGACTGAGCATCAGTGTTTACAAATGGGTCTTGGTCCACAAAAGGTTGAGAACTACTGCTTTAAAAGGACCTTTAAGGTGTTCTCACCACAGCAGGTAACATGTTAGTAAAGCTTCAAGACCTTCAGTCTTAGCACTCTCGTGCTGTTTTCAAAACCAGATAGCCCATACAACAGGAAGGGGAATACTGATAGGACCTGAGAGTATGAGAAAGAGGTAAGGGGAAAGAAAAAGTTCTAGAGACAAATGATTTCCTCTGCTTTTCTCTTTTACCTCTCTCTGGTTACAAATTCACTTTCTGTTAGTTTAGTCTCTAATGCATTGTTCAAAAAAGGCAGTAGCTTAACACCACAAAAGCCATGCAAGGACTTGAAGAGCGCTAAACTGGACAACAAAATATCTTAGTGCCCTTTTTTAATTAGGATAGTTGGACAATCTTTATTCTCTTTCAAATACATGAGCCCCCCTCTGAGAAGCCCTGGTTTCTAATAAAACAGTAAGACAGTACACAGTACACTGCTGTGATCATAGAAAGTTGAAAAAGGCATTCCTCCTTCACTCCACAATGAAATGTATGTGATTTCAGCTCTCTCCTCCTTTATATTTTAGTAGCTTGTGTTTTTACAGAGCCATCACATTTTCTTTTTTCTTTCTGATTCCCAGACTTGACTTTTGTATTACATGTCTTCAGGTTTAAAATTATGAGATTAGAAAAATATTTTTCAAAGGTTTTGATGTTTTTTTTTCTTTTGTCATGTATCAAATAAGCTATTTTCTAGATGATATTTTCTACACCTTGGATGAAAGATGAGACACAAAGTGGCAGTAAGTATTGTAAATAGTATTGCAGGTCAGTATTTTTACTTACCAGAGAGCTTTAGATATGTATATCCTATGGATTTACTGGCACTGGTACATTTGGGTAAACACATAAACAATTTCAATCTGACTGTGTCCTGCTAAATCTGATTTTAGACAAGAACAGACCATCATTAGACAGTGCTAATAAGGAGCTATTCTGATAAATTCCCAGAATAGATTCTGAGTATGCTAAATATAGAAAAGCACACCTTTTATTCCCCTAAATAAAATAATAATTTTACATAGGAACCAAAGATCCTTCTATTACAGCCAGCTTTATATATGTTTGATCAAGAGTGGCAGATTATAGTTAGCAAGACAGATAATGTGACTTTGATTAAGGATAATAAAAAGTTTTGTTTCCATTTGTTTTCAGGACAGTTTGAAATACCGTACTCATTTTTCATTTACTTTGGCTTTCAGGCTGTTGTTGCCGTTTTAGTGCAAATGTGATCAGAATTTCAGAATACCTTTCAAAGAAATAAAATAGCTCTTTAAACCTGAATTTTAACTTTAATAGATGTTTACATGCCTATCTATATATATCTGTGTTAACATTTTCTCCAGCTGTAATGAAACAAATGTGTTTGGGTGAATCACAGGAATTAAAGTGATTGGGCCCGGAAAAAAATGTAAAGCTTCCATTCCTGTTGGCTTATTTTTTCCCCTTTGAGTTTTTAATGCCTGTCTATTACTTCATATTAAAACATAATACAGGAGAAAAATCTGCAGGACACATTTGGTGTTAGGTAGGGCTTTACATATGGAAATAGAAGCACAGCATTGTGCTGTGTGTATTTTTCCTGTATTGTTAAAAGTAAGGGGACAAAATTGGAGAATTTACTCTTCTTTGTGAATGCTCACTTGAAATACATGCTTAAATTATACCATACCGTCTACATGAGACCTTTGCTGCAGTTGACTAATTAGCTTTGCAGTAAATGTCTTGCATCTGTACATGCAGTGCTATTTGGCAGGAGTAAACTAGTTAACTCTACTGCAGATAGTAAATACAAGAACTATCCTGTTGCAGAGTTTTTTATTCCACAGCAATACACATGTAGACCCTGGAGGGGTTGGCTGGGGCACGAGGCTGCTTCAGTGCAGGAGCTGCCTACCAGCTTAGCCCCACACTGGAGCACCCTTGTGCTCCAGCCAGACCCTCCACAGCATGTTGAGCCACATGAGAGCAGCCCTGGGCTGCTCTGGCCCAGCTCAGTGTGCTGCACTCCTATGCTCACATGTAAACAGCACCCAGGAGCAATAAGCTCCAGAGTTTATTGCATCGACTTAATTTCACAGGTAGACGAACCTACTGTGATCTTTCTGCTTAGGATAAAGAAGCCATGAGAGAATGTCATCTAAATTTAGATAGAAGGAACAAGCTGTCAAATTAAATTGCACATTTTGATAAACAAGCAAATCCTACTGGAACAGGGTGTTTTTGTCACGAGTCTTGGGATCCTCCAAAAATGTATATGCAGATGACGTGCAGGTCAGCCTGCTCCAGATTCACCTCATGGAGGGCAAGGCCACGATAATCATATGTACCAGACTGAGAGGGTTCAACAGAGGGATTCTGGGTGTACATTTTGGGGCCCCATTTGGTGATGTTTGCCAGGCATTTAAGGCTGCTGAAGAAACAGGAATCATTGGAAATGGGAAGAACAGGTGCAGCTCAAATATGGGAGTGAAGAGGAAGTTGAAATATATGCAATGTAGTGGCTCACCATGACATGAGAAAGAGTCAGCAGTGAGAGGGACAGCACTTGATGGGCATTATCATGTGTTTTATTCAGACAGATTGTACCAATTTATTTTTGTGGTAGATTTCTATTGTTATGTTTGTCTAATGGAGGCTATGTGTCTTTTACAGTCATGTTTACTGTTAGGTAAATTTATTCATCTTTAAAGTTGGTTTCTGTTACTGACCACATGCTGCTTTTGGCAGTAGTATAATGACAGGCAATGTATTTAGCAAGTTTTCCTTTTATGCAATTATAAGGTCAGGGGCTTTTTCCCTATGCTAATTGAAGAGAAAAACCTCATCATGTATTTGAGTAAATACAGTACTAGCCCATTAGTGTTGGCAAAGATCCTGGTTTTCTCTGTTTAAAAACCCAACATTCTCTGATACAAAATACAAAATCTGTGTTTTCTTTAATTATTAAAATGATACGCCAGTATGTATCTGTGTGTGTGTATGTATCAATTGAACACAATATTTTATTGATGTATTTACAATGTTAAAGCAATTTGGAAGCCTACCAGTACCTCAATCTTTATAATAAAATTAATTCTAAATAGCTGTATATTTTGGCATTTGATTTTCATTTTTATTATGAAAAATTAGAGCTTTCCCGGTCTCCTTCAGTCACCATTATGCAGGTCCAGCTATGACTGTCATCCATCTGTCCACCCCCCCCAGCCCCCGCCTCCCCCACTGCTTTGTGGCTCTGAGCTACCCTGATATGATAGTGCTCTGTGCCTGCCCGGGCTGTTGCATCTCACTCACAACCCACAGTCCACCCCCAGCCCTGACAGTGCCCCTCACTCCCCCTGACTCAGTGCCCCCAGCCTTGCTGGTGCCCCTCACTCCCAACCTACTGCACCCCACCTCGAGGCCCCAGGCCCCTAGTGTGTGAGGAAGGGGGTGGGAGTGGGGGGAACAGAGCTAGGCTGCAACCTTCTGTGGGCACAGAAATCTCAGGGTGCACATGCCCCCCCCCAGTCTGCCCCAATTGTTGCCTTTTTCCCCCTGTCCCTATAGAACTACATGGAGTGTGCTGCAGGAGCTGTGTTCACCACGCTGCCTGGCTGCCACATGCATGTATGCACAAGCACATACACAAGGCGCCCCCTGCATTCCCCTCCCTCCAGCCCCAAGCTGCCCCATGCAGACTGGAACTCTGCCAGCCTGCAAGGGAAAACCCACAGTGCCCTGGGTTTTTCTCCTTCAAAGGAGAAAATCTGTGTTTGGCCATATTTTTCCATGGCAAGCAGAAAACCTGGATCCCTGCTGATGTGGAGTCAGTCATGAGTGGAGGCTAATTGTCTCTGTTGATGGACATGAATCATTCTTTTAGATATGGGTGAAAAGGTCCTGATGTCATCTGTCTTTGAATCTATTATGTGGCATTCACTGAAATGGTTATGTTACATCGACAGTCTTGTTAATTTTTCACGTATACCAAATTTCTTCTTGAAGATGGTCATTAAGAAGGTTGTGTTATGTAAACTATGGAAACATATTGAGTCAAGTAGAAAGCAGAATTGATTTGCACCTTGTAGACTAACTAAAGTAGATAGGTAGGCAGATAGATATATATAGCACAAGCCTTGTGAGCCAAAGTTTACTTCATTGGATGCTGTGAAAGGACTTGCACAAAACAGTGTATAAGAAGGAGAGAGAAATTTGAATACAGCCAAGGGGAGGGGGAGAGTGCATAAGGTGAAAATCTACCCTGCCTCTTAGCTGACTTCACACTAACATGGCTAACTATATTTCTCAACTTACTGAATCACCAGTCTCCTAAATTTCAACTCAGGGAGTAAGCCAGATGTCTGTGTTGGTTTTCTGTTGTCGTTAAATGTTAGGTGTCTTTGATACTAACATCCTAAGGTTTACTGAGATGCATGCAGTTGTAAGGTTTGGACAGAGTTGTTCTCCATTGGTTCAGTTCAGTCCTTTCTAAGGCTTTGGGACAATTGGTCTTCCACCCCAAGGTGCTGTTAGCTATTATATCTAAGTCTACTAGGGCAGTGCTGTCCACCTGGCAGTCTGCAAACCATATGCAGCCCCTGAGCAATTAGCATTTTCTGCAGGCCCCTGTAATCACTTCTCCCACTGTGGCACAGCAGGGGAGGGCCAGAGGAGGGGCTGCACACCACCAACACAACCCACATGGCAGGGGCTGGGGGTCCATTTGCTACCAGTGCTGCCTGAGAAAGTGAGGTTGCATGCCACCAGTGCTGCTTGCTCAGCACAGAGGAATCCTGAGAAGGCTGCTGTGTGGCCTACATGGTGTGCAGCCTCTGGCCATACTAAAGTTGGATAGCCCTGTACTAGGGGGTACTTAATAAGGAAATATGGGTTGATACTTATTGAGTATCAAATCTTACCCACCTGGCATGCTGGGATAAAAAGCTGGATGAACTGTCAGGCTCAATGGGTAGTAATTAATGGCTCAATGTCTAGCTGGCAGCCAGTATCAAGTGGAGTGCCCCAGGGCTTGGTCCTGGGGCTGGTTTTGTTCAGTATCTTCATTAATGATCTGGAAGATGGGATGGAGTGCACCCTCAGCAAGTTTACAGATGACACCAAGCTGGGAAGTATAGTAGATACACTGGAGGATAGGGCTAGGCTTCAGAGTGGCCTAGACAAATTGGAGGATTGGGCCAAAAGAAATCTCAACAAGGTTGAGGTTCAACAAGGACGAGTGCAAAGTCCTGCACTTAGGACGGAAGAATCCCCTGTACTGCTACAGCCTGGGGATTGACTGGCTAAGCAGCAGTTCTGCAGAAAAGGACCTGGGGGTTACAGCAGACAATAAGATGGATATGAGCCAGCAGTGTGCCCTTATTGCCAAGAAGGCTAACGACATACTGGGCTGTATTGGTAGGAGCGTTGCCAGCAGATCAAGAGTTAATAATTATTCCTCTCTATTCTGCACTGGTGAGGCCACAGTGTGGTACTCTGGAGTACTGTGTTCAGTTTTGGGCCCCCCACTATAGAAAGGACGTGGAGAAGTTGGAGAGAGTTCATCGGACAACAACCGAAATGTTTTGGGGGCTGAGGAGAATGACTTCTGAGGAGAGCCTAAGGAAACCGGTCTTACTGCAGAAGAGAAGACTGAGGCGGGATCTAATAGCAGCTTTTAACTACCTGAAAGGAGCTTCCAAAGAAGATGGAGCTGGACTGTTCTCAGTGGTGGCAGATGTTAGAACAGGGAGCAATGGTATCAAATTGCAGCAAGGTAGGTTTAGGTTGGATATTACGAAAAACTTTCTCAATAGGAGTGTGGTGAAGCACTGGAACAGGTTACGCAGAGAGGCTGTGGAATCTCCATCTCTGGAGGTTTTCAAGGGCTGGCTTAACAAAGCCTTGAATGGGGATGGTCCTGGTTTGAGCAGGGGGTTGGAATATATGACTTTCTGAGGTCCCTTCCAACTTTAATTTTCTATTATTCTATGATAAATAACCCACTTTTGTTATGAACTCAGAGGTTTGCAGAGGGCAAACTGGATGATAGTTTAATTTAGATGAGATCGAAGAGATTGCAATGTAGGAAGCAACTGGAAGATTTAGTAAGTATGTTTACTGCGACACTGGTAATGGAGCTAACCATCAACGCTTTACTCGGGTGTGGGAACAAGTACTGCAATAGTTTTCAAATATTAGGTGGTGTTGGGAAGAATTCAGAATATTAAAACTGAAGAAGTTTGCAGGCTTGGATTTTTTTTCTATACTTGCTTTTCCCTGACTGAATGTGATCACAAATTGTCTACTTACTACACAGTGAATGAAGACTACCAGAAGTGTCTCTATCAAAGTTTAAATCCACTATCATATAAAGTCAACAGCTTGATGCAGAGAACACTTTAATAAACTTAACCCTAATCTGTATGTGCTGAAAGGGGAAATAAGTGCTGAAAGTTTTTTTTTTTAATCTGAAAGCATGAACTCAGGCTGACGGTGAAAATAGCAGTTCTGTCTGCTTTTTTCATGTACACCTGAATCTAAGTCACAGACATTTAATGTTGGATCTTAAATTTTGTTAAACTTCTCATCCAAGTATTATACTAGCCCATACTGTACCAGGTGTTCTATATATAGTGCCTGATGTGTGTGAAGCTTGATCTATGTTTAGAAAGAAACACATTTTCTACTTAATCCCTAGTTACAGTATTTTTCAAAGGTAGAGTCAGTCAGACAGACTTACTGTGTATGTATTGGCTCTGATGGTATTCTAAGCAGTCTGCTTTCTGAACAGGAAGCAGTAAAGTTGACTTCACATGTTGTTGCTTGGGGCAAGCTGATTAATCCTGCTGAGTGATAGTGCTAAATAGCCTGCTTGTGGCAGACACTGCTTCCTGCTCTAAGGTAGCCTGTTTAAAAAACCTCAGCATGCTTGAGGGCACCACCCCCGGGACATGTGCACTCACATTATGTGCATAGCTGTAGTCACTTGAACAGTGTGCATAATGTTAGCCTTAAAGCTAATGTTTTTACTTTTAAAAGTGTTTCACTGATCTCAACTAGCTGATTCTCTCAACAAGCCTGAGATCTAAATAAGTATTAGTTTTCTATCATATCAGTGAGATACTGAAGCAGGGACTGTGATTTGTTGAAGACTGCATGGCCAGCTGATTGACTGAACTGGGAATAGTACTTAAGTTTTCAGAGGCAGTCTTATAACATGTATGTTGTGAGTTCATTTAAGATTGGCAATGACTTACTAGGTCTCCTTTTGAATCTTACATGAAAGACAGTCAACAGCAATAATATGCTAGCCATCCTCATGGTTCCCAGGACAAAATGAGGTTGTTCAAATGTCCAAGTCTTTTGTCCTGGGAAACACCCTAAAGAGATTCAGAGGATTAGAAGTGCTAACAGTTTGTCATGGGACATTGTGAAGTGCATCTGAAGAGTCCTGGGATTCCATTGCTGAATCTATGGCAGAAAAATGGCACTGCATTCAGCCACTCACTATCCCCAATTGGAAGAGTGATGTGCGTACATACCGATCTAGGGACCTCTCTGTTCCAGGACGGAACAGGCACAACTGGTCCTGGGACAAATGCAATATTAGTAAGTAGCCTTCATGCCTAAGTACACTTTAATGTCTGATAGGTGGAATCAAATCTGGCCCTGCATGTCACTTGATGAGCAGTACACTATCAATAGTATCTGATAACACAACTTTTGACATTCTTTTCCTCCTAGACATACAAACTTTCCTTAGAAACTTACAATCAATTTTTAGCCATTTTAGATTCTGTAAAGATAATATTTCTGTGACTCTTCTCCCTTTCTTCTAGATAGTAGACGTTTGTTACAAGAGTAGCTTATACATTATGCATGTTTAATTTTGAAGGTAAGATTTATTATTTATTATTTGGCATCAGTTATTTAATCTTTCATCTTCTATTCTCAGTCTCCAGTAGAAATACATATTTAATGTTGAAAGCCTTGGTCTTGAGCTGGGTCTGATGCTGGATTTGTGGTGGTGAATGGCTTCCTGGGATGGTAAGAGCTAGCAGCATTTGGCTTGCCCTTCAAACAAGTTCTGTCCGTGCATGTGTTGTATAATAGCATGTTTTGGCATAGCCACTCCCAAACAGCATTGATAGTATGAGCTTGTCTTAATAATAGGGTAATTCTTGTGGTGCAGTGATCTGTATAACCAAGCCAATGTGGTACAAAAGAAAAAATGAGTCTCCTGGGAAGGTGATGGCTTGACAGAGACTTCAGTCTTCTACCCTTTCTACTCGTTCTACACCAGGGGTGGGCAGTTATTTCAGGTGGAGGACTACTTAACAGGTTTTGGTGAGTTATCGAGGGCCACATGGGTAGCCCCACTCCTTGACAGTTGCCCGGTCCACTTGCTGCCATCTTGGGACTGGAAGTCCCACCTCCTAACCCCTGACCTTTGCCACTGGAAGTCCTTCCCCTTGCACTCCCCCCAAATACTCCTTTTGAAGGGGGTTGCCATCTTAAAACCAGAAAAAAACCTTACGCTAAAAGTCAGATACATACTATAACGTATTTTAATTTTATTTCAAAAAATATTTTTGTCATGATTTGTGTTGGTGTACTGTATATAGAGATGATTGCATAATAACTCAAAAATAAACTCTTAGTTTTATATATTGCATGATATGTGTATGTGTGGTGTGTGGATGTTTGGTGGGTGGGTGTGCGTGTATGGTGGGTGTGGGGGGGTGTTTGTGGGGTGTGTGTATGGTGAATGGGGGAGGTGGGTATGTATGGGGGCGTGTGGCTGTGTGTGTGGGGTTGTGTATATGCAGGGGGTTGCGGGTGTGAGGGAAGGTGGGGGGTGTGGAGGCGCCCCCACACCCCTCCCAAAAGCACAGCAGCAGCAGGTGAGGCGTTCAGGGCACAGACACCCAGTGGAGCGTGGCTCCGGCCAGTGCTGCACATCACAGTGAGGGGCGCAGCCTCCCCCGGGCTGTCTATTGCTGGTGCTTGCTCCCCGCCCCTCATGCGCAGCCCACACACTTGCACAGCACAGGAGAGAAGCCCTGCGGGCTGGAGCCGATTGCCCTCCCTGCTGGGGCTGGGGCTGCGCTGCGGGGGAGGGAAGCCCCAGGTGTCTTCCCCTGGAGTGGGGAAGGCAGGCAGCTCCAGCCCATGGGGCTTCTCTCTGGTGCTGCACAGCCCCAACAGGGAAAGCACCTGGCTCCAGCAAGTGGGGCTTCCCTTCCTGTGCCGGTGAGTGCAGGGGCTGTACATGAGCTGGCAATACAGACAGCCCCGGGGAGCCTGCACCCCTCATCCCAATGTGCAGCGCTGGCCGGAGCTGTGCACTGCCAGGCACCTGAACCCTGAGCATCCTGCCTCCTGCTGCTGCGCCATGTGGGGAGAGAAGGAAGGCACTGACACCCCCACAGTCCCTGACCCCCCTCATGCTGCCCACCCCCACTCTGCATTGCCACTGTGCCCCAGGCACAGGCCCCACACTGCTTCCAGCTCCAGCACCACACTCGAGGCTCCCTCCCAGCTGCAGTCCGGCCCTTGCTGCTTCCCTACCTGCTGCTACCTTCCCCGACTGGGGAAGCAGAGCAGGTCCCTGGAGGCTGCAGCAGTGACAGCAGCTCCACTTGGAAGGTGCACACTGGCTAGTCAGGGCCCTTCAGCCCATGAGGGTGGGAGCAAGGCAATAGGGTGTGTTTGGGGGGTGGATATACACGTGGATGCCTCACTCCCACCCTTGCGGGCAGAAGGGTTGGGCAGAGCAAAATCAGTTGGGGGCCCCTGTGGGCCAGATGGAAGTACTTGGCAGGCCGGATCCGGCTCATGGGCCGTATTTTGCCAGCCCCTGTTCTACACAAAAGTCCTAGATCTCAGGGACTGCTGACCTGAGGGGCTTAGGAGGAACGGGGAAACCTACAGATTAAAGCTGTGTACATTTACAAGACCCTCATAGCAAAAACAAGGGAAGAAGAAAATTAATAAAAATGAGCATAATTTAACCTTAGCTAGGTCTTTAGCTGAACAGTATAAGCTTTCCAAAATATGTGGCATCTCATTTGAAGTTGGGGTTTCTTCATAGTTTCATAGTTTCTAGGGTCAGAAGGGACCTGAGCAGATCATCGAGTCCGACCCCCTGCCATGGCAGGAAAGAGTACTGGGGTCAAACGACCCCAGCAAGGTGTTCATCTCGCCTCCTCTTAAAGACCCCCAGGGTAGGAGCCAGCACCACTTCTCTTGGAAGTTCTTGACAATAGAGATTTCACCATTTTTCTATCTACTATAAGTTTGTATGCAGATTATTTTTTTCTTCCCAAAGCAGCCAGGGATTTGCTCAGTAGCTGTCATCAGTGTTTTTAAAGCGTAAGTAAGCAGGCCACATCTCCCAAGTTTTGCTTCATTCAGTGCTTGGGTATTCACTTACCTTTTTTTGAGGTCTCTTGAACTCAGCTTTTGTTCAGGTGAAGCAAACTACTCTTCCGTTAACTTGTCTGTTGCTGACAGGAGGGTGTGCTTTCTGTTGGCAGCAGATGTAGATGTCCAGACCATACATATTAGCTTTTAAAGGCAAAAAAGTTCATCCTGTCACAGCAGCACAAGCCGTCAGAGCTGAACCCACTATAAATAGAGACCTGTCAAGTGTTAAACTGGAAAAACTGATGAGAAAAAATCCCTGGCTAGCTGAGGAAATATAACAGAAAAGATGACGTTATATTTTAAGTAGAAGAAGAAAGTTCAGTCTTGAGTTATGCTCAGAAGAGCAGAGGCTACTGACAGTAAACTACATAGAGCCTCTGCAGGTGACGGGAAAGCCACTTAGTTAACAGCCATTGTCACAAGGAGTTGGCACTGCCACAAACTAATTGTTCTGATTTTGTAGGTCCAGATAAATACCTTGAAAAATGGAAAGCAATAAGTGAACACATTAAGTCTGTACCCTGGAAAAAAAAATAGGCACTGTTGAACTAATAGCACTGTTCCATTTATAACCAGGCACGTGAGCTTTTATAGCAACGCATCACAACTTTATTGGTTGGGAAACTTATAAGACACTCATTTTCTTAAATGAATTGTTCTTATCCTTACTAATACAGCTGTCAAACAGGTTTAAAAACTTGAACATGACAATTTGGACTATTGTGATTTGTTTGGCTTATGCTAAGTTACTAGTATCATTTGATTCATAACTAAAAAGCAACTTTGCTTTTTGTTTTGTGTTGTTGGGTTTTTTTCCCTCCCTCTCTCATCCTGATCTGTAAAGGAAAACTATTTTGGTTGTACCAGTTTGAAAATGTGGTTGATAATTTACTATAAGTGCTATTTTGATTCCCACAAAAATTGAAATATATTCATAGAAAATATGAATCTCACTTTTTTTTTCAAATGTAGAAAATCTAAGTATATTGTGTCTAAATCAAAACTTTTTTTTATTTGTTCAACAGCATCAAAATGTTTTGCTTGGGTCAGTTAACATTGCTCTGCCCCTGTCCAAGCCCAGTAGTCTTTTTGCCCCCACTGGGCTCCTTGGCTAGCCCTTATCTTCAGTGATATACCATGATCTGTTCTACTGGCTGACCTTATGTGATGCATAACAGGTTATGCCGTCTAGTCAGAGATACCAGCCAATGGAGGAGCAGAGAGGCATGAAGCTTCACAATAGTTGAAGCAGATGTACTTCAGCATCTAAAGTCAAAGTCAAATATTTGGATTCAACCGAAAGGATTTATTTCAACAGCTCCAAATCAGACTTTTTTGAACAGCCTTGTTTGTGAAAATGTTGGTATCTCTGTTTTTCATCTTGATTCAGATTCACCTAGACTCTTGAAGAATTTTGATTTTAAATTACATGCAGCATTAGCTTATTCAAGTCTTGTTTAAATTAAAAAAAAAAGATTTATTCAGGCATCCATTTGTATTTGATGTAGTACTCTTTAACATTTAGAAATACAGTTTATCGACTGGCTTCCCCTCCCACCCCCATTTGTAGAAAGATTATATTAAAACCCCAGTTATATTCCTGTACAGGCAATCCCTGCTTCGCATTCTTAACTGGTTCCTGAAAAACCAAGCATTAAGCAAAACCAAGTGTTAAGTGAAACCAACTTTCACTTCCCAGTTTCTAAAGCGACCAAAATGACCAGAATCAGGGCTGCCAGGATTAGTGTCAGTTTCAGATGCCAATTGTACGATGCCCATGAGCGTTACAGCAAAACTCGCTGAGCGCTAAGTGGAATTGGGTATCCATGTAATATGAGCACTACAGCGAAATAGTGCTAAGTGAAACAGCATTAAGCAGGGGTTGTTTGTAGTTTGCAGCAAGCAGGAATACATGTCTGGAATGAATAGGCATCTGTCCGTTTCATAAGACAATAAAATTGCACTGAGTGAGGCATCAGCTCACTGTACATCTGTGTGTGTGTCTATAGAGCCCAATTCTTGAGTGACAGTCCCTGCTGCATTTACCACGTGTGAAGTTTGTATTGAACAATCCTTAATGTGGTATGGGATTCTTTTGGAGGTTTCTTCTTTCCTCTGTGTGTTAGGCTCCTCTTTCTTCAGGAACCGTCATTCCATGCTTAATAAACTGCTTCCAAGTGCTTCAGTCCTCAGCAGTCTTCTCCCAGTTGTTTGGCTCAACATTCATTGTCTTCATCTCTCCCTTGCAAGCATCTCTGAACCACAGATAAGGATGCCCGCATGATCTTCTTCTTGTAAGAAGTCATCCATACATGGGATCCTTGGGTGTATAGCCATCATCCATTCTCTGCAGATGTGCAAGTCATCAGAACAGATGGTACTTTCATATTACTACATGGTAACACCAGGGAACTAGAAACTAAGTTTTCTTGATCCTCCTACTGAATTATCCATCACCTTTGGACAAATTAAAGGCCCAGAGATTTAAATGTCTTTCAGAGGCTTGTATCTTGGGGCCTGTTGTGCAGAGTCCCATAATTTACTGTAAAAGATAACAAAAGCCCAGCTTGTGCCACTGCATAAAATGGATTACAAAAGTCAACAAAAGCTGAAGACAGGTTGGATTAGTCCAAACAAATGTCTGTGTCTTAAAAGGAGAATTGAACTGCAACAAGAGCAACAAAAGCACCAGACTGCCTCAACCAGTTTGTTCTCTTTTCCTCAAAAAGGACTGTTGCCATCTTTAATGACATCTCAAAGACTTTCAAACAGGGCTAGGGAGATTCTTTATAAATGTTCTCTAAAACTGAAAGGAATATAAAAATGAAAACCTTGACAGTATGCGTTCTTTAACTGTTTTTTTCCCCCCTTCCCCTCCACTCTTTAACTTTAATAAAAGATTAAGATTTTTAGTGAGGCTGTTGATATTGAAGTAAACCACCCAGTATCTTAGTAATTGACACCCCAAGTCTTTTTAATCGTTGCATGTTGTACAGTGCCAGGGTCATGGGAATATACCTTTAATGGTCTTAAGTGCATTTATCTACTGATTTATTTATACAAAGAAATTAGCACAACAGGTTCCAATCCTGCAACATTATTGAAACACCCAAAATCAGAAAACTCTTTGAAGATCTTTACCATAGCCCTTTGTATCTGTAACATTACATAAAATATGGATAACAATCTACCACATGGGAGCTGTATTAATTAAAATGAAATTGTTTCTGAAGTGTTTTCAAAGCTCCTATCAAGGTCTGTTTTTTAAATAGCAATAGCAGTAGATATGCCATGGAAGTACCATTGTTGGAGTTAGGCGGAGTGGTCAGTGATTTAGCTAGTGCAACATGGCAGTGAGTAAAATATGCAGTGCCTCTCTGTCTTTGGTTGGCAGAGAGGGGGTGGAAATGTTGACAACAAGTAGAACTTTGTTGAAAAGTATCATCCATCAAGATGGTAGTGAAGTATTGTAGGAAAATCAATTAAATGACTTTATAAAGCTCACTAAAAGCAACACACCCACGGTGAAGCCACCCTCCTGGAAATCTTGGAAATACTATAATTGCCTGTTAAAAACTGACAGGATGAAAAATCAGGCAGCAAAAGAGATACTATTAATATAGGAAAAGACTGCTTTTTATAGATTTTTCAGACCAGTATCTGGATCCTTTAGCAGCTGTATCTAAGACACCATACAGAAATGAAAAAAAACCAGCCCAAAAACCCCAAATTGGTGCCTTTGAGATAAGTGTTGTGTATATATATGACACATGCAAATGTGTGTAGGTATAGCGAGAGATTCTGCACCTTATATTCAGGGTGCATAATATTGCTTCCTGTCCACTGGTTCCCTCTTTAAATGAAGTGCTCTGCAACCTAAGTAAAAGGGTTGTATCAGCTGTCCCCAGCACATGCAGTCATTGTACGGAAGAGCCATTTGGTGTTGGCGAAGAACTGATTCACTTACAATTTCTTTATTAAATTATCCCCTTCTTTCTGCAAGATAATATATGCTAGTAAACCTTTTATTGGATATTCTGTCTTTGCTTTATCTTTCAGCTATAAAAATCTGGGCAAATAAAGGCCTGATTCTGCAAGTCCTAAGAAAGTGATATATTGGGAAATAACTTTTGTCTCCTTTTAAAGTTAGTAATTTAAAGTTTGGCATTTTAATGCTGACATTTTTAGCATGGGAGGTTTTATGTTAAGAGGCAGAAGGAGAAGGGGAATGTATTCAGAAATCATGGCTGGACTTCTGTGTTGAAAAGTCACTCAGGTGTTTGATTTATTATGTATTTCTTGAAGCACAGGTCTTGCTGGGTTGATAAATGCTTTCACACTTCTTTTAAAGACTAATATTTAAAGATAGGTGAGTTATAAACTGTCTATACCTTTCCCAAGCTTTGGTTTTTGGGAATTATTTACCTATTTCTTCCTCCTATTTTATTTCTACTTGCTATAGTCAGAGGCTCACAGTCAACATTGCTAATTGTCTTAACAGGGTTTGGTCAATAGCTATGGCTAGATTCAGTCATTTTGCCAATATTGTCTTAAAGTGATCCTCAAGAAATCTTAGGCCTTCTAACAGTAAGCTTAATAAAATTACCTCACTCCTTTAAGTGTGTTCATCTGAAATCCTGTCTTTGATCACTAGTGCTCTCTGGTGGGTTTATAGGGAGTTGCAATAATACAGCCTCAGCTGCTTTCTGTACTGGTGGCTCAGTTGCTATTCCAGGTTTCTACCTAGATCTCTGTTAGTCTCTAGTTTTTCTTCTTCTTTCAGAAGCCTTTTTGGATTTTAGTAATACCCTCTGTTTCTGAGGGTTGGTTAGGAGAGCCCTGGACCCTGCCTCCTAAGTTACCCCTGTTTTTGTTCAGAACTGCAGTTTTTAGCTTCCCCATTCCACATCCAAAGTCCTCATAAGGCTTCTTGCAGCTGATCTCAGATCCTTGGATTCTAAGATACAGCATCCTGAATAGTCTGGCTTTTCCCAGGTATCTCAGACCGTGGACACACATTACATCTATGGTGATACAAAAAGTGAGTTCCCACATATGCAGGTCACCTGTAGCACAGTGAAAGCAGAAAATTGGCCACAAAAATGTTCCTTTTTCAAATAGGAAGTTCTTTGTAGTACCACATGTAATGCATGAACAGTTATATGTAGTGCTTTAGGAGGAAGGGAGTGGGGCTTTCTCCCTGAAAGCCTGCCCAGCTGTGGCCAGCTGTCGTGGAGCCCTGCCAGAACCCTGTTGTGACCTCCACTGCCATAGGAGTACCAGCAAGAGTGTCTGCAACTGGAATAGATGCTTCTGCTGCCACCACTATAGTACTGAGGTACTTTGTAGCCCAACTGATTATCATGTGTCCATAGTCTCAGTGGTAAATATCACCCAATAATCCCTATAGAAGCTATTTCCCTTGGGACAGACCCCACTTATGTGTTTCTTACCTTCAGTGAGGGTGCCCAAAATGGCTTTGTCCTTTTCTTTTGGCATCATCGATGGTGGCTGGTTCTGTCCAGTTGCTCCTGTTGAGCTGGATCTACAACTTCTGAGGCCATTACAGCTGCTCCATTGACCATACCAGAAGACCTCACAACTCACAGTCATTGAGCATATGGGATTCTCTCTGCAGTCTTAGCCCTTCTTGACATAAATTCCTCTCAAAAGCTCCTCTGCCTCTTTGAGTCTTCTCTCAATGATGCTCCTGCCTCTGAGTTTCAGCCTTCTTCCTCTCAAGATATTGAAGAGCTACTTATTAGTCCCAGCTAAAAAAAGTGGTTACTTGCCAAATTAAGCTGTGAGCAGTAGGAATAGCATGGGGTGTATAACACTGTAAAAAAAAAAAAAAACTACCTTCTTTTACCAGCTTTAAAAGAACAGGGCAGAGTGCTGCCCCTATAGCAAAAGGGATAGGTGAAAGAGACTGATCAGATGTACTTTGATCTGGAGCTATAAAAGTGCTATCCTGGGTAGGATAAAGTCCCTTTTGAGCCTGGGATGGCCAAGCTACTTCTGATATTTTGTTTTATCTTTACAGTCTCGGTTCTTTGTAGCACTGTGCACACCTTTCTGTGAACGTCAATGAATAGTTTCAGTGGTGACTACAAAGCAGAACGTTCAGGTACAAGACTCCTCTGTAATCATTTAAAAAATGTCACAGCACATCAAACACTTTTAATTAGCTCTTATGGCCTCTCCCTACCCTTCCATAGATCATTCATTCCATCAACCCTAGGCCATAACAGAGATGCTAGAAAAGGCTGTGTCCTCTCTCTACACAGGAGAACCTATTTTCCTCCATCTTTTTCTTTTTTCTTTTAAGTATATATCATATTTTCAGGGCATATAATATTTTCAGGCAAAGCACTTTGAAATGTTCTCAACCCAAAAAATGGAAATAAGTCAAGAAAGTAGTGAGCCATTAAGAAGAAGGTTTAGAACGGAAGCTGGAATTCATCATTAAGTAGAATATCAACACATGGTATATTCTCACTGAAAAAGTTCTCCTGTTAAGGGTACGCATTTGTCTTCCCACATACTGCCCTTTTCATTGGAGTGATCCAATTATGTGCCAGCATAGTGGTAAAATAACAAGCGTCTTCCTGGGTGTGAGTTGTCATATGTATTGCAATGAATGTCAGTAGAAACTATTCTATAAATTTGATTTTTGCAACAGAAATTTAGACTCCCCCAACTTGAAGATACAGCTTTTTCCATTACCTCTTTAGTGCATTTCATGAAGAGAGACAACTAGAAAAGGTTGTAATCTAAGATGTACCTATATATCAGTACAATTGTCTGACGTAGTAAGGGGCATCAGTGTTCTAAGAAATTTAATTGTTGATATACAAAGGTTTACAGCTATAATAGATGATTCCTCAAGCTTAAGTTGGCTTAAGAAAATACTGTATGTGGATACTTCTAAGACAGGAGTGTCAAACCCATTATGGGCCCCAGGCTCAATCCAGACTGTAGGGCTCCTCTGGGGTTGGATCAGTGGAGCTAGCAGCAGATGCAGTGGGTCTAGGGCAGAGGGTGCATGTCAGCATGGATCTGGGAGCTGGCAGCAACATGTGAGGGAGTGGGCAGTAGTGGGGGTGTGGGAATGGGTGCCAGTGTGGGTCGGGATTGGGCTGTTGTGCAGATCCAGGAGTGGGTGCGCAGCATGGGTGGGAGATCAGACAGGAGCATTGGTGGGGTATCGGACCAGGGGCCAGCAGCAGCATGGGCTGGAGAGCAAGAGGCATCGCCAGTGTGGGAGTGGGAGTGGGAGTGGGATCCAGGGATAGATGGCAGTACAGATGTGGTAGGGAGAAAGAACAAAAGAGTAAGTGATAGTAATGTCCATTAAGGGCCAGAGACTGCTAATTGTGAAGATGACTGGTGAACCGGAAGGAATGGTTCTGTGGGCTGAATCCGATTCTCCTTGCCCCTACAATCCCCAGATACTAGTGGCACAACTTGAACAGTTCCAAGGAGTCCTGAGACTGGTCACAGGGTGGCAGGAACTGGTGACGCTGCTTGAGCAGCCCCAGCACCTGCCATAAATCCTAGGAATCTGTCCCCTGGGCTCTTTATTTGATGGTTGAACATACTGTAGTGGGTGCCCAACCCCTTGGCCACTGCTCAACAGTAGCTCAGGTAGGGCTGGTTCTAGCTATGCAGAGCTTCCACCACTCCAATGCTGCCAAATTTTCTGATCCTTGGGGATCCCCACGGGTTGAATGCTGTGGCTGGACGTTAAGTACCTCTGGTCTAGTGCACTAGTACATGGGTCTAGCCATATTAGTATTGGTCATATTACACAGCTTTGACAGAACTGGCTTAATGGTGCTTGATGACATGTAAGCTTTGGCTTCTCTTTTATTCCACAAAAAGAAATGTGGAAGACATTATATTTCACTGTAGCCTTCCATGTGGGTTTGTAACTAAGTAGTGTCAGAGATATGTAACAATAATGAAGTGCATCTTCAGCAGTGATGAAACACTGTGTTGTCACCTTCTTTCTGGCACATGCCTCACAGAAATTTATAGATGGTTTCCTTTACATCTTGAATCTCTTTCTTTACAAACTACCCTTATTCTCAAGGTGGCTTGACATTTTCCATTATATGTTTTCAATAGATTGTAACTTTGTTAAACTTCTGTGCACTCAAGCTGAAAAATTTCCAGGCCTGTTGTTTGTCTCCAGTTGGCCTTCTAGTAGCATAGCCATTTCAGAGAAATATGCAGTGTTTTGCCTATGTTAAACTAACTCTATTTTTAAAAAAACAGGAGTTCTGTCCTTTTGAGTGAATGCTTAAAATTTGCAAGGTTGTCATGCAGATGTCAAATTCCTTCCATGCATTTTTTTTCCTTCTCATATGCTCTGTAGAGTTTTTTTTAGGGACTGGGAATTAAATTCTCCTAATAGTCTGGGCCGAGCATGTTTCACCTCAGTGCTGCAGGGACAAAATGGGATTCTTTCTTTAATGGTGCCTAACTTGTGACAGGGGGCACCTCCCAGGCCTGGTCACAGTACCGGCCTACCTGGTCTCGTCTGCCACACCCTTGATGGAACGTAAAATGATGTTACAATCAGTGGGAGGCTGCCCATTTAAGACCCTGATGCCTAGGGGCTTACACACGACTCCAGCCTTCCCTTACTGTGTCCCATGCTTTGCAGATGGCATCTTTTCTCTCCACCCTAACGGGCCTTGTTCATACCACTTGCTTTCACCAGGCCTTTCACACTCTGCCCACTCTCACTGGCCTCTTACTCTCTGCCCCACGCTGGGTCACACTCAGACTACCCTGCTCCCTTGACTGGCTCCCATAGGCCATCAGGCTTGTCTACTCACACTCCTTGGCTGACCAGCATGCAACCTCTCAGGCCTTCTCAGGACCCCCATCTGCACGGTTCCTTGACCAGAGTTCAGATCCAAGCCCTTCTCTGGGTCACTCATCAGTCTCCCTCCCTGTTTAGGGCTGATTACTCACCCACTTGGCCTCAGGCACACTTGCAGCCTCAGGCATTTGAGGACTTACCTGGGCCTAACTGCTCCCTTGCTGGGGCTTCTCTCCACACTGCTATGACTGCCCACTCACTGGGGCCAACTCCATGACTGCACCCTCGCTGGGTCCACTGGGGTCTTGCACCCCCTTAGGCTCAGGTGCCTCCATGCAAGATTCTTGGCCCCCTACTCTTAATTGGTTCCTTTGCTTGGACCCGCAGCACTACCACTACCCCTTCCTGGAGCAACTGGGGCCTTACACCCTCACATGGGTCTCAGATGTAAGCGTACAAGTGTACCTGACCCCCTCCACTCTCCCAGTGGGCTCAGGTGCCTCCCCTTAGGCATGCCTGGCCCCACTACTCACACTGGGCTAAGGTGCCTCCCCTGGGTGTGCCAGGCCCCATGTCCTCCAGTCTTAACAACCCACAAGATGGTGGGGGCTGGGGTTTTAAGGTACCTCTACCTACTTTTCACCAAGAAGGTAACTGGTCTGGCATTATTGGGGGACTGTTCCACCATGGACAGCACCACCAGACCACCCTTCCCGGGCATGGTGCAGTTTTCCATCTTACACAGGACCAAGCAGGCCTACCTGCCCTGGTCTAGTTCCCTCATTAGGGCACCTGGCTGATGGACTTGGGCTCTTTCTCTCATGGGGCCCAGCTCTCAGTCTGGCCCCATTCCAATATTGTAACTCCCAGCATGCTGGCTGACTCCTACCCTCTTCGGCTGTGATGTTCCCCCCATTGAAGGGACCTTCAGTCTATGCAGGCTCTGGCCCCACCTCCAGGCCAGTCAGGGTGCCAGATAGCTCACCTTGGCCCTCACCTGCCCTTCACATTGGGTATAACTGCCCTTCAGCCCTGGCCCTTTTGCACTGACCAGTGCGAGGGATCCGAAAGTCAGCCTAGCAGCTGTTGCTCCCCCATACTCCAAAGGGTTCTCTCCTGGGTCTCACCACAGAGCCCCTGACTTCACCCTTGACTGATCTACTCGAGGCTTGCCTGACCCCTTCTGTAGGCCTACCAGCTGTTAGCCCCATGCTTAGGCTGGGACTTGTTCTCACTCTTGGGGTTCTGGTCCCCATTGGGTCTGTAGAAACCTCCTTCCATCCCCATAATTCCTCTCTTACTGCCATGGTATTCCATGAGCAGCAGCTCAGCTGGGTGTTGTTGCTCCTTTGGCTGCTTGCAGCAGACTGCTGCCTCAGACCTGAGAGCCCAGATTTAACATGGCTGCCTGCATCTGCCAGTTACCTGCTCTCAGCCCTAAAGTGGCAGGCACTGAAGGTGCCACATGGCTGCTCTGGTGCCAGGCAGTGAAACTTTTTGGGTGCTCTCAGTACTCCTCTTGCTGGTACTTGGGCAATTTGGTAAAGGAGGAAACTGCCTAAAATACAAGCAATCAAGCGGGGAACAGGAAAACTAGTTCCTTCCTTTCTCATGTCCTCGTGACAAGGTATTTAGTAGGGCTGTGCAAAGCTTTGGTAGCTGATTCAGTTTGGAGGAGATTTGGCCCAGTTTGCGGCCCAATTTCCAAATCCGAATCAAAAGAGGAGACCCATTAAAAGACCCAACTCAAATCGAAAGCCTCCAAATTGATTTTGAGAGATTCAGAGACAGTGACAATGTGTAGGGGGTGGATGGGAGTGCACATGCACCCCCTGAGAGTGCTGGTGCACCCACTGACAGGCAGCACTCCCCACTTAGGCAACAGGCGGGGAGGGCAGGCAGGAGTGCCAGTGCCCCTCCTGCGAGTGTCGGCCAGGGAGTGTGGGCACCAGATGAAGTGCTTCTGGCACTTACGGGAGTACGACTCATGCTTCCGAGTTGGTGCATTCAGCCATGGAAAGAGCCCACCCCCAGTCAGTGAGATTGGCTGTGGGAGGACCCCCACCAGTCACTGACTGGCCAATGGGGGGCACATACCCCCCCCGACGTAGGTGGCAACAGTCACCCATGTTCAGAGAGATTTGGGGATTCGGAAGGCTTGCAGCAAACAGTGAGAAGAGGGAGGGGGATGGGGTGATCTTCCATATATGGAAAAGGCTGAGTGGGAGAAAGACTGGACTGATATTGACATCTGTAGCTGGCCAGTGACTGTGATCTTACCCTGAGTTCCCTTCCAATCACAGTGCTCTGGGGGAAGGATGTAGAAACATGGCAAGTTGTATCTGAAGTGATCTGTGCTTCTTGTGAGCTCTGTCTGTCTTGGAGCAGCAGTGTCTGAAAGGGTCTGGCTTGCTATCTAGTCTCTTCCTAGCTAGTCTGTCTTGTAAGTTGTATCCAATCCTTTCCTACTTACCCTTGCCTACAATCCCTATTGTTATCCCTATCTAGTCCTTTCTGCTTATTCTTCCCCCAAAATCCTCTTATTTGTTCTTGTTAATCTTTCTTGATTCTTTTCCCCACAAAAAGAAATCTGTGTTTTCCCTGACAGTGTGTCATCACTGCAGGAAAGCACAACATATATTACACACACATGCATTTTGCAGCTCACCAAACATTATGAAGCATGCTGAAAAGGCAGGTACCAGGTCTTCTGGCAGGGGAGGGAGAGAGGGCAGAGGGAGAGCTGCGAGTTACCCCCCTCCTCAAACATAGATGCACACTCTTTTTTGGCAGTGATGAGTGTTCTGCTGCTGGTGGGAGCAAGGAGGTTGTAGCAGTGCCTGCACCTGCACCACCACTACTAACACTACTAACCAGCAGCAGCATAACATTCTCCACCCCAGTTTCAGTTCCCAGTGCCAGAGGAGGAGCTGTATCTGGAAGCAGAAGAGCTGAAAGCCATAGCAAAAGAAATTCTGGAAAAGGATAGTATCATAGAATCAATGAATCGGAAGGGACCTAGACAGATCATCTAGTCCGACCCCCTGCCGTGGGCAGGCAGGAGCACTGGGTGTGGCAGGGGTCATAGGACCCCAGCCAAGTGCTTATCCAGTCTCCTCTTGAAGATCTCCAGGGAAACTGAGAGCACCACCTCCCTGGGCAGCCTATTCCAGGCTCTGGCCACCCTTACCATGCAGTAGTTCTTCCTAATATCTAACCTAAACCTATCCTCCCTCAGCTTGTGGCCGTTGTTTCTGGTGACTCCAAGGAAGGAGGGGGAATCTGATTTGTACTCCACACCCCTCAGAGTTCCCCAAAAGGCAGGTCTGCTTCTCTGGAAGGCACCTCAGAGGAGGTTGTGGAGACAGGTGGCTCAGCTCCTCCTGTTGTTGTGTCTCTGCCTGGTGAGGAGGGGGATAAGGCAAGATCCCCACCCTCAGCCTAGAAGCAGGTGGGTAGTGTAGTGTGGGATCATTTTGAGGTGGCAGATGATCCCAAGCATGCTATCTGCCAGAACGGCCAAAGGCAGATCAGCTGGAGCAAGGAGGTGAAACACTTCACTACCATGGAGATGCTGCTGCATCTCAGGAGGCATCACCCCCTTGCCCTTGTTCCTCCTCAGCCTGGCACCAGTGGGAGTGTGCCCAAAAAGAAGTCCCCTTTTTGCTCCAAAGCCCCCGTCCCCAAGAACCAGAGACAGGCCACCCTGGACCAGTGGGGGAAAGGTGGAGACAAGCTGGGGGCAGATTCTGAACATGAGCGAGATCACCCAGAGCACTGGGGAGATGCTTGCTCTGGATGGCCAGCCCTTCTCTTTTGTTGAGCTTCCAGAGTTCAGGTGGCTAATGGCACTTGTGGCCCCATCATGTCAGGTGCCCACATGCACCACCTTTAGCACGACAGTGGTGCCCTCCCTGTACAAGGCATGCAGGGAGTACTTGAGGGAGAAGCTGTGGAAGGCAGGTCCACAGGTAGCCTTGCACTTCACCTCGGACATCTGAAACAGCTGGGCTGGAGATCACGCCTACCTCTCACTCACAGGGCAGTGGTGCAATCAGTCAGGGCATCAGTGGGCTCTCTTTCAAGCGGAAGTAATGGACAAGTCCCACATGGCGAGGGAGATCACGGTGGCCATGAACCGTATGGTGCAAGGGTGGCTTGATGGGCAGGGCAGGCTCACTTGTGGGTTCATGGTCACCAACAACAGGGCCAGTATGGTCAAGGTGGTGCATGATGCCAACTTTGTTGGCATCCGCTGGTTGGCACACAAGTTCCACCTTGTAGTCAGGGATGCCTTGGAGGGGGACAGGGCTCCTGGTGATGGCACTGCCACTACCAGCCAGCTAATTTTGAAATGCAGGAAGTTGGTGGGCTACTTCCACTGGAGCATCAAGGGGGACAAGATGCTGCGGGACAAGCAGGCAAAGCTGAGCATCCCACAGCACAGAATCATGTAGGATGTGGAGACTCTGTGGAACTCCATGTACCTGATGCTAAAAAGGCTGTGGGAATGGGTGCCATTCATGAGATGGCCTTTGTCAGAGAGATTGAGATCAGCGGCTCCCTTAACAAAACAAAGTGGGATACTATCTCCCAGATACTGTGGTCCTCAAGCCGTTCCTTGAAGCCACTGAGTGCCTCAGTGCTGGCAATATCCTCCTTAGCCAGATGTAGTGAGGGAATTTCAGAGCCAAATGGAGAGCTTCTGGGGGATCAGTGTTCCTGGCTAGGGCAAGCTGTTTTCACTAGAGGTGGAAGCACTGATGAAAGAGCTGAAGGAGGGTATCAAAAAATGGCTAGATCTGTTGCAGTCCAGTACAGTCCACCTGCTGGCAAGCATGTACAACCCAAGGGTGAAAGGGAGCATCTGCAGCAGCAAAACCCTGGATCACTAGATGGAGGTGCTGGTAAAGAGAATCAAGGAGGCAGAATGGCAGGGGTGGGGGGACATGAAAGAGGGGGATACACTTTCCTATGTCAGTACTCCCAACCACAAGCCAATTTCCTCCTCCACAGCCATTGCCAATGTGGGCCAAGGGCATGGTTTCAATTGTTAGGGTCCAGAGGCGCCAGACCCTACCATCAGGCAGGTAGCACAGAGGCCTTGGTGCCTACCTATCTTGCCAAGGACATGGAGGCACTGCACTGTGACCCCTTGGCCAATTGGGCAACCCGCAGCCAGGTGTAGCAGGATCTTGCCATGGTTGCCCAGGAACACCTGTCCTGTCCACCGACCAGTGTTGCAAGTGAGAGGGTGCTCAGCATTGCTGGGGATGTTGTGACACCCCACCACACCTCCTTGGATCCTGGTTTGGTGGAGCAGCTGGTGTTCCTGAAGGTGAACCTCCAAGCTCCATGTGCAGACAGAGTGAGTGCCACCCTCCTCACTCTGCACCTATTTGGTTTTTTTTATTTGCTTTCACAACCTTGAGGTGCAGTGTCCCAGAAACCCCTACACCTATCTCCTTGAAACTTGGCAGGCTTTATGCCCGCAGAAAGGGCTATCATCGCTGCTGTTTTCATCTGGTATAGGTATTTTAGTGATTCCCCATTATAGTCTGTGGTTGAATCAGCGCCGAATCTCTGAAGCCAAATTGGCTGAATCGAATCGGGACAGTGATTCTAATCACTGAATCAAATCATTCTCCCTCTGAATTGGCCAAATCCAAATCCAAAGCAAATAATTGCTGCTTTGCACAGGCCTAGTATTTAGCTGAATTTGCAGATTTATTGGAATCTGACAGGTCATGCTGTAAGCACTTCTGTTATGGCCTTGGACTTGCAACTTCAACCGCATGCCTTAGCACGCGCAACACTTCAGCTCCCCAGGAAGACTAGTAAAGAGATAGGAACAGAAGGGACAGTCTGGGAATGGTAAGAGGTGGAGAAAAAGAGGAAAAGGCTGGGGAGGTGATAGCAGAAAGGGACAGACTGGAAGTGGGGGACAGGGAACAATAGCTGGAGAAGAACGCTGGAGTTGGAAAGGGGCTGGCTAAAGGGAAGGCCAGGCTAAGGGGTAAGTGGCAGTATGTGTAACCACTAGAGAATGCTCCCTTCCAGAATAGGAATAAACTCCCAAACCGTAACATTCTGCTGCTGTCTGGAACAAAACTTACCATCAAATGCATTCGTCCTTCCCTTGGTGACAAGTCCAAATAGTAGTTGGCTGTAACTCTCCATCACTTGCTCAATTAGCTCTAGTAGTAGAGGCATGTGCTGTGGATCTGAAGGTTCCCTGCAGCTGATCCATTTGGAGTCTTTTTGGTGCTGTATGTTGGGATTTTGATTTTGCATTTTTTTAAACTAAGCAGATTATACACTGAAAAAACTTTTTAAAATATTGGTTGACACATCAAGCACTCAGACTAGGAATTGATTGAATTAAAGTTACCCAATATTTGCTGCCTCACAAATTCACACTGTGCTTTCCTCAAGACACCTTCCTAATTTAGTGAGTAGGGTAGGGTAGACTCTGGGGATGAATTTGTGTTGTGTAGGGAATAAAACTGTTGTCTGCAAATCCTGCTGCCTTATTTGTTTCAAAAGATGTATAGCAAACCTAGGGAGGAAGAACCAGCAGCATACCTACAGGCTAGGGAACTCCCTTCTTGTCAGCACAGAGGCAGAAAAGGATCTTGGAGTCACTATTGATTCCAAAATGAACATAGGCCGGCAGTGTGGGGAGGCAGTCAGGAAGGCCAACCACACCTTTCATGCATCCACAGATGCCTCACGAGTAGGTCCAAGGAGGTGATCCTCCCCCTCTATGCAACACTGGTCAGGCCACAATTGGAGTACTGTGTCCAGTTATGGGGATCACACTTCAGGGGGGATGTGGACAGCATAGAGAGGGTCCAGAGGGCCACTTATGATCAAGGGGCAGCAGGGCAGGCCCTACGAGGAGAGGCTATGGGACCTGAACCTGTTCAGCCTCCACAAGAGAAGGCTGAGAGGGGATCTGGTGCCCATCTATAAATTGGCCAAGGGAAAGCAGCAGGCAATGGGGAGTCCCTGTTCCCCCGAGCACTACAGGGAGTAACAAGGAATAACGGCCATAAGTTGATGGAGAGTAGATTCAGGCTAGACATCAGGAGGCGCTACTTCACTGTCAGGGCAGCTAGGATCAGGAACCAATTTCCAAGGGAAGTGGTGCTGGCTTCTACCCTGGGGGTCTTCAGAAGGAGGCTGGATAATCACCTTGCCAGAGTCGTTTGACCCCAGCATCCTTTCCTGCCCATGGCAGGGGGTCAGACTTGATGATCTGCTCAGGTCCCTTCCAACCCTACCTACTATGAAACTATGAATAAGGCAGAGGATTGGAGGAAGAGAGGGGCTGGTCTCTGCATTAGGGTACTTGAAGAAAGCCTGTCCCTGTCTGTATTACAGGTGCTGTGGTACTGAATATCTCACTTCAGCCAAACTTTTCATGGATAACCTCACTGTGGTCTCCCAACTTGAGACATCTGAAACTTGATTTGCAGAAGCATTGAGCACTCCCAACTGCAACTGAAGACAATGGGAACTAAGCTTTGAGCATGCCATTTTAAAGGGGTTTCTTGAGCGTTTTATAGTGTTCCATTATAAATAAGGTCCTTTGTGCTTCTTGTTGGGCATACATATTTGTGCCTTAAATTTGTGCCTCCTTCCCCCCATCTCTAAAGCAAGGGTAATAGCACAAACTTTCAGGATGTTGGGAAGATAAACTGGGTTTTTAGTTGTAGCTGTGTTCGTCTAAGGACATAGTCAGGCAAGGTTCTTTGACTAGATGTGATATCTTTTATTCTGTCTAATAAAAGATATCACAATCTACTCAAAGAATCTTGCCTGCCTTGTGAAATTAAATGAATTTTTGGGCAACATTGTGTTGATCAGTGCCTTAGAGAAGTCCAAGAAAAAAACAACCCCCACCCACAGCTTCACAGGCAGCCCGTTGCCTCCACTGCCCACCCTAACCTTCCTCCCAGATGGACATGCCACATGGGCAGTCCCTCTCCTCCGCTGCACACACAGCTCAGCTCCTTCCCTTGATGAACATGCAGCACAAGCACCCCAGAACCCCCTGCCACTGTGCCACCCCAGGGTGGAGGAACCTGAAGACCCAGCCACCCTCTGCAGAAAGAGAAATAGGGGGAGCAGCAGATGGGTAGTATCCTGCAGGTGGCATATTAAGCCTTTGTGAGCCACCAGTTGGATAGCCCTGATCTATGAATTTCTTCTGGCTATACAGCTCACCATAAATGTACAAATCTGTGAAAGTTGCCATGTGTCCTGTCTGTGCATATGCTGACCATTCTTTAATTCTGTCGGGATTTTTAGCAAAGAATTTAGAATTTCTTGTTCTAATATCCCATGCAGAAAGGGCAAACTGTGTGCCAGCAGGAGGCTTGGCTAGTAGCACGCTCTTCTCTGAGGTGTATCTGAACCCACATCATAAACCAGAACTCTTACTCTTAATGCTACTGAGGCTGCAGACACAGAATGGAGCACCGTGTCAAGCGCGGTCCATGAATTTTAAACAGGAAAATGAGATAGTTTCTGCCTATCCGTGTTTGATAATTGTCTCCAGGCCAGTTCACGATTCTGTGCACTCTTTGTGAAAAGAGGTCAAGAACCTTAGTCGGGTACTACCTGTCAATGAAAAGTTTCAGTGCTCGGGGTGCTGCATGCATGCTGCACCTGCTGAGAAGTAATAGCTGCTACGGCACAATGTGTTTGCCAGCACAGACACTGAAGTACTGCACTCAAACTCATTTTGTGAAGCAGCTGAAGACAGCTTAAACATGAAATGCACCGTATAAATCTAAAATTCTTGTCTCTGCTCAGAGTGGCATTTGAATCATAAAGTGACTGTTTACCAACACAACTGAGCAAAACCGCAGCTGAGGGTTGAAAATATTCCATTTTCAATGGAATGCTGTAATTGCATTCGTAATAATAAGAAAGGAGAGAATAAATCTTTATCACATTCAAATAAGTTTCCTTTTTTTTTTTCTTTTTACATGTATAGTCTGATGATATTTCAGGATGAACAGGGTCAGGATAATGGTTGATGGAAATCAGTTATACCGGGTTTAGCTTGAAGATGGAAACTTTTCATTTAAAAATAAAAAGATTTAAAGTGTAATTTATTCCTGTGAATGTTATCACGAGGAGGAGAATTTTGCCTATAATGAGACTTATGTTATAGAAGAGCTGGTTTTAATCAACCTTGCAGAAATAGAAAGATAAGTCTTAAATAATGCTACCTTAGAATCATATTGTTGCCTGCTGAGTTATTTCCAGGTACAACCATAAAGCAATGCATTGCCAAGTGGGATTGGGTTCAAATCATTGATTCGGTTTATCAGAAGAACGCTCTGCTTTCCTTTGGGAGATGACAGAAAGCCCACTAATGTCCAGTCAGGAAAGATACGAATAGAGTTAAAGTCAATCTTCCACCTAGAGAAAGGGAAGCTTTATACACAAGCGGCAGGTTGGCATGCTTAAGAGAGAAAGTTGTTGATGATTTTTATACCACCCCTGTTACTGTAGTATCTGAGTACCTCACAGTCTTTTAACTTATTAATGCTCATAGCACTCTAATGAGGTAGGAAGTACTGCTGTTGCCATTTTACAGTAGAAAAACCGAGGCACACAGAGATGAGGTTTTTGCCTACATGTGGAATTTATTGCAAAGTCAGCTAGGTTATGAATTTACAAGACAATAGCTACTGCGAACTGACTCTTCCCAGGTTCACTCACATAACATCATGTCAGTGGCCACGTTTACACGAGACGCTGACTGTGCAGTAGCTCGTTACTACTGCGCGGCAGCGTCACGTGACACAAAGTGTGATGTGGTGCTACTGCACGGCAGTAACAAATTAGTGCACAGTCAGTGTTACCTAAAAGCTGTTCAGCGACACTGCTACAGAGTAACTCTGGTTACTGCACAATCACTTGGTATTTGTGTATGCAAGTGAGAGACAGTTTGCTCCAATTCCAAAGTAGGAAAGTGAAGTAAGCTACTGCACACTAAGACTGGCCACATGGGGTGTTAGTGCAGAGTAGCTAGTTTGTCTGTAAATTCATTTCCTAGCTTACCACATGTTAACTTCCCCATGCAGAGAAGTCCTAAGTGATTTGCCAAGGTCATATAGGCTGTGTGGTGGAGCAGGAAATAGCCTGGGACTTGGGAGCCCAGGCTCAAACACCCTAACATCTGTCTTCTATGAATAAAAAAATCCATCTTGAATGTACATAGGTAGGTAGTTAGCTGTGTTAGCCCGAAGTCAGGCAGAAAGCAGAGTAGAGAGACTTTATAGATGAACTAAATCAGAGATGGATAAGTTTTTGCCAACCCAAGCATCTGATGAAGTGAGATACAATAAGTGAACTGGGCAGCATAAAGTAAAAATGTGTTTTCCACAATTCCCAAGCTAAGGAGAAATGCAGCACACACGTAAGCTGCCTATTTCAAAAGACCTAGCTAAGCTTTTTATGAAACAGCTTTATTCAGCATCTACCAGTGACATGTAATATTGAATCTTGTTGGTGTGGTGGCCTAGAGATGTGTCTTGCATACTGTCAACTGGAAGAAATGAGTTCAAATCCCTGATTTAAGTGTCCTAGAAACACTCCACAAGGACATTTGAGCACCACAGTGGGTAAGCTACAGCAGAACCAAATGTGAAAATACACATCTGAATACATTCCTGTTTCTTTAAAAAATATACAGACTTGGCAATCTGCATAACTGGCTTAAAAATATTATTTGTGACTGATGCATCCAGCTGCTGGCAGGAGGATATCACTGAGTAAACTGTTCAACCTGTTCTATAAACCTTGCATGAGCATGGGTAAAATAGCTCTTTTTTAAAAATTGATTGTTTAACTTTGTAAGTGTTCTGAAAAGAACTGTAATTCTGTACTTGTGATTTTAATTTACAGGTACATTGAAACCCTGAAGGAACACAAACCAAAAATCATTTGGGATGAACAAATAGCTGAACATTATTTTGAATACAAGAAGTGAGTTGCGGTCTTTCCTTACTGTTCTGTGTATATTTGGGGGCATGGTTCAGTAAACACTGAATTGCTGGCTAACTAGAACGTGTGATCAAATTCAGTATACTGAGAGTCTCCCATTTGTCAACTGTGTCAACAGTTAATAGGAAAGAGGGTTTCAGGGAACCAAAATAAGCCAGGCAAGGGTGAATGAAATAATAAATGTAGCTAAAACAAGCTTTAGTCTCAGACGGCACCAGGTAAGATCTTTAGAAGTATGTTGGAATGGTAAGATATCTCTGCTCAAGATACCTGTTAAGTATCAGTTAGCTGAAAAGTCTGAGCCAAAGAGTGGCCTTTAAGTATGACTGGAAGCAAAACAAAATAAAAAATCTAAGCAAAGTCTTAGAAAAATCAGAATTTGACAGATAAGCCTTAAGATTAGGTAAACAGCAGACTTAGATATAGCCGAAATAGGATGGGCTCAGAGAAGAATGGTGAAAATGAAGAAACAAAGCTATCTCCATGCAAACTAAGTAGAACAGAACTACTTCCATTAAAAAGAACATCAAGAGCTTAAAAGACAATAAGCTTTTTGTCATTCATTAAAAGACAGTCATTCATTAAAAGACAATGAAGACTGTTGTGCTTTCTCATAATAGGAGAAACAAACAGCTCTTAATTAAAAGTAAAAAGATTATCATCAGAATTTTGATACCCCCTGGTTCATTACCCTTGTAATAGATCATCACTTGTGAACATATCTCCTCTTTTGGCAAAGGCGTGGTAAACACATTTTCAAATTTGTACTACTTTTACAAATTTTCATATAGTATTTTTAATATAGTTTAATACAAAGCATCTGCATTGTTCAAATTACATGGACAACATACTATCCTTGCATATAAAATGCTTATAAGGACATAAGAACTGCTATTTACTGGATGAGGCCATAGATCCATCTTGCTCAGGATCCTTTCACAGAGGGGCAAAGAGTGGATGCTGCAAGGGAGAGTGAACTGGGTATAACCAGGGTTTTTTCCATTGTTCCTCTAACTTGCAGCCTCCAGCATTAAAGGTATTGGAAGTTCTAATTCAAAGGCTGTATCCCCAACTCGCATGCTCAATACTTACTGATGCCCTTTTTGTCCAAGAATTTCTCCAATTCTTGTCCCTTTTTGAGCCTGGCTAAACTGTCATTTTCCACAACATGTGGTGGCAATGAGTTTGATGCTTCAATTACATGCTGTGCAAAAAAGAACTTCTTTTTGTTAGTTTTAAACTTGCTACCTAATAATTTCATTTTGTAACCCCTAGTTCTTGGATTCTGAGAGACAGTAAATAATAAATCCCTATTTACTTTCTCCTCACCATTTAGAATTTTATAAACCTTTATTATGCCTTCCCTCAAATGTCTCTTTTCCAAACCGAACAGGCCTCTTTAATTTCAGCCCATATGGAAGGCCCTCCATATCACTAATCGGGCACAGTGTTCAAGGTGTGGATGCACCATGGATTTATAAAAGGGCATAATGATACTTTCAGTTTTGTTTACAATTCCCTTCTTAATAATCCCTAACATTTTGCTTGCCTTTTTGATGGTTGCTGAGCACTGAGCTGATGTCTAGTGAACTGTCCACAATGACTCCCAGATCTTTCCTGTGCAAAAGCAACTAATGTAGAGTGCATCATAGTATAGGTATAGTTTGGTTTATTTTTACATAGGTGCATCACTTTACTCTTATCTACACTGAATTTCATCTGCCATGTAGTTGCCATTTCATTCAATAATGGCAGATCCTTCTGTAGTTCCTCACAGTCCACCTTGGTCTTTTACCACTTTGAATAATTTTGTCATCTGCAAATTTGGCCACCTTGCTATTCGCCTCCTTTGCTACATCATTTATAAATTAAACAGCACTGGTTGCAACACAGATACTTGGGGGGAACCCTGCTGTTTACTTCTTTCCATCCTGAAAACTGAACATTTATACTTACTCTTTGCTTTTTATCTTTAAGCCAGCTTCTAATCCACAAGAGCATGCTTCCTGTAAACCCATGGCTACCTAATTTAGTTAAGAGCCTCTGGTTGCAGATCTTATCAAAGGCTTTTTGGAAGTCCAAATATACATTTTCAGCTGGATCACCCCAATCCACCTGCTTACTGACACACTCAGAGAACTCTAATAGGTTGGTGAAGCATGATTTCCCTTTGACAAAGCCATGTTGATAACTTCCCAGCAAGTCATGTTCATCTATGTGCCGAACAATATATTTTTTTATTATTATTATTATTATTTTTTTCTACCAGTTTTTCAGGAAGAGAAGTTAGGCTTACCAGCATGTAGTTTCCTGCATCCCCTCTAGAGCCTTTTTTAAGCTATAGGAGTCAAATTTGCAACCTTAGCTGATGCTGGCCTGGTCTGGGGGCTGATGGTGTATTCCCAGGTGTACCTTTTTCTGCTGAAAACCAAAATTTCTGTGGCATCTCTCTGATCAGTTGAAAAATCAACCCTATTTGATTTGATGCAGTCCTTGATGCAGAACTGGAATGTAATCCTTCTGTGGACAACTGGTTGTTTTGTTCAATTCCCCACTCCCACCAGCACGTTCTCTCTCTCTCTTCTCTCCTCTCCCCTGTAACTAAGGCAGTAACTAATGGGCTGAAATATTTGTTTGGAACTCTGAATCCAGCATTTTCACTTTATTAATTAAATCCCCATTGTAGCTACAAATTCTGAATTTCTCTTGCATTGTTAGACATCTTTGCTTCATACCTCTTACCAGAACTCAGTAATATTTACTGATTTGTTCACTTCTTCTCTTAATTCTATAAGAAGGAGGGCTGGGATTTGTCATCTCTCCTTGTGAGTTTTCAAGCATCCTGGTTTGACTTTACTTTGCGTATGTCAAATGATATCACGGTTCTTTTTATCACTTGAAAGTCAATAGAATCATGATCCATGTCTACCTGCCTCCACTGTGAAGTCCAGTTGGAGACTCAGTCATAGACAGGCTACTTCTAATACAATTTCCTTTTCAGCTGACTATGAAGACTTGCTCTGAAAACGTAAACCATATAATCATAGAAAATTAGGGTTGGAAGGTACCTCGGGAGATCATCTAGTCCACTGTTTCTCAACCTTTTTTGTACCAGGACCCATTTGTAAACATTGATGGCCAGTTCCTACCCACTGCCCCCTGCCCTTAGCCCCTCAGTGTGTGAGGCAAGTGGTGGTGTGTGTGAGGCATGGGGGGTCCCAAGCAGCCCCTTGCAGCCTGGAACTATGCCAGCCTGCAAGGGAAAAGGAACAGTTTCCCACATTTTTCTCCTTTAAAGAATAATTCATTTTAAAAGTTTTTTGATCCATTTTAAAATGTGTTTGCAACCCTTCCATATATTCTTGTGACCCACTTTTGGGTCACAGATTGAAAGATGCTGATCTACATGGATCCTGGTTTTCTCTGATTTTAAAAAACCCCCAATTTTTGGTTTAAAAAAAAGTAACCCCAAATCCACATTTTTCCATGATGTAAACAAAGCGCCACCAATATATAGATAGATATATAGTAATGTTTCATTTTAAATAAGGAAAAATGTGGATTTAGGGTTACTTTTTTAAAACAGAAAATAAGAGATATTTTTAAATCAGAAAAACCAGAATCCGTGTTGATCTAGTTCAACCGCCTGCTCAAAGCAGGACCATCTCCAACTACATTGTTCCAGTCAGGGCTTCATCAAGTCAGGCCTTAAAAACCTCCTAGGTTGCAGATTCCACCAAAACTCTGGGTAACCTGTTCCAGTGGTTCACCACCCTCCTAGAAGGAAAGTTTTCCTAATATCCAACTTAAGCTTCCCTTGCTGTAACGTGAGATCATTGTTCCTTATTCTGTCATCTGCCACCACTGAGAACAGTCTGGTTCCATCCTCTTCAGATAGGTGAAGGTTGCTATCAAATCCCCTCTCAGTCTCCTCTTCTGCAGACTAAATAAGATCAGTTCCATAAGCCTCTCCTCATAAGTTATGTGTCCCAGCATCCAAACCATTTTTGTTACTCTCCGCTGGATTCTCTCCAATCTGGTCATCTCCTTTCTATAATGAGGGGCCCAAAATTAAACAGAGTACTTCGGATGTGGTCTCACCAGTACAGAATAGAGGAGAATAGTTACTTCCCTCAATCTGCTGGCAATGCTCCTACTAATGCAGCCCAGTATGCCATTAGCCTTCTTGGCAACAAGGGCACACTGCTGATTCGTATCCATCTTATTGTCCGCTGTAACCCCCAGGTCCTTTTCTGCAGAGCTGCTGCTTATTCAGTTGGTCCCAAGCCTGTAGCAGTGCATGGGATTTTTCCATCCTAAGTGCAGGACTTTGCACTTGTCCTTGTTGAATCTCACAAGATTTCTTTTGGCCCAATCCTCCAATTTGTCTAGGTCACTGAATTTTAGCCTTACCATGCAGTGCATGTACTACACACCTCAGCTTAGTGTCATGCGTGAACTTGCTGAGGGTGCAATCCATCCCATCTTCCAGATTGTTAATGAATATATTGAACAAAACCAGCCTCAGGACTGACCCCTGGGGCACTCCACTTGATACTGACTGCCCACTAGACATTGAGCCCGACAACCCAGCCCGCTTTATATCCACCTTACAGCCCATTAATCCAACCCATACTTCCTCAGCTTGCTTGCAAGAATGCCATGGGAAACAGTATAAAAAATCCTGCTGAATTCAAGGTATAATACATCTACTGCTTTCCTCACATCCACAGAGCCAGTTATCAGGCAGTCAGGTTCAGGCATGACTTGTCCTTGGTGAATCCCATGCTGACTGTTCCTAATCAGCTTCTTCTCCTCTAAGTGCTAAGAAATTGATTTTTTGAGGATGTGCTCCATGTTTTTTCTGGGGACTGAGGAGAGGTTGACTGGTCAAGAGTTCCCTTGATCCTCCTTCTTCCCTTTCTTAAAAATGGGTACTATATTTGTCCTTTTCTAATTGTCCAGGACCTCCCCCAATCACCGTGAGTTTTCATAGATAATCACCAGTGGCTCTGCAATCACGTCAGCCAACTCCCTCAGCACCCTCAGATGCACTGCATCCAGCCCCAGAGACTTGTACATGTAGAGCTTTTCTAAATAGTCCCTAACCTGTTTTTTCACCACTGAGAGCTGCTCACCTTCTCCCCAAACTGTGCTGCCAGGTGCAGTAGTCTGGAAGCTGACCTTGCCTGTGAAAACCAAGGTAAAAAAGGCATTGAATATTACAGCCTTTTCGTCATCATCTGTTGTTAGGTTGCCTCCCCCATACAGTAAGGGGCCTACACTTTCCCTAACCTTCCTCTTTTTGCTAACATAGTTGTAGAAACCCTTCTTCTTACCCTTCACATCCCTTGCTAGCTGCAACTCCAGTTGCACTTTGGCCTTCCTGGCTTCATGCCCAAGTGTAACAGGGAACCCTAGCCCTGTTACTAAGAGGTAGGGCCACCCCCTTAAGACCCAAGTCTATAAGAACACCAGGCACCAGGAGGGTAGGGGTTAATAGCTCAACCACCCAGGTCAGTCAGCTGACAGGAAGAGGATAGACCTCTGGGTACATATAAACCCCAGGGCTGAGGCTGGCAAGAAGAGGTCTCTGGCAAGTGGCCGGGGAAGAGAGCTCCTGCACAGCAGAACTACTCAGGAACACTGTGGCTGCTGGCCAGACCGTTGCTATGGCTAATGAGGCTCCAGGAGACTACAAGGTACCCAGAGCTGGGAGGTACTCAACAATCAAGGAGCAGTTTGGGGTTTTTAAGGAGCCAGAGTGTGGCTTGTAGGATTTGTGTTACGTTATAGCCCAGGGGCTCATATTTATGTTGTTGTTTTATCCGGTGGACTGGGCTGAGGCTACTGGAGGAGGAGGAGGCCTCGTTGGGGCACACTACTGTGCAAAGCCCTAGTGCCAAGGGGCACAGCAACAGGGGGGTGATCAGACCCCAGAGCTAGGGGGCACAGCGACAAGGGGTTATCAGACCCCAGCGCCAGGGGGAGCAGCAATAGGTGGTGCTCAGACCCCAGTGCCAGGAGGCGCAGGGACAGGGGGCAGACCCCAGTACCAAGAGGCACAGCAACAGGGGGTGGGCAGACCCCAGCACTAGGTGGGATGCAGCACTGGGAGCACGGCAACAGGGAGTGAACCAATCCAATGCCCTGGGGCACAGGTCAACATTTATATACCATCTGTGAGGCATGGGCCACTGGGTAGGGGAGGCTTGGAGCAGTGGATAGAGACCCCTAGCATTGGGGTAGTAAATGGGCAGCCTTCCACCTGAGTAACATTATAATTATTGTTCCATCAAGGTGTGGCAGACGAGATAGGCGGGTGGGTAGCCCAGAGACACAGGGTCAGGCCTACATTAGACAGACCCGGGGATGGACCCCTGTCATACTGAGCAATTTTCTTATACTCCTCCCAAGTTGTTTGTCTAAGCTTCCACTTCTTTTAAGCTTTCTTTTTGTGGTTAAGCTCACCAAAGTGTTCTCTCCTAAGCCAAGTATGTCATTTGCCACATTTGCTATTCTTCCTGCACAGCGGGATGGTTTGTTCCTGTGCCTCAGTAAGGTTTCTTTAAAATACAATGGTATTTTACAAATCTGATGTCCTGTACTTGAATGGTGGGTTCCTTTGTGTTTCCACATAACCTTCTTCCTGAGTGACACCTGGCAAAGCAAATTCGATGAAGGAAAACTTTATCAATGCTGCATAGCCTAACTTTAAAATCTCATCTTGTGAATTCTTATCTGTGAACCTCCTGGAAGGGAGATTGATGCAATGAGTACATTGGGCCTGAAAATCTGTCTTCCCCTGACTACCTTCTATATGCCTGATTGGCAGCATTGAAGATCAACCTGTCTGCGTGGGTTCAGTTGAGTTAAAGGAAAGGAATATCTAAGAGAATACTTTTTCCATCACTACTTCCCTTTTACAGAGGTCTAGCTAGACTGAATGTTAATGGTATCCTGTGCAGAAAATACATTTCATTTGTGAAACTCCTAACCTGAAATATCTTTGTGTCTGCAGTTCCCAAGAAGAGATCCACTTAAATACAAAAACACCAAGAAATCAGATGATAAATCATTAAATGGCATATGATAATTTGTGTAACAGCCAAAATCAAAGGTTGCTACTGTAAATCACTGTCAAAGCTGTCTTCCTCGATTCTTCTTCAGATTATGTCCCTGTGTGCATTCCACTGTGGGCACACACATTCCCAAGATCAGAGATGTTGAGCACGCTAGCTGCCTTGCATACTAGTCCAAGGGTGTACAGGCCAGTGTGAAAGAAACCCTCATTCCAGTTCCACCATCTCCCTGTCTGAGATGGAGCGCAGTGTCCACAGCTTGCTTAGTCTGCTTCTACTCCTTTCGGGGAATACAGTCAAACTTTAGACTTAGATCACTGTTTTAGCGTATAGTTTAGTATCATTTTGTGTATTTTAGGGATTGAGGGAGACCTTTAATTTAGTTCTTCCCATCCCTCCTTTTTATTCCCCCCTACCCTGTGTCCACCTTTCAACTACACACACTCTTCAGTCAGGGACCAAAAGGCCAGGTCTCCTTTCCACCACCTCCAGTCATGAAGCTGTGCCTGAGCTAGCTTCAGGGGATACTTAGAGGGATCAGCCAAAGCCAGAAGTTCCAAGCAAGCAACTCCCTTGTGGGGGATCTGCGACAGCAGATCCTGCACTACTCTATATTGTCTCACTTTGGTGCACCAAGACAGAGAAGGTGCATGCACAGACTGAACAAATAGCTGGCAAAAATCTCTGATCTCAGACATACAGGGCCAAATTCCTTTCCGGCTATAAGTAAACTTAGGTGCCTAAATATAAACTGATAATACAAGAAATGGGGAAGTCCTCCTTATTGTCCTCACTGTTCTTTTTGTGACTCAATCTTAATGGTCATATGATAGTGTGTTATAGAAGCAGATGCATTCATGGATTTTTAGGAATTTGAAGAGGGTGGAGTGGAATCACAATTAGATGCTTAAGTCCATTTAGATGCACAACAGGTAGAGTAGAATCTGGCCTATGGAGTGCATGCATACCTACAGTTACCACAATGTACCTACTTACCACAAGTGAGAAAATTACCTTTCTTGGCTCTTAGATTAGTAATCATTGTGTGCCAACAGCACTGTGTTCCCTTATCTTAGAGCCAATAAAACTTCAGTAAAAAGTTCATAGTATTTTATAACACCAACTGCATTTTTTCTTCTTTTCTGGAAATAATGGAACTGTCTTGAAATTTAATTAAATCTACCAACTCCAGTATTATAAATGCAAATGATTTTCTTTTCTTTTCTTTTTTTTTTTTGTGCAGAAGTAAAGGAGGAAAGCACGCAGTCTTCTACCCAACATTAAAGGTATGTACCTATGCCCCCTCTTCAAATGAGAGGGGGATAAGAGAAGAAGAAAGGGTAGGTAGGCAATATCTGTTTTGAAGAGCTCTCTGCCAGTTCTTGCAATGGTGACAATACCAATATGTATCTATATAAAGGGGGAAAGTCTAGATAGATAGATAGATATAGATTGCAGGTGTATTGATCACCATGTTTAAATTTGTTCTTGCTAGAGCCAGGCCAGTGTTAAAACAATGACAGAAGACATTTTGGCAAATCCCAAGGCAGATGCACCTTTGTAATAGTGAACTGTGCAGAAAGTTGCCATTTTATATTCTCCTTTTATATTCTCCTTTTGCAGAATGTTTTTAATATCATGCTGCTGCAGTATCATCTGAGTTAGGTGCATAATTTCTTTAAATTATTTTGAGTAATCATTCCCTTGCGAATAACAGATACTCTACTATGGTGATTTGTGCATTTTTAAATGCATAAGTATATTTTTCCTTCTAGTCTCAACAGGTTGGAACGAAAGGTTTAAAGAGATTTCTATGCTGAGGCAAAGATGAAAGATTGTTCACATAAAAGCAATTACATTGACTAATACCACTCTAAATTATTCCCCTTTCACACTGCAGTTTATTCCACTGCTTAATTCTTTACGTAGAGGGAACATGTCCACTCAGACCTGGTCCCATTCAAATACAGTAGAAAGCAGCCACAAATTCCAAAAGCCAGCAGATGTGTCCATGATTTTTTTCCAGTCCCTGTGGGAAGATTTTTAAGCATTTCCCTATAATGCTAGCAATTCAAAGATTGCTGCTTTGCTCTTGTGCAGGAGACTCTAAAGGTAAAAATAAGCTGGCTAAAAAAAAAGCTGTTTTGATTTTAAAATTCTAGTAAAGTAAAAAACAGACCATTGTTAAATAATTTTTCTTTCAATAACCTAAAGTGCTGATCATAACATAAGGAAATTTATTTAATACTAATCTCACAGTATCTTTTTAAAATGTAATTTTCTGCATGAGACATAAGACTTGAGGCTGAGAGAGGGGCAGAATGGGTTGGATATAGAAGACAACTTCTTATAAACACCGATCCCTTTGGCATTTGGCAAGTTGCATTCATTGTCTTCAGCAGTAGTCTTTCTTTACCCTTGTGAAGCCTTCTGGGGGAGTTGAAATTGTGTGTGACAGGATTTTCAGAGGGTGTATTATAACACTGTGTAAATGATAACTCAGATTAAAACAATGCAGTATGTAGCTTTGTTTACTTCTGTGCTGTTCATTTAATCAACTGATTTCTTAGTGGCCAGTGAATTATTTCAGGCTTTGCAGCATCTGCTTCTAAGAAGCAAATGTTTTTAAAAACTGATCATGCATTACTTCTGAAGCTACAAAAAAGGAGAATTGTTTGTACTCGGTAAAACCTAATTATCTTATGTATCCTTTTCTTAGTCCATCCAACTGCGCTTAGAATTAGCAAAGGAATTGGGCACTGGAATATCCATCTGGGAGCTGGGACAAGGCCTGGATTATTTTTATGACCTACTTTAAAATAAACGACCTGGGAAAGACTTTATTTGCTGAGATTGCTTCATCAATTACTTGGGGGGATTTTTGGGAGAAGTTTTTTAAAAAAAATACTGGGTTTTGTAATTTATAATAAATCTGTATTAAATTTGCATTTTCCCAATAAATAAGATGTTCTGAACTACCGTATGGATTGCAACATGTGGTTTTATTCAAGAAAATACATATCTCTGGAAACATACCTTTACCATCATTACAGTGTACCACCACTAGGAAAATACTAAGAGTTCTTACCATTTTCACGAATGAATACCGATAGTTTGTACTTTCTAACCCAGGTTTAAGATGGAGATTTCTCAAATGAGAACTAATAATTACAGAAGTAGGTAGGCAGACCCACCTGTCAGGTTTGTGTGTGGTAAATGAGATGCCTTGTATGCTTCTTGTAGCATAACTCATTTGTAAACAAAAATTAGCCTTGCTATGGTATATAAAAGCAAAGTATGATATGTAAAAATAAGTAAAGCATAACACAGAGGTGGGCAGGGAGGGGAAGGAGGAGGAGGATGGACACGGTTCCTCCAGGCTGGCAGAAGTTCATACACTGTGTTAACTCTTTGTTTTTTTATTTTTAGGAAACCCATAAGTAGGTCAGGGTCATGGCAATGTCAACTCCAGACTTTTTTTTACTTCACTTGCACACCAGAGTAATGCCATGGTTTCTGTTTTATCCTTAAGCTGCTTCATGGTGTGCTTTGTAATATTTAGTAGCCGTGCATTCTCTGTTAGTTATTAGTCTGTGGGCAACATAATATTTAGCACCAATCTTTAAAAGTGTTCTTGGAAAGTAGATTCTGTAAAATGACTATGCATTTGTTAGCTTGATTTTTAAAACTGCTGAACACCTCTGGCTCTCACTGATTCCACTTGGCATTGCAGATACACGGCAGCTTTCAAGGTAAGGCTCTACATTGCTCATCCTACTTGTTAGTGTTTTGGGAAGCCTGAAAAAGGAGTATCTCACAGCACTTCACTGTAGTAATTGCAACACTTCACTGTAGTGCTTAACCATGTAACTTTTACCCTAAAAGCCAAGAAAATGGATCATAAATATATTCTTCTAAAATAGCATTCACCAGGGACAGAACCAGAGAAGATGCAGTGGCATAGCTGCATACCCCCTTTTGGATTTTAACACACCTCAGGAAGCTATGGGGACTTCTTTAAGGTCCCCAAAAGCTTACAAGAATCCTCCCACACTTCCCCTCCATGCTGAGAGGGGAGCTTCATGCTTTCTCTGTTGGTGGGGGAGCCTCGGTGCCATTCCTGCCTGCTCCCGCTGAGCTGTATAGGGCTGGGCTCTGAAGCTTCCCCTGCCCTGGGACAACTGGGTAAACAGGAGCAGTGAGTGGTGAAAAGGGAGGGGTAGGCATGTGCCTCTAAGCATGGAAAGGAAAGGAATTCTTAGCTGCTTTGGGGGTCTTTAAAAATTCCCGGAGGCTCCCACACTGTCTGCCCACATCGGTTGTTGGGGGTGGGGGAGGGAGGAGTTTGGGAGTGGGGGTGCAGCCATCCTTACAGCACGAGTTGCTGCTCCAACACTTCCCCCCCCATGCCAAATCCTGGATCCGCCTCTTGTGTTCACATTTACTAGTTTCTTAAGTTCCATGTACTTGGCAGAATATTGACTAAAATGAAATTAAGGAGAGCGTGCTGGGAATATTAAGTAAGCATCGAGAGATCTAGGCAGTAACAGTATGGACGATGGAAGTTCTTATTCCCACTTGTAGCTCTCACAGAGATATCTTTTCAACTTAGCCTGCGCCCAGCACTCCCAGTAATTAATCTCATTGGGGGATTTATCTACCCCTGTTGGTTTCAAGCAAATAAATCCCATTATAATCCACCACTGATTAAAGAACTATTGATTTTTCACCTCTCTGATTTAGTTCTAAAATCTTACAGCTCCACACTGTAAAGTATCTAATAGGGTTTACTAATCAGGTCCCTTTCTTCCATGCCATTAGGAGTGAGGTAATTTGCTATGTGAATCCTCCTGTTCAATTAACCTGAACTTTTAGGTTCAATGGAAAGCAATTTAAAGTAACCTTGACAATGGTATTTAAAATAACCCAAGAATTACATTCTACTGTTTTTTTCTCCCTACATTGGAATGACTGAACTAGTAGGATTGAAAGCATATTTGGTAAATGAAAAAAAAATGTAACAGGTTGTGATCTAAGATGCACACCCATTTTTATACTGGTTATTAGTATTTGCAAAATTGGGAGTTGGTGAAGAAGAGAAAACTTCATCTTAGCTCACAGTGGGTAGAAAATGCATGGTTTTATATAGTCTTTTCTCCCACCTGTTTCATCATTGCTATCTTTTATACTCCATGCTTTTTTCACTGTGAAGCAGCCTAAGTGCTGTAAATCACCTGGAAGACAGATGTATGTTTTGATGAACTGTCCTTACAGATGGAACAAATACTTCTCTGCTAAAAAGATCAAACTAACCCTGCTGTTTCATAAAGAATAAATAACAGAGAGGTACACTTTGTAGTTAGAACCATCTCTAGTGTAGATGCTTCAAGCTAGGAATTTTTTTTTATCTCTTAGGTGCTATGAATATTTGTTACTTTCTAAATAATACGCCAAAAGTATGAACACCTCCTCAGTACTGAAGTATTCCATATACTGCAGTTGAATGAATTATGTCCTTTGCGTGCCCTCTCCATGTTTCTACTTGTGGGTTGTGCTGACTGATGCAGCTTAGAGAGTGAAATGTTCTCACAGGAATGCTCTTGGAGCATTCACACATATCACTACTCCCTCAAATATGTTGGGGGATCTGCTGCTGCTACTGCAGTTGTTTCCAGCCACAGAAGTAGACAAAAATTAAGTTCTCCATATTCCTTTTTCTCAAAGAAGATAGTGATTCATACTGTGTTTTAGTGTTTAGTGTACTGTAAATGCAGTGGTAATTGCTTTTTAGTTTTTGTTAGTTTTAGCTGTTGGGAATTGGTACCATCTACAGTTATTGTGTAGATTTGAAGTGAGGAAAATATCTTAATTGTGCATCATGTCTGGCAGTTCTTCTGGCACGTTTCCGTGGAGGAGAATGTCTTTTGAGACATCCTGTCTGCAATACCTTCATGCTGGGATCACACAAGGAACATCAGGACACTGGTAAGCTCTCCTGAGCTGGCTTTTAGTGGCAAAGAAGATCTAAGCATTGTAAAGGATCAGAGTGAAAGATGAGAAGATGAGAGGGGCAGTTGGATCCATCTCAATCAGTATGAGAAAGGTGGCAAAAGACATAAAAGGCCTAGGCATCTACTTTTGAAGGGAGTGGATTGTATAGCAATAATACGGATAAAACATAGATTAAAAAAGAGTATGTGTGGTCAACTGCTAGTCATTTAGGTACTTTTTAGTCTGTTAAAGGTGGAGTCTTGGGGCCTTCATTTAGGTACCAGAACAATTTTATCCAACAATGGGAGCATGTACATATGCAAATAATCTGGGATTGACTCTTAAATAAACTGCTCAAGAGTAAAATCTACTGAGCACATGTCTACACATGCACCGATGTGAGAGATTTGCTGCTCCTAGCAGCAGACTGTTTCTGCTCCCTGTAGCCTTGCAATGGGTCCCTGTAGCAGCCAGGGGGAGCTCTAGGTTCCCCCTCAGTGCAAGCCCAGGGGCCAAGAGACAACTGTATCTTGGCAGGGGCTGGAACATTGCTCCCTACCCCTGGAGGCTGCCTGCTGCTGGGGCGAGCTCTGCCAGTGGAGCCTAGGCAGGAACAATGTACCCCTGCCCCAGCAGCAGGGAGCTCCCAGCTCCCACTCCATGGTCATGGACCCAGGCTGGGAGATCCCATGCCATGACCATGGGACTTGGGCTGGGACATAAGGATCTCCCAGTGCCAGCCCCATGACTATGTAGCTAGGAGTGAAGGATTTCCCAGCCCAGCCCAGGCCCCACAACCATGGGAATTGGGCTGATATCCCAGCCCCATGATCAAAGAGCAAGGGCTAGGAGCTCCCTGCTGCTGGGGCAGGGGGACATTGTCTCCACTGGGATCCGGTGGCAGAGCCTGCCCTGGCAACAGGCAGCTCCCAACAGCAGAGAGCAATCTCCTGTCCCCAACTGACTGGGAGCAAATCTCCTTGTGGTCAGACATCTACACATGCACTACTGCACAGTATGTAATCTCAAGTAAATTTGCTACTTGCATTTGCCTGTAGCAAATTTACTCAAGATTGGAGCCAATCATGAGTAGACAGTAAGAGCCTGCACATGTAGACATGAACACTTACTGCTCAGTAATTAGCGCTACTGCACAGTAAAGCATCTTGTGTAGACACACCCAGTGTCACCCTCTTATAATTTCTCTTAAGAGACTTCAGTTTTCTCAGGAGCAGTCTACTTCTTTGACACAGCAGAGAAAAAATGTGAAATGCTGAATGAAAGGCAAGCAGTATTGCATTTCAACATCTAGTTCAAACCACAGACCTCAGATCTGATGGAAAGATTGGTAGGTCAAAACCAGTCTCTATCAATACTGATCCTAATTTAGGCAAATGGATTCCAGAGAAGATAATAGAAAATGTCTACACAGTTCAGTTTGAGCCCGTACTTCCATTCAGACTTCCAGCACTCATCCCTGTTCAGACCCTTCTCACGTGACTAAAAGATCAGTTACAAGTGAGAGATGCCAAGAAAAGAAATTCAAAGGTCAAGGCTATTACTGCAGATATTTCCTCATACCAAAGAAAAGTGAAGGGTTTGGTCCAATTCCAAATCAAAGAAATCTCACTATCTTGACAAGGAAATTCCCTTTCTGTATGCTGGTGCTTCTGTCCGTCATTTTTTGCTTCTCTACCCCAAGTTGATTTGCAGTCCTTTGATTTCAAAGGGTGCTTTTTCATATTTTTACTGAACCATGCCACAGAAAGTATTTTCATTTTATAGTAGGCCAGCAGCTCATCCAGCAAAAATGCTTTTCTTTTGGGCTGTCTGCTGCTCCCAGGAGTTTTACAACATGCCTTTCTATCGTGAGTGCTCATTTAACAAGATGAGACATTTTTGTCCACTCTGAGTGCATTACCATTTTACACAAATTGAAGTCATGCAAGGTACTTTTCAGGAACACCCTAACTTGCCACAGGTGAAGCAAGGGGACAAGGTCACTGTCAACATCCTGCTGCCCCAAGAGTTGTTAAAATATATTGGAGAGATCCAAGGAGGAGGACCATTCCCTCTTGCCAACGCAGGCTGCAGCGGAAGGCAAAAACAAGCAGCCTCTGTCAGTTGCTTAGGAGCAAAGTATCCATCTTCATCTAACCACTGCTGGTGTGCCTTTGATTTTCAGGTGAATCTCTGTGGAGGCAAATGAGTTGAGAGCTTTTAAGAAATCTTACATGATTTCTCTTTGAGGTTGGGGACTGATAATAAAAGTATTTAAATTCTGTCTCAGAAAATCTGCATTATAGGGTGCTCAGGAAGGAAGAACTTTTCTTTCATGTGAAAGATTTTTGAAACTTCAATCTTTTATAATGGTGCTTTACCATTAGTGTGTATAGACAGGCTTTTTCTAGTGCTGGTGGGTCTAGCAGCTTTAGCAGCTTATGTTGCACCTTATTTGAGACTCAGGAAAAGAATCCTGCAAAGTTGACTGTCAATGAACTTCAGACCAAGCACGGGTAGCTTGTAAAAACTGTTAATAGGGGTGTGCAAAGCTTCGGTCACTGATTCAATTCAGAGGAGATTCGGCCCAATTTGGCTGCCGAATCTCCAAATCTGAATCAAATCAGGAGACCCATTAATCTCTCCAAATTGAATCGGAAGTCTCCAAATCAACTCAGATAGATTCGGAGAGATCCGACAGTTCGGTCATAGACACAGCTTTATATGTTTTTTCTACGTACCTTGAGGTACCAGGCATGGCTCATGAACGCTGATATGGAGGGGCAGATGGAGCATCCCGTGGGAGCACAGGGGGGTCCCCCGTGCACTTGGTGGAGGACCCCGCCCCCTGGCTCGGCAGCTTGTGCCTCCTGCATCTGGGGTGGCACCCAGGTCCCTCCGTAGCCAATCGCTGAGCTGGGAAGGGGTCCCCCGCATGCTTAGTGGTGGACCTGGAAGTGAACCAGAAATACTTCTGGGTCTCCTGCCAAGCGCACGGTGTCGCCCCGTGCTCCCATGGGACGCTCCATCCGCCCCACCATCTTGGCACTCAGGAGCTGGGCCCAGTACCTCAAGGTACATAAAAAAAACATATAAAGCTGTGTCTATGGCCGAATCGCTGATTCTCTGAATCAGAATCAAATCTTCAGATTCCGATTTGGCCAAATCAAATCGGGACAGTGATCCAAATCAGCAAATCAAATTGCTGTCCCCTGAATCGGGCCAAATCCAAATCGAATACTGCCCACAACACCCCCCCCAACTGTTAACTATCCCAGGAGATGTACTGCTTTCCTTGACATAGCAGACAGAGTGTGAACGTTCTAAAGAGAGCGTAGCACGCTTCCAGCACCAGCTGGGGAACACTTACCAACTTCCTAACAATGGGAAGCCATTGGAAGTCCCATGAAGAAAGTTTGCATCTAAATATCCTGGAACTTAGAGCAATTTGTCCAGCTCTCAGATCTTTCCCATCTCACATGAATTGAAAGAAGCTAAGGTCCCTGGGGACCTTATAACAGAGATATATTGTTTCATTGAACCGAAGGAGCGGGGCACTCCTGATCAGGCAAAGAAATAGTCAAGGGATTCATGTATCCAAATGACATCTCCCTTGTGGCCAAGAGACATCATTAGCAAGGAATAAAGTGATAAACCATTCCTTCAGCCACTGGGGATTGCTCTAGCTGGCTCTCTTTGCTGCTAGACACAATCTTGAAGTGTCACCTGTTTTACCTAAGAGCAGAAAAGGAAACAGCTTACACATATCAGAAGCTTTTCTCCTGTACTCGGGAGAAGACTTGCCCCATTCTTTCTCCATAACCCAGAAGATAAGATGGGACAAGGCCAAAGTGATTTGAGTTACACAGACCTTCTGTAGCTCTCTAAAGAAGCTTAGACTTTTCTCAGTGTTACTAGATTTCCTGTCCTGAAAGCATGGCAGATTCTGTAGTCTACATCTCACTGCATGAGCTGTAGGAAGCAAAGTCCAGGTGTACACAAGATATTTGGTATACCCTGGAACAGCATCTTCAAGCACACTACACTATTCTGGGCAGGCTGCTTCATAAACAAGAAGCAGTACAATGGCACCCAGGTGATGCTTTGGGGAAAGTGACAGCAGGGTGATCATTAACAGTGCTGAGTGACAGCATGGATCAGGGTGCCAAAACTAATTACCCAGCCTATCATGATAGACACAGCTGCACTATTTCCAGTTTCTGGAGTAAGGCAGCATGCTTGAGAACGCCACTCTAGGGAGTATGGTAAATTTACTGTGTACAGAAGGCCTAAAACAGGGGTAGCCAACCTGTGGCATGCATGCCATGAGTGGTACGGGCAGATTCTGTGTGTGGCATGTAGCAGATTGGGAAAGGGACAGGCAGCACAGTGGCAGAAAGGGCATGGAGCAGAAAACAGAGCAGCAGATAAAAAGGAGGAGCCAAGGGTTCAGGGCCACTTTGTGGTGTGCCTTCCAAAAAAGATTGGTCCCAACTGACCTCAAAGATCTTGAAAGATCTTGCAGCAAGCATTGCTTAACTCTAAAAAAACCAAAAAAGTTGTCAGCTAGAACTTACGTGAGCTGGATTTGTAAAGTGGATGCAAGAATAACTTTCTCTGCCTTTTGTTAGCACCAGTCATTGTTCATTTGAGAACAGTTGGCATACTTTCAACATGCTTCAATCAAAGATCTGCAGGACTGCCACATGGCGATCTGCAAGTATTTCACAAAACATTACTCGTTGAACCTAGTGTCCTAGATCAGCTGCTTGATTTGGCAAGTAGTATATTAGTCTCTGCTTATTTAGGTCCCCATGATAAAAGATGATGGCAATATATAGAAGACAGAAAAAAGAAAAAAAGAGTTACTTAATGTAACCTGAAGTTCGTTGAGATGGACTCTCTATATTCACACTTCCCACCCACCTTCTTCTGTTTCTCAGAGCCCTTATAAAATCAGTCTGAGATTCTGTGGAGACTCAATTCCCTTATAGCCTTACCATCATGGTAGTTTGGAACAGTAAGGGTCTGCCATCAGAGGGGCATGATTGCTTCAAGGACACTGTTCTTAAAAGATTAATCCACCTCAGTTACATTGGTATGGTCTCTGAGTTAGAATATGCCGGGTCCATCTTGAAGAACTCTTAATTTCAGGTAAGTATTCTTCAGCCTTTTGTTTAAAAGGAAACAAATTCTACTGACTTATAATGATGCAGAGAGATTTCCTCTGCTCCAGAGGTACAAATGTAAGCAATTTGGCTGCATACTCTGTATGGGACTGTAACACGGTTCTCCTTCACTTTAGTACTCGAGTAAGAAAGGTTATTACTCAATGCAGCCAAAGTTATTAGACCTGTATGACCAGTAATTTGATCCAGCAGAAAGATCCTCTATTCCTGTTACCGGCTATTTCTGCAAATGCTAAAGTGGAAATATATTTCTTCCCACGGAGCCTTCCAGCTGTTCAGTTTTCAGAGATACATTTCATAACATCAGTGCTTCCACAGCCAAATCTGTTGCAAGAATATGTGGCAGTTCACAGGTTTCAGACATCATGAATATATTATAACGTTTCACTTTGGACCATGTGAGGTAATAAAGCTCACGTCTCATACAATATAGGGATGGCCACAGAATTTCTGAGGGGGCTAAAAAGGAGAGGTCTTGATAGCAAGCAGAGGTTTGTTACAATTGACTCTTCTACCTGTCTGTTACCCTTTTTCTAGGAGTAATCTTAAATACCATGAAGAGAAAAACCACTTCCTGCAGGCTTATTATAATCTTGCTTAGGAGAAGAGAGATAACAGCTGGTTCTGCTGCAATGGGTTCTAAATATGGAGCAAACAACTTTATCTGCATTTCACACTTTGAAACACACTTTGAGCAGTAAGCAAAGCTATGTTTTCTCAGCCCTGCATACAACTAATTGTCTTATTAAGGCAGAAAAGAAGGCTTATCTGATTACCAGGAAGATATTAAGTTGCCCTTTTTACTGGGACAACACCATTTCATATTATCAAAAGAAAACCCCATCCTTGGTGTCAGGCGTATCTACCTCAAACCTGGAGCCTCAACAGAACCTCTGTGATTGTGAAGCAGTTCAAAAGAGTATAGTGGAAAGATGATTACACCCTGTGGTGCAGTGAGGCATTTCCAGTCTAGGGCTAGAGTTTCAAAGTAATATTTTATTTCTTCTTTGTTGTAATATTGTATATAGGTCTCAAACTATAGTATTAATGGCCAGCACAACTAACCCAAAGACATTTCGTCCTGAGTAGATTCTAGGTAACAAATTTGGGGTAAGGAAACAAAATGAAGTGAAGGGTAATGAAAGGTAAAAGCCTGGAAACCACTCTCCAATCAAATGGCTGTAGTTTATTTTGGTTTTACGTTACTCATGGAATCTCTTTTACAATTTGTGCTAAACTATTGCTCTTTGTTTTGCTTTTCCTTTCTACATGGATTTAATGATATTTCATTGCATTTAACTACACTTTTTTCTGAAAGTGGAAAGTTAATATTCAGAGCAGATATTCATGCCTTCTGTCAAAGGCCAGCACAAAGTAGACAGATTCTTCTTCTGCAGCCTCGATATTACCTGCTCTCTCTTTTTTAAGGAAAGAATCAATTCTTGTATTGATTCCTCAACTTGCAAACTCTTGAATAATTTCTGATATTAATGTTAGGCAATAATTGTGGCTCAGTACAGGCATTCAAGAAGGCTGAAATGGAAGCGCTCTAACTTTTAAGCTTTACTCTAAGTGTCCAAGGTTACGTCCAGACCAAATACAACGAACATTAGCAATTCTGTGGGGCAAGGCTTGGAGCCAGTCTGCTCAGGTTAAGCCCAGCAGGAAGGGGGGCTCTCACACACCTCCCAAATTGCCCTGCAGGCTCCCTGGGCTGTCAAAGACTCCTGAGCAAATCTGAGTGGCTGATACAACCACTGTTTGGCTGCTGGGCACGAGCCACCACACCACCAAGCCCCTGTTGTTATGACACATTGGTTCTGTGTGTGCGTGCATGCACTTGGGTTCCATGTGTGCATGTGTGTGTTTGTCCTGAATACCTGGGTTCTGTGTGTGCATGGGTGTGCACAAGGGTCCTGGATGCCTGGGTTGCATGTGTGCATGTGCATGAGTGTGCACACATGTCTTGTATGCCTGGGTTTTGTGTGTGTATCATCTGGGTTCCATGTGTATGCATGTGCACCCCAGACACCTAGGTTGTGTGTGTGTGTGTGTGTGTGTGTGTATGTGTGTGCGTGCATGCGTGCCCTGGGTGCCTGGGTTCTGTGAGTGTGTGGATGTGTATGTGTGTGCACATGCCCTGGATGCCTGGATTCTGTGTGTGTATGTGTGTTTGTGGGACACCTGTGTTCTGTTTGTGTGTGTACATGTGTGTGTGTGTGTAACAGGACACTGGGAGGTGCCTGCTCATTTAAGAAAGCAAGCAGCCTGATAAATTGCTTACAGGTGGCAGAGAGGAGCTAATGAGGGGCTCAACTGACTGAAGACAGCTCAGACTGGAACTATATATGCCCAGAGTCTACACCCGTCACTAGTCTCTTCCCAGCCACCCTGCAGGGAGGAGCTGCTAGCTGCAAGGCAGCTGTGTCGTATTGATGGTACCTGGTTTCTGGTGTGTCACAGGGGAACTGCAGAGAAAAGACCCCGAGGGGCCAAGGGAGAACCCCGGGACCCTAAACACAACAAGGAAGGCGAGGGAAGGAAAAGAGCAATGGAGATTCCCTTACCTGCAGCTGACGACGCAGCAAGACCGGAAGAGGCAGCGGGACCCGCATGGCTGATTAGCCACATCTTTTTGAAACTGTGGCCAGCTGTGGGGAATAATGAGCAGAGCCGGTGCGGGAAAATAAAAGGCAGCCCAGGTGAAGGAGAAGGGGGGAGAGCCAGAGAGGAGCCGCCAGAGGAGGTGCCCTTGGATCCCCGATTGGAGGCGAGGAGAATCCAGATGACCCTCCATGAGACAAGAGGCTGCACCTGAAGCTGTCGGAGGGAAGACACCAGCGGTGAGGTGGCGGATGCTCTCATCCTTGGCAACGGAGCCAAGGGAGAAAATCCACAGACTCCAAAGGAAGAAGCCAACAGTAGAGATGGCTCCGAAGAGAGGGTAACGGGAATCAACCCAGCAGTCCAGGTGGGATCGGCTCGGGTTTGGGAAGGCTCCCAGAGTCCACCCCGGCGGGGGACAGAGAGCCTAAGCGGTGGGAAGGGCTTATGAAACAAGCTCATACCAGTCTGAGCCGCTTGGCGAGGGACAGAGTGGGGTTGAATCAGAGGGACCCACAGTAGCCCAATTCGTCATTAAAGAGGGATATCGGCCGGACAGAGTAGGGTTGAATTGTGGGGGGGGGGGGGTTTGCAGTGGTCCCATCCGGCACTCAGGAGGGATATTAGCCAGACAGAGGGGTGCCTTGTACAGGGCTGATAGGGAGAGGAATTCTCCAGGCCAGGGAGCCCATTTTTGGTTTGAGGCCAGGGATTTTACTGGTAGTGCTTTTCTTAATATCACTGTTCTGTTTCCCACTTTTGGAGGGGTAGGAAGGAAGGCCGGAGAGGGTCTCATACTCAGCTCGAGTCAGGGTCAGGGTAGAGCCTTATATCTGCAGGAGACTGCCTATTACATCAAGAGGCGAGGGTCGGGCCTGGAGACATCAGCAACTTGGCGAGGCTGGGTATCAGGGCGAGGTGTAGGGGAGGTTGGAGCCTCGCAGAAGACCATCGCCCCAGGATTCCTGACTTCGGATATGCCCTGGCAGTCGACCCCCCACCACTGAAATAACGAACAAAGTCATGGCAGGCGAGATTGGGGTGAAGACTACCCCGGGGCGATACATCCAGGTGGTACAACCTACAGGATGGAGCGGCGAGCGATCTTACACACCCAAAGCCGGGCAGCATGGGACCGGATGTTTGAAGCCCATTGGGTGCATGGTGGAGAACTCTGCAGACCTGGGAACTGAGGCAGGTTTCCTGGGTTATGAAAAAGCAAGCTCTTACAGGCATGCGCGCTTGGTTTTGTTAACTTCAGAAGGTTGAGGCACCCACTAGATGGTCCAAGAGATCGAGAGGGCCGAGTATATAGGTTAAGGAATAGCCCCAGGTGGGAAGTTATGCCCGCGAGAAGCTGAAGCAAATGTCCTCTTAAAGGGGCAGAGAGAGCTATTTCCGCTGTTGTTGTGTTTCTGTTATAGCCCAGAGGCTTACAGTTTTGTTACCATTTACACCAGTGGTTTGGGCTGTTACTATAATGGGTGGTTTGGGAGGTCCCATTAGTCCCTGTATAGCAAACAATTGCCTTGAGCCCTAATCAGGGGCAGGTTTAAGGCCTGAGCTATTGTTGAGTCCAGTGAGGGGGCAATGCAAGATTACAGCATAGATGAGGGCCAGGGGCCCAGTGCCCGGGAGGGACATGTTGAGACATGGAGCTAGGGGCCCAGCACCAGAGAAGCACAGTCATGGTGGGTCAGGAGCCTAGCAGACAGAGGCCAGAGGCTTGGAGACTAAAGACAATAGAATGAAGCTAGTGTCTCAAAGCCAGGTCTGACAAAGAGTCTAGGAAGAAAGGTCTAGCGAGAGCAAAAGGGGTGGAAGCTGGGGAGGCCAAGGCCCCAGCACAGGGGACAACATCACTGTAACACCTGTGAGGCTTGGGGCGTGGTATAGGGGAGGAAAAGGAGCCATGCAACTCACCCCTCAGGCTACAGGGGCCTACAGGGCCTAGTTAAGCCTAGAGGGAAACTATTAGGATTGGGGCTCACTCTGAGGCCTGCTGATAGCCTCCTTTAATCACTCTTTAATAGTAAGGTCAAGGCAAGGTGGGCAAGTGAACTAAAGGGAGAGGCCATAGAGTCTGAGCTGGACAGTAGCTGCAGTTCCACTAGGAGGTGTCACAGCTGCTCCAGTGGGTTTGCGACGTGTTACAATGTGCATGCATGCATGCAGGCCATGCATGCCTGGGTTGCATGTGTGTTTGTGTTCTGTCTGTCCCAGATGCCTGTATTCCCCTATTCGAATGTTGGTGGCCCCAGCCCCGCACAGAAGGAGGCTGTCCAGATCCATGAAACCCTAGCACGGAGCTGGAGGCCTTTGAGTGCCCCTGCATTGGCACTAGGCTATGGGTCTCCAGCCCCAGGCTCCTCTGGCTCTGCATCCCAGGCAGTGCTGCCCATAACCCAGTCTGCCCAAGTACCATCCCCTTTCCCCTCTCCTTTCCCACCCTTGCCCCCAGGGGCACACATCAGGGTGTGCAGGAATGCGGTATGAGGGAGAGACATGCTTTGCTTTAAACTGTTGTGGTCACCAAACTTTAACTTGTGTTTAATAAGGAAAACCTGTTGAATATTGCCCATGTCTCAATGTGGTCCCCCCTTCCAATTAACATGAAACAGCAAACGTTTGGAGGGAGCAGAGAGGGTTGAAAAAGGGGCAACAGAGCCTAAAAGAGGGTTTGGGGTCAGGGGTAAGGCCACTGACCCAAGAATTCAAAAAACATGAAACCTTGGAGGGGAGGCACGGGGTAAGGGGGGTTTTGACCTGGTACAATACTTTCAGGAGTTTGAAGTCAAGACCAGGGACTTTTCTATGTAGGAGCTGGAGAGCTGTGTGATTCCATGACCTAATGTCTGAGGGGGAGGGGGTCTGGAATCATCACTGGGGCCATGTCACCCCCTTTGATGGACACATGGCCTTCACCACGCCTGAGGGTCATGTCAGGCAGCTGACCCAAGTCAGGGACTGCCTATCTCCCCAAGGCTGTGCCACTGCTCTGAAGTAGGACCTGGGCCAGGAGTGGGACCACAGGGAGCAGAAGAGCTCCCATGGTGCAGCGGGGGGAGGGGAGGGAGGGGATGGACAAGCTGGGCCCACTAGGCTCTACTGGCAGAAGCTGCCCCAGTGACCAACTTTTTATTTCATTTTTTTTTAGGGTTTTTTTTATTTTTAAGGAAAAAATGTTCATGTTCCAAGTCAAATCATCCAAAACAATTCCAAATCTATGAGTCATTCAAGAACCATATGTGGCCCTACTACCAGCAAACATCCTCTTCCCCGCCCCACTTTCTGAGCATAGTTTCATAGTAGCTAGAGTCGGAAGGGACCTAGGTAGATCATCTAGTCTGACCCCCTGCCTTGGCAGGAAAGAGCACCGGGGTCAGATGACCCCGGCAAGGTGCTCATCTAACTTCCTTTTAAAAATCCCCAGGCTAGGAGCCTGCACCACTTCCCCTGGAAGCCGGTTCCAGGCCCTAGCTGCCCTGACTGTGAAGTAGCGCCTCCTAATATCTAATCTAAACCTACCCTCCACCAGCTTGTGACCGTTATTCCTGGTCACTCCTGGCAGCACACGGGGGAACAGGGACTCCCCCAATACCTGCTGATCCCCCCTGACTAGTTTGTAGCAGGCCACAAGGTCCCCCCTTAACCTTCTCTTGTGGAGGCTAAACAGGTTCAGGTCCCGTAGCCTCTCCTCATAAGGCCTGCCCTGCTGACCCCTGATCATACGAGTGGCCCTCCTCTGGACTCTTTCCATATCGTCCACGTCCCTCTTGAAGTGTGGCGCCCAGAACTGGATGCAGTACTCCAGCTGCGGCCTGACCAGTGCCGCATAGAGGGGGAGGATCACCTCCCTGGACCTGCTCGAGATGCATCTGTGGATGCATGACAGGGTACGGTTGGCCTTCTTGACTGCCTCCCCACGCTGCCGGCCCATGTTCATCGTGGAGTCAATGACGACTCCAAGATCCTTTTCCGTCTCCATGCTGGCAAGAGGGGAGTTCCCCAACCTGTAAGTGTGGTGCCGGTTCTTCCTCCCCATGTGCAACACCTTGCACTTATCAGTGTTAAACCCCATCCTATTCTCATCCGCCCACCGTTGCAACCTGTCAAGGTCAGCTTGTAGCCTATTGCACCCTTCTAGTGCACCCACATCCCCCCACATCTTAGTGTCATCAGCAAACTTGAACATGGTGCTTTCTACCCCCTCATCCAAGTCACTGATGAAGATGTTGAACAGTGCGGGCCCGAGGACCGAGCCCTGCGGAACCCCACTGCCCACGTCCTTCCAGGTCGAGAAGAACCCATCCACTACCACCCTCTGGGTGCGGCCCTCCAACCAGTTAGTGACCCATTTGACTGTGTGGGCATTGACACCACAGTCTCCCAGCTTTTTGATGAGGACAGGGTGAGAGACAGAGGACAGGGTGAGAGACCCCTTTGGGACTGGCTTAGAACTACTTGGAATGACCACCAGCACTCAGGGATAGCGATTTGGGTCTGGAAGGAGGGTGGTGTCCCTGATGCCACCAACATTGGATCTTGGGCAGCCCAGGGATGCTCCATTTGCCCACCACTGCTCCCCAGAGCAAGGCCTGCTGGACACCTTCCTGCCTCCTTGGACCATGGGTCAGTGGCTCCTACATACCACATCTCCTATCCCAGCTTCCCCTTACCCCCCTGCATCTCCCAGTCAAGGCATGGTGGAGAGTGTTCCCTCTCAGCCACCATCCTGGGGTACCCCCTTCCCCCTTAAGACCCCTTTTCCTGTCCCCCAGGGAAGAGTTCCTGGAGTGGGCCTTGGCAGGGCCATGCAACTCACTAGCCCAAGTATAAGCATCCTGTGACCTGTCCGTTTCCCCCATACACATCCAGATTCCTTCCTTGTCCTGGTCTCACAACCTGTGGCCCAGGAGCCTACGATGTGCGTCCAGACCTCAGAGGCTGTGACTGGAGCTTGTAAACTTGCTTCTTTATTTCACTGGTGCCTCATACAGACATCTTTCCTGCACTCTACAGATCTTCAGCAGCCAGTTCTAAACCAATCATGCCATCTGTCATGAGATGGTTTTCTGCACCAGACAAGGGGAGGTATTGCTTAGTTTTCAGGAGTTGCGGTGTGGAAGCAGATCCAGGGCCAGGATGAGGCCACAATTGGAGGAGGTGCTAGGGAGTTGCCCTGATGGGTCAATAAGTGAGTGCCTGTGCTGTGAGAATCTGAATTAACCAGTGCTCATTGCACTTCACCCATGGACCAGGGAGAAGGAAAAAGAGTATTGTTGGACCTCTTGCCAACTTGTCCAGGTACACAGCCCAGAAGTCACCCTGGCAGTGAGAGTTGAGGAGCTAAGATAACAGTCCCACACAGGAATTCTTCCATCACATGTGTCCCTTCCCTGGAGTGGGAGAGAGGTCTAGGAGTTTTTTGACAAGAAGTGATCTTTTTCTCCTTCCTGCTGTACCATGACTGCAGTGGTTGTCAGACATAGCTGTGTTCTATGTCCTGTCCCTGACCTGGGGGTTTTCTCTGCCAAAACTGTTGCTTATACATTTGCCTGCTGAGCTCAATAAATGCTATCCATGCCTTTCTGTGAATGCTTTTGGGAGTGGGGGAGCTGTTTACACCTAAGTGCTTGAGGTATCTGTGCTTAGACTCTAGTCTCCCATGAGGCATATCATAGCCCTGGGAGAAATAGCAAGGGTCTGCCAATTGTGCAGGTTTATGATCCCATTGACTAGGAAATTCTCTCTTAAGCACTCAAGAGTGGAGGCAGGGAAAACTGGTGCCTTGGCTGGGATCCAGGCCTTCAGCAAGGGAGCCAGTGCAAACCTTACTATCATGGAACAGCCGGCCCCTGTGTGGGGAACAGTATCCTGGAGCCTCCCTGTGCCTCCTCCTCCTCTGGCAGGGTCCATTGCAGGCATCTCCTCTGGAACACTCCAGGTCCTGTGGATGTGGGGGATGTCAACTGCCTTGTTCCTGGCAAGGAAGCAGCACAGGTCTTTGTAAAATGGCATACTCTGCCTCTGGTCCACAGGCTGCTTTCTAGCATCAAGCAGGTGGAAATATTGCCTATTCATCAATGTGGTCTTGGTGAGACAGCACAACCAGCATTTGTTGTGCCCCTCTGCGTGCATCTGCTGGGCAATGTGTTTGAAGACATCTCTGATGGATGTGCTGGATGTTTTCCTTGCCCCAGATGGCGATGAGATCCTTTATTTCCCCCAACTCCCAGTTGCATACCTGGTTTTGGCTCATGGCAGTGGATGTGGTGGTACAGATTCATTGATTACAGAAATATGCTACCAGCAATCTCCGGAATCAGGGAACCCAAGGTTTCCCTGCTTCCAGTGATGCACCCTGGAAATTGCTAGGGACATATCTGTGGAAGCAGGGAAATCTAAGCAGGTGCTCCCAGGGCTTGAGAGGAGCTGAGCCTGTGGAGGAATTGCTGGAGTGTTCAGGTTTGGGGTCCCTCAAGCCTCAGTCCTGCATGGGGCAATGGAAGAGTGTGGGCAGCTCCAGCTGCCCACAGTCTCCCACCATAATACAAATAGATGACACAGTAAGGTGTCCTGGCCCTGTTGTGATGTGACAAAAGGTATGGACATCTATTTGCTGCTACTTTGTGCCTCCATAAAAAATATTATAGTGGCACAAAGGCAACAGAAAGTAGCATCTGTTTTCATCCTAAGATATGCCATGTTGGGAGAAAACGATCTCCTGTATAACAAGAAAGTCTCCAGTAGGAAAAAGGTGAACTAAAACAGAATTTGGTTAACACAGTGGAATGTAAGTTCTATTATTAGTCTTTAAAAATAGGCCTTACATTATTACAAAATATCATCTCACAAAAAATACGTATTATGTATTGTGTTATGGTTGGAAGCTATGAATTGTTCTGTGTTGCTTCCAATTACATTACTTGCTTTTTATGCATATATTTAAAAATGTAATAATTATAAGTAAAGAAAATAAATATAGTCTTTAACAGAAAAATATAAGCAACTTTTTTATAGAAAATTGGAAAAGAGCTCTTTAACTGTGATGGATAAAATAAATCTTTGCTGGTTTCATAGCATCCTGAGTCACGTCTTTCTGTTATTTGTCAAGCTTACGCATCAGTTTAATAATTTGTTTTAACTGTGGCTTGGCTAGTTTCATTAGTCTTACAGTTAGCTGGAAGCAAACTTCAGAACCACCATATGGGAAAGATTGGAACCTAATATTTCAATAGGAATTTTTCTCAGGCTACTTGTTGAAATGTATCTTGCCGTTTTATTTATTTATTTATTTTTATTAATTATTTCTGACCAAAGAACAGTTGCGGTTTGTGCAGAACTGACAGAAGTTCCATCAGTAACAAAATCCAGGCTGGAAAATGCTTTGAAAGTGGGTGACCTACAGGCTTATCCATGAAAGCTGATTGACCCTTACCATTAAAACTTGTGAGTGATTGATAATGATGCCTATTGATGAGAAACATTAGAATTCAGTCCCTTGGGCATCAGTATTTTGATTGGATATACCGCTCAGTATCTGGAGTTGACAGAATCTACTGGTAAATTTCCTACACATGGTATGCAAATATTTATATTTTAATTCAACCAGTGTGTTGTATTATAAGAAATGTCACAAGCATGGTATTATAAATTAGCAATTCTCTTGTGTAGAAAAACAGGACACATAATGAATTTAAAGACTGACTCTCTGTATGAGCATTCTCAGTGACTGCATCTTTGCCCTGCCATAAGCTGTAGTATCTGGACCAACAACATCCTTGGATCTGGATACACTTGAGAAAATAAGCTTGATTAGGAATGGCTATTTGAGGCGGGGTGGGTATTAAGATTCATTAATGTTTTTTCTTGTTCTCTTGAATTTTTCTTCATCATCTAAATTGGGGTGGCCACACTGTGGCACTGCATGCCACATGTGGCACTGATAGTCTTTGTGCACTGCACAGTAGATATGGGAACGGACAAGCAGCGCAGTGGCAGAGGGCACTTGTACACGTGATGATGTGGGCATGTACATGTGACAAAAAGAGATGAGACATCACCATTTGATTAGCATAATAGTGTCACCATGTACACATGCATGAAGTTTTTTCTTGTCAAATTTTTTTTGTGTGGCAACTTAGATCACCTCCAGTATATTTTAGTTTAGTCGTGGCAAATTGTCCCATTGTAGACAAAAAAAAATCTGTCAAGTACATATCCGGGAAGTCAGCAGGAGGTTGGCTGGGTGCATTCTTGGCTGGAGAAGGCAGCAGGAACAGTGCACAGGGCACTGGAAACCTGGGTGGGCTCACAGAAGCTTGGGCTTGGGGAGCTTCCAGCGCTGCTTGCACTATTCCCGCCACCATCTCCAGCCAGCGGCACATCCAGCTGTTCTCATGCTGCCTTTCTGCTTTGCCCCAGGGGCAAACGAAGCCATTTCTGAGCAATCCCAGGCACTGCGAAGGTGGCAGGGACAGTGCACGGGGCACTGGAAGCCCGCCAAGCTCAAGCTTCCCCGAAAACACCTGGGCTTCCAGCAGTCTGTGCACTGTTGGATTGTGAGCTGAGGCAGCACACACACAGCTAGCACCCTGCCCAGGCAGCCCCAGGGGGCACTGCCATGGCAAAGGGAAGACCGGGCCCTCCTGCAGCCCGGGGACCGCATGACCTGGTGGCAGTTTGCACAGGCAGGATCTGCCAAGAAAAAAAAAAAAGCAGTGAGGGGCCAGATCCATTTTCTTTTTCTTGCAGAGCCTACCTGCCTCTACCATGGCTGGGGGTGAGCTGTCAGTGGCTCCTGAGCTTCACGGTGTCCCCGGACCTTTCCTCCATGGCAGTTTGCCTGCCCCTCCCCCTACCCCCCAGGATGCCTAGGCAGGCTGCTAGCAGACAGGCACTGCCCAGGTGGGCTGCTAGTGGGTGGGTGCTGCCCAGGGGTTGCAACCTCTGCAGAGGGAAGGACTGGGGCCCCCCATAGCTCAGGACCTGCCAGCAGCTCACACCCCAGCCACAGGAAGGGTGAGCAGGCTCCACAAAAAATAAAAAGAATCAGGCCCCTTGCTGATTTTTTTTTTCTGGCAGAGACTGCATACAGCCGAGGGAATGAGCTGCTGGCAGGCTATCACTGTTCCATAACAGTGACAGAAGCTCCTAAATTGAAATGGTGAGTTTTTAACTGCCACAATTAAAAACCCACCAAAGAAAAACCCACTATTTTCAGTTTAGGAGAACTAAACCCCCACCGGTGTACAAGCACCCAGATAGAGCAGGAAATAGAAAACAAAGTAGCACATTGGGTGGCGTGCACAAGGAAGGAATCAGAAAGCAGAGCAGAAATTCACTCTGGGATCACAGGACTAGGAGCCGAAAGAAGCACAGAAAATCGGGCAGGGGAAGGGGTTCAGAATGGCACTTGGGGAGGGTGCAAGGCTAATTTGTGGCACACCTGCCCCTGGTCTAGATAAAGCCTTTTCTCATCTTTCCCTTCCTGGAGGCAATGAAGCTTTGGAACAAATGTATTGCTCCATAAAAGACCAGTGGTTATTAGGGGTGCTAGGCACCCATGTAAAGTGATTTTACTGCAGTTAAAGGGAGGTAGAAGTGACCAGAAATAGCCTTGATACATGACTCAGATGAATTAATTGTCCTTCTCAGTCTTAGAAGTGTAGGAAATAGGATCATAGAAAAGGCTGGAAAGGACCTCAGGAGGTCATCTAAGCCAACACCCTGTTCAGGGTAGGACCATCCCTATCCAAACCATTCCATAAACATGCTTGTCTAAACTGTTCCTAGAACTATACAATAACCTTGTCACTCAACTGCAAAGTACATTGCCCCAAATCCCCAAGAACACCCTAACTTGCCACAAGTGAAGCAAAGGAATGAGGGCACTGTCAATGTCCTCCTGCCCCAAGTGTTGTTAAAATACTTTAGAGGGATCCTAGGAAAAAGAACACCCTTTCTCCTCCCTCCCCACCATCCAGCTACAGAAGAAGGCAAATACAAGCAGCCTTTCTTTAATTGTTTAGAAGTGAAGCATCCATGCTTATCTAACCACTGCTTGTGTTCCTTTGATTTTCAGGTGAGTCTTTGTGGATACAAAAGATATGAGAGGTTTTTAGGAGATGGTATCAAAGCTGCATTTTTTTATGATATTTTTGTGGCCTCCTTTTTTCAGCTGCAATTTGAGGGCTGGAGAAAATAGAGATTATCCATCAACCACTTTCAGGGTAGTCAGGCTTCTAGGCAGCAACTAGTTAAGTATCTTGGTGGTAACAGTGCCAGATACTCTGTACTGTTCAAGCTGTTGGGAAAGGATGCATGGGAGCATTGTGGAGCTATGCTGAGAGGAGTAATTGTACCATTGCAGCTGTCAGCCTTGATTTCCCTGTCTCCATGATACAGCAATGGTACCATAATGGGGTTGACAATACGCAGGCATCACCTGAGCTTAACCTGGCTACATCTATGTTGATTATTTTTTCTGTATATCTTCTGCTACTTTTGTAGCAGTGGTGGGAACACTAGTGTAGACCAGCCTCTTCAGCCTTTTATTTTACTGTTCTCAAATCCTACTGTGAGCAAAGTTGGACTAATCAGAGTTTAAGACCCCATGGTGGATCTGTACTTGCACTGACACCAGAGATGGAGATTCCCCAGCTAAAGATATCCAGAATAATTAGCATAGATGAGCCTCATACATGATGGCTTGTAAGTAGTGTCTGCACCTACCTTTCCATTTTCAAGCAATTTTATGTAAGGACATGCTGGGTGCATCTACAGGAGATGTGTTAATGTGCATTAGCTTAATTTAATTTATATTGAGGGCGTGCATCTACACATGCATACCCTTAATGTGCATTAAAAATGGCGAATTTAGGCTAATCATGCCTAAATTTGATACCTGCAAATGCATCTCCTCTCCAGGGAATGCCCCTGGCTGCGCGCCAGCCCACCACACACCATGGACCACGGACAGCACACACAGCCCAGAGCCATCACTGATGGGGAGACCTGTGCTGAGCTACCAGCCTTGCCATTCCCAGATGCATAGTAAGTCCTGAACTGGAAAGGGCCCTCCCAGTCCCTGGCCTTGCCCCTGCCCCTGCCCCTGTCCTTGCCCTGGTCCTTGCCCTCACTCCCTGCCTGGCCCACCTGCAGTCCCCTGGCCCTGGGTCCCCTGTCCCCCCACCCCCACAGTACACAGACAGACAGTTCAGAACTTTATTGAGCAGCCTGCGTCCCCACAGCTGGGTGGGCACAGACCTCTTACACCGAGGAAGGCATTGATGCCAATGGTAATGTCCTCGGCAGTGGGGGCAGGGATGTGTGGCAGTAGCAGAGGTTGCAGGGCAGCCTGGGATTGCTCACTGCACTGTCATAGCTCAGGATCCCAAACCAGGAGTGCAGGTGTGCTCGGGGCACCAGCAGGATCATCAGCAGCAGGGTGTAGTGGCTTGTGCACCCCTCAGCCTGGAAGAACAGCTCATTGTGCACCACCCAGAGTGCACACAGCAGGGGCATGCTTGGGGCACAGTGGTGGCACAGGCAGGGTCCAGCCCCAGGGTGCCTCTCCCAAAAGGACCCCTGTAGGGAGGGCAGGGGTGCAATCAGCCCCTTGCCTCAGTTGTCTGGGAGGCCCCTGTGCACTGAGCCTGGGTGCTGTGGGCTGGGCAGCAATGCAGCACAGCGGTTGGCCTGGGGGGGAGGCAGGCTGCCTGTGGCCAGTATCCAGAGGGCTGCCAGCCCCCGCGGGCACAAGGAGGGACAGGGGACTCAACTGGTGTCTGCCAGGGCCCAAGTCTGCTGTTTACCTTAGTCCCTGGGCACCTGTACATGGCTGACCCCCAAACTGAGGCTAGGCACCACACAGCCTCTGATGCAGAGCATCTTATCTCTGAAATGTTGCAAACTCACACAAAAGCCTTCTGTCTCTTCCCTCTGCAGGCCGAACATGTGGAAATGGGGGAGAGCCCAACAGACCCAGCAGGGATGCTGCTTCAGAGTCACCACCAACCACCACTGGAGCAGTCTGGATGTGCCAGTGGTGCACCAGAAACTGGACCCTGCTGCCGTAGTGGCTGGTGGCAGTGTCAGACAAGTGGGAGTTGCGGGAGCAGGTGCGAGACCAAGCATGGTGGCAGAAGATATCGTCCAAGTGGAGGCACAGGACCGGGTATGGTGGGACCAACAGGCCTGCATGTTGACCCTGGAGTGGGAGCATCTGAAGCAGTTCCATCACCAGGGGGATGCTGACCGCTGGGCCATGGAGACCTGACATATACATGTCCCCCACTGCCTGGCCTATTGGTTATGCCCACTGCCCTGCAGCAGGCCCCCACTTGCAGCCCTTTGAGGCGTTCCCCACTAGGGCAAAATTAGACCTCTGGATATGCGAGTGACCCCAATGGCTGCTGCTACTGCTGGTGAGTGCGGGGCTTTTTTTTTTTTTAAGTGCTGGGATGCTGGGTCTGGGTGGAGCAGCCATGGTGGGGTCAGGGGATACAGGCGTGGGTGGGGCCTGGTGAGGCAGCCATTGGGGCTGCAGGAGCCAGTGGGGGGTAGGGCTGGGCGGGGCAGCACTCTGGGTGGCTGGGGGAGCAAGTGAGGGTAGGGTACATGAGCCTTCAGGGGAGGGTGGTAGCTCCTGTAGGGGCCATGTGGCCCGAGTTGGGGGGGGGCTGTGGCCCCTGTTGGGGAGTCTGTAGCCCTGTGAGGGGGACATCTGTGAGCTTTGCAGGTGGTCTGCACCCTGAAGGGGCAGGGGACCCACCCCTCCTGAGCATCGCCCCCGCACAGTTCTCCCACAATCCACCCACATCTACCCACACACCCCATGCCACCTCACATCCCTTCACAGCCACCCATATCCTCCCATCCTTCTTTCCACCCCACTCCTGCAAACCCCACATCCCTCCATCACACACCCTGCGTGCCCACTTGCCAGATAGGATGAGACCTGCTGGCAGGTGCTGTGGCTGCAGGGGCAGCTGTCCCCACATTCTGGTTAGTAAAGGGGTCAGGAAGAGCTCTAACTGCTCTATGGTAAGAAAACCAAAGGCAAACAGCAAAACATATAGGTATTTAGAATTCATTTTATTATGAATATAGAGATACTGGTAGGCTTCCAAATTGCTTTAGCACGATAGATAGATCAATAAAACATTGCGCAACTGATGGCTGTCTGTCTGTCTCTTGCTCTCTCTATATATATAGTGGTCTTTTGTTTTAATTGTGGAGGAACATGGATTTTGGGGTATTTTACAGAGTGACTTTGGGATTTTTTTATCAGGGATTTTTCAGTTTTCAAATAGGGAATACAAGAATTCCTGCTAGGGAGGCAAGTGGCAGGACACAGGCAGAGGAGCCTGCTCAGAGCTGGTACCTTGGACCCAGCTGGAGGTGGCTGACCTCCGGGCCAACTGCACCACACCAAAGTGCATGTCCAGGCACGTGCATGCACTGAGGCAAAAAGCCCTGGCTCAAGTTTGCATTACTTCTGTTTGAGCTGCTGCAAGTCCATGTGCCTGCATGTGTGGATGCGCTCAAGCTCACTAACTTTTGTCCCAAATCCCTGCATATGTAGACACCTGCCAAAAATCACTTAATGTGGATTAGCTTAATGAGAATTAAATTTAGTCGTGCTTATTTGAACATGTAGACTCGCCTGCTGTGTACTTTCAGTACTCTTTGAAGATGCAATTGCAAGAATATTGCAGCTAAAACCCAAGATCTATGGTTTATTTCAAAATGCTGCTGATATTATTAGATTAAATTAAAATTGCCAAGTATTTTATTCAATGACCCTTTTAAAATAGCAGCACTAAATGGTCATCTGCTTTTTCATACTGCTTACACTTTTTAACTCAAAACTTTTTATTAGCATTAAATGACTTTTCCTATTGGTTTGGAATTGCTTTCTTCATCGAGTAATGTAACAGGGTTTCAAATTTCATTTAATTCTTTTTTTCTTTATTTAAAATGATCATGGAGATGTGTTTGAATACAAGGATTCAATTCCACAGAGGAGATTGGCTGATCTTACACCCGGAGAGCACAATTTAAGAAGTACATTAACTATTTTAGAGCTCTGAAGGCTGAGCTGTATGCTCAGTATTCACTATAGGACCAGAAATAGCTGCAATAATGATAGATATATCTTTTAACAGACTGCCTCACTTCCATTTATTACACATGCATATAGTGTTTTAATGGAAGCAATGATTCATTATATCAGAAATTGTTGACCTACAGTCTACAGGCCAGATGTAGCCGGCAGAGTATTTGAGCCTATAGCGGCTGCAGGGATTTGTAGCATGTGGCAGTGGGGTACCACAGTGGGGTGCTGTGTTCTGCCTTTACCTTTCCCTCCCTGCTCTCATCCTCTGCTTATTGTCGCCACTAAATTTGTCCCTCTGCATGGTCATTAGCCACAAGAATCCTCAGCGCTTCATGGTGGCTCTAAGCAGAGGCTGCACAGCATTCACGAGACAGAGAGAACAGGGAGAGTTTCTGGCAGCAGAAAAAAGATCAATGGACCATGGCAGTGGCTAGGTCACAAGCACCAGCCTTCCATCCACAAAAGTTGCCAGCCTCCTGCATCCGACAAGTAAAACAGGAAGAAAATATGCATTGTGCTGAAAAGAAGAAAGACAATGTAGCTTATGATAGGTGTGTTGCATGTCTAAAAAAGTATCATAATGGTTTCTGCAAGTATGAAATGAGATTGGATGTGTATATTTACTATAAGGGAAGATTTGAGAGTATGAATAAAACATTAGATGAGGTATGCTAGAGTGTACTCATGCACAGAAAGGAATTACATCATTTTGCTGCTAGTAAACTTGTACTTCTGTGACCTAATTCTGTTTTTGTTGCTATAAAATCTCAAATGGATGCTATGATTGAGAGTACCATTAGTATGCTTTCTAGGATTTCTGTTAAATATATAAAGATTTGTCTAAGTTATACTCACAGTCCTTGGCACAGGGAATCGATTCAAAAGATTTGAAGTATAGGCCTCTGACCCTTTGTTAAAGGACAAGTTTCTGTGTTGGAGCTGTCCTACATGATGCCTTGTTTCTATGCTAGTTATACTGCAGGTGCTGGGTCTCTGGTTCTGAGATCTGGGGGTTCTCTACCATTGCAGAGTATCACATCCATCCAGCCAAGCAGTTGTGAAGTATCACATGGAACTATGAGAAATAGGCCATACAGAACAAATGTCCCTCAACTTCACTTCTACAACGGGGCCAGCAGTCTGGTCCCTTGTAGGAACAGTTTTTCTATTTTATATCCAAATGATGTAGGAGTCAAAATTTGTCAATGTATTTATAGTAGCTTAAGGCCCACTTTACACGTTGCAGGTGTTACATGATTAACTGAGACCAGTGACATATGCAAAGTACCAAACACCATAAAAAGGTCCAACCAGCTGTTAAGGTTAGGATGCCTGTACATGAACATGGAGGCTGCTCTGACACGCTGTAATTACAGTGTGTTGGAGCAGATTCAATTAATCAAGTCAGCTGGAGCGTGGTAATTACCGTGCACCCATAGCCTCCTGTGTCTTGTGCACTAGCGTCCCTTGCCCATTTCCAAATGGGGGGGAGGGTTGCTTAAACTGAAGCTTGTTGAACAAGCTTTAGTTCAAGCACCCCTGCTGCCATTTTGAAGTGTAGGACTGCTGATATATGAGATATTGCAATGCTTTAATTAGAACAGATCTCAGAGCCACTCTAATTAAAGCGCTGCCACCCCCTTCACCTCTGGAGCCTGTATAAAAATGCCCTTAGAGCTCAAAAATGTCTACTAATGTTATAGCTGGTTTCTATCCAACTTTAATTGCACATCTCACAAGGAATGCATTGTGCAATAGCTATCTGCTGGTCCTCTATTATCCCAGGGTGCACTGCTCCATCTCCAGTGTAAACTTTCCTGGAAAACAACAGAAGGAAACCCATGTCCCAGCACAGAGCTGAGCTCCAGTTCATTTCCCTTACCCAAAGTACAGGAAAAATTTCACCCATGGCCCCCGCAGACAGAGCAGACAAGCTCAGCCTGGAGTTCTCCCTGGCAACAGCCAGCATGGGAGAATGGGAGAAAATCCCCCCCACATACTTCTCCCTAGGCATGCAGGGAGCGGGGAACACCCTGCCCAGCCAGACAGTCTAGGGTCTCCTGGACAGCAATAAGCATATTCTTGTCTGGTGAAGAATTTCTTTCATTCGAAAGCATGTCTAACTCTGTCCAACTACATAGTCTAATAAAAGATACCTCCCTAAGAAATCCTTGCCTTGCAATGTATTTATAAGCACTACCTATGTTTGGGACATGGTTGTGGTAGTTATGGTAACTGATGTGTTTTTGAGGGGGAAAAAGCAATAAGGCAGGGAACATCAGAAAACTTCATACTCATACTTTTGTGTGGCTAACGATTCTTCTATCTCCCATGCTATCAGTCATAAGTCTCTCCTCTCACTGTCGTTACTCCACCAGTCAGGAAGTGAGATGCTGATTCAGTCAGTCCTGCTCACTACATAAGCACCAAACCAGCCTCCCCTCTCTTCTAATGCACTCATCCCACCTTATAGTGCAGCTATACCTCCCCACTAGCTTTTCTTTTCTCTCTCTGCCACCTGATGCACCATAATTTGGACTGTATCTTCACTAATTCTAGAATTCACCTGCTGTTCATGTAGCAGTTCCAACCCACACTTGCAAGAGTGGGAGTGGGAGTGTTCGCATAGACAGCCTGCTGATGTTTTCACTGTTGTGTAGTCTAGGTCTGTGATCTGAACTCTTAGCTAAAAAATCACGGTTATTAAGCAGTCATTCACATGTTTTCCATGGTTTCATAGGTTTCATTGATATTAGGGCTGGAAGGGACCTCAGAAGATCATCGAGTCCAGCCCCCTGCCCAAAGGGCAGGAAGTCAGCTGGAGTTATAGGATCCCAGCAAGATAAGCATCCAATTTATTCTTGAAGGTGTTCAATGTAGGTGGTTGAACCACCTCTGATGGCAGGCTATTCCAGACCGTGGGGGCTCAGACAGTAAAGAAATTCTTCCTTATGTCCAGCCTGACATGGTCATGGAGGAGTTTATGACCGTTCAACCGCGTCATCCCTTGGGGCGCTCTGGTGAACAAACATTCCCCCAGATACTGGTGGTCACCCTTGATAAACTTATAGGTGGCCATCAGATCATCCCTGAGCCTGCACTTTTCCAGGCTAAAGAGCCCCATGGCTCTCAGCCTGTCATCGTAAAGTCTGTTTTCCTGACCTCTGATCATGCGCGTGGCTCTTCTCTGGACTCTCTCAAGCTTCTCCACATCCTTTTTGAATTGTGGAGCCCAAAACTGGACGCAGTACTCCAGCTGCGGCCTCACCAAGGCCGAGTACAAGGGGAGAATGATGTCCTGGGATTTGCTTGAGAAGCATCTGTGGATGCAAACCAGCGTTTTGGTCGTTTTAGTAGCCGCAGCATCGCACTGCAGGCTTATGTTCATCTTGTGGTCAATCATGACCCCCAAGTCTCTTTCTTCCATAGTGCTAACCAGTGTAGCGCTGCTCAGCCTATAAGGATGCTGCAGGTTTTTCCTCTCGAAGTGGAGAACCTTGCATTTTTCAGTGTTAAACACCATCAGGTTCTCGTCTGCCCATTTGCTGAGCCTGTCCAGGTCAGCCTAGATCCCCCGCCTGTCCTCTGGTGTGGATGCTTTGCCCCAAAGTTTGGTGTCATTGGCGAACTTGGCCAGTCCACTTCTGACTCCAATGTCCACATCATTAATGAAGATGTTGAACAATATGGGTCTAAGGACAGAGCCTTGGGGGACCCCACTGGTCACAGGGCACCATGATGATTGACTTCCGTCAATTACTACCCTCCGGCCACAGAACCAATTTCCCAGGCAGCGGATCGTGGTGAACCCAAGGCCACAATTGGCCAGTTTCGCCAAAAGGTGATCATGGGATACCAGATTGAAGGCTTTTTTGAAGTCAAGATATATGACATCAATCTCTTCTCCCTTGTCCAGGTGATAGGTCACCTGGTCATAGAAGGAAATGAGATTGGTCAAGCAAGACCTACCCGCAACAAACCCGTGCTGGCTATCCCTCAGGATGTTGGCATCGGCCGATAGTGGAATACAAGCCCTAAATTACAGTAGCTTTCACCAATGATTGCTGTTCCTTATTCCCTAAGTGCTGATATAAATAAAGTTGCCAGCTTTTAGTAGGATTTCGTGATCATAGAACCATAGAAATTTAGGGTTAGAAGGGACCTCAGGAGGTCATCTAGTCCAACCCCCTGCTTAAGACAGGACCACCCCTGTCTAGATCATCCCAACCAAAGCTTTATCTAGCTGGGTCTTGAAAACCTCCAAGGATGGAGCTCCCACCACCTCTCTGGGTAACATGTTCCAGTGTTTTACTGCCCTCCTAGTGAGAAAATTCTTCCTAATATCTAACTTAAACTTCCCTTGCTGCAACTTGAGACCATTGCTCCTTGTTCTGTCACCTGCCAACACAAAGAACAGTCTAGCTTCCTCCTCTTTCGAACCCCACTTCAGGTAGTTGAAGTCTGCTGTTAACTCCCCTCAGTCTTCTCTTCTCTAGACTAAATAAGCCCAGTTCCCTCAGTTTTTCCTCATAAGTCATGTTCCTCAGTCCCCTCAACATTTTTGTTGCCGTCTGCTGGACTCTCTCCAATTTGTCCACATCCTTTCTGTGGGGGGAGGTCCAAAACTGAACACAGCACTCCAGATGTGGTCTCACCAGTGTTCAGTAGAGGAGAATACTCACTTCTTTTGGCATACTGGCAAGATACCTACCAATATAGCCCAGTGTGTTGTTAGCCTTCCTGGTAACACGGATTATATTCAGTTTTCTGTTCACTGTAAACCCCAGGTCCTTTTCTACAGAGCTGCTGCCCAGCTGACTGTACTGTCGCATGGGATTATTTCATCCTAAGTGAAGGGCTTTGCACTTGCCCTTGTTAAACCTCATGAGATTCCTTTTGACCCAATCCCCCAATTTGTCTAGGTCATTCTGAATCCTAGCCTTACCCTCCAGCATATCTACTACTCCCCCCAGCTGCGTGTCATCTGAAAACTTGCTGAGGGTGCACTCTATGCCATCTTCCAGGTCATTGATGAAGACATTAAACAAAATTGGCACCTGGACCAACCCCTGGGGTACTCCACTTGATACTGGCTGCCAACTAGACATTGAGCCATTGATTACTACTCTCTGAGCCCAATGCTTTAGCCAGTTTTCTATCCACCTTCATACTTGCCTTCAGTCCATTCATCTACCCCATGCTTGCTTGGCTTGCCTGCGAGAATGTTGTGGGAGACGGTATCAAAAGCCTTGCTAAAATCTAGGTACACCACATCCACCAGTCTCCCTGCATCCACAGACCTAGTCATCTCATCATAGAAGACAATCAGGTTGGTCAGGTGAAACCATACTGACTGTTCCTAATCAGCTTCTTCTCCTCCAAGTGCTTAGAAATGGACTCCTTGAAGATCTGTTCCATGATTTTTTCAGAGACTGAGGTGAGGCTGACTGGTCTGTAGTTCGCTGGATTGGTGGTGGGTGGTGGAGGGTCTCTGTTGTTGGGGAGAGAGGGGGGTCTGTTTGTTGTGAGGGCAGTAAAGTGTTTTTTGGAGAGCTGTCCACAGTGAATGTGGTGTTGGGGACAGGTGATGGAATGAGGGGTCTGTGGGTGGCTGTGCAGGTAGATTAAGAAGTGGGGCTGCCTTGAAAATATGCCTGCCAGCTGCTAGCAGCTGTAACCAGAGCCTCAGGCTCCCCTTTGTGGCAGCTGGGGCCAATTACAAAGCTGCAGGAAGCGGGAGCAGTTTGCTGCTAGGAGCAGCAAATCTGCTCCCATGTCTCTGCATTTATAGATATCTGCCTAGGAGCATTTACTCATGAGTAGTTTACTCCCAGTTAAACTGGTCCCGGATCAAATGCATGCCTAGACACACTCTAAGTAGATATAAGTGCCTAAGTGAGATCCTGAAAAAACATTACTTTTATAATAAGCTATCCTCTTATCCCTGAGCCTAAGTCATAAAAAAAAGAGTGAGGAAGAGGAGGAAGGCCCACACACCTTTTTAATGTGGTTTTTTTTTCAGGGATTGGAGCAGTGCAGAATACAATCGCACTTGATTTTGCCTTTCATTGCTTTTGTGCCACCATAAAAGGCCAAGGAAACAGATATCCATACCCCTTTTTGATGACCAGATGTTATCCTGGTATCAATTTGTGTTTCTATTTAGCGGGGAAAGTTGAGGTTTCCCCACTTATCAAGACATGCCCACAGATCCAGAGGATGCATCTGGGTAAGTGGATAAACCCTGACCTTCCCTACTTCCTGAGATGCACCCACGGAATTTCTGGGCGTATCTTAATAAGAAAGGGAACCTTGACTTCCCCTGCTTGTGGAAATTGCCCTGGAAATCCTGGGGGGAAAGTTGGAAAAGCTAGGCAAGTGCTCCCAGGGTTCAAGGGCCTGATCCTGCATGGCTATTCCTGGGGTACCCATCCCAACTTATCCACTTCATTTGGTGATGTCTCTTTCTAGCCTTAGGCACCTGATGGGTAGATAGGCCCTAGGCCCTAGTAACATAAGACCACTACAGCTTCCCTGTTGCTTCTTCATCTTGTATTGAAGGTCCTAACTTGGCTTGTATTATATGCAATGTCTTGGCTTTCTCCTTATGGCTAAGTGCAGACAGTCAAAAAGCCTGAGGCCAAATTGATTTGATCTTTGCAGTTAGTCGAAACTCCAGAAATGCAGCCACGTGCCTACAGTAGCCCAGGCCAGAAGCTGGTGAGGGGGCGGGTGTTGCTAGAGAAACCCTCCTTGCTCATCTGGAGCAGATAGCTTGAGCCAAGGCTAGCCTGCCCACCCTGCTAGGGGAGGTTTGTGGGGGAGGTGCAAAGTATCTTGGAATGCTGGGGGACTATGAGTTATCTTGAATCTGGAGGGAATCTGGGACAAAAGTTCAATAAACCAATTTAACGTAAATCAGTTAAGTCTGATACTATACCCATCCAGGCTTTTCTTAAACGGGTTTCAGCCATTTTGAAAGTGGTTATGTGTACTGAATTTCTGTTGTGTTCCAGATTTGAACTGATTTCCAATCACTTATACCAGTTTATGTGTAATTTTTGTCCATAGCCTCTGAGCTGGCCAAAGGCTTAAACCCAAGAAAAAGCAGAACTGCCTTTTTGATCCTTCATTAGGTCTTAAGAACAGGTGGTGGCCAGAGGATGTGTACAGCATGCTGCCTTTGATGGTTCATGTATTCTAGAACCTGAGGTTTCAAGTGTGACAAACCCCCAGTTTTTATGTCCTGTCTCTCTTTTCCTTTGTGCTTTTTTACCACTAGCACAAACTCTTCAAAACACTATGAGGATGGGGTTTTTTTTCTTTTTCCCCAGGAAGAGACAACATTGCACTTGTCACCTTGACAGCTGTCCTCTCAGGCTCCACATGGGAGTTTAGTATGAGATATGACTTCAATGGTAAACAAACAAACAAACAGTACCCCTCCTAAAAAAAGCCTCCAAATTCCCAGCAGCTTCCTCCTGCATTGTTGAGCCTCTCCATTCAGGGAGCCAAAGAAGAGCAAATGGTTTGCTAGGATAGCATTGTGTACCTCGCCAGTGGCCAATACATTTGTGCAAAATAATAATGAAGAGTCTGATGCTTTTCAGCAGAGAGCGAAGCCACTACTGAGTGAATCTAACAGGCCGATCACAAAGTGAATGTTGTACGTTTTTAGCAACTTTCTTGGTTACACATGCCAATATGCAATTTGAACTTCAAAAGTTTGCAAGATTAAGCTAATTCATCATGTTTATATGAAGATTTTTTGCAGCTAAGAGATCTGGGTCTTCTCTGTTAAAAGTAATAGCAGTTTTGCAATGACACCTTGATTTCCCAAATGAAATGGGGGGTACCATTGAGTGTAATCATACAGTAAGAGACAACCCTCTGCCTCAAAGAGCTTACAGTTGAAAGAGGCCAGACAGACAAAGGATGAAGGAGAATTACTGGTGAAGTTTCTTTTCCAAAATCACACAGGATGGCCAGCAGCACTCAGGAACTGGAGGGATCTCTTGATCCCCCATCCTACTCCCTGCCCATTAGACCCACTAGATCAAAGTAGGTTTAGTCCCCTCTGAGTTCTGTTGGCTTTGTGCTTATCTTACAGACTTTGCTTGAAAATGAATCTCAGCAATACTGAACCTTCCTCTGTACGTACGTGTGTGCGCATGCATGTGTGTATGCATAGTGCAAAATAAGCATACTTAAATCCTGACAGATACAATGAAATTGAGTAGGCTCTTCCTTCTCCACTATATAATAATACAAGGAGGGATAGCTGACTGGAAATGATGACAAGTACATTTACAAAGGATAAATGGAAATAGTTATTTGCACAGTGTGCAATCAGGCAGAGGAATTAACTAACTCAAAAGGTCATAGTGTCAAAGACAGCAGCTGGATATTAAAAAGGGCTGAATAATTGACCAGTAATGAAGTCTGTGATTACCCACCTTGAAGCCTTGTGCCTTAAGATAATCAAGTTTTATTCTTTAGACTGTTAGCTGTATGACTGCCAGGGTGAAGGAAAAAGAGACCCTACTACTTGCACAATGTTTACAGTGTTTTTTCTCAACTGGTATGCTTGGTATTTTCTCCATTACCTTCTGAGAAAAAAATGCCTTATGGCCATGAATGGCACTGAAGTTCATCAGTCCTGTTTAGGATATTCAATAATCCTTAGTCTTCATATAAAACTAAACACAATATTGAATAGGGAGCTGGCCCTTTAATGTGTAGGGCCACAACTGGAAGATTGATCCAGGCTCAATATTAGGAAAAACTTCTTCAGACTCAGGGTGTCCAGACTATAAAATAAGCTTCCTCCAAAGGTGGTGCAATCACCTACCCTGGAAATCTTCAAGAGGAGACTAGACAGTCACCTTGCTGGGGTCACCTGACCCCCAGTTATCTTTCCTGCTTGGTGCAGGGGGCTGGACCCGATGATCTTCTGAGGTCGCTTCCAGCCCCTTACAATCTATGAAACTGTGAATCCTCTGAAAAGTGACTGTATAAGTGTCATTGTGATAGTATTCCATGTTTGTAGGTAGCTGACTTTCAGGTACATTTTACTGAGGAGTGCTCATACTTTGTAATCACTGGAAGATCCCAGAGGTTATATATAAGCCTCAGTTACACATCTAGAACATGGTTGTTTTCAATGGCTTTGCACAGGCATAGCTAAAAGCAAAATCTGCTGATGCAACTGTTGATAAATCTGTAGCTAAAATAGAATCTGACTCACCTCCCCTTAGTTTCGTTGGCTTTACAAGTTCTAGCAGGAATAAAAAACAGGAACATGTTATTTTTATAAAATAGAGACAATTCAGAATACATATAAACAGCACATATCTAGAATAAGAAGGGGGCATTTGCAACATACTTCATTAGCAAGTGAATGTTACATGGTTATAGAACAAGAATTAGTGTTTTTTTTTATGATGGTGCTATATTTCTTAGCTCTGTTTTTTCAATCCCTTGGTTTTCCTTTCCTTTTTAGGGCACTTTGGTTATCATCATTTTAATAACTCTTCAAGGAATTTTGGCAGAACATTTCGGAGTCTGAAAGAATTGCCTTCTAAATCTTAGGACAAAGCAAAACTGTTGTCCATAGCAATGAGTATAATGCAGGGCACATAACAAGCGCTTAAATCTGTACTGCCTCCCTGGTGGTGACAAGGGGCTGTCAGCTAGAATGATAAGGCCTGCCGACAGAGTGGGATAATAGGCCTGCCAAGTGCATGCTAAAATGTTTTTTAAACTCGAACTAGTTTTAGATGGAAAGAGCAGTGCTGAAAGTGCACAGTAATTGGTAAGCATGCTAAATTCTCTGCTGAGAGACCGCCAATATCTCGCATTTGAAAACAGCATTTTTAAAGTAAACCTTGTTCAGTGGACATACAATATGCTGTAAGCCAGTCAAATTTGCCTCGTTCTGAGGAATGGCATTCAATGTTGTCATTTTCTGTGCAGATTTAGCATCTGCTTACTTTCATGGTTGAAAACGTAAAGCCAAAGTGAAAAGAAAAATAAATGTTGTGAAGCTGAAACTGGTCAAGGAGGAAAACAGATACAGTTGGAGCTTCCTGTGTAAATGATGGGGTGAGGAGTCTCTGGCATGTAGTGCACTAAGCTCTCAGTATGGACTGCAACAGTCTGGAGGCCAATGGTCCTTTCGTGGCTGGAAAGTGAATCCTTTTTATTTGTCAATGTGCATTTGGAACATAGGCTGTCAAAGGTGTGGGGCTGCGGTGGAGGTCACTCCTCACTTTGAGTGGAGTTCTTCTATTGTGTTTGTTCTGTTTTGTTATTTTTTTTCTGTCAAGGAAAATTAGACTTTGAAAATCAAGTGTGATAAGGGAAGGAATTAAATTATGACAGGAAAGGTGTCTCAGACCTTGTGTCAAAGCAAATAGAAGCAGTGTCAAGGCAAACTTGGCTTTCCTATCCAGAAAGTAGATTAGAAACGGGTTCAATAATTGAAATACCATAAAAAGGCTGAAACACTTATCTCATTGTATTTAATGTATCTTGGATTGTTCAGCAGTGCTATGTTATCAAAGTAATTGCTTTCCTGTGCTTACACAAGTAACGCGATTCTGTGGACCCATTTCACACTCCAAGTGTTTTCTTCATAAAAGTAATTCAAGTTTTTTTCCTTTTTCAATACCAAATGAAGGAATATTTGTAAACATGTTAGTTATAACTGAAGTCAATATTTTAAGGACTGATGTAGAATTGATGTGTGTGTGTGTGTGTGTGTGTGTGTGCACATACTGCTGCCCTAAATATGGAGTACAATATCCTCAAAGGGAACATTTGAGATGAGCTAACATGCTTGGAAAGAAAAACATTTTAGAAGCCAGCTTCTACTTATTTCAAAAGCTAACCCATGCACCTCACAATTGACCTTAAATAGCAATCATTCATGTGAACCTGGAGGTTGGTCCCTTCTAACAGTACTGCTTGTGGACTGCATGATCACATGAAGTAGAAAAATGTTTTAAATCCATGTGTTTTTGGTATGTGTAAAATAAGTATACCCTCCCTTCTCTTGGGAAGGGTGATGGTCAGATACAACCCCAGATATGACATCTTTGTTCCTGTCACTCCTATAAATTAAAACCTGGTAGTAAATGTTCATATAGTAGATAGGCACTCATGCGTTTATGACACAGGAAACAGGTTGTGTCTTTGTAGTTAAGGTTGAATTTCCTAAGTAAAGCAGTCAGGTGTGGGTGTGCATATATAATTATATTGCCCTAACCCATTTTCATATGGGGTTTGCCTTACAGTAACAACATGCTTCTAGAATCCTAAATGTTATTTAATTCTTTCCAATCTTGATCACATCCTTAGGTGTCTGAAGCCCCAGGTATTTTCTGCTCTTTGGAATATCCTTACTTCCTAGCAGCCTCAGTAAATATAGATGATTTACATTTGTATGACAATGTCATTCTTTTCCTTATACAGAAAATGAAATTATTTCTTTAGGCCATAACAAGCATGGGTATTCATCAGACATATATGCCACACAGTTCAAGTAAACATGAAGCAGATCCCAACACCAAACCTCTGGTCACCAGGGTTCCTTATCATTCTTGGTGTAACTCTTCATGGTAAGACCTGTCTGCATCATTGTTGCAAATACCAGTCCAGCTCTATGTGGACTAGCAGCCTTGGGCAATTTAGACCTTGGCCACGTGTTAAATTAACATATTAATGTTGGCATAAATAGCAACATGCCACACATTCATCCAATGTATGGCATCATAAACCAGCCACAAAGACATAGCTTCAAAATGCATGTAACATCTTTGTGGCTGGTTTATATGGCTTCATAAATTGGACATGTGGCACGCTGTATAATCCCAATGACAACAACAAGCTGAATGTCATGAGAAGCAAATCCAGGACTTTACAGAGAGTGGTATGAGGGCAGCTACTGGTGCTGCAAGGGTGGCTGCACCCCCCACCCCACTCCCAGTCTTCTCCCCTCCCCCGCCCCCAGGGTTAGCAGACTGCACTATGGGAGCATCATTAAGTCCACCAAACAGGTAAGCATTATATGAATTATTCCCCTTTCCCTCCCTTCTCAGAGGCATGTTCCATTCCCTCTCCTTCCTACTTGTTGCTACCACTGTCCCCACTGCCACTGTGGTCAAAGGAGCTTCTGCCCACTCCAGCGGGGCTGCACAGGAGCTAGGCTCAGCCCAGGACATCAGCAGCAGTAGAGGCAGGCAGGTTCCCCCTGCCAATGCCTGTACTCCAGGGAACCAGGCAGGGAGGAGAGCCCTGCCATGTCTGGGGCTGAGCTAAGCCCCTGTGCAGCCCAGCTGGAGTGGGACAAAAGCTCCCCTCACCCTGGAATAGCAGTGACAGTAGGCAGGGATGGGGGAATGGGAGGGGAGGGCCCGTGCCTCTGAGCACAGAGGGGGAGGGAACTGGGAATTCCTACTTCTTTAGGGACTTAAAAAAGTATTGGGCTGCAGCTTCTGGTAGCTAGTCATAAAGAGAGTGGGGGGAAGATAGCCACACCACTGCACCCCCTCTGGGTCATTCCCTGATTGGCAGCTGCCCTGGTCCCAGTGCTGACAATCACAGATTAGCATCATTGGAATGAGGGCTCACAAGGACCCAGCACCTTAAAGAGACTTTCCCTGCAGATTTGGGATTTTAAACCTCACTGCAGAACAACAAAAAAGATGTTTTACCTCCCTGCCTGCCATCTGACACCTCTGGGGAAGGAATTCTACCTGATCTACACATCAGAGAGCTACTCAGCACAGCTCACAAAGACACTCTCCTGGACCCAGAGGGACAGCCTTACATCTTCAGCTCCCTCTGTGCAAAAATGAAGTTTGTTTCCTACCTATGGGGACTTTTTACCATCTTGTACCATCTGTACTTTTCCCAGAGCTTGCCAAGGGGACTTTGATCCCGAAAGCTTGCAGAAAAGGACATTTTTCTTGCTATTTCTCAGTTGGTCTAATAAAAGGTATCATTCTGGAACCAAGAGTTCTAGTTTTTTGTGTGTTTCCCTGCAGAACACACTCTTTAAGGTGCTGGATCCTGACAAGCCTCAGGGCATGGGGCAGCTCCAAGGACTGGTACACACACACACACCCCTCCCCCCCCCCGCCTGATCTTCAGGATAAGGCAGGGAACAGCCCCAGGTCTGAACTGGGACTGGTGCTGTCCACTCAGCTGAGTGTCAGAATTCAGCACCAGGCAGCCTTGGGGGCCAGGACAAAGCTGCCCCCAGCCTACTTGCTGGGATTGGGCTGGAGGCAGCTCTGGGTCCCAAATCCAGCTGCCACCTGCTCTAGCCACAGGGGGCTTGGTGCACGTTTTAAAAAAAGGAGCTTTCCCCATCTGCTCTGCTCTAAAACGGTGCCCGGCTGAAGATGAAGGAACTTCTCCATACCCTGACTCTCATGCCAAGCACCTTGAAACCAGTGTGTATGGCAGAGGCTGAAGGAGCTGCCCTATCCCCAGCTGTACTGTAGGGGGCACTTGAGCCTTACATTGGAGAGCATCTCCCTAGGATTGGACTTACAGTGCCTAGGGACACAAAAAAGGCATAGGGCACATCAGAGGAAGGCTCCTCAGTGGTGGGCTCACTGTGTCCTGGACCTTTAACAACGGACTTGTAGTTGGGAGCCCCAGCTGAACATCCAGCTGTTTTTATATGTTCCCAGGCTTCCCTGGAAGTAAATAGCTCTAGGCTCTGCAGCTGGTGCTATTTTGGGGGGTGGGGGGTGGGGAGCAGCTGGGGAGTGGACAGCAGGTGCCCCCTTTGCTGGCAGTCATGTGATTGGGGTTTGAAGAATTCGATGTCCCATTCCCAGAACTGCATGTATGCCTGGCATGGTAGGTCATTCAATATGGGGGACAGGACATAAAATTCCTCAGGCCTCAGTCACATAACTACTTTCAGGTCTGCCAGCAGCCTTAGCACGCAGACCATCTGTCTGCATCAGTGATACTCAACCAGGGTGGTGCAGCTGAGATCAATCCAGACAAATCAAGTAGGAATCCATAGTGTCAGCTGGGGATAGGGGAGTTTTCCCTACCTTCAGCTGCATGTGTCCCTTTAAAAAGGTGCCCAGCATGAGCAGCTGGGGATGAGGGAACTTCCACATCCCCTGCTCCTCATGCCAGATATCTCTCTCTAAAGCAATGTGTGGAGCAGGAGCTCTAGGAGAAGGGTTTTAAACCTGTTTGCTGGGGGATTGCAGATGCCATGCAGGGGGCAGACAGCGGCCAGGTCCCTTAGTGTTAGACTTGAAGTGACAGAGTGGAAGAAGAACCTTGCTCAGCTTTCTCCACTAAGGAGACAGCCATGGGCCCTCCATGCTGTTCTGATAAAGAGATCTGAAACTCTTCTCACAGTGAAACCCATGAAGGTCACAGTCAAATGGCTCACCAACTGGCTGGAGGGCCGCACCCAGAGAGTGGTGGTGGATGGGTCATTTTCGGCCTGGAGGGTTATGGGCAGTGGGGTCCCGCAGGGCTCAGTCCTCGGGCCCGCACTGTTCAACATCTTCATCAGTGACTTGGACGAGGGGGTAAATAGCACCCTGTTCAAATTTGCTGATGACACTAAGATGTGGGGGGATATGGGCACATTAGATGGGAGGAACAGGCTGCAATTGGACCTGGGCAGGTTACAGGGGTGGGCAGATGAGAACAGGATGGGATTCAGCACTGACAAGTGCAAGGTGCTGCACCTCGGGAGGAAGAACCAGCACCATACCTACAGGCTGGGGAACTCCCTTCTCAGCAGTGCGGAGGCAGAAAAGGATCTTGGAGTCGTCATTGATGCCAAGATGAACATGGGCCAGCAGTGTGGGGAGGCAGTCAGGAAGGCCAACTGCACCTTGTCATGCATCCACAGATGCTTCTCGAGCAGGTCCAAGGGGGTGATCCTCCCCCTCTATGCGGTACTAGTCAGGCCACAGCTGGAGTACTGCATCCAGTTCTGGGCGCCACACTTCAGGAGGGATGTGGACAACATGGAGAGGGTCCAGAGGAGGGCCACTCACATGATCGGGGGCAGCAGGGCAGGCCCTATGAGGAGAGGCTGCGGGACCTGAACCTGTTCAGCCTCCACAAGAGAAGGCTGAGGGGGATCTAGTGGCTATTTACAGACTGGTCAGAGGGGACCAGCAGGCATTGAGGGAGTCCCTGTTCCCCCGGGCACTGCCAGGAGTGACCAGGAATAACGGCCACAAGCTGGCAGAGTGTAGATTCAGGCTAGATATCAGGAGGCGCTACTTCACAGTCAGGGCAGCTAGGATCTGGAAACAACTTCCAAGAGAAGTGGTGCTGGCTCCTACCCTGGGGGTCTTTAAGGGGAGGCTAGATGTACACCTTGCTGGGGTCGTTTGACTCCAGTACTTTTTCCTGCCAAGGCAGGGGGTCGGACTCGATGATCTGCTCAGGTCCCTTCTGACCCTAGAAACTGAAACTATGAAGTTGAAGAACTAAGGCGTTTGGGAGGAAGAGCCAGTGGAAGGAGCTCATATTGGGAACAGTGCTAGCATGGGAGGCTGGAGGCACAGGCCTGGCTCTGTGGATTTCTGCAGGTCTGTTGACATAGGGGCCACAAATACACACTCTGTTTTGGGTTAAACCCAAGCAACTTTCTGTGAAACAATTCCAAGGAGATTCAGCAAAGGGTCCCACCTCTGAGGCTGGCACTTCCCCCTGGACCAAGGCGTTCACTGTCAGATCAAGCAGCAACAACAGTTAACACTGAGAGAAGCCAAAAATCTTCTCAGCGCCTTCTTTCCCCAGTCATCTCAGACTCCTGCTAGATTTGAAAGGAGCTGGTTAGAAAAACAGAGAGGAATGTAAAATATATAGCTGACATTTTTTTCTTCTCCGTTGGTAGTTGGGGAAAAAGAGTTCGATTTCAGGAGCTTCCCCAGTGGACTACATTAAATATAGAAATATAAATTCAGCATATGCACATGAGTTTCTCTTTGCTTATAAATCATACATTATCTCAACGGGACGCTGGCACAGTATAATAACAGGGTAGTGCTGAAGAATCATCAGACCTGCCACTGTTCCCTGGATTCTGTACCAAGCAATTTCTCTCTCGTTCTCGTCCAAGAGCTCCCATCACCATTAATGCGCGTGGTTCCAACTGTGAGGCTCTGTCCAACTAAAGAGCTGGTATTTCCGAGACAAGAGACTTGTGAACTTTTGTCCTTCAGATGCCTGTCAGTGGGCACTGCATCTAGACAGACTGGGCTATGGCAACACAGCAGCTGCTTTTCAATGGATTAATTACCCAGCCTTCCTCTTAGTTCAGAGAAGTTTGCCATTATCTAATCTCTCGCAAAAAGATCTTTTTTTTTGGTGGGAGAGAGGTTAGTTGGAAAATGTTCATCTTCTTCGCACTATTTAGGATTTTTCAGTCGTACAGAAGTACTTAAGATTAAGTCCTTAATATTTAATAAGCTCTATTGTTAGAAAGAAAGTGAGTCTGCCAGTGTGAGATTGGGCTGGCAGCTCACTGGATTAATGGGAACATAACTATGGATTTAAAAACCCTGAATGATAAGCTTCAAATATGCTTAGGCATTGTGGCTCTGAAGTCCCCTCAGGGAATCATCACTTCCTCCGCTCCAGCAACTGCGTTTAAGGCATGACCGAAACGTCGCTACAACTTTCCAGACTGGTATGGTTTCTTTGGAGCACCTTGGGTATGGGTGTTTGGATTCCTCCTAGGTATGTCTGTATGTTTAGACCTTCACCTCATGTACTTTCTCTTTGTATTAGCTGATTGTCACAGGAACGATTTTGCTGAGACCCAAAGGAGTTGCAGAGTAGAGATGAGCAACTTTTCTTTCCTGACTTGCGAACTTGCTGACACGTTAAAATGAGCAGCCGTTGCTGTGTGGAAATATTAAAGGTGAAGGCAAAGCTAAAATGAAAATGAAGTTAAACTGAGAGATTTGTGCCCCCAATAACCAAGTCAAAGTGGCCTTGAGCATGAAGATGAGTTTTAACTTGCCTTTTAAAATGTGTCCCCTTTTTTATTCCCTGAAATTCTATGGTGCATTTCAGTTCACTTATCTAGTCTAGTGTCATAACTTTTTCTCAGTCTCAAACGATACCAGCCCCCGGATGGTATCAATGTGGTTACAATAGATGTATCTACACGTGTCGCTATGGCGACATTGTTATTGCGCTGTGATGTAGTACTTCCTTTTTGGCAAAAGGAAGTACTAAGTCACAGTACAGTTAACAGCCCATACTGCACCATATACATGGTGCACGGTTATTTTTAGCAGCTACTTTGCTGCAGCAGTGCACCATACCAGGGGAGCATATAGCTACAGCAAAGTAGCTGCTGGTCACTTGTAGCATAGCGCATTGCTACAGTGACGTAGTGTCACGTGTAGATGCACCCAATAAGATGGATTTCAGGATCCCTTTGTATGAACAATGTCAAACTATTTCACTGTGTTTGGGGTTTTTTTTAAGAGAACTTACTATTATGCAAAATGCCCCTCTTACAGCAGGGGGGAGTACAAGCACATATTTCCAGGGATTATCTCCTTTCAGTTTAACTTCCACTTCACCTTTCCTGTGCTATAAAGTAGGCAGGCCCATTGTCATTGTCAGTGAGAGGTCACTAAATGAAAATGGAATAAGCTTGAGCCTTCAGGACTAGTGACAAGAATATCAACCCGTTGTTCTGTTACATGCTGCAACACCTGCTGCTATACATGAGAATTGAAGGGCTCTTCTAGACATTCAAGTAAAGGTGTAATAGGATCTGATGTGTAATCAACACAGCCGTGCCTCCTGCCATGCCACATGTGCATGGCAGAAGGTGTGGCTCTGGGATCTAGCATCAGATTCAATTACAGCTTGTTGCTGCAACAGTGGGAGTCTGGGATCAGGTTCCCACTGCACCAACAAAGACCAGACTCTCTGGGGCACTGCTGGAGCTGAGAGTCCACAGTAGGCATGGGGGACTGCTAGGACAGGCAGTCCTGTCAGTTCAAGGACCCGCAGCCACTACAGTGCATAGTGAACCCTGGCAAGTGGGAGCCTCTTTAGCTAGTGGGGCTCCCAGAAGTGGGGAGGTGGGGGAGGAGAAGCTACATATGCAAATTAAATCTTGATAGAAACCAGCTATAAAGTTATTACACATTTCCCAGCTCTAACTTTATAGCTGGATGGACCTTTTTATACAGTGATAGTTACTTTGCACCTGTAGCCAGTCTAAAGTAATTGCACAATTAACCAGTTAGTTGTATAATGTAGAAGGGGCCTAATGTGCTCAACCAGTCATTAATAGATCAGATGGACTGACTGAAGTCTTATTCTAATATGATAAAGGTCTTAGTCTGTCTGTCTGTGTGTCTGTCTGTCCGTAACACTTTTGGGTAACTGCGCATGTGCCTCCCAGAGGGCTGGCAGTGAACGGCTGTGGGGGGGCTCTGCCTCCTCAGGCAAGGAGGGAGCTGCTGCCACCTCAGGCAGGGAGGCTGGAGAAGGCGAAGTGGGAGGCAGGTGGGTGGGGAGGAGGGAGTCACCGCTGCCGTCTCAGGCAGAGGGAAGCCCTGTTGCTCCATGGGAGGAGGCAGAGGTGGGAGGGCAGGGGGAGGGAGGAGCTGCCACTACCACTGCCACCACCGCCTCCTCAGGTGGAGGGAAGCCCTGCTGCTCCGCAGAAGGAGGCAGAGGCAGGCAGGTGGGCATGCAAGGGAAAGCAAGGCACCGCCACTGCCGCTTCAGGCAGAGGGAAGCGTCACTGCTCTGTGGGAGGAGACAGAGGCTGAGGTGGGCAAGTGGGGGGAGCAGGAGCTGCCACTGCTATTGCCCCCACTCAGGCGGAGGAAAGCCCCACTGCTCCACGGGAGGAGGCAGAGGTGGGTAGGCAGGTGCGGGGGAGGGAGCCACCACTGCCACCACCTCCAGATGAGGGAAGCCCCGCTGCTCTGTGGGAGGAGGCAGGCAGGGGGAGGGGAGGGAGTTGCCACCCCCACCTCCTCTGTGGGGGAAGCCCTGCTGCTCCACAGGAGGAGGTGGAGGCAGAAGCAGGGGGGAGGGACCCGCCATGCCAAAGGCCGGAGGAGGAGGTGGCAGCGGCAGAGGAACTGTTTACATGGCCAGCCCTGAAGAGTGAGCTGGGGTTGGGGGGGCATGCAAACACTCCCTTAAACACTCCATCATTCATGACGGGCAACTGGCTAGTATGCTTTATAATAGTGCTTATGTTGCTGATAACAACCCTTAGCTTGCAAGATCCCTGTACTTCATGCATGCGTGTGAACCCATGACAGGGCTGTCTCTCTCATGCATTTTATTCTCTGAAATGTTTTGTAGCCCAATAGTTTCTCCTCATACTTAACTTACACCCAGTCATGCTCATTGCTCCCTAGATCCCATTCTCTTTAACACAAATCTTTGTCTGGCTGTGGAAACACTAGTCATGTGTGGACAATAAGACCTGTAAAAGTTCTGTGCCCTTGACTTTTTGGTAACCATTTCTGTCATCTGTGCATTGTAGAACAGACTGGGACATCAGTCTTAGATTAAGGTGAAGAGGATACCAAAGAAGTTGCAGCAGAAAGAGAATAGAGTGGACAGAAGAAGCGATGTTGCAGCTGATGTTTTTGTGCAGAGCCTTTTATAGGTACACCATAGACATGGTGTATAACTTTTGCCAGAAAGATGTTGCATGCTTCTGTTGCAAGTCATGTTTGATTGCACCTTATGAGTTGCCAGCTGCAAGCAAAGGATTAGTTGTTTTGGACTGCAATACTAGCATACCAGGGCACTTCCCAGAACGTATCACTGCTCTTGACATTGAGTGGTTCTGAATTAGAGGATGTTCAGATGCCAGAATGTGCGTATGGTGCAGAATGGGAGGAGTGCTTCTGCATTAAGCCTAAGGGACCTGCCATTCTTGAGTTTACCAAAGGTTTAAAAAACCATGGCAGGTTTGAGGGCACCAGTGCTGAGAAGTTTGTTCTTCCTGTCCTTCCTTCCTACATTTCCATCCTCCCCAGTAGCACCTGTTTGGTTATTTTGCCCATCTGGTCTCCCTCTCTCTTCTGACTAGAAACCTCCCACATGTACCACCACTCCTTTCCAGTTAGCACTCTCTGTGATATACTATCACTCCTCTTAACCATTGACCCTCCAGCACGGGTGCCCCACCTTACAGCATTCCCTTTCCACACACTTGTCTGAACTCACTCTGCTACTTCTTTCCCTCATCCTGCCATTATGCCACTTCTGCATCCGCTGTCATAGACATAGACATTAGGGCTGGAAGGGACCTCGGAAGTTCATCAAGTCCAGCCCCCCCCACCCAATGGGCAGGAAGCCAGGTAGGGTCATAGGATCCCAGCAAGATAAGCACCCAATTTACTCTTGAAGGTGTTCAATGTAGGTGCTTGAACCACCTCTGATGGCAGATGTCTATTTTCTTTGCTTCATCTTGCCCTTTCTCCCATTACTGTCTCTTCTCTCGGGTACCATTTTGTTCTTCTCCTTGCCTTTCTACTTTCTGGGGACATCTACATGAGACACTAACTGCACAGTAGCTTAATAACACTGCACAAGTGTGCCAGGGAAAAACTGTGCTAATATGCTACTACGCAGTAGTATTAGCCTACTGTGCAATAATTAGCATCACTAAAAACCTGTGTGCCAGCACTACTGAGCAATAGCATGAGTTACTGTGCATTGATTTAGTACTTGGTTAACCAAGTATTAAAGCACAGTGACTAGGGTCCATTAATGAACAAGTTGCACCCTATATCTACCTCACCCATCCTCTCCCTATATACTCTTTTTTTAACAGCTCTTATCCAATGCCTTGCTTCCCTTCCCCATCTCTATAGCACAGAAAGAGATCAGGATCTTGGCTTTAAGGATTCCTGAGTTACCATTGCAGCCCAGCATCATCGATGGTGGTGGTAGCAATCCCTCAATTCAAGGATAATCCCTACTATGGCTCATGTAGCCCAGCATAGAGTCTTTTTTGAACCCTCAGTTCAGACTTTACAATAAAAAGGAATGTACTTGTTTACCAACCTGTCTGCTTCACAGATGTGCCCCTTAAGATGTATTGTGCTTAAACCACTTCACTGAACTTGGTGTCTTTTCACATTCAAAGCAGTAGGAAGAAACAGCACACGAGGTTAGATAAACACAGGTTAGATACAAGGCCTAACTGTACAGGCGCTGCTGCTCTGGTTAGGTTTCATCAGCTTCTAAAACACATATGCGCTAGGGCAGTGTGAAATTTTGGCAGATGTTTCATTTCAGAGATGTTTCAGGCCATTTTGGTGCCCAAAAACACCGAATCTGAATTGAAATGGAAAGATCAAAAACATCTCCAAAATGAAATGTGGCATCCAAAATGTTTCAGAAACTTTCAGAGTTTCAAGTCAGGCTTGCAGGGAAACAGGTGTACACTGCTGCCTTGCTGCGCAACTCAGCTCTGCAGGGAGCAAAGATCCATGTCAGGGGTCTCCTCACCTCTGCTGCCCCCCCATGCTGCCCTGGCAATGTGGGGCTGTACAGGGCAGGCAGCAGCGGTGAGGAGACCCCGGCGTGGATCTCTGCTCAATGCAGAGCCAGGTTGCATGGTAGAGCAGTGTTGGTCCCTGCCATGCAACCTGGCTCCGCAGGGAGCAGAGATCCAGGGCTACACAGGGCAGGCAGAAGTGGGGAGGAGACCCTGGCACAGATCTCTGCTCCCTGTGGAGCTAGGTTACGCAGCAGAGACGAGCAGGCTTGCTTGCCACTCTGTGCTGCTTCCCTGCCCCACAACCCAGCCTGACAGGAATCAGAGATTTGCGTGGGGATCTCCTTGCCTGCACAGAGGGCAGCAGCGCTCCCCCTCCCCTGGATAAGCTACCCATGGCCCCATCCTGCTCCCCACTGGGGGTCCTGCAACCCCCGGCCCCAAGCCCCACCTGGCTGGGTAGGACTGTGCAAAGCTTCCCTTGCAGCCTTTTTGAAACAGATTCAGTGGAGATTTGGCAAACCCAAATCTCCAAAACAGAGTTGGCCGAAACAAAACAGGACAGTGATCCAAAATACCAAAACGAATCACTGTCCTCCAAAACGGCTGAATCCAAAACGGAATCGAAACAGTCATTTTGCACAGCCCATCTCTGTGTTTTGACAAGCCAAAGCAATATAGCAAGTTCAGCTGTCATGAATATAGCCCAAGCATTTCTTAGCCATGACATCTGGGGAGAATTTCAGGGTTTTCTCCTTCTAGCATAGCTGTATGCCGAAAGCATGCAGCTGAGCTTATAGTTCAGAGAGCTGTGTCTAATGTCTCCTCAAATGGATTTAAATGCCCTCTGATTCACCTATAGTTTCTCTGCTTCCCTGGTACCAACCTTTAAAATTTAAAGTTGAATTTGTCACAGGAGTGGAGGTAGTGAGTGGGAAATGTGTAGCTCCTCAGGGGATATAGGAAACCTCTTTGTGACTTGTGCTGTCATAAATCATCTGTCCTGAATGCTGCTAGAATTGATGGTGGATTTCCAAGAAAGCACTAGAAACTTTGACAGCATTAAAGAGCTGGCCCTCTTTCTTATCTCTCTTTTTTCTCCTGAAGTACTTGTGGCCACTCTATCTTAATTGATTCTGTTAATGGGGTTAAACTCTCTGAGGAAAAAAAAAATCAATAACTTGACAACTTGAAAGCCAGATGAAAACTGCTTTCTTTGCAGAATCCTTTTATTGCTACAAGTTGTGTGGCCAAAAGCACAACCTGGTGATAGGAACACCATCCCAAATGCATGCGTGGAGGCATGTGAAACAAAAAAGCAAGGTGGGGAGGGTGAACGCCTATCTGATCTGTGGTGGTTTTCAGCTTTTTTTTATCCCAGATGCTGATTATGCAAGCCGTGATATAATTTCCAAACAGGTTAATTGCAAATATAGATGATACAGTAGAAGGGCAGCTTACGCAGTTGACCAGAGGGTGCCTATTCTGTTAATCTCTGATGAGAAAGGTAAGCATTGATCCTAGTTAGCAATATTCAACACTTAATTTATAATCAGCAGGAAGTGAGATCATTCAAGGTAGGCCAGGTGGGGCCCATGGTTACTAGATGGCCTCACTGGTGTGAAGGAAATGGCATAGGAGGATGGGCAGTAATTTTGAAACAGTATGTTTGTGGAAAAGCCAGACAAGGCACATCTGAATAGACTCACAAGCCAGTTCCTGAAATCTCTTTATTTCTGTCACAGTTGTCAGTATCTCCAGAATGAGTGCTTTTACACCTAAAGCTTTTATCACTATCAGTGTGGAAAAATAAATACAGAAACAACAATACATTTTAACTTTTTTTTTTTTTTTTTTTTTTTATGTTGTATCTTGTACAAAAACCTATTTTGTTTGTGTGTGTGTGTGTGTGTGTGTGTGTGTAATTATATACAGTTATATTTTTTGTTGGCTGTCATTTGAAGAAAGTCACATACTAACAGTTCCAGAAGAACAGAAGAGATATTGAACAAGGATTCCATTCACAATTCATTCCTTTATCCCCAAATACAGGAAAGTCTCCACAAAGCACCATAACAGAAGAAGTTCTACTTAGCCACTTACAGTACCAACCATTCCTGCAGAAAGAAGGGATATTTGTGGGTTGATGGGGGGAACCACTTTACTGACAAACCACTTCCCCAATGATGCTGCATATATTAAAGGGAATTGGTGACTATATTGCAATTTTCATGGATGCAGGTATTGGTGAGATTAATCTTAATGAATGGCCAACTCTCTGCCTATAGAAGGGAGTACAACCTAAGCTTTTCATCTAGGAGGGTTTCTACTCAATAGAATAACCTCTATTGGTTTTATATGGAAATGCTTATTCAACAAGAAAACATGGCAATGGGCAAGAAAAACAGGATATAAGAATGGCATGTATGTATGGTCTGTGAACCAAAAAAAGCAACCTTCGAATTGCATCTGGAATGCAATGATCTGATAACATGGTTCTTCTACAAGTCAAGCAATTAAAAAAATCTGGATTCTGTTATTTATGCCTTGTATTTTTACTGTAAAGACCTACATTTTGGGTGTTCTTTCACATCACATCTGTTGGAAAAATTACCCAGTGCAATATATAGGCTGTTTGTGTTGTATTTGTTTAGTCTTTTCACATATGTCATGTCAGCTGTAGGTGAAATCCAGTATTGCCAGGTAGTTTGTAAAAGTTATATACTTAACCAGTAGTGTTGATATACAAAGAGATGTTTCATGCGCCTTGAATATCAGACACCAGTTAGCATGTGCCATTGCCATGATAAAAGTAGTATGACCTCAGTCCAACTTGGTAAGCTTAGAGAATATAACTGGCAAATCAGCAGAAGAGTAATATCAGACTAATAATGTCATGAGGTTAACTTAAATAAATGTCTATTAATGATCATATCTATATTTGAAAAATACAGTGTAAAAATAGGTCTGTGTGGAGGGGATTTCTCCCTTCATGTTGAATCAAATGTATGAGTATATTTTTAAGTTTTATAAGTATTTTATGAGTTTTATGAGTATTTTTAAGTTTTATGAGTATTTTATGCATATTGTATGAGTATATTTTTAAGTTACCACAATCCTAAGAATGTTTTAGAAAGAGGAACCTTAACGCTGGTGAAAGTCAAGTGCTATGGACATACCTATCTTGCAGTTTCCTTTGCTCTCTTCTCTATCATTAAATCTTACCTAGTCACTCTACTGCCACCTCAGACCGCCTCTGGGAAGAGACTGTCAGGAAAGTCAGTGCATGTAGGCATCTCCATGGTGAGAAATAACTATTAGGAATTGTGGTAACATCTCTAATGTCATTTTTACTTTTAACAGCCAATTGGATGTAGGCTTCCAGCAGTAAGCATAAGTAATAGCCTGGGTTCCAGGAGTTGAATGTGTAGAGTCCTTTTCAAGGAAACATGACATATTTTAGTTGATTTAAAGACCCTGAGCCCAAGTTAATATAGGGTCAGACAAAGTGATCCTTAGCAGAGGCATTGGCAGGAAAAGGTAAATAGATCTGCTAGCAAAGGACTGGGCTAGGATTAGATGAGAGCTGTAGATGGGGGAAGGTTACAGTAAAAGGCACATTTAATAAAAGTAGCAGGATGGCAGGTGGAAAAATGCATACAAAGCTGATTAAATCAGAAACACCTATGCTAACCTAAGTTTCATAGCAAAAATCAATGAACTGGAATAGCTGGCGGGGGAGGAGATACTTGACATAATAGGGATTTTGAAACACGAGACAATTCCCCAAATCAATAGGATGCTCTATTACCTCAGTAATAGCCAAGGACGACAGATTAGGCTTTAAATGCAAGGGGACTGTAAGGTGCCTATGAGATGGGAGTTTCCAAAGCCTAGAACCGAGTGGCATGAAAAGGCAACAAGTTTATAATAATGCATAATGAGAATTAGGAGACAGCACTGATGTCAACAGCTTTGTTAACTTCCAAAAAAAATATTAGAACTTGTCATAGCTAAATAATCTCCAGTGGAGTATCTGGTAGAGTAAAGAAAATTTCTGGAGGAAATAAACCTTCCCATGTCTGGGCATAAACCAGCCATTGAAACTTTCAAATAAGGACAGCATTGTCCAAAAGAAGATTTCTCACAACTTCTTCTGAAACATTTAGTTTGCTCCCAGGCCAAGCCTGCCTGCACTACATACTTGTCAGCATAGCTGTGCTGGGCAGGCATATGAAGAGGTGAGATCCCTAACTGATGTAGCTGTGCAACAGGAACCCCTAGATTAGATACAGTTATACCAGCAAAAGTGTCCCTATACAGAAATAGCAAATAGGGTGGAATGAGCTTTACTGCAGGACCTCAGGCAGGAGACCTGAATATATGGACTTCAATTTTTGATTTGCTGGAACAATTCCTATGTTCTAGTTTAACAAACAAATGCACAAGGTTTATCTGTGTCTTCTCTTTATTCCTTGAATCCAAGCTACTATTTTTCCTTTTGTTTACAAAATTAACAATTATGTATTGAAGTCCTACTAAACTTAAATCAGGCAAAATAAAAAGACAATAAAAGATTCATATCAGTGTATATATTTTTCTTTTTGCTCTATCAGCAATAAATTGAGATACACTTTTTAAGGAATATTAGTCAGCAAAATCTATAATATTACCTCTCAGGTCCCTTAAGCAAGAAAAAACACTATGCATTCACCTGAGAACAAAGAAGTGTAGATTAAAATTCAAGGTAGGGTCTGGGAAATGACAGAAGTGAAGAATGCCATGCAGTTTTTATTGCATAATATGTGTGTGTGTGTACATGCACATGTGTAATAGGGGTGTGTGAGAAGGGCTGTATTTGATTCAGATTTGAATGCAGCCTGAACTGGGGACAGTGGTTCAATTAGTTGATTCAGATCACTGTCCCGAGATTCAGTGCTGATCTGGAGAATCAGCGATTCGGCCACAGGCACAGTTTTAAATGTTTTTTCTACATACCTCGAGAAACCAGGTACGGCTTGTGAATGCTGTGATGATGGGGTGGATGGAGCGTCCCACAGGAGTGCAGGGGCCCCACCCTGCGTGCTCAGAAGCGAACCTGGAAGTGGACCGGAAGGACTTCTGTTCCACTTCCAGGTCCGCCACTGAGTGCATGGCACCCCCTCCCCCAGCTCAGCACTCAGCCACGGGAGGACCCCGGGTGCCCCCCCAGACCCAGGAGGCACCAGTCGCTGAGCCGGGGACGGGGGAGGTCACTTCCAGGTGCTTTCACCCAGGTGCTTCTAGTTCACTTCCACTTCCAGGTGACTTCCAGGTCTGCTGCCAAGTGTGCCAAGTGAGACGCCCCTGCACTCCTGTGGGATGCTCCATGCGCCCTAGCATTGCAGTGTTCACAAGCTGCCTGGTACCTAAAGGTATGTAGAAAAAACATTTAAAGCTGTGTCTATGTCCAAATCATTGAATCTTTCCAAATCTCTCTGAATCGATTCAGAGGGTTCCAGTTTGATTCAGAGAGGTTAAAGAGTCTCCTGATTCAGTTCGGATTCAGAGATTTGGCCACTGAATCAGGCCGAATCTCCTCCAAATGGAATTAGCAACCAAAACTTCACACAGCCCTAATGTATGAGTGAGTCTGTGTATGTGCACACATGTGTTGTATACATACACATCTCTTGGTATGTATACACACACTTAAAAATACAGTATATGCATGTACATTATAAAGAATACAAAAGACATTCAGTTGTAAATCTTAAAGAATATTTAATAACTTTTAAAAAATAAATGTATATTTTAAGCGCTGTTCTCCATAGGGTTCACAAGATCATATCAATCTTCTTGCTGTGATGTAAAACCAAGTAACCAGGGAGAACTGTCCAACATGATAAGGTACAGATGTCAGTCAGATTGAATTCACAATGGAACTGTGAATAAAATTTCTTGTGGCAAGATTTGACTCACATTGTTACTATGAATAGTCCAATACAGTCTGTATAAAGATCAATCAAATCTACTGTGAATCCTCTTGGATTAAGGATAAGAGTTAAACTAGTTTAAAGAACAACACTACAGTGATTTTTTTTTCTCCATTGCCTACTCATGGTGCCACATTCACAGGACAGATAGGAAGCTATTAGGTTGGCCAAAGGCTTTCAACTGTTTCCACTCTGGGCACTTCCTTCTGTCTAGCTAGAAGCCTTGTCTTTATTTAGCAACATAGGATGGATAGGGCTGGGAGCCACAAACCACTGGAATGCATTTGTACAATCTTTAATTCATTTTTGAGTCTTTTATGTAGCAACCATATTACAGACACTAGATAATATATTTTCATACAACTTCTGTGAAATTCAGTCTCATCCTTATTGTACATTATCCATGAATAAATCCAAATGATAATTATATTGCTGGATTCAAGAAAAATCATGATATGGGGGGGTTTTTTGGAACGGGGAAGCAAGCGGGTAATAACATGCATGGAACTGAAACTGAAGTGAATGTTACTGATTCTGTGCTATAAGATGTAAAGTTAAGCAGTCTTTGTACAGGCAATAAAACATGGCTGCTACTGACAGCTGCTGTACCGGAAATAAAACACATACTGTTATGTGTAAGTAGACTGTTATGAAGAAAACAAAGCCAAAAGTATACCAAAGTGAAACAAAACCAAATTCTGGTTTCAGTGTCAGCAGGACCACACTTGGCCTCGTGGCCTTGACTTAGGGACATCTTTTCTGTATTTGGTTGCATTGGTCCTGTCTTTAATTGTAACAAGCCTTCATCTCTATGTAAATAAAAGGAAATGTGAGTGATTTGAAACAATGTCGTAGAAAATGCTATAAAACACTGAAGAGACACTGGAATGATTTCTTCTGTGCTGCTCTGCATACATATGTTACAGTCTACTATACTGTATTACAAGTGATTATTCTGGACCTATTTAGTCTAAAGTTACTTGACTTAAAAGGATATGTCTTTTACAAGCTGTGTTGTTTTATGTTAGAGCCCTATCATCAAATAAGCTCACTTATATAGGATTTTAAAAAAAATCTGAGGTTCTTAATTGCATTGCTGTCTGCAACATGGGGCAGTGGGTCAAAATTGTGTCGGTAGTGCTTGAAAGAGCTGTCCCATCTGTCTGGTGCCCTGTGGAAAAGTCAGTAACAGTATACAAAGACAGTACATTTGGAACTAGCTACCCAGATCCACCCTAGCACCTAAGTTGGCAGTGTTACTGTGCTGGGAGAGCCTGTTCAAACAAATAGCTATTAACAGCAACCCAACTGGGTTTTTAACACCTTCATTGCTTTGAGCTGCTCCAATCACTTGGGTTTTGAAGAGAATTTCTCATACCCAGGTGCCTTATCTTGGAGGAAACAAATAGTCAGAGTGACAGTTTACGACAAACTGTGGCAAACAGTTAACCAGAATCAAAAGAAGTTACCCAGCCTCCTGTTATTTTATGGCTGTTCCTTCCATAGGCTTGACTAAAAGCAGCAATCTTTTTTAAGAGTTTGGCAGCATGATTAGGGAATTCATAGGAGGCGATGGGTTGGCCTCATTACTTCTGAGACCATCATGCGGGAAGTTGAGAGTAGTTCTGCCACAAAAAGGTACACTCTTCTCCGCTGAGCCATCGGGCCTGCTGCCTGCACATTAATTATTAATGGGAGGGATCTCTACAAATAGCCTTGTCTATCTTTTATCTTTTTAAAATCCATGTTTTATTAATGTCTTCATCACTCCATTATTCTGCTCCTCAGAGATGGGAACCCAGAGCTGTCAGCAGGAACACCTGTGAGTACAACTGTTGTAATGAACTGTGGCAAGAACCCCTGCTAATTGTATGTCTAATTTTGGAGTAATTTCTCCAGGTGTAAAAAAAGTCAGGGGTCAGGGGGAAGAGGAGAAAGAGAAATGCTCAAAAAAAAAAATCCACTGCTATTTAAATAAATGTAGAAACAAACTAGCAATTGAGTGCTTGATCTTTTTCAGGGCTGGCTGTGGCACTGCTGCATCTAAATTCCTCTCTGCTTTGCTTAGAGATACAGTTAGAATATGGGGTTATGGACCATGTTTCTGAGATAGGAAAGAATAGCCACTAACTTCAATGGTCAGGACATCGCATACCTCTCCACTGAAAACAAAACAGGGATACACAGAAACTGCCATTGCAGTTACTCAGGAAAAATAAATCTGGATATGGAGAGACATTTACCCATCTGGCAAGCTCAGGGCCTCATCCACCCTCCTGCAATATAATGGGGTGCACACTGGCTTCCTTTTTCTTGAATTGAGTTTTTTCTTAGTTATGAACCTGAAAGTGGGCCCCTAAGAGCTGTTTAATCTTCCAGCAGGATCCCCCAGTGACGATAAATGCTCTCCTGAAAACTGCCTTTGTGCAGACAAGGCAAAAAAATCACTACTTAATTTACTTTTTTCCCCCAGGAAAAAGAGAGAAACAAGCAGTTATTTAAAAAAAAACAAAAAACACCCTGTACACCACCATATACCTTTGTGGAAGGTGCCTTGGCAAGCAATCTGACAGAATGAGCTGATGTGTGTGAATGAGACACCAGAGAGCTCCTTAGCCAACATACAGTGCATGACTTCACAGCATCCTCGTCCTTGATTCTTCTCATTCACTGGAAAGGAAAGCAAGTGACCTAGTTCTCTACACACAGCCCTTTCCAAAGGCCTTCCCTGCTTCTCTTGCCCTTCCTGCAGATTCACTGCAAGTGCCCCCTTCGCTCCATCAGTTGGCCTCAGCAACATGGAGTTGCTTTTGCACTGGTTCCATGATTCTGCCACTACCCTCAGCCTGTGAGCAGGAGGTAGCAAAAGGTTTCCAGCCAGGAAGGGGGCAGGGTGGACTAGCACTCCTTGAAAACGAATGCCTACTGTCTGGTCACCCAGACCAAACTGAAGCATGGCACTAAGGAGTTAGTGACTCAAGGCTGCCTTAGTGAACACCACTGTACAGTGCCATAAGGTTGACAGGGTGCAGGGGACTGCCTGTGGTTAGAAGCTTGCTGGCTAAAAAATTTTCTTGCACCCTACTGAAATTTCACTCTAGAGGTGCTACTCTGATTCACTCCAGTTATTACAATGGGGAAAAACATGAAATAAAATTAGACAGCTGTTGACTTTTTGTTTTCCTGTGAAGAGGAGTTGAGTCACGACTTTGCTTCTGGTTTTGCAAATTCCAGAAGGGCCAAATGTTCCTACCATGCTCCCCTGGGGAAAAGAGGCTTGAACATTAGAACCTCAAGCTGCTGCCAATTCCAAGTGGGGACAAAATGGCCTTAGCTGTTACAAACAAGCAGGTAAGCGTGGAAGCACCTGAAGCCATGATAAGGCTAAGCAAACTAAGCAGCATGCAATATGGAGATCCCTATCATACTGATGGGATGATATTATCCCAGAGTAAATTAATGAAGTGGTAACATTCATTGAAGAAACAGCTGACAGCTCTTTATGGATCTTCATGTGTGGAAATGAGTGATATTTTCGGGCAGACTAACTTGACACAGGAATGATAAAAAGTAAAAACATAGCAGAGTGACAGAGAAAGCCCACTCACAAGTTGTTTACTGAGATGAAGATACAGCTGAACATAATTGCTTGTTTCCCAGAGGTATAAATGATTGTGTCTCCTCCAAGAAATAATACTGCATTATTTCACTTGGAATGTAAAACGGGCAGAAAGCTCCCCTCTTCTATTAGATGCTGGCTTATTTTTTCTCCCACCACAATGATACGTGTGCCTAAATTGACATTACACATATACCAGCTGTTATGTATCTGTGAGAATTAGTAAGTGCAACCATGTCCAATAAGACTTTTCCCTTGCCAGCCAGATCTCATAGCACAGATTCTGATTGATTAACACCTGACTTCACAGCACACAAGATTAAAAACACTCCTTTAAAATAAAACACGCTTCTGCAGAAAGAAGATCTGCTCCTGGTCACATAGGCTTTTGAAGATACTCTGGAGCCAGGCCGGTTGCTTGGGTATTTAGCTGCACACAAAGGCAAGCTGTAGTAAAATGACAATTCCATTCAATGCTAGCAACTCTGTTCCCTCTCTTCCCACTGAAGAATATTTCCATGCTGGAGAGTCTTCATTCTCCCCAATTCTGGACCACAATATCTGGGAAGGAAATCTTGCTGGATTCACCAAGCTCTCGTTACTGTTCACAGTCTTTTCTTACATCAGCTTGCAAATCAGTTCCTCTTAAGTGGCCATTTCAGTCTTGCCATAATCCATGTAAAGGACCCAATACTGGAGCATCTCTTTTCTTGAATGATAAAGATATTTCCTCCTGCCTATGCCAGTCCAAACACGGACTCTTTCTTTTCTTCCTCTCTCCATAAAGCTAGGGTGATTCACAAAATCTTCAGAGAAATAGGATTATACACAGTTTATATTACATGGGGAGAAGGGGGAAGATCAGATGAATGAGCATGAAGGAGCTTTCTCCTGTGTCCTTTAGAGGAGAATCTGAAAACTGGGACTGGTTTCTATGCACAGTAGGTGTCTGCCTTGACCACCTGACAATACATCGTCATTGCAAATGTCAGTCCAAGAATCTAAAAAAACCCAAAAAACCAAATCAAAACATGATGAAGTACAAAGAAAACCCCGCAACTTAGAACAGCATTATTTATATTACATATCAGGTACTCAAAAGTTCAGAAATGCCATTAATTAAGGTGACTTAGACTATGGCTAGAAGTTATACTGTATCATGCGTGCGCACACACACGTGCACGCATACTGGCTGAACTAGGAACCTCTCTGTAGTACTATATGTAATGTGTGCACAGTTACGGGAGGAAGGGAGCATACATGACAGTTATTCAGTGCTGCCTGGGAGCTCAGCATGCTCAGTGAGCCATAGGGGGATGACAGTGGGCTGTTCTTGACCACTCTGGGATCTACAGTTCTGCTCATCCCCTGCTGCCACGGAAGTGGTGACAGAGACCACTGCTGCCTCCATAGAGGCAGGTACCACTGTTCATCAGTCACTGACCACCTGCCCAGTCCCTCTTCCCCAAGGAGAGCAGGCAGGCTGTCAGTGATGTGAGGACAGCACCACACTCACCCCACTCTTTGTCTTCTTGGGCATCACCATTGCCACAACCTTCCTTCTCCCCCACACCCTCAGTACCCATGTATTATGATACAGTCTTTAATTACATGATCGCATATTACAGTTCTCACAGGCTTCTGTCCTTATTCTGTTCCCAGGTCCCCTTTGCCACAATCCTCATTACTCAGCATTCAAGAGAACCAGTGAGGGTACAAGAGAGAGGCTGCCAAAGCATCTCCCTTGAGCAGAATTGAATTTACTTTACAGCAGCATCATTCTCCTGCTCCCCCAGCAATTTCAGGTCGGTATTTGCCTCTCAGACTGATAGGTACTGAGGCAATGTTTTTATCCTCAAACTTAAGGATCACACATTATTTTCCATGTAATGTTATCAATGCAGCTTCATGAACAGATCATGGGAAAAGACTGCAAACAGTCACTAGGGACCACCTGTGCACAGCTGGCAACATGAACAATGCACATAGATACTCCCTGTAGGTCTGAGCAAAGCACTGAGATTACTCAAGAGGCTTGCCAATAGAAGCAGTGTATGGTCAGCCAGATGTCTCTCTGCACTGGGAGTCAGGGGAACTGAGTTCTGCTAGGGATGTGCTGTGCTGCCTTGGATAACTGACTTCATCTCTTTTTTCTGCATTTACCCCTCAGTAAAACGAGGATGTGATAATCACCTTCCTTTGTTCAGTACTTTGAAAAAAGAGCTAACTGCTATTGCCTTTTCTTCCCTAACTGAGCTGTAATCATTTGCTGTGGGTTATTGTTTAGGTAAATGTTTATTGTTTAAGACTTCTTCATACAGTATTTTAAAAATGATTAATTTGGCCATTTAAAAACTATATAGTATCCTGCCTGAATAGTGATTCACAACAAAGATTGGTTTTTTTTCATGGTGCTTGAACCATAGGGTAACTTTATGTTTTTTGGCTCTATGGGAACAAAGTTGCATAATATTTAGGTGAAATGCAATATGGCTCTTTATCTCTCTACCATCCATAATGAACTAAAAGCACAGGTTTGGGTTTGTCTTTTAATACCAAGAGCCTTCTGTTGAATGAGGCACCCCTTAATAACCATTAGAGACCACCGGCCATTTCCTGACACCGAGAAAATGAATACTTAGGAGGGTGGCTGTACGACAGAATCCCAAAAGTTTAATTAATTTGTGCAATTGTCTAGACGAAGGCCCTAGGGTGTCCCAACTGAGAAGATTCTTCTTCTGCATATGGTACGTGTCCTTTTATTTAATATTTAAAAGGTTGCTTTTCATGAGACTCTCACTTTAAGTGTCCTAGCCTTAAATAAAAAAAGGCTTTCATGTTTCACTGTGGCTTTATCCAAATCACACTAACATAAATGGAGACAGTCCCATCAACTCTCAATGGATCGAGCATTTCGTCATCTATTAGGTTCAGTCACAAAGCACATCTGGAAACAGCCCCTTGGCAAAAGCTTTTGAGTTCTGAAGCGCTTTCTGTGCATTTCATAACATTTACTAGAAATACAAACACTTTTCAAAAATGGTCTAAAATTGTTTCCTAATGGAAAAGAGTCATTAAAATTCATCAAATGTAGAAAATGAGCTTTTAAATACTTTAACTATGATCAGTGTCTTTTGGGGGGATGCTGTAATGGTCCACAGGATTTCTAATATATCTTTTAAAGACTCCCTAAATGCTACTTTTTTTACCCAACTTTCACCCTCTTAAGTGTAGTAATAGCCTAGATAGGGAGTCTCAAACACTCTCTACTATGCTATTTCTTGTACTTATCTGCTCTCTAAACTTCTCCCACTAAGATCATATCTGCTTAGTTTACTAAGTAAATGCCCGCCCCCCCTCCCATTCCCAGGTTTCCAATCTAGCAAATCATTAGGTATCTGCAAACTGGGACCATAAACTGCCGATCACATACAAAATTTAAAAAGCTATTTTGTCTACTCTATCAGCAGACCATCCATGAGCCAAGTTCTGATTCTAGCCTCTCTCTCAGGCTGGTGCTGATGTACTTTATGGCATACAAAACCCCAGATTGGTCTGCTATAACTGTACGGTTAATTTAGAAAAATAAGACTTTTAGTTTACATGCTGAATGAGATGTAGAAGGAGAAACTAAATGTGTGTCTACACTGCAATTGATGTGTGACTGCAGCTCATTAAGACAGACCTGAGATATCTTCAATCCAGCTAGCTTGGACACTAACACTGTGGCTTCATGAGCTTTAGTGCAGTCTACGTGAGCCTACTTGGGATCTTGGATATATACTTGGAAGCTAAAACCCATGCTGCTGCAGCTTTGCTACTATTGGTGCTATTAAATGGCACATTTGTACAAGCTCCCATGATAACTTGAGCCACAGCAAGGGTGGCCAACCAGCAATAGAGGTGCCACAAGTGGTATGGGCAGCCTCTGTGTGGGACATGCAGATGACTGAGCAGGAGACAGGCAGCATAGTGGCAGATATGGTAGGGAGCAGAAAGCAGAGCATCAGATGAGGCAGAGATCAGAGTAGCGCTCAGGGAGGATGCAGGGCTAATTTGTGGCACATCTGCCGAAAAGATTAGCCACCACTGAGCTACAGTATAGGCTTCAATACAGGCCATCATATTTCTGTTCACTTATAGCTACTCCTCCAAACAAAATCACATTTAAAATACAAATGCAGGCCCTAATCCTGCAACCCCCACCCCCCAAAAAAATACACTTCATTTGAAATTAAGTGCATGATAGGGATTTATGGGACTAGAGCCTTAATTCAAATGCATTCAGTTTGAACCTTCCCTTGTGTCAGCCTCTCCCTCCCCCAAAACTAAACCTATTATTGTGCTAGGATAGAAGCAGAAGATGAAACCGACCTGCCTAATTTTACCAGCTATACTGAGTGACAAAGAAAAGTAAATATTGTATTAATTAAATAAATATGCCAATTAGTGCATTAGCTAAACGAAACTGCATGTGAAATACTCAGAGCTGTTACACATCCTGTATGCAGTTCTTTTATTATGACAATGTGATTCTGATTTCTAGGTTATAATAAAAAGCTAGAGAGGTTTAATAGAGCTTCATGTAAAATGTGGAAATTATTAAAATAGGCTGGAAAGAAATATTTCAGGCACCAGGTTCTCTTCCTGCCCTTAGTAATCTAACTGGCATTACCCAGGCAAAGAAATAAAAATCAGAGAGTACCTGAACCAAAGCTGTGCACAATCCAAAGATCCCCACAGCGAGCAGGTTTTCCTGGAGCCATACTTTTACCGTTTCATAACAAGGCTAGGAACAAGAGAGCATTGCATTAGCTATAAACGTAGGACTCCCGTCCACCGGGAATACAAAGACACAGATAGGAATAAGACAGGTCAAACCAAGCTGTTAAAAAGCCTGGACTGCCATTTCAGCATCGTAACAAACGTGGTGTGTTCCTGGATGGAGCCTCTGCAGTGTTGAATTGATTGCAATGACACAGAAGGCCAGGCAATTCAGAAGGCCATATAAAAAAGTGCTGCTCTGTAAAAGTGCAACTCCAGTCCATAAAGTGACCACATGCAAATATCTAGCACTTTTATTGCCATGTAGAAGCTAAGCATCAACATTTTGGAACTTAAAGGAGAAAATCTTACTCTTTACCTGGGAATATGGGAAAAGGTGAGAAGACTGAATTGTTGTAGTATAAGAAAAACAGTTAAGTATCTCCATGATGAGATGTCTTCACTTCTTCACAGACCAAACATTCAGTTACTATTAGGCTTTTAGCAAGGTGGCAGGGAAAGTGCTATATCACAGTTGAATTTTATTTGGGGATTTATAGTTTAAAATTGGCCCTAAAATCTTTCCCAGGGTTAAGACTTTTTGGTGAGATGGTTTCTTCTCAAGTAGAGAAAAGGTCCCTTTAGCTATACTGCTTTGTTAGACCCATGGTTCTCAACCTATTTAGATCAAGGTTCCTCTTGGAAAATGCTAGCTCTTAACTTCCACTCATTTCTGGATGACAGAAAAATAACAGAGCAATGTTTTTGTTGCAAAAAACTCAAGACCACGACAGGTCAGAATGGTTGTGACACTATAGATTCCTCTTTGAAATCTCAGGGTTTATGTGATGAATCATGCACTGGTGTTTGCACCCCTAGTATTGTGTGGCATCCTGCAGTACCCTTAAAAGGATATCAAAGCACCCCAGGGAGATATGGTACCCTGGTTAAGACTCACTGAGTTGGGCCTAAATTATGCAGGGCATTTAAGTAAAATGGTAGTCCCTCCCACACTTGATTGGGCACATCCCTCTCTCTCTTTCTCTCTCCTGGTTTGCCTTGAAGTACAATTCTGTTTCCACCCCAGAGCACAAATGCCATCTGGGTATGTGCTTTTAAACAATGTCTTTCTGAAGAAGGAGGCTACAAGAGGAAATGCTCCATGGCATAGGCATCTATGCAACCATCAGAATTCTCCAGTGCAAATGCATCCTCCAAGAGCTTCTCCCTGCTTCCTGTATTCCCTGGAGCCTCCTCAGCCACTACTCTCTACAAACCCTGCTGGCTGGCCGTTTACATGACACAGAGAGTGATTTAGTACATATGGTTGGTTTGTAGAAGGGAAAGTCCTGAGTCCTTACTCATGGCTTTCACCAAAGTGACTGTTACACTCACTCTCTGCCAGCCCCACAGCTGAGAGACCATGCATCTGTTAAATGTTCAGTCTGTTGGTTTTTCAATATATATAAAGAAAAAAGTATATATCTGCTGCCGTGACTAAAGAGTTTAGCTCTGTTAGCCTGTATACCTATGGTACTCCAATAAAAGAAAAAGCCATGCTTGTGAAAGTTCACTGAAAGTGACCTGCAAGATGGGTTTCATATCTACAACTTAAACTGTCCAAACTCCCTTTTTCTTCCTCAGTTGCAACCCCTGCCTATGGCCTTCACAAGAGCTACCTGCAATAGGAGAAAAGTCCCAAGACTTGTTCAGGAGAAGGGTAGGGTCCAGCTAAATTCCCAGGAAAGAGCTTAATATGGGGTCTAGAGTAGAGGAAGGAGCAAGGAGAAGTTATTCCATGAAGGTTTCAGCTTCATTAAAGGGAATTGCTGGTGTTCACTCCTTTCTGTTCCCGGAAGTCGGTGTTGGGTTCTGAAATGCTGCGCCTGATATAAGGCCCACCATAAGCTGTTCTAAAATTTTGAAAAGGGGGATGCAGATGCTGGGGTGTTGTATATGTGATGGTATATCATCACATATAAAACAACACATATAGTTGTCCAGTTAAATATAAACTAGAAGCTTTACTAATATGCAAGGCCTATGGCTGCATTAGTCAATTTAAGATTGAAACAAAAACAAATTCCTCTTCCTTATAGCAATATGCAGCTCTGTGAAACAGGAGCTTCATTATGGGGAGCAGCTAACAAATATCTGAACTGCAGAACAAAGGATAGCTTGATTGTGATATATCAAGACCATTAAAAAGAAGAGAGGGTCATTAAGACCCATGGAAAAAAAGAGTTGAGAAGGGATCAGGTAGATTATAATGAACCATGAAGTCAATTGACTACTTTAGCACTGCCTGACTACAAATGCTGCTGCTACTGCCAGGCAGTTGGTTTTAAATTCTGGGTGGAACAGGAATCAAAGGTGGGTGGGTACAAATACACCAATGCACCCCCTGGATCCACCACTTAAAGGCAGTAGAAAGTCTTGTTGACTTTAATGGGCCTATAATGAGGGCCCCTGTTAAGATTACAACGTGGCAGGAGCTCTTTCAGTCATCATGCCTAGGGACTCTCCATGCCATGCAAACCTGTTCCTATTGGATTCTGCACCAGGGCCTGCATACGCATTAAGGTCTGTGGTTTGCCTGTGTCCTGGTACACCTCTGTAGGTGTGACAGTCAACTGAAAGGCATTATCCTGTTCCTAGTCATCTTATGCCTCTGTTCACAAGACCAGTAAGGCATGTGTCTGGACTGGTACACCCAAACTCCAGAGCTCAGTTCACTTGTATAAGTAGCCTCAGGCCCCTGGAAAACACTATTTGAGATGCTGGTTTCATCACAGCACAAGATGATCTTATGGGCCTTGGTTGCACTCTGAGGTCCTTTTATTATTGACAAGTTTTTGGAATTGCAACTCATATATGTCTCTGACAACTCTGCGGATGGTCAGTCCCTTTTCCATCCCTATTTCTATGTCAGTTGAATTAAAACAAGGGTTCAGCAATTGTCCTTGATGCTGACAGAGAAAGTTACTCACAGCTTTCCACCAGGTCCCTGGAGAATGAAGTCCACAGTTCTCACTAAATTCCAGGCAGCATGAGTCTGGCACCCGTGTAGTATTGTATACTTCAAACCAGTCAGTGTAGTTCGAAACCCCACAGCATCTGAACTGGAAGAGTAAAAAGCCAGGTTGACATTGTGAGCATGCCCCAGGGTTTAAAGACAAGAACATCTTTAATTAAATAATACCACATGTTTACCTGGAGGAAGTGGAAGAAGAACCTCTCACACATCTTGCTAGGCACAAATAGTTTTATTCCTACTGCATCATTTTGCTTTGGGATTAGGCTAATAGGCAGCTATGTCCTTGCCATTACCTACATGAAAACCTCTCATTGTTTTCCGCCCTCTTGCCTTTTATCCTTTGCTGCTGGGAGTCATGAGTTCAAGATACCTGTCTCTTAGATGCAGCTTGAGATGCCGAGTGGTGAGGAGACTGCATTCTGTACTGACTGTTGATAGCAGGCAGAGTCACAGTTGGACACCATGGGCATTTATGCACATACATTTTTGTGCAGGGACGTGCCAGAGATCTGGTGAGTCAGAGCAGACTCTATTAATTGAGTGTGTTCTGCATGTGAGCTGAGCAGCACTGTGCTGGGGTGAGTGCAGCTGTATAAGTGGTGAAATGTGTATCAGCACACAGAAAATGGCAGCGGTGTGCTTTTGAACAAAGCACCTCTGATGTGTTTTAGTTCAAAAGCGAACCACCACCACCATTTTTGCAGCACTGACGTGCATTTCACTACTTATACAAGTGCATGTGTACAACTGCCCCAAGTTACTGAAGCAAATGTCTTCCTGTGTTAGTCATTAATCAACTGTAAAATTCTTTTATGAGTAGAGAGAGGTTATCCAGGTTAGTCAGAAGTCATCAGTTTTTAATAGATTCTGCTTCAGTGACATAAGACTTGTGGGTGAGTGTGACTTCATTTAGTGGCATCAAACTGTAACATTACTGAAGAAATCAGGTCCGAGAAGAAGGGGAAAATAAACTTTAACTGAAGAACAAAGATGTTTAGGCCAACAACAGGGCATGGACCACAAGCTAGGCTGTTGCCTTTTAAAGTGTATTCCTCTCTGAACCAGGTAGTCCTTTGAAGATGCTACCCTGCCCTGCTTTCTACCCCGGAGTCTTTGTTCCTCAGTTGAAGTTTATTCTTCCCTTCTTCTCAGGCCTCATTTCTTCAGTAATGTCACAGCTGGATGCCACTAAATGAAGTCATGTGCACAGGCCTCTGATATTACTGAAGCAGAATGAATGAAAGCTGAAGCTCAGAATGAATGAGAAATTGATGCCACAATGAAAGGTTCATTACGTTTAGGTAATGAGATGACAGTTAAGACAATGTATAAAGTTTAACAGTAGGAAGGGCTCTTAGCTACTTTTCCCCTCTGGGGCTTAGTACCTTCCTGGGCCACACCAGTTATAAGCTAAGGCTCACTTGCATTTATTGCCCATTCATCACCTCCTGTGCTAAGCCCATAGGTGTGGTGTCTGTTTTTAAGTTGAGTGCCTATGAATAAAACATTCATTCTGTCCAGGAAGAGCACACACCAACTGCAGAGGTTTCCTCAGCCTGACAAAGGATTTTTAAACTTGCTAAAAAAAAACCTTTCCAACTATTTCAGTTGGTCTAATAAAAGATATCAGACTCACCCAAAGAACTTTGTCTACCTGTTAGAAATAGAATATTGTTAGAAATGCGCAGCTTGCATCTTGCACCTGATAAGAAAGAAATACTGCCAAGGACTTTTTCTTTCCCAGCCTTGCTACAGCCTTTCTGTATTATGCTAATTGCAGTTTCTCCCCCTCACCTGCCTTAAGTCTTTATCATGCAGATTGCAGGAACCAAAATTCAATTATCTGTGTCCTTGAAAGGGGGGGGGGAAGTAAATTGTTGTAGTTTCTGAGCATGCTTAATTAGCTGATGCATATTTACTTCTCCGCCCTGCATACTTAAGTAGTTAATTATACTATACATGCGATGTATGTAGTGATGTAACCACATGTATGCTTGTATGAAACGGAAGTGAGCCGTAAGAGTTCCTGTTTCTGCACACGTGCCCAGGAGGGAGAAGATAAATATTCCCTGCAAAATTCCTTTGTGGGTTCGGAGTAATCTGAGTTCTTGACTCTGCTCTGACCCTATTTGCAAATACACCTTTTGTGCCATCTAATGTATGTGTGTCTGTGATTTTTTTTGCGGGCCTCCAGAGAAACGAACCGCTTTATGCATCATGCCTATGTCCTTAGAACAACGCGGCTACAACCTACACCCCTCTGTGAATAAAACAAAATACCCTGCACTCATTCACAAACATTACTCCCTAGCAAGTACAGGCTACAATACTACAATCTAACAATGACACTACTCAGCACTTCCCATTTTTCAAAGCTCTGTACAAAGAGCTGCTAATCAGTCTATGCCCAAGGTTTTAATTTTCAGGCTGATTTCATATAGGACCTTACACTGGCCATTTTTGTACAGAACATGCATATAGTTTGTAACAAATTCATAGTCACCCAGGTGTCTGCATGACCATAAGCAATGACGGATTTCAGATCCTGCTTCTCACTTGGGAGTGCAAGGGGACTCTCCTTTAGGTATAATAGTATTAGGGCTTCTAAGCACTGTGACAGAGGTACCTCTGTACGGGTCTTAAAACCCGCACTTGAGAGATCTGTCATTCCAAACCAACAGAGGGCAGAGGTGTCACATAGTAACCTGAACATTACAAGATTCATTTTCAGAAACTCATAATCAATGCAATATTTCACCATTCTTACAACATAGAATATTTTTCCCCTTAGGAGAAAGAATCAGAAACACTGTTAATGGGAGTTTACCTTTCAAGGATCTTACTCAGAATTATATGATTTTTGGCCAGTGCTGGAAATCCTTAACTTGAAATGTGAGCTTAGAAAAGAGCCTTTTCCCCCCAAAATGGACCTCATATGTTTCTGCTCCTTTTTTCCTTTGGTACTCATGTTTATCTTTTTCTTTAGTAGTTTTTCATTATACTTATACTGCCTGGCTTATATTAGAAACTGAAGGACTTTTTTTTTATAGCCCCCTAGGGATAAGAGAACTAGAGGGACTGGTTTACGATGCTATAAAACAAGTAATTGAATGACGAAGAGATTTTTAATTGGGTGGCCTAAAACTGTCTAATTTTTTTTTTACTATTTGACTCAAATATCAGAGCAATACATGGGCAAGGGAAAGTTTCTGCTAAAGATTTAAATGAATCCTTTCCTATATAAGTTGATGGATAAGTAAACTCCAAACATAGTTCTCTGGTTTTACAGGGACTTTCAGCAAAAAGGGAAGACAAGTCATTGTAGTCTATCATTTAACTTGAAAGCTTCCTTTCTATTTTTCTCCCCAAATCCTAAAGAAATTGAGGGAAACTGTCCTGTCATATTCCTGTGCCAAAGAGAGGGAGGGGCTATGTGATCAAGAACTCGAAGCACTGTTGTAGCTATGATGCATTTGGGGAAAGACATCACTGAATTGGAGGACTTCCTTTCTTCTGGCAAGGGAGATGGGCACTAGGTAAAGAGCAACATGTTTTAGCTGTTGAAGGAAAGAAATACAAGGAACAGGAGCCCTAGCTTTCTAGATGGGAAAAGAATAGACAATTGGAAAGACCTATTACTTATAATATGGTACCACCTAGAAGCCCTAATTATGGATATGAGATGAGAGACTGGACACTAGTTTTAACTGTGATGCTGGAGAGGAAAGGGCATATCCTACAAAAGTTATGAAGAAGCAACCTGGACAACACAGACAGAATACGAGATTCTAGAAAGAGGTCCTTGCCATAGATGACAGACATTATGCACATGAGTGAGAGGCAATATGGAAACAGTCACTATAACTGAAAGGAGGCAGGGGACTGGGGCTTGGGGAAGGTGTTGAACAGCTCCACTGGCCATGTTGAGCTTGAAGTGATAGCTATACATCCATGAGAAGATGTCACAGAGACAGGCTGAGCAGAGGCATAGGCATAACAAGCAGAGTTGGCATGCTGTGCAAATACTTCAGGACAGCAGGAGGGTGAAAAAACAGGTTTCAAGAGCAGGGAGGGGGAGTTTTATCCATGCCAGAAACTCCATAACAGTCCCCTGTTCAGGAGGGAATGAGAATGGGCATGAAGGAGATGGAGGGATGGGGTGGGACTCACTGGGTTAAGTGAAGGGATTAGAGGAGAACAAACAGGAACTTCTGATGAAGGAACAAGTTGAAGGAGAGGAAGGGAAAGTGATGGAGGAAGAGGAGGGAGGGTGATTTCATTTAGCTGCTTTCTCTTGGAAGAAATCTGTGAGCAACTGTGTGAAGTGAGAAATGCAGGCAGGCAAAGTGGGAAAGTTCAAGGAGTGAATCAAAGATAGTGAAAAGGGCAACTGGGACTGGGTACATGGGATTCAATTAACTTGATGTGGTATTTATAACCAGGGCGATGGCAGAACTGAATGAGAGGACAAGTTTGAAGTGAAGAAAATCAGCCTGATCATGGGATTCTCACCATAGAGAGTACAGCATGAGAAAAGGAGCAGAGAAGGGAGGTGCTGGAGGGGCCCCAGGGTTGGAAGCTAGTAGAGCAGGCCTTGCTAAAGGGCAAAAGAATCAAAGATAGAGGAATGAAACAGTGGGAGACATGACAGCCGCCTGAGTGAAAGAAAAGAAGTGGTGAGAAGTCATCAGTGTTGGTGGAACAGAAGTCATGGCTAGGCTGAGGGACAGGGAGCCAAGGAGCAGGGGAACTTAGAAGCAGATTAACCAGAAAGAGCAATGCTTGGTGAAGACCAGGGGTGATCAGGTATGGGGTAGGGTGGTGAGTCAAACAAGGGCTGCAGGTCAAACAAAGACAGTGAAGGCAAAGGGCAGACTATTAGCACAGAAATTGCAAAGGGGTTGTGGTGGAAGTCTAAAAGGCCAGTGAAAGAAAGGGTCTGCAGTCCTAAGGAGAGGTAGGTTTCATGCTGTAATTTTTAGATTAATCTGAAAAGGAGGCTAATTTTCAGGGAAAAAGTCCAAGCATGTTCAGCTAGCTATGTGTTGACATCTGTGTCCAGGTAACATGCATTGTTCACTGGCAGAAACTCAGGGCCTGAATAGATGAAACTTTGTGCTTATTTACAGCAGATCTGTAAGGAACCAGAATGGAAGGAATCCAGGGCTAGTTGCATGCAGTAGGTGCTCTTAGGACAGGAGTGCTCGACCCCTGCCTGTGGGCCAAATCTAGCCTGCAGAACCATGGCATCCAGCCCATGGGGCTCCCCATAGGACAGGAAATTTGGCAGGAGGGAGCAGTGGCAATTGATACTGTCAGCCAGGGCCATTCCAGGGGGGAGCGAATTGGGGTGACCGCCCTGGACCCCGTGCTTTGCGAGGGAGGGAAGGCCTGCAGAGCCAAGCAGAGTGGTGCGGTGACTCCGCACTGCCGCTGGCTTCACGTCTGGCCCCACACAGGTTGATTTGCCCTGGACCCCACTTGGGTTGTCTCTGCTGCCAACCTTTCTCTGCTGCCAAATTACCAAGCCCCATGTGGGCGGATTAAGGCTAGGCCATGCCCTTCTTCCCCACACAGCCAGACTGGGGCTGGGCTATGCTCCTTTCTCCCTGTGGCTGCATCAAGGCTGGGCTGCACTTTACCACCCTCTGCGCAGTCAGATCAGACTTCACCAGACGGATCAGGCCTGCTGACTGACCGAGCACCGGCCATCTGGCCCTCAGGGCAAAAAGGTTGAGCTCCACTGTTTTAGGATAATTGCCTGTTGGTGCTGGACAGACTGCTACCTCAGGATAAGCTGTGAACAGATTATGCTTACGTTGGTGTAATTTATACTGGCATAATTAGGTACACTCCTAATTTTGCTAGAGTAACTACACTGGATTTAAGTAAGTTATGTCAGTATAGATCTATACGTCATGTGCCCACTCCTTGTTTACACCGGTGTAAATCTGTCACATGTCCATGTTCTTCAGTATGTGTAGAGCTGAAGCAGTGGATATCAGTGGCACCTGCACAGTGAATTTAGGTATCACTCTATTTTCTAATTGCCTCATTAGGAACAGTGCCTAAACACCCTTGGGGATCTGAATCTATATCCCTATTCATAAATATATCTTGTTTAATTAAAAAGATTTCCTTCATGTGGGAGGCTTCATCTCTTGAAAAACCACAACACTGAATTTTTCTCCTTTGTTAAAGACACACCAATCACACCCCCACACTGACTGCTTGTCTGGCTGGGTAGGGAAGAACTCCCAAATGTTTTATCAGTATCTAGGAGCTCCAGACAGCAGGAGGCTGCTTAATACACTGTCTAGAGGGTAGGTTGTTGGGGAGAGCTTTGCCAACCAACAAGCTTTAAAAAGCATTGAGGCTTCCATGATGTATTTATAGGATGCAGCATTTTTCCCAAATAACTTTGTTTCCAAGCTAACAAGCAACTGCTGCCCTAGCATGGGATATTTTGCGCTCATAATTAAAACTAGCACAATGCTTCTATCTTACTGACATGAACCATAAAGAAGGTGTACACTTATTATTCAGAGCCTGTATCTATTTTACTGGCTACTCTAGAATGAAAGACAAAGTGGAATCAATGTTTAAAAAAATTCTTTGGCAAAGTCATATTCTCTGTGGCAAATGCCTGCTAAAATCATTCAGGCTGGGATATGGCCTCAAGAATGCAAATGAAAAAGCAGATTGTTCTGGCATCCAGTCTTGAGCAGAGCTTAAGCAGATATACTGGGTTATCGTGAAGGTGACAATGGAGAAGAACTGGGGACAAAGACGTTCTGCAAGTTGCTTTCCTTGCATAATGCCGGTAGTGTCAGTGAGAGGGTTTTCATATTTGAGAAGTCAACATTCCTTATTAAATCACATATTGTTTTTGGGCAGTCTGAATTATCTTTGGCATGCATATGTGGTATCCAACCACACAAGGGAAAACTATAAAGGGTCAAATTTTTACCTTTCATGCTGATATAAATGTAGATTTTTACTACTTTGAATTAACAACAGTAAGAGCTGAATTCAGTTCCTTCTCCTTTTCACCACATATTTCTCAAACAGTTCAATTACTGACTGGTTAGGTAAACACAAAATGTCTCATAAAGATCATAAAGGGGGGTTTTACATGTGCTCTGAGGGTGGTGGTAGTGGTGGTGGGGTGCTTTAATTAGAGTGGGTCTGAAAACTGCTTTAAATCAAAGCGCCCTCAGAGTCTTGTGTATCAGTGTCCTGGTTCTTCAAAATGGTAAAAGGGCCACTTTAACTAAAGCTTGTTGAAAGAGCTTTAATTAAAGCATCTCCATGGCCATTCTGAAGCATGGGAACATTGATACAAGAGACAAGGAGGCTGCTGGAGACACGCTAATTAGCACACTCCAGCAGACTCCACTTGATTAATCAAGTCTGCTCCAATGCACTGTAATTACAGTGCATTGGAGTAGCCTTCCTGCACATCTACAGGCACTCAAAAGAGCTACCAGCCAGGAAACAATATTATACTCTCAGCTTTTTTTGGCTCAAGACACTTCTCATTAGACCCAAGGCACTTCTCTAAAGCTTTTGTGAATCAAGTAGCCCCCATTTCAAAAACTAATTTATTTATTGCAATGCTTTCCACTCTTGCAGAGGGACCAAGAAGCTGGGGTGGATAAGTGGTCAGACAGAAAGGAACCTGAGCCTACACTTACCTGCTTATCTTCTCAGACCTCACAGCACCCTTCAAAGGATCTTGCAGTGTACCAGGGTACCAGCACCCTGTTTGAGAATCACTGTTTTACACAGTAATCCCTGATTTAAAGTGAAATCTGTTTGTTTTTGTTATTTTAATTCACCTATTTGTGACAGGGAATTCACTAGTGTATCTATATCCCAAGAAGAACCATCAAGGCTGAACAAACCGGAGGGAAACATTAACATTTCACTTCTAGAGACTGACAAGGAGGGGAGGAAGGTTGCCATTGCCTTGTCCTTGTTACAGTTATTCACACCCATGCAAAGAGGAAGGGTAATATGACAAATCTGATTTTGGTCTATTTTTGCACATGATTGTAACTGACTGATCATAGTACAAGGCACTGGAGAAAAGAGCCCGAACTGAGGTGATGTTTGCACTGCTGCTACCTGTGCTGTTCATTTTCCCTGGATTACCAAAGGAATTCAGACTCTACAGCTGTTCATATGTCTCTTCACTAGTATGTAAACTGTCAGGATCTATTTCTCACATTAAAAACATGATCCCGTAATGTCCACATTTGGAGGTTTTTATCCTATTTTTGTTAGCGTAAGTCAGTACTACTCTGTGATTATTATACACCTACAGCAGAATATTTCTTCTGATCTGGGTCACTTAGGACATTTATACAGGTGCTCCAGGAGGTGGGGTGGGGAGGTATGCACTTTAATTAGAGAGGCTCCAAGAGCTCCTCTAATTAAAGTGCCGGGAGCATCATACCTCTAATTAATCATGTCTCTAATTAATTAGAGTATCACATCTCTAATTAAAGCACCTGGAGTATCCTCAGACTGAAAAATGGTGGTAGGGGCACTTTAACTAAAGCTTGAACGTTCAGTAATTACCATGCTCCAGGAGACTCGATTAATTGAGTCTGCTCCGACGCGCTGTAAGTACAGCGCACGAGAGCAGCCTTGATGCACGTATATAGGCGCCTTTAGGTTTCCCACTAGAAACTCAGTCTGTCTCTAGTTCATCTTAAAGATAGGAAACAACCAGAGCATAAATATAGCAACACCTCTTATGCTGCATGAATATTTTATTACTTTTTCTGATATTTTCCCCCCTTCTGCTCTGTAAAAAGAAAGAACTTGATAACTTATGTCAAGATTGCCCAAGGTTCTCACACTTCAGAAAAATCATAATCACCACCCTTCAGGAGCTGTTACATCTGTATTGTAAATCTTCATTGCTTTAGGACATTCCCTTCTAATTTGGGATTGGCCAATTCACAGAGACTTTAGATTAGCAGCCACTAGATGGGTTTGTGTTTCTGGCAAAACTAGTTTTTCCTGCTTTAAATATCATGCCATATCACAGAGAGGCCCTAATTCTGGAAGGTGCTATAAATACTCCTACTAAGAACCCTTCCTGTCCTGAGTTTGCTGTCTAAACCTAGAAAAAAAGGTAAGAAAAATGAAGACATGTTGGAAAGCCTAGATGTTTCCAGGCCTCTCCTGGTGAGATCCTACAAGATCTTCCTTCTGTTCAAACTCTGAGTGATATTTTTACAATGAATGTAAGTGTGAGTGAAGAGGGAGAAGAAAGGGTGCAATAAAGATGCCTGCTAATGCTCATGCCTTTTCTGAGGCTGATGTTTGTCATCCTTAGTTGTGCACGGCCTATTACCAAATCAGTGCCTGACTGCTTCAGCTCCATCAAAACAGGAATGCTGAGAACTCATCTCTTACATGGCATGAGGATTGGCTCTGATGGATCTTCTGTCAATAATCCCTAAGGAGCAGCAAGGCTACTGTAGACAGTATGCCTGGGCTGGGATCTCCTATTCAGTAAGTGCTACATATTCCTAATTCCTCTATAAGTGATTACAGTCCACTGGTTAGGCAAGTCATGGGTACAAATTACTGTTCAAGGGAAAAAAAAAGAAAAGAAACTTGGCACTTACATAGTCCTATTCATCTGCAAAGTGCTTTACATAATTAACTATATTGGGATTTGCTCTTGCTATACCACTGCAACAGCCTGTTACTAAATAGTTTTGAAGGATAAGTGTGAAAACCAATTAAGTAGAGCGGTAAAAACTGATCTGTGGCAGCCTTTTATCGTCCTCCCCTCTGCCTAGCACTGAGACTCTGCACATATAAAAACTACAGCATGGCCAAAGCAATGCACATGAATCTTGCAGTTACCATGCTAGAAAATGAGAGATTTAACACTATTGTGTCTTGCTGTGTAAGATGGAGTTTTCCCATTATCTTTTGGGCTCCTTCCCGAAATATAATACCTAGTAAACCTTTCAACTAAAGATTTCAAGTTATTCTTCACATTTTACTAGACTTTAAGGCCAGAAGGGACTATTACATTGACCTTCTGCACAATGCAGCCCACACAGTATTACTTAGTAGCGAGTCCTCCATAATGCCCATAACTTGCATCCCTTTTAGAACACTTCTGGTCTTAATTTAAAGACATTATGTGATGGAAGCTCCATCACATCCCTATTTAAATTGTTCCATAGTTAATTATCCTCGCTGTTAAAAATGTGCACCTTGTCCTTAATCTAATTTTATCACCTTAGGCATCCAGTCACTAGATCTTGTTTAACGTGTTTAAGGAACTTTCTGCTTTCAGAAGCTCTCACCCCATCAGTGTTGGTTCTTAAAGACTGCAGTTAATTCATCTCTTAATTTCCTCTTTGATACGTATAGTAGGATTTGCTTCTTTATTCTTTAAGTGTACCAAACTTAAAACACTAAAAAGGATTCCTTCTCCTACCCTCAACATACATCTAATGCTTTTTCAGATGACACTGCAGACAATTTACCTTTCACTGCAAAAACTAATATTAGTAGGGGAAACAAATAACTTTTTCTTCAATATTTAAGAATATTATGTTATTCTTTAGATTAAATTTAACTGGGTAAAACATCTAATAGATCTCAAAAATATTTATATTTCAAACAGATTAATCCTCCTACTGAATTTTGCTGGGAACCCATGCAGTATTTACCCAATAAGCAATTAATATCCATACCATTTTTGCTCATTAATGCAGAGACAGTGCCGAGATCCTCTTAACAGAAACAGAATGACCCTTCCATATGGAATTGTTGGGGTTGAGAAGGAGAAAAACAACAAGACACACACACACAGGAAAATAATCACACCGGCAGGAAATTTAATTTCTATATTTTCAGTACATGCTGTGGTTTTTTTTTATTTAAACCAAGAGTCAATGAAATATTTGTAACTAGACAGCTGATTCTTAGTAATAGGGTAAAATTATATTTTTTTCCAAATGTGCTATTACTGCCAGGAAAAAAAATGAACAGTAAATGAAATGGTTACTGCAATGGAACCTGCTTTATTATATATGAAATTTAGTAATATAGATACTTGTGATCCAGGTACCATGACTGTAGGAGGCAAACTTTTAGAAGATACTCAACTTCCTTGGAATATAGATAAGAATTTTAGCATTCATGAAAGTCAGAAATGTATAACACTGGCTAAGTGACAGAATGTTTCTGGAGTTGTGTAAGCTTCTTTCCCATGCAGTTCTGCCAGTGCCAATCTATAGCACTCAGGCCTGAAACCCTCCCTCCCCCTGCTCCACCTCACACAAGGTGAACCCCAATCTGGAGCTGCTTCCCCTCCCTTCTCTCCCCTCCCACCTTGCAGACAGCACCGGAGTATGGGAAGTGGGGGGGCTGATCAGGGCTAGGGGAGAGAGTCTGCAGACAAGCAGGTCCTCCTGGATTGGCTCCAAAGTGGAGCTCAATTCCTCCTCCCTCCCCCCCAAACCAACATTGAAAGTTGTAGGGGGGCATAGTAGAGGGGGTGCTCTAGCTTATGGCACTTTCTGTGAAATGCCATGAGTTAAAATGGGGAGTTGCACATCTGTCAGCACCCTCTGTGTCTAACATAGAGACTGCAGATGGTTGACTCCATATATCATGCACACATCTTTGAACCAAGAACTCCCAGTTCACTCTTACAGCAATTCAGATTGTTTTTTACTCTCACTTTGTGGCTCAGAAAAGCCATTTCTAAGCCCTTCCTGACCAGGCTTGCCAGACGTCTTCTGCTGTATGGTGTAATATCTGTGCACCTAAACAGAGACTAAACTAAAATGAGCATAATTCAAGATGTCAACTCAGTGTCAAAAGCAGAATGAAGGGTGAAGAGGCTGATTTATCACAGTATAGTTTGATTGGGTACCAAAGGGAAAAAGTGTGATGGGCTCATCCATCAGCTCACACAATCCTGAGGTGAAGAACTCCATCCACAGAGCCAGTGGCCCCTTGAGCAAATCTGAAAATGCTGTAACAAGGAACAAAGTCTAGATGGGGAGGTGGGGGAAGTATTATGCTTAAGTCCTGGTGTGACAGGTGGCCATCTCAGGGCCAGATCACAATGTTGGCCCACCCGCCTGCCTCTGTGTTAACCACCCGCCTTCCTTGCCTGCTATGCGTTGATCATAATAATTATGAGAGATGTCACTAAGGTGGGAGGCTTCCCATTGCTTGCCCTGGTGACAAGGGCATTATACACAGCTCCAATCTCACTTTACTGTGTCCCATGCCTCACAGATGACAACCTAAGTTAATGAATAGCTCCGGCCTACAGCCAAGCCAAATTCTGCCCCTTGTAGGGCCTCTAGCATGCAGTACACACACACTGCTCTCCACTGGGCCTCTTTCACACCACCCTCTCTCACCAGGCCTCTTGTACTATGCCTGCTCTCATCAGGCCTCTCACATACTGTCCCCTTCCTGGGCCACTTTCAACCTGCCTTACTCCATACAGCACTTCAGGTCCCCCTTGGGCCCTACTCTGCATGGCACTTTGGGTTTCCCTACTCACTCTCCAGCTGGGGTGCATGCAGCACTTCAGGCCATATGGTCACAGACCTTACTCTACATGACCCATAGCCTTATGCCATAGTCCGGACTTAACTCAGCCACTGGCCCCTCTCACGCACAGCACTTCGGGCTGCCAGCATACACCCAACTCTATGTGGGCCTACATGTACTTCTGCCCCGCCACTGGGGCCAGTGGGGTCTTTCACCCTGTGGGGCTCAGGTGCTTCTCCTAAGTATGCCTGCCCCACCCCCCCAACACTGGGGGTCTTTCACCCTATGGGCTCAGGGAACTCTTCCTAGGTGTGCCTGACCTTATGCCATTGGGGTCTTTCACCCTATTGGTTCAGGTGCCTCTCTCTAATTTGTGCCTGGCTCCATGCCTGTCGCTACCTTGGCGTGACCCACCAGGATGTGGAGGCTGGGGTTTTAAGGCACCCTTACCGACCTTTCACCAGGGAGGTAACTGGCCTGGCATTTCTGGGGGACTGTTCCGCCATGAACAGCCCCACCAGGCCACCCTTCCCCAGCAGGGTGCAGTTTTCAGTCATACCAGGACCATGAGCCTCCTGCCATTCCCATAGTTTCTGCCCTTACCTCCCAGATGTTCCAAGGAGTAGCTCAGTTGGGTGTGCTCATTTGGCTGCCAGCAGCCAACTGCTGCTCCAGCTCTGAGGGCCTAGGTTAAAATGGAGGCTGATCCGCCCCCCTCCTCCAATCCTGGGGCCCTCCCGGGGTCATGTGCTAGTCTCATCAAGGCTAACCCACACCTGCCAGCTGCCCTGCTGCCTGTTCTCAAACTTTAAAGTGGCAGGCACCAAAGGTACTCTGCCACACTTGGCCAACACCTCTGGAGAATTTTGGATGCGCAGTTAGGAAAGAAAAGCAGAGGAGAATCCTGACTATGTTCAAGTACAGATGTTCCTTTTCCAACCCTTAGCTTCAATTTTGACAACAATATTGAAGTGTGCCTGTTTCTAAATTGAATATGACTTGGTTGTTTGACTGCAGAAAGCAGTAGTACATAACCATTTAGGTTGGAGATGGATAAGTATCTCATGCTCTTGAATCTGAAGGGGGGATTTTATGACTTCAAATGCTGTCAAGGTCACTAGAGATAGTTCTTTTTCTTTTTCTTAACTATCAAGCTGCCTGCTCCTGGAGTCCTGTGAATACACTGGAATCTCAGCCTTCAGAAAAATACAGTCCTTGAACTCATGGCTGCAGAGCACAGCTTGAAAGGATATGCGTCAGTAGTAGAAACATACTCCAATTACAGGCCATTTTGAATGTGTAACTAAAGACAAAAGGCCAGAACAATGGCATACTGAAAGGTAACTGTGAAACCCCTAATCCAATCCCAGGAGCAACTAAGTGCCAGTTTTGCATCTAGTTTAAGTTAGATCAGCCTCAGAGGAATCTCCTGGCACAAAGCTGAAGGCAGCTTTTTAACTTCGTTAGCGTTCTAACCCAAAGGGGCTGGAGTAGGGCTAGGGGTTTGTCTCAAAGACACATAAAAATGCCAACAAAATCAGAAAGAATTCATACAGAACCAACAGAAATCGTCAAGAATTAATTAATCAGAAGTTAAACAGACTGTGTGGTGTAGCTAGGTGACATCATAACATACCATATAGCAAGACAGGAACCATTTAGATACTGTCAAGACTACAGAAAGGAGATTAATGGGAAGGTAGTTGAGCTAGGGAAAGTTAAAAGTTAAGACCTAGAAAACTACAGATCCAGTATACATGCTCAAGTTGTTTCCTAGGGGAAGTGAGGAAAGAATCATATAAAACAAGAAGTAAATTAAAAATTTAGTTAGCCACTCTGTAACAAGTAGTGGAGAACATACCATAGGGAACACTGCTGAAACACCAAGGGGATGGATGAGGATAAACTAAGATATGTCTATGACTTGTTTCTAAATATATTTGGACATTTTTTTCTTTGGGAATTCACTTCTGAATCTTTCAATCAGATTCACTGACAGTTTTTTGCTACTGAGTTAAGAGGTTTCCATTCTCTTTTGCGGGATATGGAAAAAGTAGAAAATCATGTCTCTTTTTTTTTCCTGCCTGTGCTTCCTCTTTTTTTTGTTCAGAGTCAGAAAAGTGTTTCAAATGTAACATTTTTTTGCAGTCACAGAAAGGATAGGGCTGAGGGAGGGAGCAATGACATCCAAAGATGTAACTGCACCATCTATGTCATGAAGGCATGTTGGCTGTTGACAGACATGAAAAATACTAAAAACAGGCTTTACCAAAGGCAGTAGCATGTTAGTTTGACCTGGTTCTGCAGCATTTGTATAGATCAGATGCATCAGTGGGTTTTTTTGGCACTTTTATCTAAAGGTGATTCAATCAGCTATTAGATAAAAGCCCCAAAAAGCATCACTAAAGCACCCAATCTATACAGATGTGGGTTTGACTAACGTGATCCCTCTTCTGGTCATGCATTGGGCTTGATGCAGGACCATGTGGAGTTTCTAGTAAAGCACCATTTGGGGAGAGTTTTTTACGTCTGTAAGCATTCTATGTGACTATTACCTCTGCCTTGCGTAGATACTTCAGAAGCAAACATCTACTACTAAACCCAAGCCCAGAATGGCACTGAGCTAAGTGACACCTTCAGTTGTTTTGTAACTATGTGTACTGCTGCAGTGTCAAAAGACCCCAGCCAGATCGCTGGCCCCCCTTGAAAGTTCTTTGGTGCAGATACATTTTACATTATATTTCTTATAACAAGTTTTGTTTTTTTTAAAAGGTACAAAAGATTTAGACACCCAACTCCCATTCATAGAATGTGGAAGTTTTGTTGCCTCATTCCCCTCTGTGCCTTTGACAGTTTTTTCCATGTTTCTAAAACTCCCAAATCAATGGGGTGCTGTATTGATTGCCTTTCAGGGGCCATCATAATATAAACCATCAGAACAGCAGGTGCTGCTAGGCACAGGACAAACAGCAAAATCTCTACCACTAAGAGCCTACAGTGCAATGACTTATGTTTGACTCCATGTTGCAAATTCCTGGATTAGCATATGAATGACCAAACCACTTCAGAAACTAGAAAGAAGAGAAGAAGAAAAACAAAATTACTTTCCGGACTTACATCTGTTTGAATGATGCTCCACGCATTAGTTAAGCCAATATTTCCATCTGTCCCATACAAGTGAAGCCCTTTCTTCAGATCCCGCTGAGCATACTTATCAATCTAAACACAAAAGAAATGACATTGAATTTGAACACACAGAACATTAAAATTCTCAGTGTCCCACCACAGGATGATCTCTGCATGAGAGTTCAGGTAGTGAGCTTCTACTGATCTGAGCCAAACTTATACCAGGAACAAAACTGCTAATGTTCCACTTCAGTACCAGGTACCTGAGCACCTGAGAAAACAGGGTGCTGCCCTTACATTTAGAACTGCTGTTTGTCATTAAACTCATGGCTGACAAGCAAGTCCTTTTTTCTGTCTCAGCCTTCTTTTTCCTCTCTCTCAGCCATCTCTAAGCGGGTTTGTATTTGGCCTATTGAATATACTCCTATATTCCCTATGGTGTTTGCACAAGCACATTTGGAAGCTGCTGCTCCTTCTTCTGAGTGGCCAGCGTACCTATTTGTGACAGCAGGATTGGCAGAGAAAGATGCAGACTGGTGGTGAGGCTGTGAGGATAAACTATAATGTAGAAAGCTTATGGATGAATAGGACACTGGGGTGCAGTAGCTAAATGGAGCTGCTAAGCTACCTAAATGAATAACTTAGAAAACCAGAAATGGTTAACTTCCAAAAGTTCCTAACATTTAGGTAAAAACTGAACCAAGCAGTAGAAACAAAGTCTTGATGTATCAGAGGGCTCATCTACATGTGCAGTTAATATGAAGCAATGAACTCCAGAGTTTATTGTCCCGGAGTTTTTCGCTCCTGGGCACATTGTTTGAATGTGAGCCTGGCAGCAATAAACTCCAGAACAATAAACCCTAGAGTTTATTGCTATTTGCACTTGTGCCCTGCCAGCCCAGGACTGCTTCCCCCTGCTCAATGTGCTTTGGAGGGGCTGGCTGGGGCACAAGGGACCTTCAGTGCAGGGCTAGCTGACAGGTAGCCCCCACACTGAAGCTTCCCCAGCTGGGGCAGCATCTACACCTGTGCTGCTGTGAAGTTTTTTACAGAGTATTTACAAGAATTATCCTGCTGCAGAGTGAATTAGTTTACTCCAACCTAATAGGGGCATACATGTAGATGCCAACACGTTTACTGCACAGTAAACATCTTGTGCAGACACCCCCAGAGTATATAATGTACTAATCCATATATGGGAAATGCCTGAAAGAATTACATTTCCAAAAACCTGTTCCTGATTTTTGATATGGAACAAGATAAGCCAGGAATGCAATAAATACATTACATTAATGACATATCAAAATGTAGAATGTGAAAATATTTTAAAGTATTAAAATGTCAAATGATGCACATCTGATATGAAGTCAATATTCTGATTGGCTAGTAAACACATAATCACAAAATGTGTCTATGCATCTACTCTGTGCATATTAACTTGTGATTGGATTATTTAAGGAATAATGTGCATAAAAAGGTGTGAGGCTTTCAAAGACTTCAGATCCATGTACCTTTACACCTACCTCCATCTGTCCATTGGCCGGATCCCTTGACTGACAGCGAAGAAAGGATATTCTGGTTTTTACTCAGTGAATTTATACAAATCAGGCAGCAGTGGGACTGCAAGTTGGAAATTGCACCAGAATGGATGCATTTATATTGTCTCAATACAAGTGATAGATTCTGATTTCAAGGAACTTGCAGCTGGAACTGGTGGTTCAGGTATAAGGTTGGAATAACACAAAGAGTGAACAGTTACTCTCCACCATCAGTAACAGCATTTATCTCTGGAAGAGGAAGGAGGGATGGATACTTCAGTGTCACTAGTTAGCTACTCTGGAATCCCTTTGCTAGAACTGTCAACAAGAGCACCAACATAAGATCAAGACTATCTGCATGGACACAGTACAATGTAACATACATTGTGTGGATTGTCCTTCTTTTGTCCTGTCTTGACTACACTTTTGAGATTTCCCCACAGCCTTATTTGTTCCAGTTGAGGGGACTGCTAGTTTTTAGTTACCACAGATTGTACAGGTATTATACCTTGACCACTCCAAGGCTCTGATTCTCCATTGCTTTGCTAACTACATTTTCACTTCCACTTGAATAAAAGGGGTGCAAATTGTTCCCCCTGGCTTGAGGGGAGAAGTATTATTTGGTGGCATTTACATTGACACTGAATTGGACATTGAAGGGCCACACTTTGTCATTCTCTTATTTTCTATTCCTATGCTAACAAACTTGCTTACCTACACAAGGGGTGTATCTACACGTGCATTTAACTCAAAGCAATAAACTCTAGTGTACTTTGTGCCAGAGTTTGTTGCTCCTGGGTACTGCGTTTGAATGTACGCTCAGGACTGTAGCACATTGAGCTGAGTCGGAGTAGCCCCAGCTGCCAAGGAGTCCAGGGGGTCAGCTTGCTAGCCTAGGACTGTTCCAACCCAGTTCAGCGTGTTGTGCAGAGGCTGGCTAGGGCCAAGGGTGCTCCAGTGTGGGGCTACCCAGCAGGCAGCCCCTGCACTGGAGCACCCTTGTGCCCCAGCCAACCCCATCAGGATACACATGCATTGTTGTGCACTAAAAAATCCACCACCACAGGATAATACTTGTATTTACAAGTACTAACCTGCGGCAGAGTTTATTAGTTTACTGTGACCTAATAGGGCTGCATGTGTAGACACTGAGACATTTACTGCAGAGCTGATTAGGCAGCTCCACAGTAAACGTCTCATGTAGATGCGCCCAAGATGTGCTACATATTCCTTTGAGCCATTGATCAAAGACCACTGCAATGTGGATCAAAGACCACTGCAATGTGGATAGCAAAGAGTCACTGTAACTGCCCTGTTAACACTTTGTATCTCGTCACTATCCTAAGTAACAAATTCTGTACACTCCATACTAAGTATTATGTAAGCAGCTTGTGATTTTGGTTAGGGGCTCTTAACCTAATGGATATGCTATTTAATTACAAGAGGGAACTAAAGTTGAAAATGGTCAATAAATTTGGGATCAAATCATTATCCCTTTTTCAAATGAGATACTAGGTTTCTGTTCTCTTACAGTCATTTCCTACTGTTGAACCACAGGCAATGTAAAATGGAGGAAAAGCTACCAAATAGAATGAAATATGTAGTTGATCAGCTGGGTGGTTGATGAAATATTGAGCTTTATTTTGTACCTTACAGGGCTGATGGGAGGTGTGAACTAATTGTTGACAGACTGAATTCTCATCTGGAAAGGTTACCATAGAAGTAGTAATCGGGAGGAAGAAACTTATTTGTCAAAGAGAGATAGGGTACAGAAAGGCATTTTGGAAAAAAGATTTGTTATTCTGGAGATTAGAAAGGAAGGACTATTTATAGTGGTTCTCCATCACATTAGACTCAAAGCATCCCTTGTTAGATTCAAAGCATCCCTAGAAAAATGCCAGCTCTTAGCTTTCACTCATTTTTTTTACTACAGAAAAATAATAGAGCAATTCTGTTAAAAGAACTCAGAAAGACCACAACAGGTTAGAATGGTTTTGACACTACGGACTCCTATTTAAAAACCCTGTATTTATCTTGTGTAACATGGGTTAGTGTTTGCAACCCTAAAAATGCTAGTATCGCATGGCATCCTTAAAAGGATTCCCCCACAGTGCTGCAGGGGATATTTTTCATCGGGTAATTATAAAATTAAATTTGAAAGCCTAAACAAGAAACCAGTGTATCAGCCTGAAGTTTATATCCACTAATCAGGAACAATGAGTGGGTCAAATGAACAAGTGGTATTGTACCTGAAAGGCAAGTGATGTGCTATTAAAATGTTGTAAAATACAAAGCCTGCTTTTCTTCAATCATATCTGTCCTTGCAAACGCTTTGACACAGTAGTGCCATATGATAATCTCTTTTACCAGGACTCAGACATTGCTCTGGTTAATGTAATCTTCATGCCCTGTTTCAGATCAATAATTTTTAATAACCCACAGTCAACATTTATAAAGTGCCTGAAGGATCAGCAGCAATATTTTGTTAGTCTGCGTGTGCTGTAACACATTCTCATTTTACCATAATAGATTGCTTAACCAGGCATTCCTACTCAACATTTTACATGTAACAGATTCACTAATATTCAACTTGTAGGAGCAAAGAAAAGACAGAGGTCAGCTTCTTGTCTGACAGCCATTTTTTCCTCTGGACAGGAAGCCTGAGAGTTGGAAACTATGAACCTGATTGACACCCAATTTTCAGCACTTGAAAGGTGGATGAAACAGAGGTGTGCCCACTAAGAGACTTGTGACCACTCCAAAATGTATCTATATTGTGTGTTTGATTATTTCCACCATCAGTTGGATTAAAGGAAGGTACCTGTTTGCTTCTCATCAGACAAGTAAGTGTGTTTTTGTGATCTCATATTGTCTGTGGGTGATCTTATATTGTCTTGTATTGTCCTTGGCTTGTCACTACCCCCAAAAAGCATAACTGTTCTTTAGACTGGTGGCAATAGTGGTAGCTCAAAAACTGTGGGATTAGTACCCTCCAAGTATAAAGAGCACATTAGAGGCCTTGGCATACTGGGCATATACGCGTTCATCTTGAATACAGTCTCCATTATACAATGGTTGGAAGAAACTTTGGGTAACCTTGTCAAGAAATAAACTGCAAGGCCAGATTCCATGTTTTTGATAATGTTAACAATGAAAGAACTGACATAAATTTTTGACATCAGTCACACAAACAAAGCAACTGAAACCCATTACTATAAGGATAGCACTTGTCAAAAGTCAAATGCTAAATCATAACATCTGAGGCCATCCTACTTAAATAGTTCTTAAGTATTTATCATAAATTCTTCACTTTGCAGGGAAGGGGGATTTTCGTGATCAACCCCTTTCATTAACATATACCAAATCAGATTGTAGATAGATGCATGTTATTAATAACTGTACAGTCGTAGTGGGCAAGACAATAGAATTATGTCAAGCAAGACTGAACGTAATCCTCACTTGAAAGATAAAGTGAAGCTGGAGTGACCTCTCCATGGCACAAAAGCCTGGGCAGTGTATATGGAGACACTTAGCTGCCCATACACCAGTGTCCACCTCTCAGTCTTGCTGGTTTAATCCAAAGGAAAGGCAGGTGCCAGTATGCTTGGAACCAGCTTGGCTACAAGAGGTGCCAGAGTAAAGGAGATCATCTATTTGTCCACCCTCTATTAGGGCTCCACTCCTAGAATGGCTACAAACCAAGGTTAAAGAGTCCATTTTACCCCACCAGAAAGTGGATTTCAGTTCTACAACTGTTGGACAGCATTTCCTCTGGGGTAGGACTGGTACCCCTATCTAAGGTGCACTTCTGCACAGCCACTGGCAATCTAGAAGTTTCCAGGTTATTTAACTGTCACCCAGTACTCACTGATAATAGTTTCAGGTAGTTCTATCTACTGTATACTGATGTACACTAATATACAAGGGCCCATCTTGGAACAATATCAAGTTATATGTCTGTCATGTGCAATGCACTGCAGCCAGTTGGGTCCCTGGCTAGGCTCCAAAAGAATTTATCTTACCACAGTGGCTTAGGAAAGTCCACTCTGTGCTCCTTTATGTTCTACCATCAGTAAGTTGATTCTTCTGCAATTTTTAAACTTTATTGCACATTTTAATCCTGCAATGAACCACTTACCAATGCCTGTGCCAGCATGTGTGTTTGTATATACTTTTAGTAAACCCTTGGAGTTTGTCACTCTAATGAGAGATTCTATCACCAGGAATGAGTTATGGATTCTGTTCTTTGAAAAGTCTTCAGATGAAAGGATGACACACCATCCTTTTGTCTAATCCCCTCCTTATGTTCATTCAGCTTCTGCAACTTGCTCATCCTGGGCGCATCTGCATGAGACATTTACTATACAGTTGACTAATTAACTGCACAGTAAACATCTCAGCATCTACACATGTGCCCCTATTAGGGCGCATGAAACTAATAAACTCCACAGCAGGGTAGTACTTGTATTCAATGGCATAGTAAACATCTCATGTAGACACACCCAGGATGGATGTGTTTACAAGTAATACCCTGCTGCAGAGTTTTTGGTGCATAGCAGTGCACATGTAGAGGCTGGCCCATGTGGCTGGAGCACAGGGTGCTCCAGTGCAGGGCTAGCCAGAGGCAACCCCTGCACTTAACCACCCTCGTGCCCCAGCCAGCTGCTCCACAGCAAAAGGAGCCCATTTGGAGCAGACCTGAGCTGGAAGGCTGACTCCCCAGGTCCCCTGCCAGCCCAAGCTGCTCCAATTGGGCTCCACTTGTTGTATGCAAATAAACTCCAGTGCAATAAACTCTGGAGTTTATTTATGCACATTAACTGCATACGTAGACACGACCCCTTAGTGACAAAACTAAGTTTATCACTACTATCCCTGTTAATACAGCGCAGCCAACAGTGGTGAAGGGCCAAATTCTGCCTTCCCTTGCAGCTGTGCACCTTCACGGAAGGCAGTGGGTATCCACTAAATTAGGGACAAGTTACGCAGATCCAGTTCCCCTGTGGCTCAGGCTTGTGGAAGACGTGTGTGAAGGCCATGAAGGCCTCTTTGTGTTGTTTTGTGCCCTTGCATGGCTCCATTAATCCAGGCTAAGTCTGGCCCACTACCTAATACTGCATTAATTCATGGTTCTTCTTGTTCTGATCTTGAGATGAATAAGGACCCTTGCACTTCTACCAGCATCTATCAGCTACTAAATACAATTTCTACTGTTTCACCCATACTATAACTATTTCTCTGACCACATGATATATTATCTGTCTGATGATTTCCTTCTAAATTTTGAAGTGCAATTTGGGGTTCTACTCATGTGTTTTCCACTGACTTTGACAGAAGAGGCCATCTGACAAACTCATGCCCACTGAAAATAGAGGAGGTAGATGTTTGCCAAGATGTTCTATTTAATTTCATACTAACATAAATCCTGTCTCCTTCCAGAAAATGTTTTTAGAATGCTGGAAGCCTTTTTGAATTTCCATATCAAAATTAATTGCATATTATTTAAATTAAGGATTCACAACAACCTTGAACTTGTAGTGCATGCCTATTTTTTTCCTTCTGATCTGAACTGTTCAGGAATTAACTTATTGAAGATGAAATGCTATAGCAGAGATCATTCCATCCTGCTGCTAAATGGCCCACCCGACATACACCAGCCTGCCAGCTTCACGTGTGTGCTGGATAATTACAACTAGGAAAGATGCCTACAACAAAGCAAAGGTTGAATGTACTGCATTCAATATTCTGCATTTTGAATCCACTGTGTTCACCCTCAGGCAGGTCATGTCTTTTATAATACATGACTCCACTTAATGACAAGACACAATGAAGCAGAATAAAATACTGGCTTGCCTGCTGAGAGATTTTAAATGAGATACCTATTTTTAGCAGTGTGGAATACCAGAGATTTCCTTAGCTGTAATATAGCTTCAAAAAAAGATAAGATGAGTGAACCTGTCACCTTGGCACTAGAATAGAGACAAATCGTCTCTTTGGGATTCATCAGGCAATGGATCAGAGATATCCATTTCAGGCAAAGGCCAAATCAGAAATGTGAATTCCCGCAACCACTCTGGATTAGTCTGCATAGGAATCATACCCATATCAATGGATATTTCAAAGCAGTTCCCGCTAACCTGTGTTAGATATGGCTTGCCTGTTTTGTGGGTCAGAGCAGATAATCACTTCCTAGAGTAGGGTAGTCATGTCTCTAGGAACTTAGTCAGAACCTGTTGCCACTGAAATCAATATCAATTCTTCACTGACTTCCTATTTTAGAAACACTTTCTAAAACACATGAAACTTCAGGGCAGATGGGCCCTATCCAGGGCCAGGAAAATGGTGATATCTGAGTTAAGGAAAGTAGGTAGAAAGCTGAGCATTAGGAAGCAACTAGTATGAGGTCTCTCTGATGCCATAGGACATAGTTTCTCAACCTATGGTACTCATACCCCTGGCAGTACACGAGATACAGGGGTACCCCAACACACTCTCTCTCTCACCCACTTTTCCTCTCTCTCTTGCTCCTTCCTTCTCTCAAAACTATACCAAAAAATTTGGTGTGCCACGCATTGTGTAGCGCTTTAAATTCCCCAGAAATAATTTGGCATGCCACGCAAAGCCCTCCTAGCTTTGGCCAACCCTTGGTTGGTTCAGCCCTCCTAGCTTTGGCCAACATCACCTGTAGCCCAGGTACATACCTGAGTTGTGCACCCCTGTGTAAAAGGTGGCAAACCTACCCACACCAGATCAGGTATCTGTCACATCACGCGGGCTTATATACACAGCCCTTCTTCCAACATATGGCACACATTAGTCTGCAAATATAAAATCCCCTGGAAAATTGAGTGTTGGGGTACTTATTAAATTTTTCAGAAGTTAAGGGGTACTTGCTACTTAAAAGGTTGAGAAACACTGCCATAGGAGGCCTTTAGGACTGAGATGCAGCAGGAGTACTAAGTAATTTAAGCAGAGTTCAGGAAGAAGCCTGGAAAGCAGGCTTACAAGTCAAAGCATTGGGGAAGAGACCATTGGTATGACACTATGGCCATCAAAAATATCCAGTACCGTATCTTATATAAGTTTGTGAATTAATTCAGTCCAAATTAAGGATCAGCTTTTTCACAGATCTCCCCTGCTTTCCCCCAGACAGGTACTTAAATTGTAGAGCAATGCAGTGTCTGTTTTACTTTCAGGATGTATCCACTGATAGTTGCAGAATAACTACCAAGAAGAGTTACACTCCAGAAGCAGGGCTGTCCTAGGGGAAACACAAGACGTTTGACAAGCTCAGATCAAAGCCTGAGTCCAGCTATCAGAGCTCTTTAGTGCCTTCAGCGCTGTGTAAGCAGAACAAAGATGCTACAATTTTGTCAGTCCAGCCTAATCTAACCATCTCTTGCTCAAAAATGCACTTGACTGAGGTTGGCATAAAAAGTTGCTTCAACCCAGGTTCTGATGGACTCTATTTTGGATACCTTAATAAAAATGTCTAGTTTGTCAAGGCTCAGGAAAAAGCTGTGTGACAGCAAAACCGCTTAGCACTGACACAGCAATGTTTGAAGTACTGTAGAAATACAACATGGCAAGAACTCTGTGAAACAAAGATATTACATTCTTGAAGTAACAGACTTTTTTTTCAGTTCTCTTGCTTACTCTCTCTCTCTCGCTCTCTCTGAAAGAATGGACCCATCACAGTCCCTGAACATGCCACCTCCTCCTGTCACATGAAGTGGGGGATATGCTACTCCACAAAGAACTCTATATCCCCACTTATTACTCCAAATTAGACAACAGAAGCCAAAGGCAGCTCTTCAGGTCAAAAGAAACTGAACAAGCTGCAAAGCAATTCAGGTATTACCACTTTTTCCAGTACATAACACATTAGGAATTGATAAAGTATAGCTACTATTAGGGCGGTGTGAAATGAGCCATATTAGATTCAGTTTTGGCCCGATTGGGCACAGTGATTCCATTAGTTGATTTGGATCACTGTCCCTGATTCGCTTTGACCAAATCTGAATCTGAGGTACCAGGCACAGCTCGTGAATGCTGCAATGCTGAGGCGGATGGAGCATCCCACAGGAGCGTGTGGAGGGGGCCCATGTGCCCAGCAATGAACCCAGAAGTGGACAGGAAATATTTCCAGTCCACTTCCAGGTCCACCACCGAGCATGTGGGTGGGACCCACACCCTGCAGCTCCCCGGCTTGGCAATTGGGCCTGGGTGCCCCCCCAGACCCAGGAGGCACTAGTTGCCGAGCCAGGGGAGCCCCCCAGCGTGCTCCCCGGTGGACCCAGAAGTGGACTATAAGTGCTTCTGGTCCACTTCTGGGTCTGCTGCCAAGTGTGCTGGGGACCCCCCTGTGCTCCTGTGGGATGCTCCATCTGCCCCACCATTACAGCGTTGACTGATTCAATTCAGATTCTGAGATTCAGCCACTGAATTGGGCCAAATCTCTGCTGAATCAAATCAGCGACCGAAGTTTTGCGCAGCCCTAGCCACTATAATGATGCTAAACAACATTCATCTGATTCAAATACCATTGGAATAAAAAGAGAGACCCTTGCTGAATTCAATGAGGTTTGGATTAGATGCTTCAGAACTGCCCAATTCTTGGAAGGAGAGGTAGGAAGAAAAACTTGGATCAGAATTTCCATATAATTGCTGTGTGAGATAGGCCGGACATCTCTATGGTCAGCTCCACGGTTCGGTGCCCTGGAAGTCTGCACAAATACCACCCAAGCAGAGGTCTCTCTGCAGCAGCAGATGCACTCAGTGGACCCAGCCTGTTCACTCACCCCAAGTCAATAACTTTTGACTGCCTGGGTGGCTGTCTAGGAGGGTGGGTTCCTGTCTTACCTTGTGGAGAGAATAACCCCAACTGTCACTCCAGAAAGGGAGAGTAACAAAAAAGATAAAACCAATATACCATACCTCAGAGGTCAGCAATGTTTTGGGCAGAGCGCCCAAAACACCCACAACCTCAACTTGTAAGATCTTGGTGTGCTAGGGGCAGATGGCAGGGGAGTCCCAAAGAGCCCCTGTTGTGGCAGCACAGCCCCAGCTCCTTCCCTGCCAAGGTGCATGTGCCAAGCAAAATGCCTTCATGTGCCACACTCTGGCACCCATGCCAGGGCTTGCCTACCCCTGCCATACCTGTTTGCAGAGGGATGATCTATTACCAATACTGTCAGGAGTTGATGAATTGTAGTTGCTATAAAAACGCTAAACAGCTTTAGTTTGAATTCTTCACACTATTGTCCCTGCCACTCTTGAAGCAAACAAATAAGAGGGCAAGGTCTGTTGCTATTGTGTGAGGGGAGTCCTATGTTGAGATGTGTAAAAGACCCCATTTTGTAATACTTAAGTCAGTGCTAGAGTCATGGACAAGGCTTTAGGGTAAGGGCCCACGGAGGTGGCTGACAGCATTCCTTAGGTTTCTAACCTGCAGGTAAACAGAAAATTTTAATTTCAAGCCTCACTGCTCCCTACAGCATCATGAACAAAACAGTCCACCCACCTAGCCCACCAAAAATCACTGAGAATCCAAACAGTAATTTTCAGACTGGACAAAACCACTAAGCAGCATTTCAATATCGGTGAGTAAACACTACTGACCTTTCTGGTGACTGCTCTTCTACCTCTTTCCCTCCACACCGAAGGAGGAGAAGCAGTAAGGAAATGACAAAATATCCAATTGTTTCCCACTGGGCGCAACTTTTAATTTCATGCCTTGATAATCATTCTCTACAAATAACAGGGAGTGGGAAATTGAATGTAAATAGAAAGTTCCTAATGTAGAAGGTCATTTGTGGGAGGCTTCTTGCCTGTTATGGAAAGATGAGATCAATTGTACTAACAGATAAGGGTGATTATAAAGTGGATATAACTTAATCTAGTATCCATACTGGCTGGGAGGGTGAAAAGCTGAGGGAATTATTCTGCAATAGGGATTGCACTATGTTCTGGCCGCTGAAACCCTCCTTAATCACACAGGGCCTGATACAGCACTGACTGAGGTGGATAAAAGGCTTTGGATTAACTTAATTTGTGTTTGGATCAGGCTGCTAGGACATGCCTTAGGAATTTTTCCACCCCATTCATGGAATGTCCGAGTATGCTAGGGGTCATTAACAAGTGATTAATAATATCCACCTTCTATTATTGTCACTGGTTTAACCTCTTATTCTTCAGTAGATGCCACATAAAGAATGGAATTTGACCTGTGTTAGGTTTTTGATCTAATATATTGATTTTGATTCAGTATATTGCAAATAAACTATGGTTTCTAGGGTTTTTGGTTGGAAAAAAATTGTTTATTATGACTATGGCATTTAAGAGGTTCTGGAAGTTATATAGTCTATAAAATAATAGTATACATTGCCTACTAACTTTTGACATATTTATTATAGACTCTTCAAAGGACAGATGCTTCTTTTTTAGCATTTGCCTATACTTATACAAGAAATGGTTTGGACTTGGGCAAAAGTGCTACAACTTTGCCCTTTACTGATATGATATTGATTAATTAATTTATTGCATAATTTTCCTCCAGTTTATGTATACATACATACTACTCATGAACATATACAAGAATTAGCATTTACATACACAGCACAGCCCATTTAACACACCTGCCTCCAACTACGCTCTGAAGACTGTCAGTTCAATAGTATAGCTCACTCATGATATATGGGTATGATCAATCTTACTTGATACTCCACTGTTGCACCCTCCAGCTCTAAATCAAAGGTTACAACATTTCTTATCTTACATTTCAGAAATGGTCCAGCTATTATATACATGCTCCCATCCATCTTCCTACCATGAAGTAGAATAACAAATCTATGTCATTTACCTGCTGAAAATTTCACTGTACTTTGTGGCCTTTGGCCATAAATAGCCAGTATGGCTTTTCTCCTTAAACCCTTGCAAAGGGTTTTCAGGATATAGTCAAAGAGGACCCTGTGTAAACCATCCATATATGAGATGGGGTTTTACTCCTAGGCCTTTCCCTACAGAGGAATAGTGGAACTAGAGATAGTTCTCCTTGAATCCCACTTCTGGCAAAGACAGCAACCACAGGACTTGTCATGTTAAATCAGAAGTGTGGTCCTTACAGCTCTATACCCTGCGGCTAATGCCAAGCGCTTCAGAGAAAGGTGCACAAAAACCCAGAAAGAAGATAAACAACAATCCCCTGCCCTCAACAACTTCATTCTAAATCCTAAAATTCAGAGGTTAAGTACCAGGGTTAAGATAAAAATCTATCTTCCTTCAACTTCTTTCCCTTTTTATTTTTGTATTAATAACAAGAAAGAACTCTGGCTATTGTGATCTAGAGAGACGCCCAGTATCTCTTTAGAGGATCATAGGATTGGGTGGGACATCAAGGTTCATCTAGTCCAGTATTTCTCAACCCATGAGTTGTGACCCAAAAGTGGTTCACAAGAATATATGAAAGATTTGTGAACAAACTTAAAAAATGGATCGTATCTTGCATATTTTTAAAAAAACAGATGCTGCTTGTGCTTCACCATATATTAACGCTGTACATACTTAAAAACAGGGATCCAGGCTTTATGTTTGCTGTAGAAAAATGCAGATTTGCTCCTTTAAAGGAGAAATAACATGGGAAATCATGGATTTCCTATTACAGCAGGGGTGGGCAATTACTTTGGGCAGAGGGCCGCTTACTGAGTTTTGGCAAGCCATCGAGGGCAGCATAACAGGCAGCCAGGGGCAGATAAATATTAATTTTCTAAATTTTTTAGGGGCCCCACAGGCCAGATAGAATGGCCTGGTGGGCCGCATCTGGCCCACGGGCTGCATTTTGCCCACCCCTGTATTACAGGCTGGCAGAGTTCCAGCCTGCAAGGGGGGCTGTTTGGGGCTGAGGGTAGCAGGAGAAGGGTGATCAGGCAGGGAGTGCCACGTGCATGTACATATACACGTATCACGTAGAAGCCAAGCAGCATGGAGAGCAGCTCCTGCAGCTCCCTACAGGTAAGTTCCCCCACACATGCCCCCCAGATTTGTGCAGCCACAGCAGGCATAGGGCGGCATCCTGGCATAGATAGGAGTTACCTCCATGGCCCAACAGGTGGGACCTGGCACAGGAGGGCAGAGTGAGGTAGTGACACTCACCACTGCCACCAGACTCCCATGCCAGCCATGCTGCCAGCAGCATGAGGAATAACAAACAGGGGTGGGAGGCACGCACTTCCCACACATCCTCTGCCATCAGAGGATGCACAAGGCCACAGCTCTATCCCACCACCATGGGCCAGCTGCAGCCACCACTGCCACTCCCCTCAGCCTATGTCTTTACCCCAGAGAGGTGGGGTGATGGCCAGCATGGGTGGCTTGAGGGGAGTGGCAGCGGTGATGGCAGCTGGACTATGGTGGTGGCATAGAGCCACAGCCTAATGCGTGAGCAGCTGGAGGCAGAAAGAGGCAAGGGCAGTGCTGCCTCCACCCCGTCTGTCAGTCCTACCGCTATTGGTGGTGCAGCTGGTGCAAGGATCCTGGCAACTGCAGCAACTGCAGCAATGAGTCTTGCCACCTTGCTCTGGCCTCCCGTACCAGGTCCTGCCCACTGGGCTGTGGAGGCAGCTCCTGCCTGTGCTGTTCCAGACAGGCTGCTGTCCCATGCCTGCTGTAAGCGCACAAGTCTGGGGGGGCAGGTGCCTCCCCCATCTCACACACCACCCCCCACCCCACACAATGGGAGGCTGGGGCCTGGAGGTAGGAGGTGGTGGGTCAGGAGTGAGGGGCATCAGCAGGGCTGGGGAGGTGGGGAGCTGTGGGTTTCGAATGAGGGGCCAGGGGGCTTTTTTCTACTTAAACTATTTACTGGGTTGGGGCTGGCCATCCGAGTGTCAAAATGAGTCCTGGTACTAAAAAGGTTAAGAACCCATGATCTAGTCCAACCCACCTCATGCATTACTCAATACATTAGTCTTATTGCTGGAAGTTGAAATGGGAGAGAAACAGGTGCAGGGTTCTGAACATGCCCCCCCCCTCCACCACTGTGTGAGACAGGCTACTGGGTTTGAGAGACCTATAGTCTGACTCTGTAAATGGCAGTTTTTACACTCTTATGTCTGTAGTTTCTAAATCATCCCATATAATTTAGTCTTCCTAAAGTTTTGGCTTCAATGACACCTTGTGGCAATGAATACCAAATCTAATTATTTAGGGCATGTGTAGATGAAACGATATTTCCCATTTACATTGATACAACTGCATTTGTGTTTGCATGACCCTGGATTTCCTGCTGCTCTAAAGTCCATTTAGCACCTTAAACTAACACTACTCGGAGGTGTGTTAATTTGTGGAGCTCTACAGTTACACCACCCCGAAAGTGGATTTGTTCGTGCAAGCGGCCAGTTAGTGAATAAAGTATTTTCTTTTTACCTGCTTTGAATAAGGCACCTTTTGGTTTCACTGATTATTCTCTTATTCTTGTGCTGTGAGAGAGAAGTTTCAAACACCTTTATAATTTTATGTATTATTATAATGTCTCCTAATAGTCATCTCTTTTCCAAGGTAAACCTAATCTTTTCAATCTCTCTTCATATGCAATTTTTCCAGGCCCTTGATCACAGAATATTTCAGATAAGACTGTGCCATTGATTTATATAAAGACATTAGGATTTTTTTTGGAATGACTTTCCATCACATTCCTTATTTGTGCTAACATCTTGCTTACATTCCTGACCATAGGTGCATATTTGACTGGGGACTTGTCTATATGGCAAGTTCTGTGAAGTCAGCTAAGGTGTGAACTTACAGTGATGTAGGAACTCCACACTGACTTCCTACACAGACCCTCTTAGGATGTATTTAAATGCCTTCATATGAGGTGGCTTTGAAAGTGAAGTCAGCTACCTTGTACTTCCTGTACATTGAAGAGGATTCCCAGAGAGAGTCAGTAAAGGATAGGTAGTGCATCATAAATTCCCATTTAGACAAGCCTTCACTGAGCTAGCTACAATGTCACCCACATCCCCTTCTTGGACTGGCACAATGAATTTACACTGCAGTAAGATGAATAAATAGCTTAATTCTTCCCTCACTCCTATGCATTAGTTTGCATTTAACAACACAATTTCATTTGCCCTTGCATTGTCCATTCATCTTATATACTTAAAGCCCTTCTCAAATTCACTGCAGTCCTTTCTGTGTTTGATGAATGTAAACAACTTTGTCATCTGGAACTTCTGCTCTTTCTCAGCTCAGCTTCCCAGCACATGTATGATTAGATCACCCATCATTGGAACTAATAAAGCACCTTGAGGCACCCTGCCAGTAACCTTTTGTCAAGATGTAAAAAGATCATTTACTCCTGCTCTGCTTCTCAAGCTACAATTTTGTTTCAATTTAGCAGCTTTTTGTTGAATCACAGAATCCTAAATGACTAGTGAAACACTGTTGTGTAGAAACTGTTTATTACATGCTAGTTTCCAGGTGTTTCATTACTCCATTTTCAATTATCTTTACAATCAGTTTACTAGGCACAAGTGTACAGCCTGCTGGTCTAAACTTTCAGGAATCACCCCTAGACTGTTTATTTTCCCCCAAAATATAAGTACTATGTTTACTCCTCTCTAATCTTCTGGTAGATCAACTGTCTTAATGTATTCTTACTCCTGGCTCAGGCCTCATGCTCCCTGGTGACTTGTTACCATGTCCTTTCAGCACTCTTTCCTCTGATACTTCAGTCTCTGACAGTACCACACCTTAATGATGCCAGCCAACCTGAGTTTTATCAGTCATCTCCTTAATATCCATTCACACCCCAACAGATCAAAGCAACGATCACTGGAACTGCTACCTTTCTCTTTTCCCTACAACTTATTCAGGTTATTCACCAAATCATATGATATCATCTGGGGAGGCTGGGATAAAAGCAACATCTCACTTGTTTCCCTGCTCACTCCATCAGGGTCCTTCCAGTTATTTATGTTATTGAGGACTAGCAAACTAGCTTTGCAGGACTTGATGATCTTTCCCTGGCCCTTTTCAGAACAGGGATCAAAAGCCAAAGATTTAAAGAACCTCCCTTAATCTATTATGATTCTGTCCTTTACCCTGGGAAACTTGTCTCAGAAGACACTAGGAGCTGAATTAGGAAGTGTGAATTGAACCCTGGTTCAATTCCTGGTTTTGCCATAGACTCTGTCTGAGGGAAACTGCTTAGGCTGCCTATAGATGTGCTCATCCACTTTCTAATTAGAAGGTGAACAAGCAGACTTATTTGAGTCTGCTCTACATTTTAAATAGGATATGTTCAGCATCATGTGCATTATGCCCCCCCTCAACATTTTAAAATGGCTGTGGGGGTGCTATAACTAAAACTCATGAATAAGCTTTAGTTAAAAATGGCATCTCACAGCCATTTTTAAATGCATGGGGGCTTAATACACATGACAGTGAGGTGCTTTAATTACAGCAGCTCTCTGAGAACCACTCTGATTAAACCCCTCATCCCCATCCCCAAGCATAGGAAACCTTAAGGGCCAGATTTTTTTAAGTATTTCAGTGTCTGATTCCCACTGAAGTCAGGGAAAGTCAAGGACCTAAATCTCATTACAAAATATGGATAACATCTCTCATCTACTTAGACCAGCAGCTTTTTGTTTTCTTGTTTGGAAAAAAGATGCTGCATCCAATTTTTGAAGGAAAAGAAACATTTTGTATAGAGCTTTCATGGGATATGTTTTTCAGAGAGAGAGAGAGAGAGAGAGAGAAATAAGGCAAAATAGTCATCGAACAGTCAAGAGCCTGCTGTGGGGGCACTGCCTGGGATGTGGGTTGCTTGGAATCAGGAAGTGCTGCGATTTGCACCTAAAGTCTCCCAAATTCCTCGTTGATATGTGAACCACTGGTCTCCTGCCTAACCTGGGATACATCTCTGTCTCCAGTGGTTCAGAAAAAATTTCAAAAGCTGTTTGTTTTGTGACAATGTGGAATTGGAAAACAAGTTTGAAAAAAACATTTCCCATCCGGTTCTATCTAGAAAAAATAGCTCCAAACTTGGTTGTGATGCTCAGATATTACCATGATATGAAACTATTATTTTAGGGGGGGAAAGGCAACACTTTTTATCAGATACTTTTCTAAATTCAGGGGAGAACTCGGATGCCCCAGATATAACTGTCAAACTGCTTGGCAAATGCCTGTTTACTGGCACCCACTGATATTAGCTATCCCTCTTGCCAATATGTACAGGACACAGTGATATTTATATTGTGCCTCCTATACCATGCAAATGATTTACTATATGCATCACCCTTTACAGCTCATACCACTTTAGTGCCAGGAACTAAATAGGACAGACCTTTATACTGGAGAACTGATATTGTGTTCATTTCTAGAGTTTCTATGGAGAGTTATTTCCATATCTGAAGTCCTCAGCAGATACAAGCTCTCTACCCAGAGACTTTCAAATAATAAAGCCTGTTTTCACTTGATTCAGAAAAGAACTAACATGAAGCTGACTAGGAGGAAAAGAATCAAAATGGCATTTACATTAACTTGGATAATGGAAAATGAAAAGGGTCTAATGGAATGGGGAGGATGAGGTGGATGAGGCTTTCTTTGAACAGCTAGCAGAAGTTTCCTGACCACAGGCCCTGGTTCTCATGGGGGACTTCAGTCACCCTGACAGCTGGGAGGGCAATACAGCAGTGCACAGGCAATCCAGGAAGTTTTTGAAAAGTGCTGGGACAATGACTTGGTGCAAGTGTTGTAGTAACCAACTAGGGACCATGCTTTTCTTGATCTGCTGCTCACAACCAGGGAAGAATTGGTAGGAAATGTACTGGTGGATGGCAACTTGGACAGCAGTCACCATGAGTTGCTGTTGAGCATGGAAGGAAAGGAAGTAGACTTCTTACCTGCTTTGGGGACTTGAATAAAAGCCCCCAGCTGCTGCCTCTGCAGTGTGATCAGAAAAAGGCATATCATCATGCTACTGCACTCCCTTTTGATCTTCCCATGGGCTAGTGCACTGATTCCATTGCCTCTTGTGGTGCACGTGCCGAAGAGACCAACAAGGTATTTTAGATTTACCTCTATTTCCAATGAGTCTATCTACTGCTACCTGGAGGCCTCATCCATTTTAAATGTATGGCTCTACAGGCAGTCTGGTAGGGCAGGCTAGGTACTATAAAGGACATGCTTGGTTATCCAAATGGCACTATTATTATTTTTATCCAGTTTGTGACTAGTGGTATTGTGTAACAAATTGTTATCTTTTTAAACTTCCCTTCCCTTCCCTTTTCTTTCTTTTCCTTTCAATCCAGTACTACATATTTACTCTTATGTCTGATACAGTGCTATAACCTGTAACTTTTGGTATTGTATACTGTTCTTTTATAAACTTTATTTAATACAATGCTGTATCTCTACTCTTAAGTTGGATACAGTATCTTGTGACTGCTTCACTTATCCAAATGAATTCAGTTGCCTAAATGGCTCATCAGAAAAGGGGTTCAGATAACTTGAGGACATACAATATGTGTGATGGGCTCAGTGTATTCTAGATGTCTAATGATCTGAGGCTGTCATCTCATGAGTGGTATGGAGGATCCAATGACAAAGTGTATGGAGGGTGTGGTATCCTTGCTTCAGCACTGCAGATGAGGGCATTTTTACACATGCAAGTGCTGCAGCTGGCGAAATACATGTGAGCACTGAAAAAATGGTAGTGGTGCACTTTTGAACTGAAACACCTTGGAGGTACTTTAGTTCAAAAACGCACTGCCACCATTTTCTGTGCGCTGATGTGCATTTCACCACTTATACAACTGCATGCAGCACTGCACAGTGTGCATGAGCTCACGTGCGGAGCAGACTTAATTAATCAAGTCTGCTCTGATGCAGTGGATCTCAGGCACATTGCAGAATGAAAAAGTATGTGTATAAATGCCCTATATTCCTGGGCATGTAGCAGAAGGTGGAAGAAGAGGTGACAGCATGGAATGATTTCCAGAGTTCCTAGAAATACTGCAGGAGTCTTACAAAAAGAGAGATTCAAAGTTTTAGGGTATAGTACATGGCTGGTAAAGAAGCAATGACTGCTCTTTCTATATGCTATATGAAAGAAGTTAGTTAAGCAATATGTACAATATTCAGTGTAAGCCTTCATTTGGGTTTACAAATGGCTAGACTAAGCCTCTGGATTCAGTTCTAAGACAGGGCAGCCCATAATTTTGCTCCACCCCACAAGCAGCCCTAGGTGAGTTGTCATTCATTCATAATGTCTACATGTTCCTCTCTTTGAAAAGGAAGCAAGCTATTGCGGTCTGTTGAAGGATGCAGCTCGCTTGCCCCCCTTCTACACTGTCAGTTGCTCTGGCCAGTGAATATTGGGGCTCAAGCAGAAATTAAACTCGCCTGCTTCCAGTGGAGAGTCCCTGGACAGCAGGGGTTGCCTCCATCATCATAGCTAAACATCTGAGTAGAATGAACAACGAACTTGGGTGAAGCACATGTTTCCTTGCTTGGATAAGCAGAATTAGGGCATGAGCCACTCCCAAGCTGAGAATGAAGCTTTCAGTTTTCTTCATAATATTAGTTTCACCACAAACACTCACACACTCACACCCACATGCACACTAATACAGCTTAAAATAACCAGTTGGGATACAAAGTGCAGCAATAGTTACATTACTGCCCCTATATCACCAGCAATGTGTACCAACAGCATGAGTAATTTTGTGCCATTTAAAAACTGGCTCTCAGTGAAAGGAGCAACAAGGATTTTTTACATCTTCTCTATTACTCCCAAGCAGGTTTGCTCATAAATCCCATAACCTTGGCAGCAAGGCAGCCTCTTCTAGCTTAGCTATATGCAGGGAAATGAATTACATGAGCACTGAAATTCATGAATGCTGAGTTTTGCAATTAATTTTGTTAAAGACTCTCTTTATATATTTAGTTTGCGAAGAGGAGGGAGGGGGAGGCTTATCACCAGTTATAAGACTGAAGCTACATATCTTGCACAGCCTTCATGTTGAGATAAAAATGAATCTATGTGGCAACCTGAAAAAGCCTTTGTTTGTTTTGTACATTGTAATAATGAGACATGACGAAGGCAGCAGCACAAAGTGCTGCTAATATCACAATTCCTGTGCTAAATTGATTAGCATGCCAAACATAAAATGTAACAGCATTTTATGACGCTGAAAACTTCATAACAACGCTTATTAGAAAAGGAATGAAGGGTTTTGAGTGACAGCCATTCCTCAGGCTGTAAAATTGACCTCTATACTTTAAAATAAGGGCCAGACTATGAACTTTGCCAATATGTCACTTCTTCCTAACTCACCTTTTAACGGTATGTACTAAGCACACATATTTTTGCAGCTGACAAGTGAATGCAAAACCATGGTCTTTATGTGCAAACACTATCTTTCAAGGACACAACAGGTGCATGTGAATTTTTCATCAGCATGCCCATGAAGCTCCCAGCAGTAAATTTTACCCCAAGCTTTCTAAATGAGCTTACCTTGCATTTCATAGATCTAAAAAAAGAAAAAGCTGTTGTTTGTTTATTTAAAATACATGGCACAGCAACTTATTTTAATATTCTAATCACAAAGAAACAAATAAACTGACTAAAAGGATGCAACCTTTTCCATCAGTGGCTTAGGACCATATCTGCCATGAGCCCAGCTCAGGTACAAACAGGGGCAGTCCCACTAAGGTCAACAGTGCTTTGCAAGGGTTCAAGCCTTCACCTGAGCAGAGCCTATGCAGTTTTCTAGCCTCTCTTTTTCTGTTTTTAATCAATTCCGAACACCCATAGATTTCAGTCTTCTGTTTCCTGATGTTATATTAGCGTAGCAAGCTATAGCCACTTTTCAGCTTCCCCTAACCCAGGGGTGTCAAACTCATCTTGCCTAGTGGGCCAGATGAGTTGCACAGGGCTGGTTCACAAATCGGATGAGTGGCATGGGGCCAGTCCATGGGCCAAATCAGGTCCACAGACTGGCCTTATGTGCTGGACCCAGGGCATAAGGATGGGCTGGTGTAGGGGCCACAAGCTCCCCAGCCCAGACCTGTGTGCTACATGCTATGTGCATGCCAGAATTGGCCTCACCTACCACGAGAAGCATGACAGATCCAGCCCTACACACCCTGTGCAGTGCTCAGGGCTTGTCTGGCATGTGCACATGTGGTGTGTAGACCCAGTCCAAGACCTATGTTCAGCACAGTGGGCCAAATGATGGGGCTGCATGGGATGGATCCATCCTATAGGCTGTATCTTTGACACCTCTGACCTAATCTTCCTTGTGGTCAGTTTTAAATGACACCTGTGAATCTGGTACACGCTGCTGCCTTTTGACTGCTACAGAGGATTACTTTGCCAAATACTAAGTTTTTGGTGGTGGTGTTAACCTTCTTGGCTTCTATGCCACCTCCCTCTATCACCACAAAGAGGAAAGCAGACTTCTGCCAGGGCAGTGTAGCAGTTTTTTGATCCCTCATTCCTTTTTCAGACAACAGGACTCTTCACCTCATAAAGACAATTACCCTAGCTTTTTTCAGAGTAACTTAGTTGTCCATAAAGTATATTATTTATCATTCCCATTCAAACAGCTGGTCAAAATATAAAACAGTTGCTGGACAACCTGCATAACAATATTGTAAATTAAGTTGTATAAGATTAGGATTGGCAACCTGACCTTTTTAAATCCTCTTTTCTTAGCTATTTGTGGCTATGAGAAGCATAGGGTGTAGAGAATAAAGGAAACATCTGAAGACTTCCTGCCTAGTGTTAGATGCATATGGACTATGGGTGAGGTTTCTGTGTATGTTGGAGGCTCTCAGAAGGATAACTACCTGACATTATTTTGGAAGTCATGAACATGGGGGACTCTCAGGTACCAATATAATTATTCTAAAATAATAATGCATTTATTCCCTTCTCTAATCATGATATACCTCTTGCCCAGATCAGGGGGCCTCAATTAAGTTGAATTCATACGGAGCTTATAAAACTATAAGGAGATTGGATGGCATATGATGGTCAATATGTCCTATTTTACTGACTTCGGGAGCTCTTATTTACTTTTTTTCTAGGAGAGGAAGGCTTTCACCTCAGTCTTATTCATAAACTCCAACATAAAACCTTACTATTTACACTTTTTTTTGATTCATAGATTCATAGATTCTAGGATCAGACGGGACCTCAGTGGGCCATCTTGTCTGACCCCCTGCCCCTGGCAGGCAAGAAAAGGATCACCAAACCTGGGATCATGTGATCCCACCCAGGTGCCTGTCCAGTCTCCTCTTGAAGACCCCCAAGGATGGGGCAAGAACCACCTCCCTTGAAAGCCCATTCCAGTTCATGGCAGCCCTGACTATGAAGAACTTTTTTCTAATGTCCAGTCTAAATTGAGTTATGTTTGGATTTGTGTGTACATGCCTGGATTTTAGAAGGTGGCTCTAAATAGTTAGATGCTCTGCACTGAATGCCAGTGGAAAAGGCAAAGACTTTCTCTGCTTGATTCTCCCAAAAAAAGTCTCCCACCTTTGGTAGGAGAATTTTCCCCACCCTCATTCCTTTCTATCTCATTTTATTATGAGTCACACTCCATTAGAGCTGTAATGTTTCTATCAGTAAATGATCTATTTGCCAATGGTGATTTAAGTTTAAAATTACTTGCAAAAATGTAATGAAGCCTGCAAATCATGAATTAGATTTAAAAGAAATTGCCTCTGACAGTTTAAAACTATAGGGCCACAGTAATTTCAAGGGTGGATTTTTGCCCTCCCTCCCTGCCCCCCCCTTATAAATTAAGTATCAGGTTGAATCAGAGCTGGTCATGCAGGAATTCCTTATTTTTTTCAAAGGGAATTACAATTTGCTGCTTGCCATAATTACATTCTCCCCTTTGACAGGTGTGGGGATGGGTAACTAATTTCTCCAGAAAAGTCCATCTTGGCTTAAGTTGCTTGTATTGACTGACAACTTAATTTTAACCTCCATTCCTAAGTGGTTTGCCTAAGGCACAAGAAAGTTAATATTTGCCTAACTTTGCCATCCCACATCTGGGCTTTCCTTCCCCTTCCTGGTCTTGTGTTCTGGTCATACATACCCCCACAACAATTATAAAACAAGTCTCTCTGGGTACGGACCTACGCATGTTTGAAGCTGTTTCAAAAGGGCATCATCTGTTATGTTCTAATTGTTATGTGCAGACAAGCTGTGAGTAATGCAAATGTAGCAGAACTACTCCAGCTTTAATACTGCATGAAACAGTGTTAAAGTCAGGGGGGTTTTGCTATATTCATATTGTTCCCAACTTGTCCACATGTAGCAATAACAAGGGAACAGCTGCTGCCCTTTTGAAACATTCCCTTTTTTGAAATGGCTCCAAATGCATGTTTGTCCAGACCCTCCAATATTATAATTCTCTAAGACGGGTTTAAGGGTCCTTAACAGGTTTAAGATGTTGTTTTCATCAGTACAGGGTCTTCATAAAGTCCTTGAGCACTTTAAACATTAATAACATAGGTTGTGCACAAGGACTTCATGAAGACCCTGTATATATGGGCACAGCTACACATCACCCTATGACAATGTAGTAACAAGCTATGAGCTATGGAGGCATAGTGGTGAAATCTAAGCATTTACCATACTTTAAAGCTGTGCTTTAGTACTTCTTTTGAGCTTACCAAATAAATTAGTTTGTTAACAAAAAAATCTCCACATTTTATATCAGGGATTGAGAATGAAACTGTGATTTTTAAGAGGGGCTTGAATTTCACAGGGTGCTCTGCACTTATCTCCTTAGGCTATGGGCATATGAAGAAGAACCATAAGGAAAGCTAGCATGTACATTTACAGCATGGCAGCTGGCTATTGTTATGCTCTTACAATGTGGGAAATATAAAATAAACTGCCCTCCTGGAGTAAACATCCTTGCATTTACCTTTGGGTAAGAAGATGCACATGGGCAATTCCTGCACATTAGCTGCCACTTGGAAAACACATACCCTAGCTTACCTCACAGAAATCTGTGGGTCCATATTTTTAGACTGTTTGGTAAATGCCAGCAAGGACTGTATAAATGTGTGTGTAGAAAGTTTTTGTCAATATTGTTGTTTTTAATTTTGCACATACTCATGTCTTCCCATTTGTTCAGATTTTGTCAAGAGTGAAACAGACTTTCCCATTATTCTGTAAATTCCACATAATCTCGTCTCTCCATGTTTTTGGTCTCAACAGTTCTTTTGATGAGAAACCCTGTCATCTGCATTAGTGAAGAAGCTATTTTCTCTGTGCAGCGGTAGAAGGGAACAGCTTTGTGTTTTATTATGAAAAGGGGAGAAGAAAAAGCAATTAAATACAAACAACCCTGAAGCAATCATGTATAGTGCATATCCATGGAGGAGTTCCCAAGGCCCTTGTCATACATGACAGATCTAACCTTTTCTTCAGTCTCTGCTCATCTGTGAGTGATGAGATAACTCACCATTTGTGACACAGACCATTTCTGAATAAACTTGATCGTAATTGATGGTGTCTCAGTCTGCCTGAACTACCATTGGAATCTATTCAGTGCAATTTTCCAGGTGTGATACTCTAACTGAACTGGCAGAACAACACTGGGTCCAAGTATTCTACCCTTGGCAAAGACAACATCCTTTAGAAATGATGGAGGCTCACTTTGACATTGCACTCTTGAAAACAACTACATCCACTATTACAGCAAAGTGGGCATAAAACACTTCCAACCTAGAAAAAAGAGCATTTTACCTCCCACAGTTTGCACTGGGATAAAAGGGAACAGTGAATGCAGAGCATCCAAAGATTAAGCCCATAATGCATGTCTGGGTTTGTGCACTTCATCTGATTTCCCTTCCCTAGGGAATTCTTAGTCAGGGATAGGTATAGTGCAACAGTACCCTAATTGTGCACCTCCTTTCCCATGGACACATTACATAGGCACCAACTTTGTTTTTTTCTGGTGGGTGCTTCTTCTTCTTTTTTTTTTTTTGCGTTCTCACATTGTGCCCAGAAGGAGAAGTGCATTACTTTAACCCGACTCGCCTGACATGGCTCATGGGTGCTGGGCACCCGCTAATCTTTTTCAGTGGATACTTGAGCCCCAGAGCACCCATGGAGTCAGTGACACATTGTACGTGGGGGCACATATACACATGCAATTAATTCAAAGCAATAAACGCCAGTGCAGTTTGCACCAGAGTTTATTGCTCCTGGGAATGCTGTTTGAACATGCACCTGGAACCACAGCACGTGCAGCTGGGTCAGAGCAGCCTTGGCTGCCAGGGGCCCAGGGGGTCAGTCTGCTAGCCCAGGGCTGTTCCTGCCCAGCAAAATATGATGCAGAGGGGCTGGCTGGGGCACAAGGGTGCTTCAGTTCAGGGCTAAAAGGCAGGCACCCCTGCACTGAAGCATCCTTGTACCCCAGCCAGCCAGATCAGCAGCTACACATGCGTTGCTGCACACTGAAAACCTCTGCTGCAGGATAGTACTTGTTTTTACAAGTATTAACCTATGGCAGAGTTAATTAGTTTACTATATCCTAAAAGCACTGCACACGTAGATGCAGAGATGCTTGCTATGGAGGTAATTAGGCAACTCCACAGTAAATGGCTTGTGTAGATGCACCCGACCACTGGTTGGGAGTAAAGACTAGCATAGAGGTAGCATAACAAAGCTTATTGCTATCTGAGATTTCCCACACACACACACTTATGGGGGAAATAGCAGGAGCAATATGAATGTGTCAAGAAGTACAGTTAGTTTTGAGAGGCTGGTAGTTCTCTACGCCTTACTACTGAACTGCATGATGTAGTTTTCCATTTCAGCATAGACATCCAAGAAATACCAGTATTCTTTTTCCATTTATTTCTCTATAATAGCAGACGTACCTCCTGTTTCTTTTTCCTTATGCCAGGTTCTAATGGGATTTTCCAGATGGTGCCTGTGAATTCCATTCTGTTGGTACTGCAGGTGATCATACAGGCAGCTCTCTGTTTGTTAGACCTCAGGTCATTTGCCTATAGATGGAAGCTTTAGTACTTCCAAATAAAGGATAGAGGGTGTGCTGATGTCATCCACATATGACCCAGCATAAGGGTCTGTTCTCTCACCTCTTGATTATGTGGGCTCCATTTGCCAATGGAAACTATTTGCAAAATCCTTCTGAGAAAAAAAAACCAGAAACAGGAATAATAAAACGTCACCATGCAATTTTTACTATAACTTCTCCTTCTTTTATTGGTTACCAGTATTTTCTCACTACCACCTAAAGTTTCTAAGAACTGGTTTTTGGAAATGTACTTGATACTAAACTTTTAGAAGAAATAGTGGCCTGAGTTTTGCCAGATAGGTTTTTTTGTATTTTATATGTTATTCCATTTCTTTTTCCTTTCTTCATTAAAAACAGTAAGATATCTACTAGTGAGGGGCATGCCAGGTACGCAGTATTAGCAGTTATTACAAGCAACAAGTGAGCCCAGAAGGAGCACGTAGAATTCATCTACCTATGACACTTCAGGGCCCTAAACTTGTCACTTGTACTTCTACTAATCTGGGCCACCTCTCTGCTTTTGGCTTGTTGCTGAAAGGAAACAGCTCGTTTGGGGATTATAGCACGACAGGCATGTATGAAAGTGTCATGAAATGTTTCCTTTCCAAGGTGTCACAGCATCTACACATTTGGCTTCCATTATGGAAAATCTAACAGAGATTGGGAGGAGGTAGTCTGAGAGCCCTTACACCAGAACTTATATAGTTGGCAAGATGCCTGTGGTGTTTGACAGGCTGAGTCCTCATTGCTCTGCTCAGTCAGCCTGATGTATCTGGCAATGTTCTCAATGCACAAAGTCCCTCAAAATCTTTCCTGTGCATTTTGTAAAGCTAATGAGGAGGCTAAGAAAAAGACTGCTGTAGGATTAATACACAATAAATGGTGCTGCCAGATTTCTCCCCAAGTCAGAAATACTTGAACTGTGTGTGGAAACTGACATTTAAAGCCTGGGATAATCTTTGTGATCACTTCCATGTCAAGATGTGTATCCCAGTCAGAGTGAAAGGCTAGTAGTACTCTCACTAGTCAGGAGATTTTTTAGGGTGTGGGGGAGATGAAACAGTTCAGGGGACTGCTAAAAGGACATGTAAGCTTTCCCCTAGGATTGTGTTGTCTCAAGCAGTATATTTCCCAAACTTTGCCGTCCCACAGGCAACAATATTGAGCAAATAATGCCCCACAGGCAACACTGTACTTGTCTTCCTGTCAGTCTCAATTTCAACTTCTTAATTTCCCATAGTTATGACCAAAATCAGAAGGTCTTGTAGGCAATGCACCACCCATGAACTACGGGCTGGTGTTTGCTGCATGAGAGTATGCTTTTTAATTCTGAATTGACTGATCAACAGCTAACTTCAGTCATTTTGCACCTCTGTGTGAGCCAACAATGGGCACTCCCAAAATGCATTTACCAAGATAATTATTGCTTTAGATGGATCCTAGAAGTGAATTGCAAATATTTTGTGGAGTGGCAAGGCAAAATTTTCAAATGCCTCAATACCTCTAGGTCAGAGGTTAGCAATCTCTTTGGACTGGCAGACCGACATAAGACAGCTTCCAACCAAGCCACTGAATTGGCACAATGGTGTGTGCAACCTGGCTGCCACAAATGCCACAGAATCTTCTAACTGATTAAATGCTGCCAAATTGCCCCACTGCTGAAATGCTGCTGTTATCCAGGCATCGTAGGCTGGGTCAGCTCCATGGGCCATAGTTGCTGATCCCTGCTCTAGTTAATGGGTAGTCAGTTAACTCTCCAGTGCAGGCCTCCTCTGCCAGGACCCTCATTTAGATGCAGCCCAGGGTTCAGAAGGGATGGGAATTGGGAGCCATTTAGAGGTGACTTTTGGTGGACTACAAGATTTGATTTGGTCCAGTTCATGATGACCACAATCTATATGACACTACCAGGCTTTTCTTTATTGCAAACTTCTCTGCTTGCTCTTTCAGGTTCAAATTAGAGAAGCTTCCCAGCCTCGGCTGAGAGCTGTATTTTTCTTGTTGCAAAACACAGGCTTTTAGTTTCCAAAGCTGTCAAGCTGGTGCCCTTTGCAAATGCTCACATTCAGTAAGGGGGGAGTGGGGTGAGGGGAAGCTTTTAAAATGGCAAAGTACAGTATCATTTTTAAGTCAATATGTTTCCTCTTCCTGTGTAACAAAGTTGTTTGTTGTTGGATGAGGTTCCTAACACCAGATTGTATCTTTTCCCCCTGTGCCTTCCTCCTGTTTGGCTGAGACCCAAAAGCTGCTTGGTATCTTTACACATTATGAAACCTCACACCAGCTTGTCTCTCTGTTGGAACCCCTGTGAAGAGATAGCTGAACCATGCCTCTATGACAAATGCTGACTTTGATATCTAAACACACAGGCTGTGCATTGCTGTCGACACGGTGAAGGAGTTACAAACGGAGTTGGCACCTACCCTGTGCAATTCTAAACACAGCATCTGCTATTGTCAGGGGGTACCGAGGCTGCCCTCTGCTGCTCCCCTTTCATGTTCTCTGGGATGGGTGCCAAACTGCAACTGTGTTTGGCAGCCATAAGAAGCACATGTCACATTCTGGAATATAGTTCTTTCCAGAAGTAGCAGCTTGATATTTGGCCTTTTCCTCAAGCCTTTCAAAGTTGATCCTTTGAGGCACATTCACTGCCCTCTTAGGATGGTTTCTGTTGTTTACATAGCAAATGCTGTCCCCCACCCCCAACCATCTCTCTGGCATAGGGGAATGCAGCCTAGTTCATTTTGCTGTTCTGGGTGGGAAACTGCTGTCTCTGCCAAACTATTGCCCACGAGAGAAATTGCCACCTGTCCCAATTAATGTCTTGGAGAAATAACTGCATGTACTGCTTCAGTCCCAACCTGTCACCTTGACCCATACCATTTCCAGCTTCCCCCTAATTTTTATGTTTAACAATGGAGGTAGATGGAAAGTTTCCATGTTCCTAATATTATCATACTTCAAATTGGTGTAATTAACAGCACATTAAAATGTACTGTTATACTATGAGCTTCAATGAGATGGGAGTCCAGGATGGGTGATTGTTCCTCAAGGAGAGGATCATCCAAGCTCAAAGCAAGTCAGTCCCAATGTGCACCAAGGGGGGCAGGAGTGCTAAAAGCCCTCATGGCTTGGCAAAGACATCCAGGGATGCCTGAGGGCAAAAAAGGAGGTGTACAAACAGTGGAAGCAAGAGGCTATGACCAAGGAGGATTACACCTCTGTTGCTCGTGACTGCAGGGAGGCTGGTAGGAAGGCCAAGGCAGAGAACGAGCTAGGGCTGGTGACCAGAATTAGGGATAACAAAAAGTCCTTTTTCAAATATATAGGAAGTAAGAATAAGGCACCAGGGAATGTGGGGCCCCTACAGGACAGGCTTGGCAATCTGCTGATTGCAGCTAACAAAAAAGCTGACCTCTTTAACGAATTCTTTGCCTCCATATTCCTGAACAGGAACCAAGACATTTCCCCAACTAGGATTATGGACGGACTCAGGGGAGGCACTGCCATGCCTAGGGTCAGGGATGACCTAGTTTGGGAAATGTTGGAGGGGCTGGATGTGTTTAAATCAGTAGGTCCAGATGCTCTTCACCCAAGGGTGCTGATGGAATTGGCAGGGGTTATAGCGGGGCCCCTGGCACGGCTTTATGAGCACTTGTGGGGCTCTGACCAAGTACCAGAGGATTGGAAAAGGGCTAGTGTAGTCCGCATTTACAAGAAGGGGAGAAAGGAGGACCAGGGTAACTATAGGCCAGTTAGTCTCACCTGGGTCCTTAGGAAGACCTTTGAGAAAATTACCAAGGAGCATATCTGCACGGGCCCAGCAAGGGAGGTAATGCTCAGGGGCAACCAACATGGGTTCATTGAGGGTAGATCCTGCCTGACTAACCTCATTCCTTTTATGACCAGGTCACAAAGTCCTTGGATGTGGGTGTTGAGGTGGATGTCGTCTTCCTGGACTTTAAGAAGGCCTTTGACACGGTTTCCCGCAACATTCTCTTAAAAAAAACTTGGTGACTGCAGCATTGATGCCTACGCAGTCAGATGGGTAGCAAATTGGCTAGATGGTAACATCCAGAGAGTGGTGGTGGACAGGTCATTTTCAGCTTGGAGGGATGTGGGCAGTGGAGTCCCCCAGGGCTCTGTCCTGGGGCCTGTACTGTTCAACATCTTTATCAGCGATCTGGATGTGGGTGTGGAAAGCACGCTGCCCAAATTTGCTGACGACACCAAGATGTGGGGCGAGGTGGGTGTGCTGGGGGGGAGGGACAGAATCCAGCCAGATCTGGACAGGTTACAGGGGTGGGTGGATGAGAATAGGATGGAATTCAACACAGACAAGTGCAAGGTGCAGCAACACACCTATAGGTTGGGGAACACCCTTCTCATCAACACGGTGGCAGAAAGGGATCTTGGAGTCATTGTTGACTCCAGGATGAACATGAGCTGCCAATGCGAGGAAGTGGTCAGTAAGGCTAACCACACCTTGTCGTGCATCTACAGATGCATCACAAGCAGGTCCAGGGAGGTGATCCTTCCCTTCTATGGGGAGTTGGTCAGGCTGCAGTTGGAGTACTGTGTCCAGTTCTGACACACTTCAAGACGGATGGGGCTAGCATTGAGAGGGTCCAGAGGAGGGCCACTCGCATGGCCAAGGGGCAGCAGGTTAAGCCCTATGAAGAGAGGCTGAAGGGCCTGAATCTATTCAGTCTCCACAAGAGAAGGCTGAGAGGGGATCTGGTGGTCATTTACAAACTCATCATGGGGGACCAGTGGAAATTGGGGCAGGCTCTGTTCCCCTGGGCACCACCCGAGGTTACTAGTAGTAACGGCCACAAATAGTTAGAGGGAAAGTTCAGGCTGGACATCAGGAGACATTACTTCACAGTTAGGGCTTCCAGGCTCAGGAATGGGCTCCCAAGGGAGGTGATGCTCTCTCCTACCTTGGGAGTCTTCAAGAGGAGGTTGGACAGATATTTGGCTGGGGTGTTATGACCCCGCACTCGTTCCTGCCTCGGGCGGGGGGTTGGACCTGATGATCTGTTTAGGTCCCTTCCAACCCTACGCACTATGATACTATTAAACTATAATAATAAGAAACATTTGAATAATGGCAACTTAGCTGATGCATTTTCAGTTCCTGAAAATTAAATCATCCCTTCCAGATAGAATCTTGTTTTCTACCAAGTGATGTGAAGCGCCATAATGTCTCCCTTCATTAAAGCAAGGGGGACATTTAATAGCAGTGACTTTTGTTTATATAGCTCCTTTTATCTACAAGGATCCCAAAGTGTTTTACAAACCAATTTACAAGCATCTCTTTGTATGAGATTTACAATCCACCACTGAGATGCAACTGCACATTGGATTAAATATATTAACAATAGCTCCTAGTGAAGTTGCTCGAGATGTTGTTCTAGAGTCGGAAGACTTAACAATCTTCTGCGTGGAGTAGTGGAACCATATCTGAGCTGTCACAAGTATTATCTGAGAGATCCTTAACTGGTATAAATTCAAGAAGCATCACTGACTGTAACAGTGTTGGTTTTACTACCTACTATGAAGGTGAGAGAGGTAGTTGGCCACACTAGTCTAAAGACAGGGTAGATTTTCATCTTATTGACTAACTAAACAAGAAATGTATGGCATAATTTTTCATAAGTGGCAACTTACTTCATTTGATGCTTACAAAAGCTTATGCTATACGCCTCTGATTTAGTTAGTCTATAAGGTGCAAATCTACTCTGCCTTCTACTATGAAGTTGTTAGAGAGGAAAGCCAAAAGGCCCCAGAGCTGGTTTACAGAGCTAGAGCTGATTTAAAGCAAACTTGTATCTCATATGCTTCAAGAAGAAATAGACAGAAGGGACACAGCTCAATATTTATCAGTGTTCCCCAATACCTAAGAGCTTGCAGGCACATTGCCCATTGCCTCCCAACTCAGATTAGGATGCAACAATCACTGGCACAGTAAATGCTGACAAGGACAAAGGTAGTCATGGTGTTACTGCATTCACTCTGATGGAATTACACCCCCATCAGCAGAGCCTGAATCTTGAAGTTGGGGCTTTAGTGAGGAAAGGAAGTTCAGTAATCTGTTTATAAATATATTTGTAATGTATTTGTCATTTACACCAGCTGCTGCCCCGACCCACCATCTTTTCTGCAGTAGAATCTTAGCATAATGGCCCTCCACTCAGCTTTATTTTTTTAAGTTTTCCCACTTCCTGTAAAACTAAATAAATGTATACATGAATGAATAATGAATAATGTAAATCAGCAACATGGGACAGCTCCATCAAATGGCTTTGTGGGCAAGTGGCCAAGTGCTTGTCTCCACGTGTAAACTATCAGTCTTTCCTTTTCCAGCTGATAGCACCTGCAAGGGATTATATGTTCCTGGTGAAACTGTTTCACCTAATATGTTATTGCACAATGGTCATTAGCTCTTACAATGGAAGTGGCTTGTTTCCCTACTTTGATTTGCCTCTGCACATCCTAAAGCTTTTGTGGCAGCTAATTGGATCTCAGCCTCTATAGACATGTGCATCCCTAGGTTGTTGGCTTTTTTTTGCCTGCATAGATGGAGATAACAGGTTGTTAGCACTTGAAACACAAATGGAGTCCACCTTTCATGTGTCCTGGCAAACAAAGTCTCAACAGCATGTAATACGTTAATTTGCATTATTCCCAGTTTACTTATCGGAGGTTACACTGATGGCTGCTAAGGACAAATGGAAGTGATTATCATAAAACAAAAAACTCATCTGAATGCAGTTTGGAATTACTCCCAAAATAAACGACAGGTTTTGAGGCTGCCTTCCCTTCACTCCACCTGGGATGTACAAAGTGAGTCTCACCTTGGTATCCACGCAGTACAGCAGCAGGAGAAATAACTCAAATTAAAATGCAACAAAGAGCATACCATGACTCTTTCAGGATGTGTTGCACCTCCCTATGACCATCTCAGAGTGTTTGTTTGATCCTGAAGTCTTTGAAGTTTACAGCAAAAATACCATTTTCATTGGTAGGTTTAGGACACAGTGCCAAGTGCAGAGGGAAGAATGTTCAGACCTGATTCCAGGTCTCTGTTTGGAGGCAGTCTGAATGGGTATCAGGGCAGCACAATAAACAAAAAAGGGGGAAGGAGAGATCAGGTAGGTTGTGGACACCATAGAAGCCAAAGTTATAAAAGCAGGATACACCAGCAGTCGTAGGGGAAATAAATATAGAGCTTGGGAGGGTAGGGGAGGACAAAAAGAGGTAACAGGGGATTTGTTTTTCTCTGTGTATTTTTTAACTTACTCGATTTCATAAAAGGCAATCAGGTTGGTCAGGTATGACTTGCCCTTAGTAAATCCATGCTGACTTCCTCATCATCTTCTCCTCCAAGTGCTTAGAAATGGATTCCTTGAGGACCTGCTCCATGATTTTTCCAGGAACTGAAGTGAGATTGACTGGTGTCTGTAGTCTTCTGGATCCTCCTTCTTCCCTTTCTTAAAGGAGGGTACAATATTTGCCCTTTTCCAAATATCTGGGACGCTTCCCAGTCACCATATGTTTTGAAAGATAATACCAGAGACTCTGCAGTCCCATCAGCCAACTCCCTCAGCACCCTTGGGTGGATCCCATCCAGCCCCATGGACTTGTACATGTCCAGTTTTTCTAAATAATCCCTAATCTGTTCTTTCACCACCATTGGCTGCTCTCCTGCTCCCCAAACTGTGCTGCCCAGTGCAGTAGTCTGGCAGCTGACCTTGCCTGTGAAGACTGAAGTGAAAAAGGCATTGAGTATTTCAGCCTTTTCCATCTCATCTGTCACTAGGTTGCCTCCCTCATTCAGCAAGAGACCCACACTTTCCCTGACCTTCCTTTTGTTGCTGACATATCTGTAGAAACTGTTCTTGTTATCCTTCATGTTCCTTGCTAGCTGCAACTCCAAGTTATGCTTTGGCCTCCCTGATTTCATCCCTGCATGCCTGAGCAATACTCTTACACTCCTTCCTACTTGTTCATCCAAGTTTCCACTTCTTGTAAGCTTCCTTCTCGTGCTTTAGCTCACTGAAAACTTCCCTCCTAAGCCAAGCTGGTCTTCTGCCATACTTGCTAGTCTTCCTGTGAATCAGTATGGTTTGCTCCTGTACCCTCAGTAAAGTTTTTTTAAAGTACAGCTAGGTCTCCTGGACTCCTTTCCCCCTCAGACTGGCCTCCCAGGGGATTCTGTCCATCTGTTCTCTGAGTTAAAATCTGCTTTTCTGAAGTCCAGGGTTCTTACTCTGCTGCTCTCCTTCTTTCCTTTTCTCAAAATCATGAACGCAATCAACCTTCCTTTCCATTTTCCACCTCCACTGCCTGTTGCTGCCATTGTTCCCAGCTGATCTATGGGTGGAGGAGCTCCAGAGCTGTTCTTGCCCACTCCAGGCTTGCACAGGGAGCCAAGCTCTTGCCAGGCTGCACAGAGAGCCAATCTCAGCTGGGACAACAGGGGTGGCAGTGGTGCGAGGGTTCCTCCTTCCTGCCCAGCCCAGGAACAGGCAAAGGGAGGCGAAATCTGCATGCTGCCACCGCTGCCACTGTCCTCAGGGAAGCCCAGGTCCCTGTGCAGCCTAGTTGCAGCAGGGTAGGAGCAGCTCTGGAGTTCCCTCTATCACCTGGGGACAGTGGCAGTGGCAGGTGAGAGACATATCTCTGAGCATGGAGGAAAAGGGAGGGAGTGCTGAGGGGGGTGTGTGTGTGTGGCAGGGATGGGACATGCCTGATCAGGAACTTTAAAAAAATCCCTGGATGCTATTCCTGTGGCATGGTTTGGCCATCCTGGCTGGGGGAGAAGCTGGGAGTGAGGATGCACCCCTGAAGCCCCTGTCACTGCTCCCATACCCCCTATTACAAAACCCTGGATCTGCCCGTGTACTAGCCGCTACTTTTCCAGTCCAGCCAACTGTCAACATGGGCACATCTACTGGTTTTAGGAAATGGAAGAAACTGGATGGGCATTTCCTGCTTTTGCACTTGTATGTTCAGGTGGGCAGCGTGGCCTTCCTAATGTTTTCCAGCACAATTCACCCTTTTTCCCCTTCACTCACTCCCTGACTTTATAAATCTGTCTTGTCAAAGGATTTGACTTGTCTTACATTACTCTTTTATTTCTGCTTGAAGCTGAGGAAAACCATTCCAAATGCACTGGCATGCTGTTAGTTTATGAGAATTCAAGAAATTGTAAAGCAAGTGGCCCAAAACGGTATACTAACTACTGTGACCATATTTCTCTATAAAGCTTTCCTACAGCATAATGACACCCCAAAGACTTGGCACTGTTGTCACTTAGTGCATCTACACATGATATTAATGTGACACAGTAAACTATGGCACACTCTGCACCAGAATTTATTGCTTCCGGGAGTCACATTTACACCTGCACCTGGGGCTGCAGCCCCCCCCGCTCAGCGTACTGTGGAGGGGATGGCTGAGGCACAAGGGTGCTCCAGTGTGGTGCTAGTCGGCAAGCAGCTCCTGCACTGAAGCACCCTCATGCCCCAGCTAGCTCCATCAGCATCTACATGTATTGTGGTGCACTAAATAACACCAAGGTAGGATAGTACTTATGTTTACAAGTACTATCCTATAGCACCATTTATTAGTTTAATGTGGCCCAATAAGTCCACATGTGTAGATGCCAGGACCTTACTGCGGAGTTAATTATTCAGCTCCACAGTAAAAGCCTCATGTAGATGTCCCCACTGATCACTGACATAACAAAAAAGGATCCATTATGTTACTTGTGTCCAGAAAAGGAACTTCCTCAGATCCATTACTACCTCAGAAAACCTTCTCTCACAAAATTTCCTGACAAGGAAAGAACCATAAAGAGAGATAACATGATACATGTCATAAGAACAAAGACCCAGATTTTCAAAACTGACTGGTGATTTTGGGTGTCTAACCCTAAATATCTTGAAGGGGCCTAACAGTCAGAACCCGTCAAGCAAATCAAACCCTTCTAACATGTCTCAAGATGGACAACTAAAATTTAAGGCACCCCAAATAACGAGTCACTTTAAAAAGGATAGCCTGAAAATAGATAGATATTTGTTCATCCTTCTAAATCAACTTCACTCCTACTTAACCTGTTTCCTCTCTTCATTTAGGCTAGGTACAGACATTCAAAAAGCCCAAGCCAGAATCGATGCAAATTATGTAGTTTTCTGTAAGTGGTGTAGTTTAGATTGGTAGTGAACAGAACACACATTCACTCTTTGGTGGGGGTCGGGGGCAAATCATAGACTGGATTCCACCATTTTTACACTGATCTATATGTACTGAACTTCTATTCTGTTATGGATATAAACCAGTTTCTGATCACTTATACTGGTAAAAGTGTAAAGTCTGTACCTGGCCTTAATCATCTTTTTTGAACCTACTCATAACACTATTAGTTAATGTATGTAGAGCCTATCACTGATATATTTCTAATTCTTACCATTACATGTCCACATTCAAGTAGAATGTAAGTTTTAATGTGCCTACTTGCCTCTTAAGATTGCTACCTGGTCAGTGGTTCAAGAACTCTAGGGGTTTAATCAAAGATAACAAGGTGATCTGCAAATAGGAAATAACCCAGGGACATTCTGCTATTTAATACTCTTTTTGATCTGCTCAAGGATTAAAGTAAATGGTACACTACAACTTTTTAGGGAGTCATGACATCTAATCCTGTGGATTCATTGTCAAGCTTACAAAAAAAATCTTCAAAGAAACAGAATACAACAACTCACTTTATGATCAAAGAAAACTTCATGCAGAGTATTTTATGCTCTTATCATCCTTTTTTCTAAGTCACAAATCTTGACATTATGTTTCCAAAGTACCTACATGGAGCATAGATGCTTGGCTTTGTTTTCTCTTCCTTTTCTCACCCTGATGTGATGAATGAGTCCCTTCTGGCAAGGGTTGGCCAGCAAACCCTAGAAATAGAATAAAACTAGGAAACCTTGAATCTAATGTGCAGTAAAAAAAAGATTAATGAGATGTGAAGACTTGTAACAAAAAATCTGCAGGGTAGATAAGGACTCAACAAATGATCCTTGATTTGCCATAACTCTGTAGTATCTTGCTAAATTCACTATATTCAGAAGAGAAATAAATATGCATGGCCTGTAAAATACTTGATTTAAGCTTCTTCCTGCTTACCACATTTTCTTACATACAACATGCACCTCCCCCCCCCCCGCAAAATCAGGGTGCATGTTTTAAGCAGGGAAGTGTTTTCTTTGCTGGAAAAGAAGTACCCCTGGAGAGACTATGCATGCCATGCATCTGTTAAGATGGATGCTGTGGCAGGCCAGTAAGGGGTGCTTCTGCACCAAGACACCCACCTCACTATGCCTCACCAAAAATCTGGCCAGAGGATGCGCAAATTCTCCCCCCCCCCCGCCGCTCAGGAATTTGCAACCCTGCTACCATGGAGACCAGGTGCCTCCCGCAGCCAGAGTTTGTAACCAGAGTGGGGGGTTTTAGGCTGTAGCCCTACATCAGAGAGACAGGCAGGAAGAGAGATATTCCTCCACAGATGCTGAGATGGTAGAGTCCTGTGTTAACCCCCTCACAGTCCTAGCTATTGACTGAGCACTGTAGCTTGTGCCTGAAGCAGCAAGTGAACCGCTGCTAGTAACCTGATGAGGCTTCTGATGTGGAAACAACACTTGATTTACAGGAACTCATATAAAAAACTTCTTATAGTAAAGAACTAACAGTTGTTACTGCCCTTGCAAGGGTCTGGGGCCTAACCTTGTATGACACAAAATTAGTCCTCCTGGAAACATAAGGGTGTCCAGGAAGTGTGGCATCCCAAGAAAGAATGTAAGTGAGGTAGTTGGCAGCAGGAGCTTACTGGTACCACCCTTTCTGAACACTCTGTGTTCCCATGAGCACTTCATCTATGTCACACAGGGTACATCTGCACAAGACTAATCTAATGCACAGTGACGCATCGCTGTCTACACATGCACAGTAATTACTGTGAAGTAGGTTACTGTAGTGTACTATTTGCAATACAGGTACTAGAAATTGGTGCATTAAACTAACGTACCGAAGCACACGTGGAGATGCTGACCAGGAGCAAATTGTTCCCAATCAACCTAAGTAGGAGGGGGCCACAGAAGGTGGAGAGAGCTGTCCCTGCTTGGCAGAACACTGCCTGCCAGCCACATAGAGACCAGGACTTCTCCTAATCTCCACGGGGCAAGGAGAGCTGTCCTGGCTGCTGGGCAGCTGCCTCCCATCCACGTGGCTGGCAGGCAGTGGGATGGGTCCCAGTTGCCATGTGGCTGGGAGGCAGCTGCCCGGCAGGCAGGACAGCTCTTTGCCCTGTAGAGATCGGGACAGGTTCCAGTCTCCACATGGCTGGTAGGCAGCTGCCTGGCAGCTGGGACAGCTCTCCCCTACCCCACAGAGATTAGGACCAGCCTCTGTGCCCCCTGCCAGCCTAGGGCTGGCACCCAGAGGAGCCTGGAGCTCCCCCTGGCTGCTGCAGGGAGGCAGAGCAGGCCAGGAGCATCCCTAAATTAAAGCAAATTTGCTTCTGACAGGGACACATTCAGATGCGTTCAGTTTAATGTGCATTAATTGCATGTGTGAATGCACCCACAGTCAGCCTTGACTCTGTAAAAATCTATGTTTTTTCCACATTTTGCCTTCCAAAACTACAGTGTATGTTTCATCTTGAGGCATGTTGTGTGTGAAAAAATGTGGTATTTGCTTTGAATTCACTCCTAAGATTCTTATATGGACATAAAAGAGCCAGAAGTAATTTAAAAATGTTCTGTCTGCTCCACAAGGAACATTAAAAGTTACATACCGGGGTATTGCCATGAAGACCCCTCTAAAGATTTTTCAAGCTGAGAGAAGAATGACATAATGCCAAGCAGATGGCATTTGGAGTACCTCAAAGGGCCAGATTTGTTGTTCAACTGAGAAACAGACACAAGTGGGAAAAGTCATTTAGGTCATATCTGCATTTCTGTATGTCCTGGAGAACATGTGGGGGAGAAAGGGAAGAAGGGTTGGGTTGACCCTTAAAAAGATTAGCTCAACCTCAGGGAGCCAAACAGTGATTCTGAATGTCCCACACTGCCCAAGAAATCCCTCTTACACCTCAAGACCCTTTCTCTAGCTGTGAGTTCCCTTTACAGTACTAAGCAGTGCATAGGGTCCAGAACAGAGCACAGTATTTGACCCAGACATGGATCTACATGGCCACAGATCCAAGAAAGTGGGAGCTTGTAGATCATGTTCTCTGGCTCCCCATACACTGAATACATCTGGCTTTGGGGAGTATGAATATGAAAGCCAAAACAATCTATCCATATTTCACTGCAAACAAACAAACCAATAAAATCAATCAATGTGAGAAGAACAATCAATAAAATCCTCACATACTCCAACATCAAGTGGGTACAGCTGTAAACCATTTCTCCTTTGAACAGCTAAAGGCATGAACCCCCTGGTAATGAAAACACAAATGCATAAAATAGATAGGAAAAAAGGCAGAATGAGACTAGTTAGGAAAAAACAACCCACACAACTAGAATGCACAAAGAAAGGTTCCAATTTGTGTGTTCTCTCCCTGTTCAATAACTGTGAATTCGTGACACATGCTACTGAAAAAAATATTTTCTTGCTATTAAGTGCCCTAAACAAAAAAGTAAAAATCGATGCTTAAGACATGTTTTATTTTTGCCTCTGGCAAGAGTTCAAACAGCTTTTTAGATGACGGCAGTTTCCAACAAGTAACACGATGCGACATTAAGAGTTTATCACACAGAGGATAAACATGACACAAATGAGCACAGTCATTTGGACTTCTTTGCTCAGTCATTACTGACTTGCATCACGGACAGAACAGCTCTCACAGATACTGAATGCTGGCAATGATGATTAAACTTTCTGCTCTTCACTTAAGAAACCATGCAACCCAAACCCATAGTCTGCCCCACAGGCATCTCACTTAGCGCTCTGTGAAATATTCACTCCATATGACTTCTAAAATTAACTAGTTTTTTTCTTTCTTTTTAAAGAAAAAAAAGAATGGTATTAACATAATAAAGAGCTGGTTAACCAACTCATAGGCAAACTGTAATGGCACATTGTTACTGAAATAGTCACTGCACACTCCATAGCCACTGATTCAGAATGAACCCTAGCATTTCTATCAACAGGTGACAAGGAAGATGTGGCTTGGTCTTTGCTGAGGACAGATTAACACCCTGCCATAGTACTGTGAACTTTGAACACCTGTCAACTTAATACACAATCTTGCATTTAAGTATGTGCCACAGAATTCCAGAGAAGGTGGAAAGAGGCCAAATTAAGTAGGGAAATTAAGCCTTAAGGATAAAATCTTGGGTTAATGGAAATCAAAGGCAAAAATTCCACGACTTCACTGGGGCCAGAACTTTATTTCAAAGGGGATGTCTGTCTGTCCCGTCTGTTCATTCCTTGATGACTGACACCTGACACAGTACCTGGAAAGTGAAACCTAGGGCTGTACTAAAATGGATGCCATAGAGCTGCTGTCATAATAAGAAACACAGACCATTCTGGTCTCCTGGTCCTCTTCCTGTAATTGTCTTTTACCTATAAACTGACACTTGGAGTCAGGGGAGACAAGAGACTTATGATCAGCTATCAGCAAAGCAAGCCTCACTTGCTGCTCAGTGCTCATCTATGATAACAACGGTCATTATGAAAAGGCTTCCTCTGCTGCTTGTACATAAATCAGTGTCAAACACAGCTCTAACCTCCAGAGACAATGAGCCAGCTTTCCATTGAGCACATCCTGCCATCTGAATTAGCACCTGACTGCTGAATGGCCAGCATTGTCAGCAGTAGCAGTGGGAGCAGCCCGCTGACATTCAGTTAAATACCAGGTGATCTTTTCAACAGATTTGGAGGTGCACGACACACATTTTCCTTCTGTTTTCCTTATGGCCCCCAAAAGAAAATCAATTTCCTTCATTCCCCAAGCTGCCTGACCTTGAAAAGCCCATTGCCTTGCTTTGTTTGAATGTATTGAGCTGCTCTTCTGCTAACTACAATACATTCCCTATTCATCAAGAAGAGGGTGGACATGAAAAGAATCTGCATGAGCCATTTTTTCCTAGTGTTGTATGGGGAATGTTGCTCCTCACTTTTGACTATTCCTTAAACACTTTTGGCTAATTCAAGTCTTATGGTAACTCTTTTTGTCCCGAACCTTTGAAGCAAAGACTTTGTATCTTAAGTGAGAAATCTAACTAATATCACACTTCTGGTTATAAAATCTTTTCTCTTATATGTTTCGTGACTAACTTCCATTAATCTCAAGAGAAAGACTTTGTTGTTTTCCTAGGTGACATAAATGGCACCTTGACTCGTCTCCATTTCTCTTCAATCTATTATGCTTAATACTCCAATTTGTACGTGTTCAGGTCCATCCAGCTGAGAATCTAGAAGTGATTCACTGTAGATTCCTCCTATCTGCATAGCTCTTTGTCTTCTCCAACAAAACTATGCAAATAAATGGACTATACTAGTCAGTGGAATAAGAGGAGAAAAAAACTGGAAACTGGTAGCATAATTCTTGATCATAATGTGGCATAACTTCATGTCACTCTATCCATTCGAATAATGAAAAGAAAATTCTATATGTAACAAATCATTTATCCTTTTCTTTGACAGGACATTGAGTGAATGATTTAATATGGCCACTATGGTGATTAATGACAGTAAATAAGTTTGCATAAAACCCCCCTGAAAATTGTTTATTAATTTAAAACAACAAAAAGCCATATATAATCATTAACCAGATTATAAAAATGCTTCACAATTTGAAATATTATGAGAAATTATCTTATCAGAGCATAAATCTTACTATGAACTATTCAAACTTTGCATTGTTTAATTAATCACTCCTTTCTAGATTTGGCTTGTGCAGTCAACTGACATATACTAACAGCCAATATGCAAACAACTGGACAAAATTTAACTAAATAGATAGTACATGTTTTCATTTTATGGGAAAGTATGCAAATAACCAGAATATATAAATAGGCAACATGCAATAAAGCAGAATATACTGTATTTGGTTAGGACTTAGTGAACAGATGAAAAACATCAGCATTACATCTTGATTTGGAGGCATAAAACTGGGACAAAAAAAATTGCTGATGGAATAACCATTTTTTTCCATGTGACATTAATACACTAAGGCTATGTCTCTATACTGTTTCTGTAGTGCTCCTTGAGTATGTCCCATATACCCATTTCCACTCACACATGATAAACCTAAAAGAATGGTGTTGCAGCTGCCTCAGGGGCAACCCTTGTGGCTGCTCTTGAGACTTCTGTTTCCAGGGTATTTGAGTGTAGCCACAGAGCAGCCCTGAACAACTTTATGGCTTCATCTCCAAACTTGGCCCATGTGAGTGGGAACAGGTGCAGAGGAGTGTGTTCAAGAATACCCATTCTCTGGGAGTGCACTGGGAAAAATGTAGACATACCCTAAATGATGCTAGAGAAGAACTTGTATACAAATAGATATTTTGCTTAAATAACTGGTCACTAACTGAAGGATTAAGAGATCATCTTGGAGACAGAAAGGTAGCAAATTAAGAGGGTGAAAATTAAAAGAATGATTTGCAAATGAGATGACAGAGAATCATAACCTGGTATGTAAAAAAAAATGAACTGTAAGGAAGGATTTTTTGTAATGGAGGAGTAATAATAGGTATATACAGCCTTGGTAATATATTACATATAGCATAAATAGTGGTAAGGTATGTTTTCACCAGATAACTGAAAATTAACTTTGGTGGTACCTCATTCAGTACCTAAGCCAGGGCATTGCTGCAAATGTTTACTATATTATTGATCTGTCCAATACATATTTTATAGTAAGATATTCTTATTGGTATTGGATATTAGCATTATAATAGGATATTATTATTATAGGATACTATTCTTCTGATTTTCAGGAATGCTTAGACAGCCCCTGCTGTGACGCCTGCCAGCTGTCGAGGAGATCGGTGCAGGGGGGTTCTGGGGCCTGGCACCCCTGGCTGCTGATGGGCAAAACTTGTGCCAAGACTGTGTGGGTCTTGGGACAGTTGACTGTCTGTATTGAGTCTTTCCTCTCCTTAGCCTGGTTTTGTAGGTGCTAAATGATGCTCGTTAAGTGGCTATGTAGTAGCTAGGTCCTGTGTATTGAGCCCACCCTGAGTCTCTGGTCCCTGAGTGAATCATGATTGATGGATTGGTAACTGGGAACACAGCAGCTTAGCAGCCAGGCCTGCAGCAGTGTCTCCCCTGCCCGCCCCAAGACAGACACAGTCAGTCCCACAAGCACCCATGGCATGAGTTTTGCTTGTCTGCAGTTTGAGGGGCAGTTCCCCTCAAACCCCTGCACCGAACTTCTTGAAACTTGGCAGGCTTTGTGGCCTCAGTAAGAGCTACACCCCTGCAGTTTTCACCCTGCTATGTTGTAACGCTTAGACGTGACATGAGTTTTGCTTTCAAGAATTTGCTGTTGCCCCCAAACCCCTGCACCAATCTTCTTGAATCTTGGCAGACTTCATCCTCTCTGTAGAGTCTACCACCCCATCCAAATCAGACAAAAACAACAAAGTTATAGATATTTTATTGTTTCCCCATTATACCCTATGGCCAGATCTCCAAAGCAGCTCTGAAGCTCTTCGGGAGCTCCAAACTGCTTCAGGAAGCCGAACAAGGCCAACACTTCAACCTGGATGTGCTGCTTCGGCCCCCGAAGCATCTGAAGCTTCTCCAGATCCAAAGCTCTGTCCGAAGCCTCACACAGCCCTAGTATCTGATTCAACTGAGCCAAAGTAACTTGCCCAGATCAAATGCCATTTAGGATGTGCCTAACTGCAATTTTTATGGCTCCATCCCCTACACACCACAATTTTTGCTTCTGCCACCATCTGCAGCTAGTGTGATTCCCCACACTTCAGGAGGGCTGGTAAGATGTCTTCCACTCATCTTTGACACTGGTGGCAAGGATGCATCTTTTTTGACCATGGGATGATGTTCCTAGAAGGACTACTAGGGAGAGATGGGATCCATCTGATGAACAAAGGGAAGAGCATCTTCATAGACAGACTCAGTAACTGAATGAGAAAGGATTTAAAGTGGGTTACCTGAGGGATGGAAACCAAAGCCCTGAGGTAAGTGGGGAAGCAGGAGACCTGTAGTTAGCACAAGGAGGAGAGGGCAACAGGAGAGGCTTCCTCATTCTTCCTGACAAAGTAGGGCAATTGGCTAGTTACCTCAGGAGTCTGTACACAAATGCACAGAGCCTGGGAAACAAGCAGGAAGAACTGGAAGTCCTTACATAGTCAAGGAACTATGACACAATTGGAATAACAGAGACCTGGTAGGATAGCTTGCGTGACTGTGATGGATGGGTGCAAACAGTTGAAGAAGGACAGGCAGGCAAAAAGAGGAAGGAAGAGTTTGCCATATGTAAAAGAGTTGTGTAATAAAATCCTCTCCCTCTCTTTCTGACCGTCACTTGGGTCAGCCAAGGTGACCCCTCTCTCTCCCTGCTCCTCTTGGATCAGACTGGTCAATTAGGTGACCTGGCCAGATAAAATTCCTAGGAGGAGTGATCAGCTCTCTTCCTTCCAGTGGGCATTTTAAAAACTACAAGCAAGTACACCAGGCAATGGCCTAATGATTTCTGTAAGCAGAAACCTGGAAACATGCCAGGATTTAGCAAATATGTATAGGCAAGTCACATCTTAAAAGGGTCCCTCTATCCAATCTCTGTAAAGACTCAAGTTGCTTTTGTTTGCTCAAAGTGTATTCTGACTCCCTCGTTCAAACCCCCTCCCCTCTCCAATCAAGAAAACTGTTGGGCACTGAGAGAGAGGCCTTCTACTCCCTGCCTGGCCAGCAAAGTTTGCCTTTTTATTTTCCCTCAGTTCTTCCTGATGCTATCTTGGGATACTTTGGGCTGAAAGAAGCACTCAGAAATATTAGTGTGGGCAAAGCATCCCCTAGGTTTGTGGGGTCTGTGTGGCCTGGGCTGCACAGAGCCCTGAGACCAGTGCCCAGGTGGTGGCAACATGAACCCAGGCTTCCAGGAGTTCTCCAGGAAGTGGGACAGCTGGCTGTAGGCTCCCCAAGGGAGACTCTTGAAGTGAAGTTTTGTGCCTGGCACAGTGAGGTGAGTGTTTCTGTGCAGTAGCACGCTCTACTGTGCCGTCACATGCTGTATGGAACTGGAGATAGGCCTGATGAAAATCTCTGAGGTAAGGTCAGAGGGGACAGCAAAAGGGTGACATCATGGTGGGTGTCTGCTATATACCACCAGACCAAGAAGATGAGGTACATGAGGGGGGGTTTTCAGACAAGTAGTGGAAATTTCCTTGCCACATGCCCTGGTCCTCATCAGGGACTTCAATCACCCAGACATACACTGAGAGGGTAATACAGCAGCGTACAGACAATCTCAGAAGTTTTTGGAGAGTGCTGGGGACAACTTCCTGGTGCAAGCATTGGACAGACCAACTAGGGGCTATGCTCTTCTTGACCTGCTGCTCACAAACAGGAAAGAATCAATGGGGGATGTAGAAATGCAATTTGGGCAGCAGTGACCATGACCAAGTTCAGGATCCTGACAAAAGGAAGAAAGGAGAGCAACAGAGTATGGACCCTAGACTTTAGAAGAGCAGATTTTGGCTCAGAGAACTGATGGGCAGGTTCCCCTGGGAGGCCAGTCTGAGTGGGGACGGAGTCCAGGAGAGCTGGCTGTATTTTAAAGAAACCTTACTAAGGGCACAGGAACAAACATTCCTGATGTCCAGAAAGAATAGCAAACATGGCAGAAAACTAGCTTGGCTTATCAGGGAACTCTTCAATGAGCTAAAACACAAGAAGGAAGCTTACAAGTGGAAACTTAGACAAACAGCTAGGAAGGAGTATAAAAGTATTGCTGAGGCATGCAGGGATGAAATCAGGAAAGCCAAAGCACAACTGGAATTGCAGCTAGCAGTGGGCATGAAGGGTAACAAGATCAGTTTCTACAAATATGTCAGCAACAACAGAAAGATCAGGAAAAGTGTGGGTCTCCTACTAAATGGAGGAGGCAACCTAGTAACAGATCATGAGGAAAAGGCTAAAATACTCAATGCCTTTTTCTCCTCAATCTTCACAGGCAAGGTCAGTTCCTAGACTACTGCACCTGGCACCACAGTTTGGGAAGAAGGTGATCAGCCTTCATTGATGAAAGAACAGGTTAGGGACTATTTAGAAAAGCTGCACATGTCCATGTCCATGTCCATGTCCATGGGGCAACACTTCTGAGGGTGTTGACGGAGTTGGCTGATGGCAGAGTCACTGGCCATTATCTCTGAACACTTCTGGTAATCAGGGGAGATCCTCGAATATTGGAAAGGGGCAAATATAGTGCCCATCTTTAAGAAAGGGAAAAAGCAGGATCCAGGGAACTACAGACCATTCAGTGTCACCTCAGTTCCCGGCAAAATCATAGATCAGATCCTCAAGGAATCCATTTCTAAGCACTTGGAAAAGAAAATGATCAGTAACAGTAAACAAGTATTCACCAAAGGCAAGTCATGTTTGACCAACCTGGTTGCCTTATATGATAAGGTGACTGGTTTTGTGGATGCAGGGAAAGCAGTGGATGTGGTGTACCTTGACTTTAGCAAGGCTTTGATACCGTCTCCCACAGCATTTTTGCAACCAAGCTAGGGAAGTATGGGTTGGCTGAATGGACTGTAAAGTAGACAGAAAGCTGGCTGGATCATCAGGCTCAATGTGTAGTGACCAATGACTTAATATCTAGTTGGCAGCCGGTATCAAATGGAGTGCCTGCTTAGCAAGTTTGCAGAGGACACCAAGCTTGGGGGAGTAGTAGATATGCTGGAGGGTAGGGCTAGAATTCAGCGTGACATAGACATATTGAAAGATTGGGCCAAAAGAAATCTCATGAGGTTCAACAAAGACAAGTGCAATATCCTGCACCAAGGACAGAAGAATCCCATGCACTGCTACAGCCTGGGGACCGACTGGCTAAGCAGCAGCTCTTCAGAAAAGGACCTGGGACAGTAAGATGGATATGAGTCAGCAGTGTGACCTTGTTGCCAAGAAGGCTAATAACATACTAGACTACATTAGTAGAAGTGTTGCCAGTAGATCAAGGGAAGTAATTATTCCCCTCTATTCTGCACTGGTTAGGTCACATCTGGAGCACTGTGTTCAGTTTTTGGCACCCCACTACAGAAAGGATGTGGACAAGTTGCAGAAAGTCCAGTGGAAGGCAATGAAAACAGTTAAGGGGCTGGGGCACATGACTTCTGAGGAGAGGCTGAGGGAACTGGGCTCATTTAGCCTGCAGAAGACTGAGGGGTGATTTGACAACCACCTTTAACTACCTGAAGGGTGGTTATAAAGAGGATAAAGCTAGACTGTTCTCAGTAGTGGAAGATGGAGCAATGGTCTCATGTTGCAGCAAGGGAAGTTTTGGCTGGATATTAGTAAAAACTTTCTCACTCAGAAGTTGCTGAAGCACTAGAACAGATTATCTACAGAGGTGGTGGTATCTCCATCTTTGGAGGTTTTTAAGGCCTAGTTCAACACAGCCCTGTCTGGAATGATCTAGTTGGGCATGGTCCTGCTTTGAGCAGGTGGTTGGAGTAGATGACTTCCCAAGTTCCCTTCCAAACTTCATTTTCTATGATCCTATGATTCAAGGTTTATGTATCAAAGGCAAAGTATCTTGTAATGTGGTTATTTGCAAGATCTGGTGCAGCTCTTGTCTAGTGGGTAAAAGGGAGTTTGGATAACATAAGATATCTCTACCATGTTCTAGTTTTCTGGCTTCTTCTCATGCTCTTATATCCTTTGACACCTCCACTTATAAGAATCAAAAAAGCTAATGATAGTTTGAGAAATACATGATGAAGAATATTCCCTCTTTTCGTTTGGAATTTCATCCATGTGTATCACTGCTGAGTTAAAAAGGGAGAAGATGAAGAACTTCATCTACAAATTATGTCTAATAAAGTGGTCTATTCATAGCATTATTTTCAATGGCAGTTGACAGATATCAGATGAGTAGTGCATTCCGTTGGCCTGATGAAAGTCAGGTAACACAAAAAGTCATTTTCTTCCATCTTTTGTATATATAAAATGTTAAACATTTAGTTTACTGTCAGGTTATAATGTTGTCTTAAATATATAGTGACACTTCAAAAATGTTCTTAGGATGAATAAAAAATGTGCTGTCTGTTTCAATACACCACCCCAGTCATTCCTTTTCATTTGATGCAGTTTATTTTTAAAAACTGGCTCTACCTCAATTATTTATTTTATCAGCCTTTAAGAAATCTATTTTGCCTTTTAACTAGTCCTTTGCTTCTCAGGTGCAGTGCTAAAGTGAGGTGCAGCATATCCTGGAAGTTAAAGCAAAGAGTATTAGAGGCAAGAGGAATTGGTTTTAGTAGTCACCTAGGATCAGTCAGATGATAATATAGTCCACTCACTCTATTCCTGTTCTACCCAGAGATCATAACTGGTGGATTAGGTAACCAGAGGTGACTCACTTAAAGATCCATCCCACAAGATCCTGGATACTAGGGGTGTGTGAAACGGGCCCTATTCCATTCAGATTTGGCCTGAATCGGGACAGTGATTCAATCAGTTGATTCGGATCACTTTCCCTGATTCAATTCAGCCGAATCCAAATCTGATGATTCGATGCTGATTTGGCGAATCAGCAATTCAGACACAGGCACAGCTTTAAAAGTTTTTTTCTACATACCTTGAGGTAGAAGCATGGCTCATGATCACTGCAGTACTGGGGTGGATGGAGTTTCCCACAGCAGTGTGGGGGGCTCTCCAGTGTGCTTGGCAGTGAACCCGGAAATACACATGCATTTAGGCAGTTATTTTCACCACAGTAAACTAGTATTGACCCAGGAGGCACCAGTCGCTGAGCTGCGGGGGAACATGGGAAGGGGAGCATGCTCCCCAGTGGACCCGGAAGTGTTTCTGGTCCACTTACAGGTCTACTGTTGAGCGTACCAGGGAGCCCCCTATGCTTCTGTGGGACGCTCCATCTGCTCCACGACCACAGCAATCATTAGTCCCTGCTACCTAGAGGGACGTAGAAAAAAATATTTAAAGTTTTCTGTATGTCCAATTTGCCGAATCTGTCCAAACGATTCAGAGGGTTCCAAATTGATTTGGAGAGATTAAAGGGTCCTTTGATTCGATTTGGATTGGGAGATTTGGCCACCAAATTGGATCAAATCTCCGCCGAATAGAATCAGGGACCAAGGCTTCACACAGCACTACTGGATACATCCACATGTACCATTAAGGTGACATGATAAACTCCAGCACAGTTTGCATCAGAGTTTATCATAGTGCCTTAATGGCATGTATAGATGCTTAAATTGCTGCAGTCCAGGGCATGCGTGGAGGTGCTTTGCCTGGAACTGCAGTAGTTTGAGCTGGGACAGAGCAACACTGTGCTCCAGGAGGTGACAAAGGGTGGCAGAGGGGCTGGATGGGCCACAAGCATGCCCCAGCATACAGAGCCCTGTGGCTTGGCATCAGCAGGGGTCTTGCCCCCTGCTGCCTGGGATGATTGGGTGCAATGTATGCCCAGGTGAGTGTTTACACATGCATTTAGGCAGTTATTTTCACCACAATAAACTAGTACTGTCCCTGAGATATTAGTTTGCTGAGGTCTAATAGTGTCACAACTGTAGACCATGATGTTTTACACTGCAGCAAATTACTCTACTGTGCAGTTAAGTGCATGTGTAGATGCACCCACTGAGTGCCTCTCAAGAAATATGGGGAATTCTCAACTCACATGGGCCTTGATGGCAATTGAGAGGCCTCAGCATTTATTTGGAGGTATTAGGTATCTCATGAAATCTAGCCATTTTTTATTCCTATGTTCTCCACTATGTGAAATGGAATATATTTTTGCACCCATCTATACTTTGAGATCCTTGGATAAACAACGTGTGCTAGTGCAAAATATTAATTATTGTTATCATATTGCAGAAGTAACTTTGGAAGAGGCCAACTGAAGACATGTGGCTTTGAGCATAGTTGCGGCTTGCCTTTGAAGGAGTATCTATTGGAAAACCTCCAGTGCAAGGTACATACTTAAGAACCATTTAATGTTATTATGGAAAGCTCCCATGATAAAAACAGGAAAAGGTGTTTTTCTCCCTAGATCATGCTTTATTCAAGTAATCTGTGCCAGGCAAGATGATGGCATAGGAGAGTCAGTCTCTGTTGTCTGATCATGATTGGTACTCAAACAAAACCCTTAAGTAAATTTAATCTTTCTGAAAGTAAGGACTTGATCATGATAGCTCAAGCCACACATAGCTCAGATAGTATTTGTACAATATTCCCCTACACAATGCTGGAGGTAACTAACCACCCAGTCTGATGTCTTCTGGGCAGAAGGGCAGGCTGAACTGTTTTAGTGTTTTGGCAGTATCAATAAATATGCAATGGTAACTTGGACGTGACAGGTAAGCTCATTTTGACTTGCCATTTAGGCCTGTAAAGGTGATTGGCTACTGTATTAGCCAACGCCAGCAATCTGGACACTAGTATTAGCCATGGAGTTATGCTTTATTTTACTTTGAAGAGCTGGGTATTTTTGTGGTGAATGGTATGTGTATGTGCGCTCTACCACTTTATTTTAAAATTAGAATTCAATTGAATCCTGAGCACAACAGGTGAGGAATTCCCAGAAAGGAGGCCTAATGCATTTTATATGCTATTATTGTTTGTGTGTATGTTTTGGAATAATACCTAATTCTGAGTGTGCACTTAATACTTGTCATCAGTACTTTGCTATCCTCAATGACCAATGCTAATAGCATTTTGCAGTGGAACTTTCTATCAATTCCTGCTGTGACAAATGAATTAGAGAAACTAAGAGTTTTTTTATTATGTTTGTTATTTCAAATGCACAGGCAACAGTTTCCCCCCCATCTCAAAATAAAACCCTAAAATCCTATGTTAAGGTGTCAAGACTCCAAACATTATGCTGCTAGTATTATTAGCCATTCATCCCTTAAGTGCTTTATAATAAATGAAAATGTGTTAAATGCTGTTAGATTCCTTACGGAATTGCATATGTGACCCATTCACTAGAATGTCCAAAAGAAGTCACTACGATTAGCATTTCCTCAATAAGGTCCAAGTTCTGTGATGCATGTAAATGAGTATATTGACTTTGATGAGACCTGCATGAAAGATTAAAGTTAAATCACATGGACTTAGGCATGTGCTTAAGTACTTTGCTAAGTGGAGATGGATTTAAAAAACTACAGTTAAATGTTGTGCTGAACTGGAGACAAAATGACTAGGTTACAATTCACTGCTCATGACAACACTGCTGGAACTCCTGCTGAGTGGCATCACCCATGAAATGCAAATAAACTGATGAAGGCTGATAATGTTACCAACCAAAATAAACCATACAGGCAACTCTCGCTGTCATTTCAATTTCAAACATGTCATCCCTATAATTCTGTTTTTGGTCAGAGAAGTAAAGGAGGTTCTTGATCAAATTCTAATGCAAAAACCATAGAGGACTCAAAACACAATTTCTCTCTAAACCAGGCTTGCCCACCGTGCGGCCTGCGAAGGCATTTTCTGAGGCCTGAGGTGCTTTGATGGGAAACAAGAGTAAACACTGTTTACTTTCGTTCCCACCCCTTGTCTCTCCCCTAGCCCCTCAGCAGCTTCCTAATGGCTGCTGAAGGGCTGGGGAAGGGACAAGGTTCCCACACGCACCGCATCAGCTTGACGTTGCCGACGCAGTGCACGTGGGAAGAGGAGTAGCCGTGTGCCGCTCAGGACAGGAGGAGCCCAGCTGGAGCAGCAGGGGCTTGGCTGCACTTTCCCCTACCTGCACCAGTCAGTCCCGAGAGGCACACGGTTCCGCCGCCACCTCTGCTGGCTGGTGCCAACCTGGGCGGGTCTGTCCCATCCAGAGCAGCATGCAGCTGAAGCCGGCTTCCCACGTGCTGCTGGGGACTGGAGGAGGCCGGCTAGGTTGGCACCAGCCAGCAGAAGTGGTGGCAGAGCTGTGTGCCGCTCGGGATTGACCGGTGCAGGCAGGGAGAAAATGCCGCTGAGCACCTGCTGCTCTGGCCCGGCTTGTCCTGTCCAGAGCAGCACATGGCTCTGTTGCCACTTTTGCTGGCAGGTGCACACCCAGCCAGGCTCCTCCTGTCCCCAGCAGCATGTGAGGAGCCGATTTCAGCTGCATGCTGCTTTTCCTGGCTGGTGCTGACCTGGCTGGATCCATCCCATCCGGAGCAGCCGGCTTCTCACATGCTGCTGGGAATGGGAGGAGCCAGGCCGGGTCTGCACTGGCCAGCAGAAGCAGTGGTGGAGCTGTGTGCCGCTCAGGATGGGATGAGCCCGGCCAGAGTGGCAAGGGCTCAGCTGCATTTTCCCCCTGCCTGCACCAGTCAGTCCTGAACGCCACTGCTTCTGCCAACCTACCTGGGGTTCTCCCATCCCCAGCAGCACATGGGAAGCCAGCATGGGGGGACCTTGGCAGGCGGGGTTCTAGTGACCTCTGTGGGGCGAGGTGGCAAGAGCTGGTGTCTGCCAGACCCTGCACTCCGGGCTTGCAGTACTGAGGCCACCGGGGCTGCATGTGCGGGTGGCTGGGGACCACTGTGAGCAGGGCCGTGTGGGCAGATGGGTGAGGGGCTGCAGTGCAGCGGCGGCCTTGCTCCAGCCCCCTCAGGCAGTGCCGGCTTGTGGGGCTGTGCTGCTCGGGGGATGGAGACGGGGAGCTATTTATTTCTCCCCTTCAGTCTCTGGGGCAGTAGCTGGCTGGATGCAGAATGGGTCCCTCCTGCTCCTGCCCACCAGCAGCTACCATGAACCTTGCAGTAACAGGCAGGTGCAGTACGGCTGCACAGGCAGGGTCTCTCTGGCCCAGGACAGAGGGTGTTTGAATATGGCTCCCCGGTCCACTGGGTGATAAAAAGTTCATGATCCAGCCCCGCATTCAAAAAGGCTGAACACCCCTGCTCTATAGCAACCTGCTTTTTTTTGAAAAGTTACTCCTCCATTATACTTCCATTATACTCCATTACACTTCCATGAGCTTACGGATATTAGCACTTACTTGGTTCTCGCATTTCAGAGTGATGCTAAGAGAGACAACAGCTCTATGTTACAATCTGCTCAGAGTGTACAAAGAACTCCTTTAAATGCAAATCAAGTGGAGCTTTTAACTGGGAAATAAATGCATTTGCCAAGGAATAAGCAGTCTGTTCAGAAACCATCTAAATGTGTTGGTTTTAAAACATGAATGATCAGACACAGTTGTAAACATGTTGTATTACTGCAGCAAAACCCAGGCAGAAGCACACACTGGAATTAAGAATGGCCTGGCTAGCAGTCATCCCCATGGTCTCCTCCTCCACTCTGATGAACCCAGGTATTCCCCACTGTAGTAATTTTCTTAAATAATGCCCAGCACTGCATGACAGCCGGTGAAGATACACCAACTGTAGAAACAGCAGGAGAGATAGAGCAGACAAGGTTCCATTGCTTTTACCACAATACAATTTAAGTATGTACATACGGCATTATGATCAAAATGCCAGCAGGCACTAGCAGCTGGTCTGAGTGAGTGCTTTCACCACTGCTACTGAAGGTAGAGATTTGACGATGCCAACATAGACAAGGCCTTGCCAGGATTTGAGGAGCTAGGTGGGGGTGGGGACAAGTTGGCAGGAAAGTCAGGGTGTACAGTATAGGGAGTAAGACAGTCACTAAGTTCTCCTGGCTTCTTCTAGGGCTCCCAGGACATTTTGATGTTCGTATGTTCTGTCCACTCTATAGTGAGGCACCTGCTATCTGTCCCAATGGGATGATGCCTTAGGAATTGTATGGAAACTCAAATGCTTTCCAAGTAACTGTAACTCCTGTGCAAGTTTCCATGCTAGTAGCATGGCCTAGCTCTTAATGGATCTCAGTCTGCCCATCTGTGAAAAGAAGTTCATAGAAACATAGAAAAACAGGGCAGGAAGGGACCTCAGGAGGTCTTCTAATCTAACCTCTTGCCCAAAACAGGATCATCCCTATCTAAACCATTCCACACAAGTGCTTGTCTAAACTATGCCTAAAACTCCACAAGTAGTCCTGTCAACAACACTAATAGCTCCCTAACCTACCGCCGGTAAAGCAAGAGAATGAATGGCTCTTCAGATGGTTGGGAAATGGAAAATAGATTCTGCTGACTTTGCAGCATAGCTCACATACTACTCTAGTGCAGGTATATGGAAGCTGTGACTATTTAGAGAGAGGCTCCAGTATATAGGCTAGGCTGTCTGAAGAAAGGAAACTGGAAAAGAGCCAAGCTTGAGGAGAAGGCATGAGCTGAACTTTATTGCATTATTTATTTGTTTGGTTTTGAGTGCAAACCATTCCTCACAGGCTGAGATCAGCCTGGGATGAAAAAATGATTCCTCATCCACTTAAATAAGGAATTCATAATTGGACTCTTTGCTCATAAAGCCATACATCCAGGAGGCCAGTTTGTACTGTGGGAAGACTGTGTTTGAATCTGCTCACAGCGTATGGATCTACAGCTCAAGGATTGGTGTCTTAAGTCACCTCAAGACCCATCAATGAGCCATGACAGAGGCTATCCTTGAATTGAGGGACTGCTGATGACAACACCCAGGAAGCTGGTCTACACTAGGGCTGTGTGAGGCTTCGGACAGAGCTTCAGATCCAGAGAAGTTTTGGATGCTTCGACGTCATGTCTGGATCGAAACGCTGGCTTCGTTAGGCTTTCCGAAGCACTCTGGAAAAGCTTCGGATCCGCTTCGGAGATATGGCTATAGGGTATAATGGGGAAACAATGAAATATCTCTAACTCTGTTGATTTTGTCTGATTTGGATGAAACCTGCAGGTATGGTAGCCCCTGCTGAGAGCACAAAGCCTGCCATGTTACAAGAAGATCAGTGCAGGGGGCTGGGGGCGGAAACTGCACCCCAAATTCTTGAAAGCAAAACTCATGTCATCTGTATGCGTTACAACATGGGGGGGAGGGTGAAAACTGCAGGCGTGGTAGCCCCTGGTGAGGCCACAAAGCCTGCCAAGTTTCAAGAAGATCGGTGCAGGGGTTCGGGGGGAACTGCACCTCAAGCTGCAGACAAACAAAACTCATGACATGGGTGACCCTGTGTGTGTTAAGGCACAGTGGGGTGAAAGCTGCAGGCCTAATAGCCCCTCCTGCAGCCACAAAGCCGGCTAGCTGTCGAGCAGATCGGTGAAGGGGTTCTGGGGCCCTGCACCTCTAGCTTTTGACAGGCAAAACTCGTGCCATGGGTGCTTGTAGGACTGACTGTGTCTGTCTTGGGGCGTGGGAGACACTACTGCAGGCCTGGCTGCTAAGCTACTGTGTTACCAGTTACCAATCAATCATGATTCACTCAGGGACCAGCTCAATACACAGTACCTAACTAATGTAATCAGTTATTTACCAACAATTAACCCCTACAAAAGCAGAGACTAGGGAAAGGAAATAATCAATACAGATAATCAACTACCCCCAAGACAGAGACAGTCAGTTGCACAAGCACCCATGTCATGAATTTTGCCTGTCAGCAGGGGTGCAGGGCCCCAGAACCCCTCTGCACTGATCTCCTCAACAGCTGGCACGTGTTGTGGCTGCAGCAGGGGCCACCATCCCTGCAGCTTTTACCCTGCTGTGCCTTAACACACACAGTGTCATCCATGGCTTAAGTTTTGCCTCTCTGCAGCTTGAGATGCAGTTCCCCTCAAACCCTTCCATTGATCTTCTTGAAGCTTGGCAGATTTTTTGGCCTCACCTGGAGCTACCACCCCTGCAGTTTTGACCCCCCTGTGTTGTAACACATAGATGTGACAGTTTTGCTTTCACAAATTTGGGGTACAGTTCCCCCAAAGCCCTGCACCCATCTTCTTGACACTTGGCAGACTCTATGCTCTCAGCAGGGGCTACCATCCCTGCAAGTTTCATCCAAATCAGACAAAAAACAACAAAGTTATAGATATTTCATTGATTCCCCATTATGCCCTATGGCCGGATCTCCAAGGCGGTGCCGAAGCTTCAGAGCCGTTTCGGCTAGATTGAAGCAGAAACCCGGTCCAGAGCTCCGGATCAGATCCCTGGCATCTGAAGTGGCCAGATTTGAAGCTGGATCGGATTGCTGCCGACTCGCACAGGCCTAGTCTACACTGTGGACAGACTGTGTTTGAGAACAGGTTGAGAAAGGCAACTGACTGCTCCCATTAACCTACTTTACAGGTGTGTGCTGGGATTAGATGAGAGGGGTATACAGGCTTTGCTCCATGGTTAGCACTTATATACAAACATAGTCCTATTGGTTTCAAGAGGATTACAACTTGGCTATAAGGGTTTTCACGATTGGGACCTGGCAGCGTATGGAGTAACCACTAAGTGCTGTGTGTTTCAGGTGTTATTTTGGATTAGCATCTGCAGATAAGAATAGATTCCCTCATCTCCCTCTTCTTGCCCCCTGCCCCCCACCTTGCAAAAATTTCATCTTTGCATTTGTAATTCCAAGAGGAACAAGAACAATAAGGAATTAAAACTGTTAATCTTTAAAGATATGGAGTCAGAAAACATGTCAATCTGCAGACCATATTCTTTATACTAGAGTAATAAAAATTATAGATGAAATCGTTAAGATTTACTGGAACAGTAGAAAATTAAAGCATTTACACATGGTGACTATTGAACATAGAAGCAACCATTATTTTTCAAGTATATACTTTTATGCTCCTGCTGATAATTTTCACTGAGCTAATGCGTCACGGAAGCAAAAAGAGACCCAGAGGAGTTAAGTGCAAACCTTTCATTCAAAACCTCTAACCTTAACCATCAGTTCCCAATGGAACTACTTGTTCTCATATAATTGGCTTCCTTATCCAATGATCTTTCAGTGTTTTTATTTCTTAAAATGGCTTGTATTATTTAGTTTGACATTCAGGAAAAAAAAAACCTTACATTTATTTAGTCATGTTTTTCTATTTGTGGGTGTTAAATAGTGGCACCACAGTCCTACCTATAAATCAAAAGAAATAGGGACATTTGAATAAACAAACCAAAGAAAAAACAATATATCATGGTTCAAAAGAGTAAATCAGGATTTTCTTTCTATGCCTCTAGGAGAATGATCACAGTAAAAATAAATACAGATGTTAAAAATAAGGGGAATAATAAGATATAACCAGTACAAGCACTGTACATCTTTTTAGCACAATTTACATTCTGATAAGGCACAATTGCTAAGGTGCTGAGCACTGTTGGGAGTTGGTGGGGCTCAACCCATGAGCACCTCTCTGGATTGAGCTATAATGAATTGCTTCGTAAAACTTTGACGTTTAACCTCTTCACTACTTCATGGATTGCTCATCGATACCTACACATCATAAAGGCTAACTCATAACAGTGAGTCCAATAGATCCAATCCTGCTGTACATCAAGGGAGGCAAAATGAATCTTAGTGATTCTCAACCAGGGTGTCATGGCATGCTGGAGTACCACCAGATCCTTTGAAGGGTGTGAGGTGGGAGGAGATAAGTAGATAAGCACAGGCTGTGTTCTCTGCAGGCTCACTCCCCAACATGTATTTGTAACTTGAGCAGAATTTGTAAGCAATCTCTTTGCTGCTTTTGAAGGACCCAGAATCAGATGGAAGAACTGCACTGTGCTTTCCTTCAACCTAGCCCAGCATTCTTTTCCTCCTCCTTATGGGCACCACTCAAGGGGTTAATGTCAATGTAGGTGACTAAATAGGCCATCAAGAGAAATGGTGCAGGAGGAATGAGCTCAGACTCTACAAGAGAAATACGCAGTGCAGCTCTAAGAGGAGACATTAACGCCTTAGTTTCTTCTTCTTTAATTCCTAAGCTATGTATTGATGAGTTGTTCTATGAGTCTCTCTTCCTTCACAGCACCACATCTCAAGGAATACAAGCATCACATCTCATGGAGAGGACCATAAAGCAAAGGGGAATACTTCTTTCATCCAACCGAATACTGAGACAGGCATATTTCCATACAGAAGAGGGGTGGAGGAAAGTGGGAAGATATTAATCCTAATGCCTAGGGGCTGTCCAATAACAGAAGACACAGAGAGGCATGGCTCCCCTGTCAAACAAGGGTGGAAACAAAACTATGTTTTAACTACCTCCCCCCTCCTACCATCCTGGCTAACAAGAATAGATCGGCCCAAGCTGCTGAGGACTACAAAAGTTGGTCTTGCTCATCTGCTAGCAGCATTCACTCCTAGAGCAACAGAGAGACAGCTCTTGCCCCAAAAATAATCTGACTGAGAGTGAATTTTATTTCCCTGCTGCTATTTAACAGTTAACATGGTGCTAAAGTGTTTGTCATGGTGATTTATGTAGAAACAGTCTGCTCTGTAGTCCTGCAGACAACTGTAAGTTAATGTCAATGTGCAGCCAAATGCAGCATCACTTCGTCTCTCAGAAGGCACCACAATCTGTAGTTTATGACTGTGCATGCTCTGCTCTGGAAGGCGTCATTCCATGGATCTGCACTCTTAAATCAGCCACGAGAAACAGCACTGCAACTGGCTCAGTTCAGTCTTTCCACTCTTTTGCAGGACTTTTTTTTTCTTTTTTACATCTTATGGTTAAGTCAGAGCAGAAGGTTCTAAACTTTGTGCTGACACCAACTACTTCTGTAGCCCAGGAAAACTTCTCCGCTTCAGTCTCCTTATCTGAACGGTGATAATAATACTGGCCTCCTTCACAGAGGATTGTGAGGCTTGATTAAAGTCTGTAATGAGGGAAGAGAGCCCCTGCTTCACTAATTTTGCACATGGTGCAGAAAGTTCATCAGGGAACTATTCACTCCTTCTTTAGAAATAGCAACAGGGAATAATGATCATTTCCCATTCTATATTGAGAAGAATTTTACATGCACGCACACGTAATCAACAGACGGCTTGTGGGTACTATAGAGACCTAGTGATCTCTGAACACTGAATACACAAGAGCCTATTGAGTCTGATTTGTTTTTTTGAAAAAGGCATGCAGAGCTAATGCTGTTTTCTTTTGATGTGTGGGTGTTCATGCACTAGCTCAGTTAGAAATATTCCAAGGAGAAGCACTAACTGGATAATCCTGGTGAGTAGACACAGGCTTGTCTGGCTGAGCCACATTGCTCACACTGGCAAATGCAGCAAATTTTTCTCTCAGATCAGTAGATCTGACGCACAAATCTAAACATATTATCGGGACATATTAGTTTTAGCCTGCTGCTGTTTACTTATTTTTGAACAGGTCAGGTACAAGGTAGAAACACAGGAAGTGAAACCCAGGCGCAGACAATTGATTCACTTAATTTAGCATCTGAAACTGAAATTTTTTGAGGTCAGAAAGGATTGTTATCTGACCCTTATTTGAACACTTGCATACTGCACATGCCACACCATGCTACCTCACCCAGTGATTCTAGTAGCGAGCCCTATAACCTGGGGTTGAGCTAAAACAGGACTGTCTAACTGCCACACGTGTCCCTCATGGTTGTTCCTGCGTTCCCAGCTGGGAGGGGACTGGTGTGCCTGAGCTGTGGCAAAGAAGGAAGTGGGCTGCCATGTACTGCAGGTGGGTGGTGCATGTGCTGGAACAGGGGGAACAAGGGCTGCACATGCAGCAAGAAGCAGCTGGACTGCCTGTGTCGTCAGGGGGAGCCTGCCTATGTGGCACACATGGTCAAAAGGTGGGGCATTGCACCATGCACGATGGGAAGAGGGGGCTGCCTGTGTTGTAGATAGCAGGAGGGAGATGCTGCCTCCATGGTGCATGTGGCTGGGAGAGGAGGGGAGCGGCACTATCTGTGCTGTTCAAGCAGTGAGAGGACACTGGGCAGCCCACATGATGGGAGGGAGCAGCCTTCAGTGCCTGGAACTTGGATGGCCCTGAGATACAGCATGGGTTTTAGAGTAAGACACAGTGGGTATATCTGTAAGTGCTATTACTGTGCTTCAAGCTTGCTGCGTGGTAAAATAAGGCACAGTAAGCTTTCCCTGGGAGCATGTGCACATGTGCACCCGATGGAAGCATTTCAGTGCAGGGCTACTCCTGCCTCCTCTGGTCTCCTATTGAAGCCAGGTGGAGCTCCAGGCTCCTGTGGGTGCCAGCCCTCGCTGGCAGGGGGCACCAGGGCTCTGGGGAGGCAGGGGAGCTCTCCCGCGTCCAGGGCAGCTGCCTCCATGCTCTGATTGACAGAGGTGGGAGCTGGGAAACAGCCCCCTACTCTGGGCAGCTGCCTGCATCCCAGCCCCACAGCCCAATCAACAGGGGTGGGGGTCTGAGAAATAGTCCCCTGCTCCAGGCAGCTGCCTGCCTCCTAGCCCCTCACCCTGATGGGCAGATAGGAGTGAGGGCTGGGATGCCATTCCATTCCAGGCAGCTGCCTGTTTCCCAGCCCTACTTTAAGGGGCAGGTCGGAGTGGAGGCTAGAGAGCTGTCTGCTTCCCAACCCATGCTCCCTGTTGCCTGGACTGACTGGGAGCAATTTGCTCCCAGTTGGCTGTCTACACATTTGCTACTGGTGCAGTAAATCTACTATGCAGTAGACTAACTTACTGCACAGTAAATAATGTACACGTGTAGATGATGACATTTTACTGGGCTGTAGATTAGTTTACTGTGCAGTAAAGCATCTCATGTGGATGTGCACAGTCCTGAATTTAACTTTATCGGTTCTACCGCTAGCCTACAGAAGATAACTTAAAGGAAGGTGAGCTCTCCCTCTGCCTTCAGGAACAACACAACCAAAAAATTCTGTAAGACATGTGCAGAGGAGGACAAGAAACTGAGATTTCTTTCTGACCCTGGTTTGCAACCACATTTTGGCCTGAAGAATTAGGACTAACAGCCCTGCTAATTATTATCCCAAGCAACATAACAGCATGGCTTTCTTTACTTACATAAGTAGCCACAATTATTTTCCTTCTTCTCCACTTGTACATATTTTATTAAATTATTAGCCTCAATAATATCTCATGGTATAGCATTCTACAGGTTGATTGCATATAGCATAACAAGTATTTTTGTCTCCTTTAAACATGCTACTTTAAAAATTCAAATGCCCCCTTTTGCTTTTATCCTGACTTTCACTATGTTATTCATTATTTTAGATAGCTATAATCTTCCCTCTTAACATTTCACCTTTCCCATGCCAAATCATGATCGTCTTTTTAATCCCTCTTCATATGGAAGTCCCTTTTCCCATTGGTTCTAATAATTTTTGTTGCCCTTTTCTGAGATGAAGCGATTGGAATTTAGCGCTCAATTCAGTGAGGCCATTCTATCAATTTACATAATGGCATTCATTTTTTTCTGATGCCCCTTCTTAATAGACCCAAGTGGTCCATTTGTTTTTTTGGAGTACTACTGCACATTAAGCAGATGTTTTTATTAAGCTATCCTCTCAAACCAACAGACCTTTCTCCTGAGCAGTTACAGCTAATTCAGAATCTATCACTACATACAAGTGATTTTAAATAGCCCTTTATAATGTAAATTATCTTCCAAGTCAATTGAAGGGTTTCATCTGCCATACTGTTGTCCAATAAGCTCCTTTCTGAGACTCTCTTAAAGTAATTAGTAATTATTTACCAATTTAACAGCTTGGGGAGTCAAAAAGACACATTGCCACTTTGTTATTCACTCTATTTGTAGATTATTATAAAACTTAGTGATCAGCACCAGGTCAAAGAACCTGGGTATTAACATTTTTCCATTTTGAGAACTTGCCACTGATTCTGTTACAACTACATTTCCTTGATAGTAACATATTTTATTAGAAGCTGATTGGATTCATATAGAAATGATATCTGATGATTTTCCTGGACTATTTTTAAAGCCTTTTAAAGGAATTTGAGCGTGCTGAGGAGATTACATTTGCCCATAAACTAGCTGCCCTAGTCTGCCATAAAAACAAAGGGATGGCCATACTGGATCAGATCAGTGGTATACCCAGGTCAAATTTGAACCCAGAGGTGAAAGGTTCTTCTGCATTTCACCCTGGCTTGCGACACTATTTAAATCTTACGACACTAACTTATCCAAAAAAAGAAGTTTGACAGAAGATGCTGTTTACTTCTGCCTTTTATACTTCTCCCAGCCATATGATCTTTTTACCAATCTCAGAAGAACTTTGGAAATGTGAATGTACTCAAAACAGTCTATCGCTCCTTTTATTTCAGCTGCTCAACATCCTGCTGTGATTCGCACCTGTCTATTAGGTCTCTCTCTCTCCCTTTTATTCCCACCCTGGTGAGGTTTGGGATTTTTTTTTCTTAAATCATGATTGTGTTGGTAATCTCTCTGACCTTGAATTGTACAAAAGAGCAAGCGAGCATGAGAGAGCCTGTGTCCTGGAAGGTTGTTTGTGTATTCTGAGAGCACTTCTAAGAGGGGTGTCTCAGGGAAGAGGGAAGCATGATGTGCATACCAAGGCAAGAGCTTCATGATTTATTTATAAGGGAAGGGGCATAAAAAAACTTGCTGAAGGGGAAAGAAGAGAGACAAAAAAATCATACATACCTTGTCGGTGTAGACGAAGAACAGAATCACAACGGTGAGCTCCAGCAGGAATACAATTAACAGCATGATAAAAAACTGTCAAGAGAAGAGGGGACAGGGGGAAGAAACAAAAACCCAGAAGCATCAAAATCTGTTTCAGCTTATTCTGGCTGCACAATAATGACATTCAATAGGGCATGCAAAAAAGGCAGCTGTTGTCTCATAGCTAACATGGTACTGACTTGCCACTTATAGCCAAGCTGGGCATATGTGCCAGGCAACACATGAAAATAAGTAAAAAGCCAGTCAGGCACATGGGATGTCCAGACGCACACGGGATCTGCTTCTGTTCCTGCTGACTTCAGCGAGAGCAAAATCAGCTCTCACAGCAGCAGTCATTTATTAGGCCCTGAAATCAATGTATAATCCTGGTGTCTTGGTAGCTGCCCTCTTTGATAGCAAGACCTCAAGGATCTCAAGCGTATTGGCTTTTCTTTGTGTTTAACCAAATCTTTACAGTTAATAAGATGGCTTTGACATCTCTAGTTTGACTTCTTGTTTGGTGGAGAGTACTTCCATGTGGGGAAAAGTGCAGCTGTAGGTCATTTTGGTTAGCCATGGAGTAGAGCAGTTAAATTGTTCATACCCTATGTTAGTCTGATGGATCCTTTATACAGTGAACAAGTTGAAATCGGAGGTTTAAATTGGAAGAGGCCTCCTTTGTATTTCTAGCATAAAAGCAAAATTGGTTTGTTCCTTGTTTCTGAGTAGAGAAACATCTAATCTCATCCCAGTAGTAATTAAGCTGCTTTGGCCATGAGTTTCTGGATTAGGAATTTTAGATACAATTTTCAAAAGCACTCAGCTCTCATTGACTTCAGTGAGAACATAAAAGGACCAGTGCTGAATGCTTTTGAAATCTCATCCCTTGTGTTTTGTGATGTTAGGAAAATAAACTAAGCTGTGAAAACTTTGAAGGGTCTGTGGCACAGCTACAGATGAACAGCTCTGTAGCAGTCAGAGATTGAGGAGAGCTAGTAGTAGGCTAGCTTTGTCAATCTCTGTGATGCATGCGCATTATGTGTGATGGTTCCCTACAGTACCTGAGTCTGACGCAGAGTCCCCTGAAGCCAACAGAAGGATGGTTACTGATTTCCATGAACTTTGAATAGTTCATAAACCAGATTTTGAAAAGGTGGATGAGGAAGAAAGGGTCATTTTGGAAAATGCTAAGCTCAAGAGAGAATGTGAGACTGCTCACAGGCTCCCCCATCCCCTACAACACAGACACACGAGCCCCCACTTGTATATAAGACTAGAATTTTAATACTGAGCTACACTGATTTGACTGAAACCACAGTCCCAGGGGTGAAAAAGCTACTGCTCCTTTTGCTTCAGCCACTCAGCTACAAACCTATAAAACTTTAATGGCAAGAAGACTTATCAGAGCTTTATCCTTGCCTGACAAGTGGAGACTGAACCTTTGAACCCACAAATTCTGTAATAAAATACAGGGCAAAAGATCAGAAGAATCTTCCTCCATCACAATTGTGTTCTCCATGTATTTTATTGCATTTGGACCTCGGAGACTTAAATTAAGGTTTACTTTCAATTCTCCTTCACTGGTATCTTCAGACAAATGTGACTGTAATACTGAAACCTATTTCCCTCATCAGTTCCAGTTCACGGCACCCATACATGACAGCGACCTCCCTGGTCGACTTGTATGTCATTACCATCCCAAACTGGCTCTTTGCATGATGGTGAATACTGGCCCAGGTGCAAATGGCCTATGATTTTAGATTTAAGCAAGTATTCAAGGAGGCAGAAACAGTATATCACCATGTACAGGGATGTGTGGTACTATAGGTGCACCTGTCCTTTTAGGTTCACTGGACATCTTACCCTTCATCCATGATGCATGGTATACCCATAAATTATACATAAACTGCACTCTCCCTTTGAGACTATAAGGGATCATGAAGGCAAAACCTGGTACATACATAAGATAGGAAATGCTGGTAGCATTGCTATTTTTAAGGTTGCCTAGCACTCCCTGTTGTAAGTCCCTGTTTTCAGCCACTTATAACTTTTCCAAACTAACTGTTTGAGGTGTCAAGTCAAGTGTCTGATAGGCAGAAGTTTGCAGGAAAAACATTTCAGTCACCTGCAGGAATGAGGAAAGAATATGATGCTTTGCCCATGCTAAAAAAATCCAGTGACTTTCACTGAAGTCCTGTAACACCTAATGCTTTGGAGCAAGGACCTACAATTTGTCAGAGGATGCCTTTGCAACAGGAGTATGCATTTTCTGTCTTCATGTAAATCCACCCATATATGATCAGGTCTTGCACCTATAAACACACACAAACACACACACACTCACACTCCATACATATTCAGTGGAAACTTGCTAGAACTTCACTGCTAATCTCTTCAAAGATTCCAGCCCCACCGAGCATGCTCTATCCGACAAGACACAACTATATCCAACAAGAATACATATGCCATCTCCAGAGAGCGACTAATCACCCTCCATACCCTCTCAGCTCCTACATCTGACCAGAATGCACATTTTTCCTCCCTACAGAGCAAATGACCTCCAGCCTAGGATTCAAGGACTCAGGAAGACTTTCCATGTAACTGCTATTCTGAGATGGAGTGGAGCTGAGAGCCAGACATGAGATGAGATAGCCCTTTTTTAGTGTGCTCAGAATCTGGAAAGAGGAAGCCACATGATTCAAATGTAGATGGGACAAATGCTTGGCCAGTGAGGAGGGAAACGAATAGATTGGAACAAGAAGCATGGTGAGACTCAGACTAAAAATTAGGAGCGAATCTGTGAGTGCCAACTGAAAGGAAAGACCTAGACCGAGTGAAAGGAGAGGCTGGTTGGCATGAGAACCAGAGAAAGTGAGGAAGTGGAGCTAGTACCCAGTTGAATGGAAGGGGAGGCAAAATGAAATAAAACAAAGAGGAGGGGGAAGGGGGACTGGGTGGACACAGAAAGTAGACCTAAGCATGAGTGACTGGCGCCTCCTGAATCTGCGGGGTACCCGCAGAAGCTGCCAATGGTGGCAGCCCTACCGGGGGGGCACCAGCCCTACCGACAGCATCAGTGTCAGCTGTCGGAGGGGTACCCGCACATGCATCCCTGTGCACCCCCTACCAGTCACCTACAGACCTAACAACCAGTGAGAGGAAACAGGGGAAGAGAGGAGAGGCAGGTCTGACATGAAGCTGCGTGCAGGGGTGGAAACTGGGCCTAGCTTTGCAAGAAAAGAAAAAAGAAAAAAAGAAACAGAACCAGTAGCCAGAGGCAAAGTGCAGGGGAATCAAGAAGGAGAAGCTTAGGGAAGGAGGCTGGGACTGACAGCCAGTGCTGGGAAAGGGGTGAGAGACTGGAATGAGAAGTCGGAGGCCAGAAATGGGAACAGTATAAGCAAGGAGAATGAGATTGGTATAAAAAGCAAAGGCAGGGAAGAGAAATAACTAAGCCAGATTAGAAAGAACTATACAAAAGTGATCATGCTTGAAGGAAACAGGCAGATTCTGTGTTCAGTAGAGATGTAGTCTACATTCAACTCAAAACCTTTGAATGGAACCAAAGGCCCCTGAGTGTCACCATTCCTCTGTTGTCATCAACATCTGTAAAACTCAAAACTCACTAGCAAAATGCATTTCCCTCTCATCTAGTGCTGATCCCCACAGAGTACAACAACCATGGGCAAAACCAGAATTTGAGGTGCAGACGCTGAGGTGCATCATCACATAGAAAACAAGACACATATTCTCCAGTTATAAATAAACTAGAAGCTTTACTAAAATGCTAGGGGGGGCAGGGCTGTATTATGCAGTTTAAAATTGAAGCAAAAAATAAATATAACTTCACTGGAATGAGTTAAAATATCTGCAGGGATGTGAAATGGGAGCTTCATTATCAAGAGTAGCTAACAGACAACAGAATTGCAGAACAAGGGATAGCTTAATTGGTGGAATATCAAAACTATTAAAAAGAAGTGAGGGTCATTAACACCTCTGGAATGAAGAATTTAGGAGGGATCAGCTAGATCATAATGAGCCATGAAGTCAATTGACTCCCTCAGCAGTACCTGACTAGAAAAGCTGCTCCCACTGCCAGACAGTGGATTTTAAACTTCGGGTGGACCAGGAATCAAAGGGGGTTCAGGTGCACTAGTGTACCCCTCCCTGGATCTGCCAATTATTGATTTTGGTTACTCTGGTAGTTCAAGTAGCTGTGGGGTGGTTCTGTAAGTGTGGTTGTAAAAATACCAGTGCTGATGATGAACTGGAAGAGTGTCAATATAATGCCACATGATCAAAAATTGTAAATTTTTTCCCCAGTTTGCTTTTTTAAAGAGTTTGGAGAGCATGTTTGTGTGCACACATAGCACACAGAGACACTCAATAACTTAAAAAACAGCAAACAAAAAAGCATCTAAAATTGCGAAGTCAAGAACTCAGAAGTCAGAAAACATCAGATTTAAAGTCCCTCTACTAGTATTTACATATTATGATGGTCTTTAATTATGTGATCCCATATAATATTCCATACCCCCAATAGGAAGCCTGCCTTAGACAGTGCAACAGATGGATTTTCTCTGGTTGTTTAGTAAAGGAGGCTGATGTTTGTAGGCTCCTTGCTTCTGCTGTTGCAGAAGCTGAGAAGTTGGTAGCACACCATAACAACACAAAACCTTTTCAGAGGTGGCCACTCCAATTAATGAAAATTCCTTGTTATTTGCATTTATAAGTGCTCAAGACTTATATATTAGGCCCCATGATCTCAAGCAGGACACTCAAATACTACAGTGATGAGGGAAGCATAATATACAATGTTCCACAGGGAAGTTTCTCCATCCTGGAGCCAAAAAATGCTGCAAAAGATCATTTCCTTTCACCACAGAAGAGCAGCAGAGCTTTTAAAAAAACTGTCTGCCTTATGCCTCTTACAGCTTGTCTTCACTGACAAAAAAGGTGAGCCTTTTACCTTGAGATAACAAACACACATCAGAGATCCAGCTGTAAAAAGAGAGTGGAGACAAGCCACTGCACGTTAACTGTTAGGTAAAGTAGAAAAGGTCAACTCCAAGGTGTTTATGGGACCAGTACTGATTACACCTTTGCTTAGTATTTTCCAGAGTTGAAACTATTGTATGTTTGTGATAATGGAGACAAAGTGAGCTGAATTCTAGCCTATAGTTCTGGTGGGGAACATTTTGGGGGCTCCATGTGGGAAGGCTTTACTGTAAATAATGTATGTAAGTAGTTCACTAAAGTAGTACATCTATATGTCCTTTTCCCCCTAAGGACAGATGGCAGTCTAAGTCTGACAACAAACCACAGAGACTGTTTTTAGACTGGTTTCCCATGACATAATGTGAATGAGTGTTGTCCTGCCTCAAGACTATAATTTTGTAACTGCTTTGTTGCAAATATGGCTAATTCGGCTTGAGAAGAATGGCTGAGGCTTCAAAACAGCTGGACAGGGAGATTTTGAGGGCTGACAAGTAAAGTTTTCCTAGGGCAGACCCAGACAGAAATACGAGCCAGAGGATGGACTGAGAGAAAAGAAATGGTCCCAGGGAGGACAGACTGAAGTCCTCTGAGTCGGGACAGAGGGAACTGTAATGGCACAATAAAGACTATTTGCTGTGAAGCAGGGTCTGTTGCGCTGTCAGAGACCATCAGCCCTCTTTGATGCCCCTCATCTTTAAAAGAAAAAAATATCCCTCTTTTCTGGGAGCTGATAGAAAAAGGTTGCTCACAGAGGTGGGGATGCTATGGGTCACCAGGAAAGCCAGGGACTGAAGAGAGCCAGGATCTCAAAGCCAGAGGCTTTCCCCTAGTGAAGCCACGCTAGGGTTGGCTGCAGAGGATCCTTTCAGGGAGATGGAATAAGGCTGCTTTTTTGCAGAGTCCCAAGGAAGATCTTATCCCTTCCCCTTGAAAACAGGCAGTTTGATCCTTTTCATGACAGTGTTATCTCATTGTAAAAACAACTATCACCTTTTTAAGCAGTGAAGACATATCTCAATGTCCCCCAGCTGCAGTGATGTTTGGGAACAGTCCTGTCTTACTGACCTATTGACTGTAAGAGCCCATTCATATAAATCTGCTCCTTTGTGCCTTTCCCTTTCTTTGCTCCTCACACAGATCAGTTTTCATTCCATTCCAGATGCAATTAAGTCAGACCTGGGAGCCATGGCAGGCTTGACATGTAACTGCAAATTTAAGTGGAAGAGGCACAAGACCACCAAAGGTAAGCATGGATTAAGTAGTGAACAGGACCCCAGCTCGTCCACTGAAAACCCTCACTGCTGCTTTTTTCAGCTTCCTTTCAAGTGAGCATCCCAACTTGTGTGATAAATAGAGAGGAGAATAAAAATGAGTTTTTGCTGTGGTTCAGTGGGATGGCAGGGTATTGATATAATAAAGATTTATGTATTGAGAAACAATGATCCCAAAGCAAGGCATTCATGTAGAACTCCATAAAGAAGATTAATCTTACTCTGTTCTGAGAGACACTTTACTACAGCACTTGTCAAGTGCTAGAAGGCTACCAGGAAGTGGTTCACAAGGAAAGGTGCATGCTGCATTGCTGCTGGAGTACTGGGTAGCAATCCCAAGAATTAAGCCAAAACGACCCCTCTAGATGCTATGACTCAAGGCCTGGACACAGAACACAGTTACACTGGTATAAGAAAAAGGAACGGCTCATAATACATAACACCATAACTTACTAGAATCTGGTGACTAGTAAAAATAGAAAAATATAGCCATAGTATATGCACTTATCCCAGGGTAGCCACTGCTAACCAAAAAAACTCTGTCCCTACTCCACCTAGTGGCAAGGCACAGTAATAGTATGTATTGCAGCAGGTGACCTGGGATAACTGGTTACCTGTCCCTTCCAGATCTTGCTGTAACTTAAACCAGTGTCAAAAAACAAATGTGTAGTGGGACACATTACCCATGGGTCCAAGCCTGCAATGCCCATAAGGAAAAGATGGAAAGGCATGTCCTCACTGACATGCTGCTGCTATCCAAGCTCTAGCCTAACCCCAGTACAGTTTCTCAGTTCCTTCCCTCCCTGCCTTCATATGGTGCTCCCAATGCTTTCCTGCAACACAGTCTGTGAGGAAGCACAGGGGAGTTTTTCAATGGGCTACAGAGCCTGCTCTGAAAACTGAGCTTTCCCAGTGTGGAGGAGGGCTAGTAGAAAAGAAAGGAAAGGGAAACACTCCCTATTTAGTGTGGTTATCCCTCACCTAGCAGACCCCAACCTTTGCATCATCAATTCCAACTGCATCCACAGGACTCTGCGTGGCCTCACAACTGTCCCAAGAAGCTGGGTAGATACATAGGTGGCTTGCTGATGCTAAGGCCTACCATGGGCATCCATTGCTAACAGTGGCTAAGCTGGTGGGTTCAAAGCTGGTTTTGGTACGCCAACACAAGCTGAGGTGATGCTGTGAAGACATATGCTTAATCTCCTTAGACCTCACAGCACATCCGTAAAATGAGGATAATACTCCCTGGCATCACAAAAGAGGTTGTAAAACAAATTAATGAATGTTCTCTGGTGCTACTCTGACACTGATCTAGTTAGCAAGTAGTTAAATGGGCTGAGGGAGAACAGTTTTGCCCTGTGGCAGCTGCACAGCAAGGAAAAAAGAAAGGAGGTTTATACACCATGGATTAACACAGTGGGGGCCAACCTTCTTCACAGACATACCACTAATTAGCACTGTACCCACCCCAACCTCCTTCTCCGGACAAATACGCTGCTTTGCTTTCTGCCTCGTGTCCTGTTCTCCCGGACTAATTTGATGTTCTCCTTTTTGCTCCCTGCCCAATTTGCCACTGTGTTGCCCGTGTCCTTCCCAAGCTTCCATGTGCCACACACATAGGCTGCTCATGCTAGTTGTGGCACCCATGCTGCAAGTTGGCTACCCCTGGGTTAACCCATTAAATCCAGGCTAAGAGCAGCTTGTGAGCTGATCTGAATAGACAAATTGCGACCACCCAGTTTGAGTGCTGTGTTTGTTACTACTGATACCTAAGCTGACAAGTACCCTACACACTTCTGGAATTCTGAAAACTTTCTATTTGCAGATAACATGATCTGAACCTTTCATATAAGCTCTCAAAACACAGTACTTTTGATTAACTGGCATGGAATTTATTTTGCCTTGCAGTGGAAAAATGCACAGAAGCTGGGTGATTTTTTTTTAAATTTAAATGTTAGCTTAGTCAGGCAATCAAAAATAGTCAATAGTACTCTCTCATAAGAAAATGGATGACTCACTTTAATAAAGAGCTAGCATGATCTACTTGGGCAAGGACAGAAACAGAGCTTTGGAGAGCTGCAGTGTAATCTTGGTTCTGCCACTGGTTTACTGCTGGTTGGGCCTGGGCAACTCACTCACACTGTTTCCTCATTAATTGAAGTACCCACCAATTTCACTGGGCTGTGCTGAGTATTAATTACTCTGATGTATGCACATAGCTGGGAACACATTGCCCAGTGGTAGGCAGGGACTTTTATTTCCAGATTCATGTCTGAGTTGTTCAGGTGTGGTTTGCAGTTCTCTCAGCCATACACAAGATGACATTCTTACTCTCTGTGAGGTTCCAGAGCCATATGCAAGATGACTGTCTTACTCTATGCATAGTTCCTCACCATCCAGGATTCATATTCATACATGCTTTCCTTTTTTCGGGCTCTTGTGACAAGATATTTAACAGAATTCACAGATTTATAGGAAGCTGACAGGCTGCACTGAAAGCACTTCTGCTATTGGCCTTGAACTTGTGACCTCTGGGCTGTCAATCATGCACCTTAACACCCACAGCATCCCAGCCCCCACTCACACATTTCAATACACTAATATACACCTGATACACTACATGCAACATGCTGCCTAATACTAACGTTAGTACTATCCCTGCTGCTAAAAATCTGTTTGGCCATCAGATCAAGCATAGAAAACAAGTATGGCTGCCAAAATGAAAAGTTCCTTGGTCTGGAAGTAGATGATGTCTTTCTTAGCATTTATTCTTAAAAAAGGAAATGGACAATCTCCAATACTTCAGGCCTAACGTATATGTTCTGTTCAACAAGGTTTTATAAAAATATTCTGAGATATGAAGAGCAATATTTTCATCATTTAAATAAGGCATCCCTAGACTTACACAGTCTCTGTAATATAGTGGACTTGCACCCAACAGAACTATGGGAGCCATAAAATGAATGTAACCAATGGTAGAAGATAAAGAAAAGCACAGCAGCTCTGGTAGAGGACCAAGTGGCAGTGGCAGGTGCCCAGCTGTGGTGGGCCACACAGCTGGAGGGCAAGCAAGTTTGTCACAACAGCTCTCCTTTGCCTCTAGCTGCTGACAGCAATGTCCCGTAGGGCCCACAGCCCCTAAATACTGAGGCAGGCCACACTCTGTAGATGATCAGTGGTACCAGGCAGGAGGCAGCCCCCAATGTGGGATGGAGCCACCTCCTACCTTGTCCCACCAATCAGGTGATCAGTAGGACCAGGCAAGGGGAAGCACTCCCTAACAGTTCACTGCTCAGCAGGCAATAAAAGAGCTGAGGGAATTAGGCAACTCTGCTTCACTTATACAAGGGAAACGTGTTTAAGCTAACTTGTTCTTGAAAATTTCCAAAGATGGAGATTACACAGTTTCTCTAGGTAACTTGTTCTACTGCTTGACCCTTTAATAGTCAGGCAGTTTTGCCTAATCTACAACCTAAATTTCCTCTGCTGCAGCTTAAAGCCCTCGCTCCTAGTTTTGTCCCCTACAACTGCAAAAAAAAAAAGACTACTTCCATCCTCTCTATAATTAGGGGCTAGTTCAAATCATGGGCCCAGCATCGGAGCAGACTTGATTAACTGAGTTTGCTCAAGCATGTAAATTGATGTGTGCAGGCAGCCTCACGCATCACATAGATCAGTGGTGCAGCATGCATCAGCACTGAAAAAATGGTGATGGTGAGCTTTGAACTAAAACATGTTTGATGTGCTTTAGTTCAAAGCACACTGCTGCCATTTTCTCAGCGCTGACGCACACTGTTCCCAATGCAGCGCTGGGTGCTTTAAATTAGTGCAGCTTGCTAATGAAAACGCCTGGTGCTGCATCAAAAACACATGTAAAAATGTCCTCAGTGACTACTCATGCAGCTCTACTAGGCTGCAGGAAACTAATTAACTCCGCTGTAGGTTAGTACTTGTAAACACAAGTACTAGCCTATGGTGGCATTATGTAGTGTGCAGCTTTGCATGTGTAGATGCTGATGGGACTTGCTGGGGCACAGCTGCTTCAGTACAGGGGCTGCCTGCTGGCTAGCCCCACACTGCAGCAGTCTTGTGCCCCAGCTAGACCTCTGAAGCACATTGAACTGGGTAGGAGCAGTACTGGACCGGCTGACACCCCATGGGTCCCTGCCACGAGGGCTGCTCCTCCCTGGCTCAATGTGCTGCACTCCCAGGCGCACATATAAATGCAATGTCTGGGAGCAATAAACTCCAGTGTGATATGTGCCCGAGTTTATTGTGCTGCCTTAAGTTCACATGTAGATGTACCCAGAGTCTGCTACTGCACCCAAGTTGGTATCATCTGCAAATCTGCTAAGCAACCTTTCAGTCCCAGCATCCAAATCATTAATGAAGATGTCAAATAATACTGGACTCAGGACAGACCCCACTTGATACCTCCTCCCACTTGAATCCCACTTGATACCTCCCCCAACTAGACACTGAGCCATTGAACCTTTGGAACATGATGATCCAACCAGTTATGTATCTAACTTGCAGTACTTTTATCTAGTCCATCTTCCCTTCATTTCTTAATGAGAATGTCTTTGGAGATGGCATCAAAATCCTTGAGAAAGGTATATCACATCCACTGCTCTCCTCCTGTCCACAGAGCCTATTACCTTATCATACAAGGAAAGCATATTCGTCAGGCATGACCTGCCCTTGGTGAATCCATGTTGGCTATTCTTGATCACCTTGTTCTCCTCTAGGTTCTTCGTAGTAGTTTCCTTGAGGACTTGCTCAAGGATATTTCCAGGTAACAAAGTCAGATTGACTGGTCTGTAATTCCCTGGATTGTTCTTTTCCTCCTCTTAAAGATAGGCACTATATTTGCCTTTTTCCAGTCATCTGGGACCTCAACACAATGCTGAAAGTCCTCCAAGAGGAAAATTATCTTATGCACTTCCTTTAGTACATTAGCATGTGTCCCACCTGGCCCTGCCAACTAGAAAGCATTTAGCTTCTCTAAGCAATTCCTAACCTGCTTTTACACTACTCTAAGCTATTTGTCTCCTTCCATATCTTGGCTGCAAACTTCGCTCATTATCTGGTAGCTACCCCTATTTGGGTAGATTGAAATAAAAAAGGCATTATATACTTCAGCCTTCTCTGCATCATCTGTAATCAGATTGCCTTCTGCACTTTGTAAGAGACCTGTGGGTCCTTTGGTCTTCCTCCTACTCTTGGCATACTTGTAGATTCTCTTTTCATTGCTTTTTTATATCTCTAGCCAGTTGCATCTTAAATTGTACCTTGGCCTCCTGCATATCTGTGTGATACTCTCATATACTTCCACAGCAATATGAACACATTTCTACTTTATGTAGAGTTTCAACTGACTGAAGAGGTTGTTGTCTAGCCAAGTTGGTCTCCTGTTGCACTTCTCTTTATTCCCTTCCTGCCCAACCAAGGCTATTTTCAGGTGTCCTGTAGGATGTCAGTGTGTGCGTGCGTACACATGGAGGTGGAAGCTCTGCTCACTCCCCTTCCACCCTAAAGGACTGGACCTGGGGACTTGCAGTCTAAGGTCTCAGTCCTGAAAAGGCCCATGCTTAAGCATGATATATATTGAGAATTTATGGTCTAAAGTGCCTGGTTGATGCATTTCTACATTACACATGAGTTGAAAAATAAAAATTAATATACACAGCCATGAAGCACAAAAAAAGGTATAAAATAAACTAAATAAAAATGCATGCAGATTGAATATATGCTAAAATATAGACAAGTTGGTATACTGTTATATTGCCTTCATCTAAGTGTCCAAATTTGTTGTCTACATGACATATTTGGTCATTCAAGTAGCAAAAATACAATTTATGAGCAGGAGAGAACTCTATTCCTAGAAGATAATTACATATGTGTGCACAAGCAGTAGGCTATGCACTGGCTAGATATATAGACAGGGACATACATGGACCCCTTTTGAGTGGTGTCTAGGACTCAAAAATGTAGTCCACCCTAATGCAAAGGGAGTCTGAACCTGGGCTTCTGGCAAAAGACAGGAAAGTCTAGCACCATTTTGTTGCCAGTGTGTTTGCCTGGTCTGTACATGCACATAGAATTCCTATCTGTTCATAAGTGTCATTTTTTATCACTTATATGACAAAATATGCCATGTAGGACCAAAACTTGACATGTGGATGACCAGGAAGGGAACAGACTGATTTCAGAAGCTTTCTCTTGAACTCACCATTTTTCCCGTCCATCTAAAGATCATTAGCCTTTTTAACAGAACTGCAACCTTTCAGATTCCTTTGTGAGATACAACTTAGTAAGTGAAAGCGTTTACTGTGAACTAAAACCTCAGACTGCTGGTTTCAATTACAAGCTTTCCCATAGAGGTCACCAAAAAGTTACTCAAATTTGTCTTCCTGAATATAAACTTCTTAAGGTAGACAAGGTTCTTTGGGTAAATCCGATAGTTTTTATTAGACCAACTAAATTAGTTGGAAAAATTCTTTGCAAGCTTTTGGGTACAAACACCTTTCTTCAGGCAGAGAAAGTGCCTGCAGCTGTTGTGTGCTCTTCCTAGATGGGATAGAAGCCAGTATACAAGAATGCCAGTCAGCTCTTTAAGGTGTTTTTTTGATCTATGGCCTTGATGTCTGGTTTACTCATTCATTACCCACAACTGTTTACAAAAAGAAAAAGAACTTCCTGCTGCTATCTAATTTAGATCTTTGCTTAGATTAGAAACTTTGTGGAGCAGGGCACTTTACGTTGTGTATTTCCATAGCACCAGTCAACAGAGGTTTTGACTTTGGCTCTTAAGTGACTTCTACAATGGTCAAATTTTCAGAGGTGTTGAGCACTGACAACTGTCCCTGATTTCATAGGTGCTTCATGTCTCTGGAAATCAGACCACTTATGTAAGAGGCCAAAACAGCACCAAATGAGATCAATAGAAGCAGTCTCACCGACTTTGCAAAGCACTGGATCAGATCCTAACTATCAATTTATGTGCCTATCTTTAGGGACTGGTGCTTGAAAATACTGGCTCTGGCTTTAGAGACAGGGAGAAATAAAAACCATCCTGATGATTTTTTAAAGCTCCATTAAGTAGCTCTTTGGTAATGTAGCAGTACATGACATAAGCAGAATAGAGAATAGTGTGGTGTAGTGTAACAATGTTGTGAGTGATTCTAACTTTTACCATCTTTAAAGCAAAAGCATTTAATATGCTGCTAAGTTTCATAAAAAAAAAAATCTTATTTTGTATAATTCCCAGAAGGCATCTTGATCTGTTATATTAATAGAGAACAGCAACATCATGAAAGATGTCTTACATCTTTAACTTGTCTTTGATATTTTTATAAGTACTAGCGGTACAGAGGAGGAGGAGGAACAGGTGTGATGGAAATTCTCCTTGCATCTTAAAAATACCTACCACTGTAGTCTAGAAAATTTCCAGAAAAAAAAAATCAGTACATGATATGTTAAATGGGGATGCCCAAGACAGGAACAATAATCAAAAGTATTGCTAACAGCTACTAAAATCCCAACCTACGGACTGGGACATGCACTTTTCTACAAAGGAGAAAAGGCAGCTGAACTTAATTGCTTCCCCTTGAAGCCTGTTGCACACCTAATTGTAAGAAACATTTTGCTGACATTCAGTTTAAAGTTTCCCTCTGTTCATTCCATGCCACTGCTCCTACTTACAACCCTTTGTTACTCTCCATAATTTCGCACCAATCATAGTATTTATACTCTTCGAATATTTATGAAATTATGTCGCATCTGAACCTACTCTGAATCAAGTTGTGTATATTTGGCTCTTTTAATTTTGCTTCAGAAGTAAATCTCTCCAGCCTCCTGATCATTTTTGCAGCATAAAAATGATGTTTGCTCATAAACTGTAAAAAGGCTGTAATCTATGTGAACAAACCCTCTGAGCAAAAACTTCATTATTGAAACAGCATATATCTGAATTTGGTTCATGTTCTGTAGAAGCCTTAATAGTTAAACCATTGAGATCATGACAAAAGATGCCCCCGATTGGTACCCGCTGGATGTAAAGTACAGTTCTGTGTATGTTTATATATTTTGTACATGCACATACACTCCTGATCAATAAGGCTGAATGGAATCTGCAATAATTATTTGCATGAAGATATAAAATGAAGGATGATGTCTTGCTGTACAGTCCACAAAATTATTAATACAATCATTAAAGTTGCCTTCCCTTGTTAAATGGAGAAGACAAAATGACTCATTTAATCAGGGATTCTGGTATTCCAACTATGTATCTATCTAAGTTGTGCATAGAAATAGTTGGGTATAATGTCTGAAAACCTGGATTTGTATATCCCAGATATAACCCTAATTACCATATTTTCCTCACATAAAAAAATCTACCCTTTTTCCAAAATTTAGCTGCTGGAAACTGGGTATGCATTATAAATGTGCATTTTATTTGGAGGAGCACTATATGTGAGAAAATACAGTATTTGTCCATATTGCAAAATCAAAAAAGAAGGTCAGGAATTGATTGATTAGCTGAGGTGTTGCAAGGTACAACTTGAGTGTGGGATGGCAACAAGAAAGGGAGATGTTGAAGGTCTGGAGTCAGATTCATAAACGGGGGTCATCTGTTGTAGAATAAGGACTGCATTATGGCTTCCTAAAAGTTGGTTATAGCAAACTTAGCAGACAATAGTGTGCAAGACACATCAGCAGTCAAGGGGTTAAGAGAAAGACTCAGATGAAAAAACATGTAATATATCTGAAAGCTTTCCATTCTAGTCTCATTTGTACTTTCTACTTGAATCATCCAGTCTTATTAGTTTAGCAATTTAGAGTCAAGAGTGTGGTCTCTTGAACCATACATCACGGCAGTTTTAATTGGCATTTGGTGGCATTTCTAGTCATTTATGAGTTTGTAAAAACTGACTCCAAATCAATGAAATACCATAAAATACCAAAGTCATGTATCCCTGTCATATTGCAAGTGTAGGCTCCACACAATCTCAGGTAAACCTAACCCCAGAATATAAGAGCGTGGCTTAAAAGATCTCACTGGGCTCTTACTTTGGGGGGGGGGGCATTATCCCTTCCATCACCTTGAGGGAATGTCCCAATATAATATGACTAGATTTGCATGCTCATTCTATCTAATAAAATCCCACCCTCCATTATGCACACAACTGTATTTCTAAACTGCTGGTCCTGATGACTGTAACTGGCTAGCATACGCGCAGCCGTCCAAACCTCCACAATCGAATTTTCAAATGATCCTACAAAATTAAGTGTCAAAGTCCCATAGAAGTGGAATCTGGCTGTTTTCCTCTTTAAGACTTCTTTGGAAATCCTTGAATTTTAGTGAAAAATATGGATTTTATAGTACTTTGAAAAAACAGTTTATACAAAAAAATGCCACTCAGCCTTAATTATGGTGAATCTGCGGCACTACTCCATAAGTACATTTAAGGGCTAGAACTTTTATCTACTGAAAATTTGTATAGCTCCATGGAAGTCAAGAGACCTGTATTTATTTATTACCTGCTAAGAATACAGCCCTAGAAATAGAGGATTTGTAACAGTGGCCCTATGGTATTTTGAGTGTGCACGATGCTTTGGGAATAGGCAAAATACATTAAGCAGAAAGGAGTAAAAACCCCTGCTTAAAGAATCTTAGCATCTTAAAGGGGCAATTGCATAAGATAAGAGAGAGACAAAGGTATTATTAGTGAAGAACAAAAAAAGTTTCAGAAAGTTTCTTACAGAGTGACAAATATGGTCCACAGGTAAACAGTAATCCAGAGCCTATTCCAAGTGGAAGGACTGATGTAAAAAGGATGGACAGAGGCATTGCATGGACAAAATGCACTCAGGAGAGCCATCTCTCACACTTCCTTCTCAATTGCAGGAACAGAAACAGCAGAAAGCAGAGAGCCAGCCAGTGTCATGGAGTGCAAGGCATTCTGGGAAGCATAGTTCTCTAGATTGACAGTAGAGTCTGATGCTGCCAGGGAGGAAATATTCACTCCATTATTTTTGCCACGGAGGCCTATGTCCCAAGGACAAAAATAAAAGGTGAATTCAGCAGCAAAAAAATGTGGGTCAGCTCTCCCTCCACCCTGCAGCAGCAAACTCTACTGCTGCTCTGCAAAACTGTGATTCCCAGAATACCTTGCACTCTATGGCACACGTTGCCTATTCTGACAACATGTCATAGAAGGAGGCAGCAGTGAGGCAAGTAGTGAGCAGTAGGCTCTGGGTGAGGAACCCAGTATCCTACCTTGCTAGAAGTGATACAAGCCATCATGACCAAAATTTAGACCCAAAATTCTGGACCGAACCATTTAGGACCAGACATCTGATGACGTTACTCATACTGGCTGCATCTACACAAGACACTTTACTGAGCATTAGACTAATCTACTGCACAGTAAAGCATCAGTGTCTACACATGTGCAGCAATTACTGCATACTAGGTTAGTCTAATGTGCCATTTTCTAGTACATGTAGATACTAGAACTGTATCAGGACCTGTAGCTATGGCTTTAGTATCAATCTTCTGATACCAGGACTAGACCAGGATGGGTCCCAATCTCCATGTGGCTAGGAGGCAGCTACCCAGAAGCCCAGACACCACTCCTTTACTCCTATGCCCCCTGACAGCTTGGGGCTGGCACCTGCCTGCATGCTGCAGAGGGGCAGAGCAGGCCAGGAGCAACCCTAAACTGAACTGCTCCTGTCAGAAGCAAATTCGCTCTCAATGGGCACACATTTAGATGTGTGCAAGGGCCCAATTTAAAGTGCCTGAGTTTTCTGTAAAGAAATTCAAGTGCATTACTTGCACATGCAGATGTGCCCACTGAGTACTGTGATGCACCATGCCTACCCTGCTAAAATCCATGCAACTACTGTGGAATACTGTGCTGCCTAAGACAAGTGACAGGATCAGAATCTGGCCCAAAGAATGCCCCAGTAATGATACAGCAGCTGCCTCAACTCACCAGAGAAGTCAAATTAAGAGAAAGGTACAATACAGCTGAAAGCCCCGGTACTATTTGAATCCAATACCCATCCTTAACTGAGCACACAGATCCTCAATTAGGGTGCATCCACACATGCAAGCACATGTCCTTGCAGCAGCTCAAATAGATGTGGTGCAAATTTGAACTGGGGCTTTTTGCCTCAGCACAACTGCTCAGACATGCACTTTGTTGTGGAGTACCTAGGGCAAAATAACCCTGCCTGACTATAAAATCTGCCCTGTCCTGGGCTCATCAGTACAAAAAGCTGCCCTGGTAAGTAGCTTCAGTGCTATTCACTCTAAGGAGCTTCTGGGTCCAGCCAATTGGTACCTGGGGACACTGCTCCTTGTGCTAGCTGGACTGCTGAAGCAGCCCTGAGAGTTCCCTGTACCCTCAACCTACTGCAGCAGTCTCGCAGTCTGGTAGTGGGGGCTGCTGCCTGGCTGTGACCTGTTGTACGCCTGCCAGACCCAAATGAGGCATCTGCCCTTCTGGGCCAGCTACCAGTGGGCTGTGGCTACAGAGTTGGCCTTTGTGCAGCACTACTGCCATGTGTGAACCCTCTGGGCAGCTATCACCTGGAAGATGTTCCGGGTGTGGTGGCCTGCTTTGAACTGTCAAAGCATGTCCTCCTGGCCCCAGTTGGCCAGGAGGTAAGCCACAGCCAGATGGGTCCAAGGTGCCAGCTCTGAGCAGGCAGGGTCCTGCCACTGGCCTCCCTAGCAGGAATTCTGGTGTTCCTATTGGAAAGCTGAAAGATCCCTGATAAAAAAATCCCAAAATCACTCTGTAAAAATACCCCCAAATCCCTGTTCATCCACAATTAAAACAAAAGACCACTATAAAGAGAGAGCGAGAGACAGATAGACAGCGATCAGTTGGGCAATGTTTTATTGATATAGCTACAGTGTTAAAACAACTTGGAAGACTACCAGTGTCTATCATAATAATAAAGTGAACTCTAAATACATGGTTCATGAATATATATTTTGCTGCCCCCGCAGGGGCTACAGCACCTCCCCCCCCCCGGGGTTACAGCCCCCCACAGGGGCTATGGCCACCCTTCAGGGCCCACCCCCCTTCAGGGCCCACATGTCCCATCCCACCCCTGCTTTCTCCCCCAGCCCCTGGATTGCTGCCCCATCCCTCGCCAGCTCCTGCAGCTCCCCCAGATGGCTGGTCCCCCCCAGCCCCACTCCCCCACTCTCCCAGACCCCCCAACGGCTGCCCGCCTGGCCCCATCTCCCACTTGCACACCCAGCCCTGCATGGCTGCCCCCCAACCCCAGCTTCCAGCACTTTAAAAAAAAAAAGAAAAAAGAAATAAGAAAAAGCATCTACTTACTGAGCAGGGGCTGGGGGAGCTGTGGGGCCTCTTGGCAGAGCCCCCTCCCAGGCAGCACAGGGCAGCGGGGCGCAGCAGAGCCCAGGTTGGGGCCGCTGGGGCTGTCACCCTGCCCTGCACTGTGTGGGTGGGGCCCCAGTGACCCAGATGGCCGCTTGAGCTGCTGATAAGTGCTGGAGGTTTGTTGTTTTTTTTCAGAGTGGGGGCGTTTTCCAGTGCTGGGCGGGGAAGGGGGGGAATGGGGCTGAGCGGGGAAGGGATCAGGGGTGTTAAGGAGGTGGAGCCAGGCAGGGGAGGGATCAGGGGGGTTAGGGGGATGAGGTCAGGTGAGGAAGGGATCGGGGAGTTTGGGGGGGGAAGGGACCAGGGGGACTGAGGGAGCAGGTGGGATCAGCAGGGGTCCCCCCATATGGTCCCCTCCCCACTTCTCCAGCCCCCCAACCCCTTACTTACTGGCAATGGAGCCTGGGTCCAGCTCCCCGCTGCTGGCATGCTGCCAGGCAGTGTGCTTCAGCACCTGGGTGAGGGCTAACCATAGAGATACTCTGGCAGTCAGAGTGTCTCTTTGGAGGACCCAGCCTCCAGTTGCCTCAGAGAACGGTCTAGGACCGTGCCTTGCCCCACTTCCTTTCTGTGTGGGCTTTTTTGACCCCTGGATATCCAGGGCTCTAATTCTGCCATTTTCTCATTCTTGTACATGCCTCTTGTAGTGTATTAAAGGGGTTTGAGACGCTGCAAGAACCATGTGTGGGCTCATCTGGACACGCCTTTAGTGTCCAAACTCGCACCCTTTAATGGATATTCAGAGTAATATTACCATATGAAAATCAATGTGAACTTCCTCTCTCTACTACAATTCCCTGAGGTTTTTCTGTGATTTGGAGCTCCCAAGCTAAAGGACGTGGAATGATTTTGCAGGAGCCTAAGGAAGCAGGAAAGCAGCATCTGAGCTATGCCCTATTGCCCTGTCCACTGGGAGCTACTGCAGCTGCAGAACTTTAGCACCTTTAACATGGGTCTAACGCCTGCTTGACCCACTCTGTGAGGAAAGGCAGAGCCATTACAACAACTCTAATTTTCTTGGAAAAAAGGTCTGAGAGTGCTCCTCAGCTGACAGTGTGAAAGAAAAGAGTGAGAGGAGTTGAAGAAGAAGAATGGCTCTCCAACTTTTAATCTTTCCATATTAATTTAAACCACTGCTATCTAAACACTCCAAAATAGTTTCCTGCTAATTATAAAAAATGAGGGGAATCAACCAGAAACACATCACCTGTGGAAACAGACTCTAGGAGTAGTAGTTGTGACATATGTAAGTGAAGGAAAGCAGTAAGTGAGTGGGTAGATGGAAAGAGGTATTGGGAGAAGGGGCATTTTCTGTCAACATGCAAATCCAGGTCCCATTATAGCAGTGTTAGTTCTTCCTTAACACAATTGTGTTCCCTATATTTTGCTGTTTCCTGCAAATATGCTGCTCAGGGAGCACTGTATAGGGAAGGGAATAGTTAGTCTGGCAGCAGCTTAAAAAAAGCCAGTGACAGCAGCTTATTTCTATTAGCTGCATCTGCTTTCATGCAGAGAAGCATTTTCTCACAGAGAAGTTCTCCCTGTAGCTTATTTTGGCATCACCAGCAGTCTGCCTGTCCATGGTGATCTTACACCTTGCCCTGTCTGTACCTCAATTTTCTCAGCTGCAGAAACAGCAGTATTTACCCAACTCCCAGGAGCATTCTGCAGCTCAGGTCATTCAGATGCTTGGACAGGAGAGATGATGTTTTTCCATAGTTTTTAAAGTAGTTCTAACATGGCACAAATGGTAAACAGTTATGGGGCAAGATCTGGCTGGGTTTCTGTGCTGCCTCTTGAGGCGAGCTGGGCCCAGGTTTCCAATTTAATGCAGCACTAAGTGATAATGAGGTTCATTGGCAACGTGTAGGGGGTGTACACAGGTGCATGTGCACCCCCTGGAAGTGCCAGCTGTGAAACCGGAAGTGCACTTCCAGTTTTGCCGCTGGTGATTTTGGGCTTGATAATTGGCCCCTAGGGGACCCCTCCAGTTGGCAGTCAACCACTAGGGGACCCCCCAGTCAACCACTGGAGAACCCCCTGCCCTCAATCTGCTGCACCCCCAGACTCGGGAGGCACCAGTTGCCCATGGTGAGGTTAGTACCTAAACAAAAATAAGGAAGAACTTTCTAATTAGGAGAAAAGTATGGGCCAGATCTTCAACTAGTACAGACTGGCCTGCTTTGACTGCAGTCAGCACTGAGGTCTTTGAGGGTGTTCAGGGTGTTTTAGGAGCCTACTAAAATAAGAGACTGGGAGCAACTGAAAGCAAGCGGATTATCCTAATTTAATTCCCAAGATTTAAAGGAATGCAGAAACATCAAAACAACCCCTTAGACTGGCAACATATGGCCCATGGGCTGGATTCAGTCCACAGAGCCACTGGATCCAGTCCACAGAGGGCTGGAGGGCTTTGCCTGTAGCTGGGGCCAAGCCCATGGCCATGCCCATGCCTGCATGGCAGGGGCTTTCCCCACAATAATGCTGGCTCCAGAGAGCTGTGAGCCACCACCACTTCTCCCTCCTTTCTCCCCATCCTGCAGCATGGGTGCAGCTTCCAGCCCTTGGGGAGCTGTGCTGGGGCCAGGCAGCTTTGATCAGTGCCTGTGCTGCAGCCAGGAGGGAGAAAGGGGAGCAGGGAACAGCAGCAGCAGCTCAGACACAATTTGCAAAGACCTGGTCCCAGTGCAGTTCCCCACCAGCTGGAAGCTGTGCTCACACCATAGCTATAGAGCAGGGGCTGGGAAAAGCAGTGGCAGCAGGGTGTAGCTCCTAGTTGCTTAGCTTAGGCATAGGTGTGGGGAAAGACCTCTGCCCCTGACACATTACTGAAGCCATCTGACCTACATTGGGCTAGAGCTGGTTTGTTCTGGCCCACAGCTTGCAGAAGCTTGCTGGCCCCTGCCTTACACAGATAAGTCCAGATCTCAGCTTATGTAAGCTAGCACAGCTCCACTGACCTATATACATTACAATACTGTTGTATTTGGTTATCAATAAAAAGTAATAAAAGAAACCTCAGTATTCATATTATAATTATAAGCATAACCAGCATGATTAATATTACATCAATCCATCACCAGGGAGGACTATACTGTTGTTGCTCAGGGCTGCAGGGGGGTGGTCAGGAAGGCCAAGGCAGAGATGGAACTGGGACTAACTACCTGGATCAAGGACAACAAGAAGTCCTTTTTTAAATACATAGGGGGCAAAAAAAAAGATACCGGGTGATGTGGGGCCCCTGCAAGACACGCTAGGAAATCTGGTCATCGCACCAGATGACAAAGCTAACCTATTTAACAACTTCTTTGCCTCCATTTTCCTGAGCAGGAATGGGATCAGCCCCCTCACTGGGAGATTATGCTTAGGAGCAACCAACACGGGTTCATTAGAGGCAGGTCCTGTCAGACCAACCTGGTGGCCTTCTACGACCAGGTCACCAAATCCTTAGATGCAGGGGTAGCAGTGGACATAGCCTTTGTGGACTTTAGGAAGGCCTTCGACACTGTCTCTCACCCCATAATCATTAAGAAACTGGGGGACTGTGGTGTCAACACCTACACAGTCAAATGGGTCACTAACTGGCTGGAGGGCTGCACCCAGAGAGTGGTGGTGGATGGGTCATTTTTGACTTGGAGAGATGTGGGCAGTGGGGTCCCACAGGGCTTGGTCCTCGGGCCCGCACTGTTCAACATCTTCATCAGTGACTTGGATGAGGGGGCAAATAGCACCCTGTTCAAATCTGCTGATGACACTAAGATGTTGGGGGGATGTGGGCACTCTAGAAGGGAGGAATAGGCTACAATTGGACCTGGACAGGTTACAGGGGTGGGCAGATGAGAACAGGATGGGATTCAACACTGACAAGTGCAAGGTGCTGCACCTGGGGAGGAAGAACCAGCACCATACCTACAGGCTGGGGAACTCCCTTCTCAGCAGTGCAGAGGCAGAAAAGGATCTTGGAGTCATCATTGATGCCAAGAGGAACATGGGCCGGCAGTGTGAGGATGCAGTCAGGAAGGCCAACTGCACCTTGTCATGCATCCACAGATGCATCTCGAGCAGGTCCAAGGAGGTGATCCTCCCACTTTATGCGGCACTGGTCAGGCCGCAGCTGGAGTACTGCGTCCAGTTCTGAGCGCCACACTTCAGGAGGGATGTGGACAACACGGAGAGGGTCCAGAGGAGGGCCACTCGCATGATTGGGAGCAGCAGGGCAGACCCTACGAGGAGAGGCTACGGGACCTGAACCTGTTCAGCCTCCGCAAGAGAAGGCTGAGGGGGATCTAGTGGCCTGTTACAAACTAGTCAGAGGGGACCAGCAGGCATTGGGGGAGTCCCTGTTCCCCCAAGCACCGCCAGGAGTGACCAGGAATAATGGTCACAAGCTGGCAGAGGGTAGATTCAGGCTAGATATCAGGAGGCGCTACTTCACAGTCAGGGCGGCTAGGATCTGGAATCAACTTCCAAGAGAAGTGGTGCTGGCTCCTACCCTGGGGGTCTTTAAGGGGAGGCTAGATGTACACCTTGCTGGGGTCGTTTGACTCCAGTACTTTTTCCTGCCAAGGCAGGGGGTCTTAATGATCTGCTCAGGTCCCTTCCGACCCTACAAACTATGAAACTATGAATAAGAAAGAAAATATGACATTATTGTGTAGAAGAGACAGAAGTTATGCAGAACTTAAGAGATACTAAGGTTACTTTTGGGACTACTGATTTGTTTCCCTTTTCTCTTCCTGATCATTTGATAGTCTTTGCCTGCCAACTGTCCTGCTTGCAACCAAGCTTTCCTTCTGCTACTGCCCGTCTCAGATCATTAAAAGAACAGATGCTGAGACACTAGACAGGAATCAATATCTACTACTTGGTCTGTGGCAGAAAATACTGAGAGGAAGTCATTCATCAGGCTGTTTTGCTCCCCTGTTTAGCTGACCCTAGATAAATTCTGTCAAGAGAGTTTCAGTTGTCATCTCCTTGATAGGGCACAGTGATGCTGCTGAAAACAATATTTTTTATTATTTAATTTTTCCTGAGTTATTAACTTACTTTCTTATTTTCTGTATCTCTATCTCTGTCACGTGAGTTTTGTGGTTGGATTCAGAGAAGCCTCAAATACACAAGGAGCAACTTCTGTGCCACTCAGTTTCCCCAGAGTCAGTTCCATAAATAAGATCCTCTGTTTTGTGAGAACATTTGTAAGCCTCTTGGTCTAGGATCTTTCCACAATCAATGCTGATTAAACAATATCTAGGATTGATTTTATACCAGTGATTTTAATGGATTCATTCAAGGCGGGCAAGTCTATATGTTCATTAATGCAACCATAGTTATTGCACATTAAAGTTTAGTATAATCAAGTACTAAATCAATGTGCACCACCTCGTGCTACTGTGCAGTAGCACCAGTGCATGGCTTTTTAGTGACGCTAACTGCACAGTAACCTAATACTATTGTGCATTAGCATATTAACATGTTTTTTTGCCCTGCACTCTAATATGCAGTATAATTAGGTTACTGTGCAGTTAGCATTGCATGCATACACACCCTATTTGGAAAACAGGACCCGTGGTTCCATCTTTTCACAGTTCTTCTCTATTTTCCTCTTCTAATTAGCAATTCATCATCTCCCCTTCTTCCAATAATCCCTTCAATGGTATTCAGTTTTGTGTGGGTCTTAGGAGCTGGGGTGCTGCAGGTGCTAAGGCTCATGGTTGACAACCCAGAGGTTGCAAGTTTAAGGCCAAAGCAGAAGCACTCACAACACAACCTCTCAAATTCCAGCAAATCTGTGAATTTGGCTAAATACCTTGTCATAAGGATACAGGAAAGGAAAGTAGCTATTTTAAATGAAACACCATTTAATGTATGTGATCAATGTATGTAGGTGCACCAGAACTCACTGGAGGAACAAACATTTTCCAGGATATATTGTGCTCAGTTTTAAGCTGGGTGAAATACCCACATATGTGCAACTCAAGGCAAGGGGACACAGGATGGTTCCAAGTCTTTTTCCTGACTCCCTCATCTGGGATCTAACTGGGGACTCCAAAACTTGTGATATAATTCAAACTGTGACTCAAGTAGTTCACTAGAGATTGTCTGTGCAAAATTTTGTATGTATGCTGATAACACAGAGAGTTAGATCTGAACATGCGCAGACAAGCCTAGCAAGCAGAAAATTCCACTGCATGCCCAGCATGTGCCCCCTGCTCGACCCCAAGGCTTGTCAATCAAAACTGCCATAACACACATGCTCAGTTTACTCAGAGCATGAGGTAATCTGATCTAACGCACATGCTCAGTTCACTGACTGCATGATGTAATTGAACTAGAAATTTCTATGAAGCGAGCAGCCTGATTGGCCACTAAATTCATATAAAAGGCTTGTGACACCCCCCACCCAGGTGGTGTGTGTGTGTGTTTTGGAGGAGAGGCTGTGCTCGACCTGTGAGCAGAGGCTGCCTTTGCAGGGACTGTCTCACAGGGAGAGAACAATCCTTAGAGTAGGGGCTGCGGCTGCAGGGGCTACTCCTAAGGACGGCTTCTAGCCCACTGGTCTCTTCCTCGCTGTGATTTTGGCTATTCAATTCCTCTCTGTTTCCTGTCTTGATCTTTTGGCTACCAGACTGATTCTGGCACCGACCCTGACCACGATTTTGATCAACCCGACTTACTGAGATCATGGCTTTACCTCATCGTACCCAGCACTGACCTCAGCATCGTTATCTATCAACTTTGGCATTGATTCCACTTTGGACTGGCGTCACAGCGTGTTACAGTTTTGTTGTTCATATCCCTTAATGAGCTGTTGACCAGCCCTGGGACTTAAGGAGTGGGCAGCCGCCCCTATCCCTCGCAGGGTAGATAGCAAGGGCTCACTCCGGAACCCCATGGGCCAACAGACCCCTCTGCTGTTCATTTTGTTAGCACTGTAACTGAAGCAAACTTCCTACCAATGCTACAGAAGTGTAAGTAAATAAAATTCAACTATTTTTTAAACTGCACGATTCCGCGTACCGCTCAGACTCCTCGCCGCTAATCCCGCCTGTTCCGTATACAAACCCTCGGCCCACCGTGACCTTGGGGTCTTTATTCCCTGACAGAGATAAGGATAAGGATTAGTGTTCTGCATAGAGTGCTCTCCCAATTTCCTTCTCCCTGCCCCGCCCTTCCTGCAGCCACTCTACCCCTGCCCATTCTCCCCTTCCCCCCAACACATCCTCAGGTGGTGGTGATGGGGAGGGGGTGGAGCTGGTGATACAGAACCAGCTATGCCAGCATCAAGCTTTCAGATGAACTTAACTGCTGTCAGCCCTGAGGCAGAGGATTCAGTTTTCTGTGCACTGAAAATCCAGGCAACTTGAAAGAGAACAGCGAAAGAAAGATTCATCTGCTGAACGATCTTGCCTCCTTTTTTGGACAAGTTATTGTTTGTATTTAAGACAAAAATGGCTCCAAGCACCACTGTAGATGCACGTTCACAGGCTTAGACTTAGAATCATAAAAGCAGGGTCGGAAGGGACCTTGTAGATCTTCAAGTCCAACCCCCTGCCAGGGCAGGAGAAAAACTGGGCTCAAATGACTCCAGCCAGGTAGGCATCAAGCCTCCTCTTAAAGACCCCCAGGGTAGGAGCCAGCCCCGCTTCCCTTGGAAGTTGGTTCCAGATCCTAGCCACCCTGACTGTGAAGTACTTCTTACAGATGTCTAATCTGAACCTACTCTCCAACAATTTATGGCTGTTATTCCTTGTTATGCCAGGGGGCGCTAGGGGAAACAAGGTCTCTCCCAAACCCTTCTGGGTCCCCCCTAGTGAGTTTATAGATGGTCACCAGGTCCCCCCTCAGCCTTCACTTGTGAAAGCTGAAGAAGATTTGTTTCTTGTTACCTCACTCACTGCAAGTCATCTCAGCTGGGACTTGTACCCAAACCTCCCACGTGGTAGGCAGGACCACTGCCACACAGCCACCACTTTCAGCAAGATAGCTAACTATACAACACCTTCCCTCACTAAAGGTATGAACAGATAAAACAGTTAAGCCGAGTTAAAAGACCTGGGTAGAAATTCACCATGTGTTCGCTGGTCCCCAGTAATACATTTCATGGCTCTAGACCATGGCAAGGTAAGCTGGGGCAGTTTACTCCTGAATGAAACAGCTGCTAAATTACCCAGTTTATCTACCTCCTCTCACAGTGGACACACAAAAAGATTATTGCAAATCAACTTACATATAGTGAATTCCCTGCTTCCTCCAAGCCCTTTTTAAGCACGGGTTAATTGTTTCCTTGGTCCATATGCCAGAACCTTAAGTTTACTATTGATTTTAATGACTTAGATGTAGCCCTGGATTTCTATTTTCAAAGGGTTTGCATTGCACAATGTTCATAAGTTCTTTCACAAGGCTTCTTTGACTCTCTTGTTTCACTGTTAATTGAGGATGGCTTAGTAGAGACAGCTTGCAGTGGAGCTCATGGCAGCAAGCTAATTGAGCCAATTAGGTACTTTCAACAAGATAAAAGCAAGAACTAACTCTGCTTTGGGATATTTACTCATAATTTAGCTTTAAAACATTCAAAGAGACATGGAAATATTTGTCATTGTTCTTCTCTCTGTTTTTGTCTTTTAAAGAAAACATGTATTAATTATAAGTTTAAAAATTAGTGCACTATGTTGGGCAGCCCAGAACTCATTACTCCATATTCAAAAGAAGAACTGTCTTGTGATTAAGGCACTGAACTCGGATTCAAAAGATCTGGGCTCAGTTGAGAGTTGTTTTGCAAATGCCCTCAGTGGTCTGAGCAAGTCACTTACTCTCACTGTTCAGTAGCTTCCCACCTGTCTAATGTGGATTATGATACTTCCCATTTGTCTGATCTATTTAGATAGCAAGCTGCACAGACCAGGGCTGTCTCTCACTATGGTCTGGCACAGAATCTCATGCACTACAGTTCTGATGTTATTCAGCACACTTGTAATACACATATTAAATGATATAATCTGTAGTTATTCAAAAACTACAACTGTATTAGGATGGTCGAATTACTTCATGGCTGCATACCATCAGGTATGATAGATTCCTGCTAGCCACAGATCTGGAAGGCACTGATAGCATGTAGACAATTCAACTCCTTAGGATAATTGCTAAAGATTTGTCTTTTAAGGGAGAAACTTTATTACCTGTCACTAATTGGTAGGCTAGCCACTGCAGGATGACCAGAACCAACCAAGCAAAACTATCTTTAGCAGAGAGCAACTACTGATATGCATGCATGGGCAAGTACGCACATATGCGCACGCGCACACACACACACACACACACACACACACAGCTAATGTTTGCCCATGTTTTAAGGAAGATAAGGTTATTCTTTTTTGCCCTCCCCTGTTAAATTGCTAACCTCCCAATGAATATTCAGAGAATTAGACATATTACTCTTGATCACTGATGAGAATTCAAGTGTGAAGCAAAATGAAAAATGTGAAAACCAGGCTTTTAAACCTTTTATTAAAAACAAAAAAATCCACAAGGATTTGGGACTAGGCACTAGCATCTTTAGAGAATGTCACTTTCCTTGCTTTAATACTTGAAGACTTATGGCGGGCGTATTTCAGATAAACACTCCCTGAAATTTAGCTTCCAAATGAAATTAAAGCAAGAGCTAACTACTAAGACTGAGCCACCCCACAAACGGTTATAAATTTATCTTCATAAGCTTAAATTTTAAAAATAATGCATTTGTGTCTTGTGACAGATGCAGGCAAGGTTAACAGAATCCTGTCATGGTGGATACATCTGGAAGCAAGGACAATAGCTTATTTTTTGCCGAGAAACTACAAATGTGGCTTTTGGGCATGTTCCAAGCATTAGCTGCCTGCCAAAGACTTGAAGATCATTACAAAGGTCCTGGGCATTTCTGTCAAGAGATGTCTCTTCAACAGGCCTTCCATCTGCTAATGTTTTGTTAAAATAATGCATGACTCCTGTACTTTTTTGCCAGGCAACCTCCATGTGTTGGAAATATGAAAAGAAAAAGAAAACCATCTTACACAATTTGCCATGCTCAAGTTGTAAAACTGTTTCTTCGAGTGACCATATGACAAGAAAAACTGACTTCATAGTTTGTTTCAGCTTTAGTTAGTCTACCTCTAGCCTCATAATCAAATCTCTCTCTGGGTTTCTGCACTGAATTGTTTTTCTTATGGGAAACTAACTTTGATTTTCAACTCATCAGACAGATCCTTAACATCAATCAGGTCACTTGCACATCTCTTACTGGAGTAATAGCTTCTAAGGAAATACTTGAACCCTTTTAGCTTGATGCATAATTTGTTTGAGAACCACTTCAGTTTCCTGAAGCATTTTACTTGAAGTGTTGACTTCATAAAGTGGACTATGCTGAAATACCCCACTGCACAAGAATGTATGGGTGCAGATTCGGTGGGCCAGTGATTTGGCATCAATTTCATATTTGATTCCTGTGGGTTCCTTTAAGTTTGAATCATTGAAAATTGAAACTGAACCATTATAGACTTAGAAGATGTGGATCATAGAACACATGGCTCATATCAGTTCAGGTTTCTTATAACATTCCACTCAAGAGTTTTAGAAACACACTACATGTCAAATGGTTACATGTTGGTGCTTTGTATCCAAGTAATACAGTGAGGCTGCAGAAAAGCAGAAACACTTTGAACTATGTGAAAAAATACCATACTGTTAGCATAGCCACATGCTGCAGCATCAAGTACAAGATTCAAAGAAGGTGAGCTAAATAGGACCAAAAAAAAAAAAGGTCTCTTAGGGTCCCAAATTCTCTTCACTGTGTTAGTCTTTGTCACTGCCATAATGTGGAGCTTTCAAATCACTGAGCAAGATTCCCTCTTATTTTAACTGTTCAAGGAGAGCATCTGTTTTGAAAAGTGTTGCCTAGCTAATGATCACAAATACCTTTAAGGTAATTTGCAAGAGTTGTTCTTAAAATTTTGTAAGTTATTCTATAATTTTGTAAGAGTTATTCTCTTATCAGAGGTTCAGATTTTCCAAGAAATCCCGACAATTTCTAAAGTTTCTCCCCATTGTGGGCTAAATAGATCTTGCCCACCAATCCCTGCAGGGAGGTATTTTTTCTATCCCATGCAGCCTTTCTAGCAACTTGCCAAAGTTCTATCAGAGAACTAATGTAGTGCCAGCTTTCTTTATCAATCACACACTCTCATTTCAATCTAATTTGAAGTCTCTCCACAAATGATGGCTATTGACATGGTCTGCTGATCTGACATATTTCACCAGTTTCAAACACTATTCCTGGCTAAAGCAAAATCGGTGAAGTCAAACAACCTGCAACACAGGCAAGAGAACCAGTCAAAAGGGAATAGAAAAGCCATTCTTGCTTTATATGTTCTCCATTTCAAAGCTGGCATGGAAAATTAAAAGTTGACCATTTTCTTCCATTACTATCCAAATTAAAATGCTCAGGATTTATTTGGACAAGCCAAACACCATAAACTCTGTCAATTAGTAGGATCTCTCAGAGCAGCGGTGCTCAGAAGTTTCTTCCTCTGTTCAGCCCCTGTAATTGCATCAAGTTGTTATTGCTCAATGATATATCCACATCTACATATAGAAAAGCCTCTGTGGTGACATTTCTTCTTGTTCTCTTCTGTCAGACCCATCAGAACTATCAGAAGAAATAAACCTTCCTTATTAAAAAGGCTGGTTACAAAAGTAGCAATGTAGATGTTTTGGTTGGGATGACCACTCACAATTAGAAAATTCTGATGCTAGCTGATTTTAGAAATTTTAAATGTTTGACTTGGATTTAAGTTATTTGGTCTCCTTTCAGCTTTTCTTTTATTATGTTCAGCTCCAAAAAGATTTTTGGGTTTTCAGGAAAAAATGTCACTTCCACATTCAATTTTGGCTGTAGCAAATTGAGTCTGTCACTGCAAGCTACTAGCCAAGTGCCCGTGTACACAGACACAAGCTAATCCTGGAACATCTAAAGCAACCAAATACAGACTCTCTCATCCAAATTGAAAGTGCCGCCTGCTGTCTGCAGTTGTCCAACAGCAAGTTCATCTGCATTTGCCAACTTTTAAGTTTTCACAAAAAGCAATGGCAGATAATAGAAGTTTCACATTTGCCAGACTCCTTTTTCGTTGCCCCTTGGCTTCTCACTAGGGAAGCTGGATCAGTTATTTAATATGCACATTTGATGCCTATTACAGTTGTACATCAGGTATCTGCTTCTAGACATAATTTAGGCTTTTAAGAGGTGCTGCGTAAGTATCTCTCACTATCAGGTGATGTCTGTTTCCATCCTCTGAGTCCCTGGGAATGACTCTTGCACATAGGTTAGGGAAACAAAACCATCTCTTCCCACTGGGTTCAGCCCTTTCTCTTGTGTGCTTGCCCCATATCCTCAGCTCCCACTGGTTCCTCCTCACCAGTGTTGTGCTCCACACAAGGAAGTGAAGAGAAATTACTTTCTTACCTCTTCATCTTACTTTTAGGCCTAAACAGAGCCGATAACATTTTTGCTTAAGGCAATGAGGAAGGATTATCATTGTATAGCAAGAGCAGAATAATTATTCCATCTGATGGAAGGAAGTGGAGGTGATGTATCTGAAAATGCTGTGCTTGGTTGGTTCTGACTAAGACCTGTTCAAATATTTAGCAAGGAAAGAAAACCTCCCCTCATTTGACCTTTTATATGTTGTACACCCCAGCACCTGGAAAACTGAGGTTAGTCTTTATATTTGCCTCTAAGCCCCATAGGATCCGAGCATCTCTCTATTTATCCCGACAAAACCCTTGTGAGGTAGAGAAATTCAGTTATATTGCTTTTGCAGATGAGACACAGAGACTATGGTCCATCAATAACTTTGACAGTCTAAGTCAGGAGTTGGCAATGTTTTTGGGCAGAGTGCCAAAAGAGCCGCAGCGTTACTTGTAAGATTTTGGTGTGCCAGGGAGGGGCCTGATCCCTGTTGTGGCAGCACAGCGTCTGCCCCTTCCCCACCATCCACCCTGAGGTGCAGGTGCATCCACTGTGGCAATGAGCTGGGTCAGGGCTCTGTGGACCCTGGTGCAGCTACTTGCAGCCTTCTGTCTGCCTGCCACAGCCAGCCTGGGCTCTACGTTTGCCCCGCCACCCACCATGGAGCCCAAGCTGCTTGCAACAAGTGGCAGGGAGGCTATAAGCAGGTGCACCAAAATCCACAGAACCCCAATCCAGCTTGCTGCTGGTGGCGGGTGCACATGTGCCTTGGAGCAGATGGTGGGGAAGAGGCCAGGGCTGTGCTACCACAACAAGGATCAGGCCCCTTGCAGCTCCCCCATTATCAGCCCTAAGGGCTGGCCAGCCAAGCAAAATGTCTCCACATACCACACTGGCACACATGCTGAGGATTGCTGACCCCTGGTCTAAGCCTAACTGACACTGACAGAAACCAGTATCAGAGGAAGGAACCTTAAATATTGTTGGGAATCTAGGCCTAAATGACCTGCCCAAGGTCACACAGGGTGCCTTGTAGAGAGATAGAAATGAAGTTCTGCTTTTCTACAGCCCAAGTGAGTGGTCTGATGACTGGGACATTCTTCCTCTTGGTGACAAAAGCAAAGACTAGTAGTGTACCTGACATGGGAGTACAATGCCTGGGAAGTATATATTGTCAGAAATGGTGATGGGGAGGGGGAGTGGAAGAAAACAAAGAGCACAAAAAGACCGTATATTTCACTGACTCTCTATGGATGAAACCACATCTCTAGGAATTTCATGGCAGTAACTAAGGGTCTGATCCAAGGCACATTGAAGAAAATGGAAAGATTCTCATTGCAATTGCCTTAGTAGGTTTTCTGGATCAGACTCAACACAAATAACCTACATTGCCATTGTGTACAGTGACTTAATTGTGACAGGAGAACAGGTAGACTAAAGAACCTGTTTGATTACACACACCATGCTTTTTGATTATACACACCATAAACCACGATTTAGGTAGGTCCCTATAGATATTAAAGAGAAATTAATACTAATCAAGAGTTTACTGCTGTCATAAGGTTAGCAGGACATTGCTTCCAGCATTTCAATACCCAGGAAAAGTCACAAAAAGGGGACAGGCTTTTCTGCCAATGTGAAGCAAGCTGAAGATCTTACTAATGTGTTTGTCACATCCACACTTCTGTTTGGTAGCCTAACATGAATATGGGGAAATGATCGGGAACCAAAAATGTTGCTTATGAGCTACTGTATATAAAGCCATGCTCCCTGGATCTACTATCTTGGTTAATACCTTGAGACCTAAGGGGATGTGTCCACCAAAAGGACACAACTAGATGCTCTTGCAGACACCAGGTTTTGGTTGGATTGCAGACCCAGACAAAAGTGGCCCCAACAAGAGACCCAGAAGTGCAGCTTACATGTACTCCTTATAGTGATGAGTTGGCTCAATCTAAGTTGTGGGAGGAGCAGCTCCAAACCAACCCCTGAGTACTGATTCCACATATCATTGACCATTTTAGAAATAAAGTGGAAGCGCACTGACTGCAGAAGTCAACGATTGGAGCCAGGGAACAAAAAAGCAAGCTGCTGAGTGGCACACACTAGGAAGCTGTCTCTTCCCCATAGCAAAATAACTTGGTGATCATACAACCTGTTGCACCAGCAGTGTAGTAAGGCAGTCATGTGACTGTAAACACAGTGTGCATTCAGTGGAATTCACTCAATGGAACCACAATATGCAACTAATTTAATGGGAGATGACTGAAGGGTGGAGGGACACCAGAACTGCCTGTGCCACAGACAAATCCTAGGTGGGGAGCAGTGCAGTTAGGTTCCAGCAGGCAAACAGATATGGGTGAAAGTCCCTATGATGACTCCCACTGTTCCAACTGGCTGCAGTCAATGTGGACACCAGAGATGGCCCTGGGAATGTTGAAGGATATTCCTTTTGTTATGTTATCAGAGAAAGATGGAAGAGGGTTAATATTAGAGCATTCCAACACAAATGTGCCAATGCCAGATTCACTAGCCCACTATGTGAGCCCACTGCCTACTCTTATAAGGAAAACTACATTTGGGGTAATGGTTTCTATAGTCATGAATCCTACTGGAAGTTAGGAAACTCCAGCACAGACATGTTAGGGCTAAGGGCCTGCACCCAGCTTAGGGCCTGCTGAGTGAGTTCAACTGCACCCAATCCCTCTAAGCTAGGGACAGCCATTCAAAAATCCTGTGCCTGAATTGATTCAGTCTTTGCAGGTTAGTCTAACTGGGCTAGGCTAAATCAGTTTTGTAACCAGACAGACATTTCAGAAATGCAGGCACATGCTTGCAGTGGTGCAGGAAGCTACAGCAGCTCTTCCTTCCCTTCCATAGCACTGAGCTGGGGGGGCGGGCGTGGCCAGGCCCAGGAAGGATGCTCTAGTGCCCAGCAGGGAATTGATAACACAGTGTTTATCATCCCTAATTCAGTATTTATCACCCCATCAAGAAAACAACAAAGGGGCATTACCAGCTACCTCTTGATTCTACGTGTTGATTCAGCACAGACTGTAGCCAGCATGTGGTCTGCTAGCTAATACACAGACACCTCTCTACAAGGCAGAGGAGGAGGGAATTCCTGCTTAACAGGAGAAAGCGGGGGGCATCCCGTAGTCTCTGGAGCTGCAGGCAGGGAGCAGAGGGGAAAGGCCAGCCCTGCTGTGGAGCAGACAACCCTGCCGAGCCCAGAGAGCATGCCAGGATGTTGGCGGTCTCTGGTTTAACTCAAACCAGCAAGAGGTCTGGGACAGACTTTGCATAAACTGGTTTGACCCAAATCAGTTAAGTCTGATACTACATTCAACCACGTTTATCTCAAACTGGTTTCAGCCATTTTCAAACTGGTTTATGTGCACTGAACATCTGTTCTCTTCCAGGTTTAAACCAACTTCTGAACACTTAAACTGGTTTATGTGTAATGTCTAACCCTAGTTCTATTTGCTGCAATCATCCAAGATGCGTTATAAACAGGGCCTAGTTTAAATTGCAGGGCCAGCTTGTGGTGTGGTGACTCTTTTAATCTTGGAGTTCCCCTTGTGTGTGCCCTGCTGCTGACTGGCAGACGGGCCCCATTGGCCCTGCAGCTTGCTCCTGATGGCCAGGAGGCAAAAATCACAGTTTTAAATATGCCACAGGTTTTGCCTCCTGTTCACTAAGCAGGAAGTGATGGGAAGCAAAAATCGCAGCATATTTAAAACCATAGTTTTCACCTCCCAGCTATCAGGATCAAGAGGAGGGGCCAGTGGAGCCCCACTGCCAATCAGTGAGGGAGCACATGGGGGGAATGCCTAGATTAAAGGTGCTGTCGTGCTGCGAGTTGAACCCACGATTTAAATCAGACCCTAGTTATATACCAGGTTGACAATGTTTTCTGGCCGAGTGCCAAAAACACTCACAAACTCTACTTGTAAGATGTTGGCATGCCAGGGACAGATGGCAGGGGGGAGCCTGATCCTTGTTCTGGCAGCACATCCCTTCCCCACATTCCACCCTAAGGCTCACTTGCCAACCAAAAATCCTTCACGTGCCATGTTCTGGCATCCATGCCAGGGGTTGCCTACATCTGTTGTAAACCCAGTCCTTCGAGCTGAACTCTGGTTGTTGAATGCTTTACAGAACCACAGCTGTGCCTGGTCTCTGGCTATATCCTAGCCTTTTTTTCCCTGATCTTGTTGTGTCTCCTGCCTCTACCCAGCTCCTCTCTCCTGCCCTCACTCCTATCAACCCCAAATGTGCACAGCCATTTCCTTTAAGTTCCTTGAATTCACCTAAAATGCTGTTCACACTTTAAGTTTTCATAGTGCAGAAGAATCTTATGAATGGGTCTGTTTTTTCCTGAGACCACTGAAGTAACGACGAGGACTGATCAAGACAACGAACCAAGAAAATGGGCTGGATTCACTGCTGGTATAAATTAAAATTGCCCCACTGGAGTCAGTGAAGTGGTGTTGCTTTAGACCAGCCCAGGAATCTGGCTCAGCATATTAGCATGAATGGTTCATGACTACAGTACCCTGCCATGCAGAACCTACTTGTGATAACGCATTTCATTCCTGCTTATGCCTGTCTGCTCCCTCTCTCCCCAGCTATTTAAAGGACTTCCCCTCCCCACTTCCCTGCCAGACTCAGGCAATTATTATTATTTATACAGAAAAACACAGGGTTCTTGCACTAAGGAGATCACGGTCTTGCTCTAACAAACTGAATCCCTGGGTCATATACTCCCACTCTGGCCCAACGTAGAGGACAATACAAACAGATTGGATATGCCTCTTCTCCACTATCACTGTTTCTCTTCTCTACTGCTCACTTCCCCTATACTTCAACCACTTCCCCCTGACACACATCTCTGATCTTACCACTCCCCCTTTTTAGTACATTTGAGGGACAAGTTCTAAACCCCCACCCAGATGCACAGCATTTCGTGCCCACCACCATGCAGGTTCAACTTCAACACACAACCCGGTCCAGCACTCCGCATTTCTTCCCTTGCTCCTCCACTCCCCACCTCCAGCTCCCCACTCCATCCCCTTGTAGCTCCCACATTCTTAGTATCTCCACTTTCCTGGTTCCCTGCACCACCCACTCCAACTTTTGCTTCCTCAAGCATTCAACAACTGCATCCCTGCTTACTCCTTCCCTACTTTCTGCCCAGTGCCTACAAGCTGTTTCCACTCCTTTTTTCACTTTAGGACACTAGTATGGGAACTCATGGGACTGGGCTCAGAGCCTCTACCCAGGACTACTGGAGTTCTCTCCATTCTCTGAAAGCTTAGAGGCAGCTAGCAGGAGAGAGGTGAAGGAAGTAGCTGCTCCATTCTAGCCACAGCAAGTGCAGGTAGCACCCACAACAGCTCCAAGTGTCACTTGGGATCACCATGCACATACTCCCCAGCATAATTCCCATCTTGTCCACAGCTGTGGCTATGAGAGGTCTTGAAAAACATTCCAAGTCCTGGAGCTTAATGGAGAAGGATGAGAGGAAGGCAATGACAGTTTAGAGGAGAACACTTTATGGTTAAAGGAGCAGGAAGGTAAGTGGATTTTAGTATCAGGAAAGCTTTACTGCTAGTAACAGTTAATATTTCATGATCTCATCTTTCTCCTATACCGTAGTAAGGAGAGAACAGAAGGGGGTAAATTAAATACACTATCCAGAAATACACAGGCATTCTGCTGAGTGAAAGCAGCATCTCTCAATGGATGTGTTATCTGCCAACCTGCTATGCCACTATAACGTTCTTGGAAATAATCCTCAGGTTCTAATTACAGCATCTCTTTTCCTTTACAGTTTCCCCAAATCCTATCTCAGCAGATTTCAGCACTGGCAGAACTTGCTTCTGATGTGTTCTGTGATGACACCACCCTCTGCTTCAAACTACCCCCTTGTTTTTCTTTTCTATTTGAGCTTTCATTTAGTAACTTCCATGCTATGAAGCTCATCAGAGACTTGCTTTCAGCTGTCCTCAGAGACTTTGTCTATCTCTGGTGCTTACCCTGCTTCCTACACTTGTCCAGCAGAAGCCTTCTTACTGATGTGAGCCTTAGGTCTGGTTGAATACTAGAAAAAAAGCTGGTTAAATACATTGTCCAATAGCAAGGGACAGTATTCCTCAAATAGTGTTTTCAATTTATACTATTAAAACACCACTATTAACGCACCATTTTCATTGGACCCCACTTAAGACCTCCTTCCCCTCCCCCAATGCTACCAATTCTTAAGGCTGGCATTTCTAAAGGAAAGAGATGAAGGATGGTAGGTGCTTCCATCTCATTGGACTTCAACAGGAACTGAATGCATAAACCTCTCAGACTCCCAGTGAAATCCCATCCCAATTTTTTAGAGAGTTAGCATGAGAGATGCTATTAAAAAAAAGTTCTTCTGCGTTGTTTACTTCCTAAAATGTTGGCACTGACTCTACATGTGGATATATAAAGTCACTTCCTGTGATGATGTCTCATTACTATCCAGAAATGACCATCTCCAGGAATCACAGGCATACAATTAATAGAAATCCAAGTTGAGGCTAGAAATAAGACTCATTTTTAAGTGGTGTTTAAGTACCCATCCCTGCACAGAGTGCTAAACAAAAACCTGATGCAGACAAGAAGGCCAACTCTTAAGTGTTCCCTTTACTGAATTCACATCCTGGTAGTCTGCTGATTTGAATAAAAAGTTATTGGCAAAAGGTTGCATCGGTCCAGCTATTGAGACGATAAACCAAAACACATTTTGTATACTTGGGGGCAGAGGACCCAGAATTTCACAACCCACCCAGAGAGATCCTAGCAGGAGCCCTCTTTGGCAGAATACAGGGTTGGATGCAACTATGAAAAAGGACTTCTGGATCAGGAAAGGGTGATTTTGTCTGGTGTCTGCACCTGTGTGGATGAGCAGCATTGTACTCAGTTATCTAGAGGAGGGGGAATAACACAAAGCACCTGGTTCCAAGTTCTCCAGTCATCAGCCATGATTTAAAAAGCACCATTTCAAAACAAGCCAAACAAAACCAGGGGCCTGAACTGGAATGTGCATATAAGAATAGTAGAAATTGACCCATAAAATGCCCTTAGTCCCCTTCCCTCCTTTGAATCCTGGGGAAGCAATATTAAAGTAACATATGATAGCTCAAGATCTCATTGACATTCAGTAGGAGTTGGTAATTAATGGCTTATATACACAACAGCCTTCATTTAATCAAGATTATCTACAGCAGTGTTTTTCAGCCTGTGGTCCACAGACCCCTGGGGGTCCACAAACTATGTCTAAGGGGTCTGCAAAAGATGACTATAGTCAATCAGAAGTATGTGAACTCACATTTACAATTCAAAGGGGTCCACACCTCCATTCAAAAATGTTTAGGGGTCTGAAAATGAAAAAAGGTTGAAAACCATTGATCTAAAGCATGAAATCTAAATGGATTAATTAAACTGCATTGAACCTCTGTGTGGACACTAATTCAAAATTAAAATGGCCTTAATTTGATTGATCTGAATTTACTCTGGAGATGAAGCAAGTCAAATAAATAATACCCTTTTTAAAATTCTGATTAAATACATCTAAACCAGGGGTTTAACGCAGTTTAACTAATCCACTTTAAAAACTAATTAGGATGATTTTTTGAGCGTCCCTCAGTAAAGAAGCCCAACATTTTACTCCTGTAAAAATACCGGCCTGAGTGAACTGGCAGTCTGCATAATGTCCTGAGGGCAACAAATACAGGCAATTTTCTGCAATGAGATTTGGTGGATTAAGATCCAAATGTAAGGTTTCTTCCAGAGCAGGGCTGTCCAACTTCTAAGTTGCCAAGAACCACACTCCCCTCCCCCTCAAGCCACACTAGCAGCAGTTGCATGAACCGTGCCTAGACTACATGCCTGGGTGCCCCCTGATTGCATTGTATGCCTCCCTGCTGCACCACGCACCCAAGCACCTCTGCCACTGCACTATGTGCAGGGTGCCTCCTCACTGCATACTTGGGCACCCTACGGCTGCATCTTATGCTCTCCCTGCCCCTGCTGCTGCTCACTCACCCTTAGCTTCCTGGCTATGAGCTCCCCCTATGCACTATAGTGACTCCAGCACCCCAGGCTGCAGCCCCCGCCATCCTCTGGGGCTGGAACAGGACAGGAAAGTTGGAGAAAGTGGGAGCTTGAAGCAATTGGGGGAGCAGAGGCTGGGTGGGAAACCAGGGGCTGCGATTAACCCCTTGTAGGCTGCATATGGCCTGTGGGCCACTAGCTGGACAAGCCTGTTCCACAGGATTTTCATTGAGGTACTACCCTGACTGCTTTCACTAACTGTAGCTGTGCCATTTGACTGAAAAGAAAATATCTTCTCAACCTACACAGGGCTTGCACTATCGAATCGTGTGCAGTAATATCAATCTAGCTTATTGCTACACAACCTAACAGCATAACTTCAGCTCAGTGCTAACACAGTAGATCAAGAGTAGCTAAGAACTGAGATCCATCCTACCCTTGATGCAGGAATGAACTTAATCTGGTGCTTAACCACAGGTATGAGACCTTGTCAGGCCACACTGCTGCTGAACTGAGCTAGTAACCGCATGTCTTAGACCCCTGCATTCTTCAGCTTCTGCACAGATACTACAATATAGCTGGGGGGTATAGTTCAGACCCATTCCAAGCTTTACCCCCTTTTGAGTTTAACCTTACTGTCCTCAATCTAGTTTTGAGGTGAAGAACCTTCTACATTTCAGGATGAATAAACAGCAAGTTCATAATGGCACCACCTTGCTGATCCCATTAGAACAGACTTGGCATTTGACAAAACAGATTGTTGCTGGCAAAAGTTTATGCCTCTCTGAACCAGTTAGTCTCTAAGGGTGTCTTTACATGTGCTCCAGAGGGTGGGAGGGGGCACTTTAATTAGTGCAGCTCTTGGGAGCTGCTTTAATTAAAGTGCCCTCAGCATCTCATGTATTCAGCTTCCCATGCTTCAAAATGGTGACGGGGCACTTGAACTAAAGCTCATTTGCCAAGCTTAATTAAAGCACCCCTGCCACCATTTTGAAGAGCAGGGACACTGAATACACAAGACGTGGAGGCTTCTGGAGCGTGCTGATTAGCACACTCCAGCAGAGTCGATTAATTGAGTCTGCTCTGACATGCTGTTAATTACAGTGCATTGCAGCAGATGTCCTACGTGTCTACAGGCACGCTAAGGTACCATCCTGCCCGGCTTTCTGGTTGTTAGAACTAGTCACCCAACACTGATCACAATCGGCACCAGCTGCAACAAAGCAAGTGTAGCAGTGGCATCAAAGCAAGTTTTGGTAACACATGCTAAATCACAAAGCCCTTACTCATCTTTCATTTAAGATCAGTCATTACGCTGGGACCTTTATCTGCTGACATCTCATCTTTTCACTGTCAATCCCATTTAGGCTAAATTCAAAATGTTCTCCCTCCCTAGTCTCCACTGATCCCTGTCCTAGGCCATCACATCACCCACCCCCACCAAAGTAGCTACAGAAGGATGAAGCTGTCAAAGCTGAGGGAACAAGAATAAAGAACTCAAGGTCATGCTGCAAAAGCCATCTATATAAATCCCTCATGCTCCCAAGAGTACAAGGGAGCCCCACCCCTATTAACCTTTCCATGAGTCTCTTATCCTCAGCAGAAGAGTGTAATAGAAGCAGGTTTGGTCAGGCAAGAATAAGGTGGTGGTTACCCACACTCCTTCTTGCTCAAAACTGACCTATCCACTGCTTAAACACTGTACATTGCTCTCCATGCATTGCAACAACACTCAGACAACTGATAGCATTGCTGATTAGGCAGTAGTTTTATACTTACACTCAGCAGGAGGCACTTATTTTCTTTGATGGCACCTATACAGCCCACAAAGCCGATGATCATCACGAAAGTCCCTGTGACGATAAGCAGGTTGGCAGCCGAGAGGGATGGGAAAGAGGAGGAGAGGGTAGCAAAGTTTCCTTGGGTAACAGCCAGCCAGATGCCCACTCCAAGGATCCCACAACCACCAAGCTGAGAAAACAGGAGGAAACAAGTAAGGTCAGTCATAGCATCCAGGCAATTCTTATCATCATTTTCTATATCCCAGTGGTGGCTAGCAGTCCCACTGTGCTAGGGTCTGCATATATACACACTACGAGATAATCCCAAGCCTAAAGTGCTTTCAGCCTCAGCAAACAAAGGGTAGAGGAGGGCACCTTTATTATCCAAGCTTTATAGATAGATAGGACACTGGCACAGAGACAGTCACAAGAACAGAGGTCTCACTGAGTGTGCAACAAAGTCAGTCATAGAAATCTACATAACTTAAATCTCTTATTCCAGAGACCAGATTCAGAGGCCAGATCATAGGAGGTAGGTAGCTCACCCATGTCAAAAATTCCAATTACAGTCTACAAGAAAAGGAAGCAGATGGAAAAGATGGTCTGAAAACTTTTGAACTTTGAAGAGGCAATGATGCATAAACCATAAAGTGAAGATGATGATGATTATGACAAAAAGTCATAAAAAAATTAAAACTCAAATTAATCTTCCACAGTGAGCCACGGGTTCAACTAATGCGTCCTAATTCTTTGTCTCAACCACAAAACCAGTCACTTCCTTTCTTGTTCTTGAGGGAGCAAAAAACACGTTCAGGAATCAAAGGTGGATTGTGGTCTGGTTGGGGGCTAAAATGAAACAGGCACAATTTAGGTAACTCCAAGAGCTGTCTAGAATACACCTTACCCTCTACACTACATCCACATATGCTATTGCCTAGACATATCTTCTAATCCTTATACACATTTATAAAAGACTTGTGTCAGAACACCATATTTCTGTCCTAACGAGTGCCTATGTCAGAGAAATTCTCTTGATCCAAGGAATGAGGGTTTATAGCGTGAAGGGGCCATAAGAGGAAAGAAAATTCTCCTGTGGTATTACAAACGGTAATAACACTCATCCATACTGTCGTTTAGTCAGTTTGTCATATTGGCTCTCTGAGGAGAATATGAAGACTTCTTATCTGGTCTAGGAAAGCACAAGGAGAGATGGAAGAGTACATGGTTCCCAGGTTGCAATACCAAGAAGGGCTTGACTGAGAGGCAGGCGCAGCCATCATGGGAAGGGTAGGGAAATAGAATTGATAGCTATGTCCCACAAGGGAGCGTTTTAAAAATGCACACATTTATTAGCCTGCTGCTTACAACTTAGAGAAAGTCTGCAGAATGGTAACAATTCAAGTAAAGCTGAGCAATTAAATAGAATTAAACCAAAGGGGAATTTTGCATTATAATAGTCACAGCAGAGCATCACTTAGGTTTCTTTCTTTCATTATTTCTTCTTAAAATAACAATTTTATGGAGCTTTATAATTGCACTTCATTATTCAAATTATTAAATGCTAAGAAATAAATCGCATTCATAAAGTAATAAGTCACATGTAGGAGCACTTCACTTAACTGTCTGCATAAAATGGATGAACACAAGAATATTATGAACCAAAACAAGGGAAAAAAACACAGCTAGTACAAAACCCAGGAACCAGACTGTGGAAATGGATGAGGGAAGGGAAAACCAAGTAAAATGTATCTCTCAAGTGCCTATTGCTCCCATCAGTTGTTTGGGACGGTCTGTACTGTTGCAATGCCTTTGTCTTTCACCCCATTCCAGTAAAAGGCAAGGCAAGCCACAGAGCTCAGAGCAGAAATAAAGGGGAGCATGCATAAACTTAAAGGTATTTTCCAATAGTTTAACCTGTTCCCTTTGCAGCAGTCAGCCTATTTTTGCAGGAAGCTTTTAAGAGTTGTGACCAATACCTTACGCCAGCCTTTTGGGATTGAATTGGTATCACAAAGAGGAAATGGATCACAAGTACCAAAACTGGATTCATCCCCGGCCCTTATATGGAACTCATGTAAGTCAGAGAGCTCCTTATGTCCTGTCTCCTGCGACATACCCTGGACAAGCACCAGGAACACTAACTCATGCTAGCTCAAATATACCCTGCTACATGTTGGCATCACCAAGGTTTCTCAGAATGCCTAATTTGACTAATTTATGATCAAATGGGCTGAAGGTGCCCTGATGGGCATATCTCCAAGAACTGATGAGTGGACTTTGAAAAGCTATTAATAGAAGCAATGAAAGTGAACAGTGGCTTCAACCTCCAGCATAAGAAATTAGGCTGGATATTAGAAGAAACTTTATGACCACGAAGGTGCTTAAGCATTGGAAAAGGCTACCTGGAGAAGTTGTGGATTCTCCATCCTTAGAAGTTTTCAAGAGCAGGTTAGACAGACATTTTACATGGTTTAATGAGGAATGATTCTGCCTTGAACAGGGAACTGGACTAGATGACTTTGTGAGGTCCCTTCCAGCCTTACTTTCCTATGAGCAAAGGAAACACTAATTTGCCATCTAGAAAAAAAATCTTAAGAATTAAGACCTATCCAACTGTAGACCAACATTTAAGGAAAAGTGGAGTCAGACCAGATGAAAGGGCAGGAGTTAGGACTAGTCAAAATATCAGCTAACCCACTCCTGGGAAAAATCCTCAACTAGCAGTGGAAATAAATGCTAAGATCTTGCAGTTGTTTTCTTTCCCTCTGAATTTCATTATCTTATGTCTCAGCATCAACCTCTGAACCCTGGGCACTCTAAGGCAACACAAATATCTCAGTTAAGCCTCCCAAATACAGATGCCCAGGGGCAACAGAGGTATCCATTTGCAAAACATTTAGCTAGCATCTTTCATGTGCCATTTATGAAGCAATTTGATGACACCAATAAAACTCAAGGTATTTCAGCTCCTTTAACGTTGTCATTGTTATTTAATTGCTTTGTCTGATACTAAATGCATCCAACTATATTCTGTAGGATATGAGCTGCATCTCGCTAACTAGAATTGTTCTTAAACAGGCTGCAATCCTGGCTTCTGTAATACCTGCTAAATTCTTAGGATATGAAGGATATCCTAAGATATAAAGTCATCCAAATACCATTTCCCTTAGGATAATAGGTTTCCTGAGGGTACTCTTCCTCTCCTCAAACTGGCATTTGATTCCACAGGGGCCTCAGAGCCTTTCTAACATCAAAGTTTAGCTGTTAGCATATTGTTTTTGTTTGTCAAAAAAAGGTCAATCACTGCAGATCCAACAGCCATGTACAATCTCACAAGATTGCATGAAGAAACAGAGAACAGTCTATGTAAATACTACAGTTTGGCAGCACACAGCTCAAAACTTTTTGCCACTTTGCTAGCATAGGCATATCACCAATGTATACCAGCTGATGATTGGGCCCATTGTCTTCAAAGGGAAGGGTGGAGCTGTTCATTAAGGTGATTGATCAAAGGCCGACAGGATACAAATGCTTCCCACAGCATTCCAGTGTCTTGGGAAATGACTCTTTCAGCAAGCGAGCCCAACTCATTCCCCCTGGCTCACGCCAAGGGATCACAGAAATACTTCTAGCAGGAAATGGCATCACACAGAACAGCAGCCATACTGTCTTAATTCAGTTATGTTCATTTTCCTTGAATTACAGCTCCCTCCTTAAGGGCCCCACATTGAAATCACCATCTACTAAGTTCTGCCTGGAGCAGCAAGGGCTCCCAATCAGACCCAATCATATTATTCTTTCAGGTGTGGATGTCACAAAGCACTTAAGACGCATTTAAATCTCCTTTTATAAACATCCCTTGAAATAAACTTTTAAGCACAGGTTTAAGTATTTTCCTGAATAGAAGCTCAAGGAAGCCAAAGTCCATCAAGGTCAATAGGGCTGTGTCTAGACGAGTGCAGCTGTTTGTTTCCCGGGGACAAGTAGCAGCGACACATCTTGTGCCACTGCTACTTATCCCCGGAGAACACACGTGCTCTGGCACTCAGCTGGTTATGCTTGGTGCGGTAGGGAAGGCCAAGGCCAGCAACTATATTGGCCCTAGCAGCCTTACCTGGGGTCCTGGAGGGCTCAGGGAGTGTGGCTGTGGCAGGCCAGTCTCTGCTTTTGGGCAACGCTTGCTGCCACCCCTGCTTTTTTATGGAGTGGGGCTTTTTGACCTCAGAATCTCTCAAGGTTCAATCCCCCCCCAAAATGCTGCAAAGTAGCAGCGTGGTGCATGCCTGCATGCTGAGTGTGTGGTGCCACAGAGTGGTCTGTGGTGCCACATACCACACATCCACGCTATTCTGGATGCAGCCTAGGACTCTTTCTGTCAACATCAGCAGAATTAGTATCTAGTCCCCATTGACCAAATGGACCAATGATGAGTAACTTGAAGTAGGCCCTTCTTTACCAGTCTCCGAGTCTACCAGTGCTGTTTCTCTCAATCGAAGACCCCAGGATTGAGACAGGTCTCATTGATTTACATTAGTGATTTTGGAGCAATGAGAACCAGTGTAAAAATGTTGTCGTTGTTTCTCTGCTGCCTGCCTGTCTGTTTTGATTTCTTCCTCTTGATGCCTAAGAAGATCCAATTTATGGATAATTTTACTGAGTTATTTATGCTGTTCTTTGCCTCTTTTTTTTCTCTCTCTCTCCCTCTGCTTGTTTGTGCCAAGGAACTGGCAGAAGAGTGATGAGATGATAGTTCCTGACAGCTTTCAGAGCTTGCTGCAATGTGAAATAAAACAAAAACAAAACCACTAATGGAGCTGCTTTTGATAGCTTTACTGCATTCAAGAAGGCCCCCAAATTGTCACAGTGATAGCAGACACTAATCACTAAAACAAAAGAGCAACAGAAAGACTGCAGCAGTGGCTTGATATATTGGCAAATAAGTACAAGCCTGCATTGATTTCATGTAGTGTGAGAGAGCTGAGTCCTGTTTATCAAAGATGACACCTTCTTCCAGATCACTGACGATAATAGTATTTGTTCTTTGAATTGAAAAATTCATAATGCTGTTTTGCCCAGTTATTTACTCCTTTGCCAATGATATCCCCAAAATAATCTGAAGGCAAGGTCTGAAGCTGATCATACCTACCTGTACCAGTGTTTTGTTTCAGTATTAGTAGATATTTTTATCCTCGTATAGCAACTTTCTTTCAGAGAGTCAACAGTGGGACAGAGAAAGAGGATAGCTTTGCAGTTAAGATACTGCAGTAGGACTCAACAGCTCTGGATTAGATTCTTGACTCTGTCACAGACTTCCTGATGCAAATCAAAATAGCTTTATTCCTGTGAATCTCAGTTTTCCATCTGTAACCACGCATTCCTTTGTCTGCCTTGTCTGCTTTTATAAAATATTATATGCTTTTCAGAGCAGGGATATATGTACAATGCATAACATGTTAGAGCCCTGATCTTTAAAGGACCCCAAAGGCACCACTGAAATCCATATAACAACAACAAAGTGTATCACAACAAATAATAAATATCTAGCCCAGATGGTGTGTGAGTGTGTGTGTGTGTTATCCCTATGAATAAATGAGAGCATAGTAATGCACGCTTGGTCCCAGATCCTTAAGAAAGAGAATCTACAGGCACAAAAATGTTCTCACACCAAGAATAAATTCAGAGGAACTCCACTGACAACAGCCAAGTTTCACCAGTGTAAGCATGATCAGAATTTGGGCTAAGGTGTCCTGATTCCTTGTCCCTGTACTCTAATAGACAGAGCACATCTCCTCCAAGCAGCCTCAGGATCTCAGCCATGTTTAGACCCCAAATGCAACACTGTTCTCTTTGCCCAGGTAGAATGTGATTCTGTGTATGTCTATGAACCACAGCATGCATTATGTTCTTTGCAGCAGCATACATATAGAGGGCTGGATAAATAGTAAAAAATCAGATCTAGTTCATGAAATATGGGGAATGTTGTGTCTGTACAAGGAGTCTTTGCATGGAGACAATATAAAGCATGCCTATCTTTCCAAAGACAGCTACTGGGAGACTAAATACAAGCTGAAAGTGTGCATATCAAATCATGGAGAAACCCATCAAATTAAGAAACAATTGTGCTGAATTAAATGGAGCTCTAGCAGAATCAGATGAACCTGGAACGGAAATGAAACAGGCCCTGAATATTTGTACAAGGGAATCTTCTGTACCATGCAAACTGAAGAGAACGAAGAGGAAAAGGATATACTTTGGTGAACAGGCAAAAACAAAGGCAAGAGCTTATTATTTGTGCCTGAACCAGACTTCTTTGAGTTGGCTCCAGGTGCACTCTCTCCTCTGAAAGTCTTGGAGGTAAATGATCTCTGTGGGCAGGGAGTGGAAACAGCACAGAAAAAAAATCAATTAAGTCAAGTCCCTTTCCTAAATTTGACTTTTTTCACTCTGAGCAATTAAAGTCAAGTTTCTTGCTGGGAATTTGGAATATGCCAGACTCCCTTTCTCTATATACCCCATCAGCAGTGAAATGCTGTTACCTTCAGGATTTAGTTAAGATGATTGCCTTATCCCAGCTGAGGCTCCTCACTCTGGCCCCTAGCCCAGGTTACACTTAAGATGTGATTCACCAGTTCGTTATATGGTAAGTAGTTACATGTCACACATTCAATCAATTAATAGTGTGATAAAACAAGGAATAAGCTACAAAGTTATCACACAAAAATGCATAATAAATTTGTGGCTGGTTCCTATTACATCATTAGCTGAATGTGTGGCCAGGCTGGAGCTCCCACCCATGGAGTGTGACCCTGTGGCTGGAAGCCCTGTCAGCTGATGGGGTTCCCAGCTGCACCATGCACCCCTGTGGCTGGAAACTCCCAGCTGTGAGACCAAGGTGTGCCCTATGGCTGGGAGCCTGGATCAGCTGGAGGAGCTCCCAGCAGCAGGAGCACATGATGCACCTCTGTGACTGGGAGACCCATCAGCTGACAGGGCTCCCAGTCACAGGAGCCTACTACTTGCCAGTGCAGGAGGAACCCAGATTGTGATCCCAGGTTCCCCCTGCATTGGCAATAAGGTGTGATGGGACCTGATACTTGACCCCAAAATCATGCTTCCTGCCATGCATGTGTGGCATGGCAAGAAGCATGACTGTGAGGATTGCACATCAGATTCCATGGTGTCTTTACGTGCACATCTTCCAGGGTTCCCTGAAACATGCACACCCAACAGTACACATCTAGACAATAAACACATATATCATTTATGAGAACAATTTCCATAGGGAAATTGAGGCCCTCCCCTGAAATTGCCCTGTCCATAGCCCATATTTATACAAACCTAGGGAATTTCTTGTCTGGCTGGTTGCAACTCTCTGGCCAAACAGTTGGGAGAGGAGCACTGGATTTACAAAATAACAAGTACTGAAACCAATTAAAGTAAATACTTGAAACTGCACTAAGAAACAAGCTGTCAGCAAAGGCATTCGCTGGTGTACAGGAATACTACAAGAATCATGGCTAAGAGCTGCTTTGGTGCTTTACAATATGGCCTGTGGAAGATGGGGGAAGCATACAGCTGCACTGTCTTAAGAGCAAAGCAAAGATCATATTGTGACTCCAGGAATCTGTGCCTAACCTTCTGCACAGATGTATTCCTTCTACTTCTACACTAATGCAAGTGCACAAGCTGTCATATTATGTGGGAACAGGATCAAGGCTCTGTCTACTTCCCGAATGTAACAATGCACTTCCAGGTAACTGGAGGAAAAGATGAGGAAAAGTAATAACTTGGTAGTGAATACTCTGCCCTCTAAACAAGCGCTTTATACAACAGAAAAAGGGGTTCTTTATGTCTCTTTCTCCTGCACAAATAAGCCTTAATAAAGCCAATATATTTCTTTTCCAAAGGAGTTTTCAAGCAGTTTTCATAGTTATTTACATGTACAGAATATAGCAGTAGTTTATTCTGGTGGTGATAAAGCTTTGGACAGTTATAACAGGGTCCAAAAGTAAAGATGGCAATCTATTCATGAACACTTTCTCTCTCTCTCTCTCTCTCTCTCTCTCTCTCTCTCTCACACACACACACACACACACACACACACACACACACACACACTCTTTTGGTGAAAAAATGTCTCATAGAATTACATCTTTAGAACTGTTCTAATGGCTTAGCCAATAAATTATTCAGACTGCAATGCATACATTTAAAATTGATCTTACAACATTGTAAACAAAGTAATCCCAAACAGCCCCCAATATGCACATGCAGTTGGAGGAATTAATTATGCAGCGACAGCTACACACTTACAATAGAGCAGGAGAAATTGCCTCATTGTTCATTATAATGATCTTGGTATCCTTAAGTGATTTTTTATTGGTTTTATTACGTAGAAAGTGCATCTAATCAAGGATTCTAATATTATATCTGATTAATATTCCCACACCCTAGCTTCTCATTTAGATATACTCTGTCGTCTTCTACCAAAAAAAAAAATTCTACTGATATTGGTAATGAATTACACTTGGATTCTTTCATGTTGCAGCAAATTTAATTCACGTAGTCAAAGGTATTTTTTTTTAATTACCATTTCTAGACCAACACAATAATTATGCTAAGCTCTTACAATCACACTGGCTATAAAGTTAATTTCCTGTATACATACTATATGCCATTGCCAAGTACAAAGCCAAATAAAAGTAAACAATAAAACATTAATATCATGGTACTAACAAAATCACAGTAATAATTATCCTAGTAATCTAATGGATACCTAAACAATTGTTTCTTTTATTCCTCCAACTGTTCTTGCTTGTCAAACACACTGACAGTTGCAAAAGCACTGAAAATCCTGCACTGAAACAGTTTAATGTATTGTAGTGAGCATAGGTTGCTAGAGAAGAACATGTAAGGGACTTATCAGTGGCTTAGCCAGGTTTTATTGACTATTTACTTTAGAAAACTAGTCTTTGGCAAGAAGAGCACATAACCAATGTTGGGGGTCTAGGTTCTAGTAGCAATAAAGGATAAGTAGGCCGGGTATGGTAGACTCAGTGTAATAGCCTTGTGGACATTTGTTCACACCATAAAAAATCACTACATAGTTTGGTGCTTCTTTTCTCCATATGGATCTAGGACAGAAATAGCATCAAATAGCACATAGCATTAATAGAATACTTTGGCAGAGGTAATAAGGAGGAGGACTGACGCTTGTACAACACATGCAGGCATCTGGGGCACTCTGGAAGGAGACAATTCTGTTGTGCTCATTTCAAGTAAATTGAATAAATGTGTCCCTGTGCCTTCTCCTCTCCCCCTCCCCCTCATTACAAAGCACCCAGGCTATTTTTTTGAATGAACCAGATTAAAAGACAGGAATTCTTTCCTTCCCACATTAAATAATTATTTACTAAAATACCTGTACCTGAACAGAATATTTGGGAGATTTAGAAGAGGAGCCTTCAAGATGCTAAATATGATGTAATTTAGCATATCTAGGGAAAACCAGGGAAATTAAGAGAATGGCCATGATCCCTAGGCAGCATGGAGTGTTGTCATTTCACTGAATTCAGCACCTGGTATTTGAAAATAATAACAATTCCCACTGCAGAGAGAAGTGATGGTACTAGTTCTCTCTCCTATACCTACTCCCCACTTATAACTTACAATTTCAATTTGTCCAGTACCAGCCTATTCTCAGGGCCAGAATAGTATGCAGGCAGGGAGAGCAACGAATCAAATAGGTCTCATAATTTTGCTCTGTAGTTAGTTGTCACTTGGCTCTTACTGTTGTACCTCTTAATTCAAACAAGAGAAGTCCAAAGTCAAATTGTGTTCCTTAGATCCTTTAGGTTTATAAGCCATCTCTCTGTTGATGTGGGTAAAGACTCCTACTTAGGCTCATCTTGCCAAATCTAAGGGAGTCCTCTGCTAGCCTGTTATATACAATTTGCTAGATTTTTTTGCATTCTTGACCTGTCACATTTGCAGGCAAATCCTGGACCAGTTACCCAGGAGAAATGAATTCCAATTATTTCCCTCATTCTGAAAGTCACTCTTTGAACTACAAATGAAATTTGCACAAAATGTGTTCTGCATGGAAACAGATGCATTGAACAAACTAAAATGATTTTCTCTCTGCAACCCTCCAACATGGTATCTCCTCCTTTCTCCTGCAGTCTCTTTTTTCATAGATTGTTAGGGGCTGGAAGGGACCTTGTAGATCATCAGGTCCAGTCCCCCTACACTAGGCAGGAAAAGACAGCTAGGGTCAAGTGACCCCAGCGAGGTGACTGTCCGGTCTCCTTTTGAAGATTTCCAGGGTAAGTGACTGCACCACTGCTGGAGGGAGTTTACTCCACAGTCTGGACGCCCTGATTGTGAAGGAGTTTTTTTCCTGGAATTGAGCCTGCAGCAGCCTTCCAGGGGTTTGTATTCATTGCTCCTGGTCTTCCCCGGGGTGCCCTGGTGAACAGCTGCTCACCAAGTTCTTGATGTACTCCCCTGATGCAGCAGTAAGCCACTACCAAGTCCCCTCCCAGCCTTCTCTTCTGTAGGCTGAAGAGGCCCAAGTCCCTCAGCCTCTCCTCGTATGGCTTGTCTTGCAAGTCCTTGATCATACAGGTGGCTCTTCTCTGGACCCTCTCAAGTTTTTCCATGTCCTTGCTGAAGTGTGGCACCCAGAACTGGACACACACCTCCAGCTGTGGTCTCACCAGTGAGAAGTACAGTGGAAGTATCACTTCCATAGTTTTGCATGAGACACAATGGTTAATGCATGCCAGTGTGTTGTTTGTCCTGCTGGCCACAGCATCATACTGCTGGCTCATGTTCATACGATGGTCTATCACTACCCCTAGGTCCCTTTTGGTCATGGTGCAAGTCAAATTGTCGCCACTGAGCCTGTAGCTATGTTGGGGATTATTTTCCCCCAGATGGAACACCTTATACTTCTGAGTGTTGAACTTCATCTGGTTCCAGTCCACCCAACTTTCCAGCCTGTCCAGGCCTGCCTGTATCTGCAACCTATCTTCTGGCATGGCCATGCTCACCCATAACTTGGTGTCATCTACAAACTTGGCCAGCGAGCTTTTCACCCCCACATCCAAATCACTGATAAAGATGTTGAAAAGCACCGGTCCAAATATAGACCCCTGAGGGACACCACTGGCCACTTCTTGCTAGGATGATACAGATCCATTCATGAGAACTCTCTGGATCCTATCATGTAGCCAGTTTTCCACACACTGAACTGCTGAGCAGTTAAGACCACAATCTTCCAATTTTTCCACAAGGATATTGTGGGATACTAGATCAAAAGCCTTTTAGAAGTCAAGGTATATAATGTTGACCTTCTGTCCTGCATCCAGGAGGTAAGAGACTCATTCATAGAAGAAGATGAGATTGGTAAGACAAGACCTACCCACAATGAAGCCATGCTGACTGTCGTTCAGAATCTTACACTCAAAGAGAGTATTGCACATAGATCTTTAATGAGTTTTTCCAGGATTTTCCCTGGGATGGAGGTTAGGCTGATTAGCCTATAGTTGCCCGGGTCCTCCCTCTTCTCCTTCTTGAAGATGAGCACAATGTTGGCCCTCTTCCAATCCTCAGACAGCTTCCCTGCGAGATCCTCGGGGATCTCTCCTTTTGCTACACTATGGCAAGGATATTCAAGCATACCAGGAGCATGTCCTAAGCAGATGTTAACCATTATAGCTCCATCAGACCTGATAATCTGACTTACAGTTCCCATCAAAATAAATGAGAAATGCATCCAAAGAGTCTTGGTCATCATAATAATCCCAGCTCTTAACTACAAGGACACGGCACAGCTTCTTGCTAGAAAGATGTTAATCTGCAGGTGGGCATGGATGCGGCAGGAGGTCTGGCAGGGCACAATGATTAATGTCCCACCTTTTCAACTCTGAAATCCACCTGCACTTGTAAGAAAAAATGAATCTGGTAGTCTCCACATACTTCCGGGAAGACATTCAGAGGCACAACTAGACCAAAAAATCTCTCTAAGCTATTCAAGCCCAGGATTGCAACAAGGTGTATCAGTGCAGCTGCATAGCACTCCCAGGCAATCCATCCCTCACCAAGTTCACTTTGGCTCTCATACCTTCATTGCTGCTAAGATGCTCACACTCATCTCTGAATGAGTGCCAACTCTACCCAATGCGTTGTCCCTATAACAATAATGCTTTGCAAAGCAGATACTGCCCTACTATCATGTTTGGAGCTTCATGTTAAAAGCAGGATCTATTCCTCTCTGCCAATATGTTTTTACTCTGTTGCAATGTGATTTCACTCTTGTCCTCTTTCACTGAGATTTTTCACAAGCCCTAGTAAGTAAGAAGTTGCCAAAGGATAGAACTGCCATTCCTTGCAGCTCTGCAGATAATAAGCATCACATGGTGATTAAAAATTTAAAGCTCAGCAAAACTAATTGTTTGGTCTTGCCATGCCACTTCCTTTTCTTCTGGGTTTAAACACATTTTGCAAGAACCCCAAAAGCTCCTATTTGACATGCTGATGAAATTGAGCGCCGCTATTTACAGAAGCAGCAAACAAATTCCTACAGAAATTACTGCACTGAATTATCAGCTGAAATAAATCAATTTAGCTTTGCTGGACTCACTATGCTGATTTATACCAGATGAGGATGTGGCTCATAGTGATGTTTTGAACTTTATTTTAGCACAAGGTGACATGCTGCCTTTCCTGTTTCCCTCTGGGATTACACGCATCATAGTGCAGTCTTGTGCTGTCCATTGTACTGAACATTATTTATCAAGGTGGTGGCAAATGTCATTATCCATTGTCCTGAAACGAGCTATCCTACAAGGTGCATTGTCGCATCTAACTAATGACCTCTGTGACGGAACCGTTGCCCTGTTGGTAAGGACAGATCTACCACTAGTTTCTCTGATCCTGCTGGCACCTATTTCAAGAAAACCCATAAATTTATACTGCTACCCTTATCTTCAATCCAGTGGTTCTCAATCACAGTGCTGTAGCACAGGTCCCTGACTGTTGCTACGGCCAGATAAAAGTGTCCTGTATGCCTGGTGCACAGCCAGAACAGGAATGGCTGCATTATAATCATGGACTCCCGCTTGTCTTAGGGTTTTTTGACAGTCTGAAGCAGGCAGGAGCACCTGCTCTTGCTATAGCCCTTTCTGATCTGAACTGTATAGCATCTCCCAGAAACAGGAGTGCACGGGGCAGGTGGAACTGTCCCATTTCCAAGAGAAGCATGGTGGTATTGGGGGTGGGGGCAGAGATTAGGAAAGTCTGAGGCCATAGCAGACAGTCCTGCCTGCTTTAGATTTATCTGGCTGTGCATAAGGAGTATGGAGTAGCTTCATGATGGCGGTGGAAGCAGCAGCATCACCCAGTTGAGAACCACTGACAAAAGCTGAGGCAGCCCAACAGTGGTGCTCAACTGGGGATATGCCAAGTTCAAAGAAGTCATGGAGGGTACTCTGAATTTAAAAAGGTTTAGAACCACTGCTCTAACCTATATGATTGGCTTTATTTTAGTGCCTTTGGTATTTTCCAGGGCAACCCGCTGTAGTAAGATCCATTAAATATTATAGGAATTCCACAAAAGATTCTGCTGTTAGAGGGCAGGCAAGATTCAGATGCAGGATCACCAAAAAGGCCTTGGTTTTGCTGATAACAGCAGCAATATTTGAAAATGTGCTCTTCCAGTTTCCCCAGTTAACTAGCATCTCTTTGGAGCATTCATTACTCTTCTGCTACCTAATTAAACCTTTCAAATTGCATTTCAATGTAATCAAAGTGTGCTTGAGTAAAAAATGATGGCATCAAAATAAAAGAAAGAAAATGAGAATATTTTTCTCATATTGCCAATGGGGAAATGAACTGGAAGTTATTAGGTTGATGCCTGATGTTGCATTAGTAGCATTCCCTTAAGGTAGGTATATTTCTATAATTATATTTGTTATGTGAATCAGAGCTGACACAAAACCAAACTCCAATTGTTGTGACCTAATGATATTCAGTCTAAAATGTGTTTTTTCCCCCAAGTGAAAATGCACTGAAGTACTCTTGGTTGGACTCATCCTGTCAAATTCAGTAAAGCAAGCAAAATGTTGAAGTCTACCTTTATTGAGAAAAGTGCTTAAGCATGTTTTTAAGTACCATTGACCTTAATAAGTAGTTTCAGTAATATGCTTAACTAAACTATATCAGAAAGCCATATCACTGACTGAGGACATAAAAATGTAAAAATGATAATAGTGAAGATGGCCTGCAATGACAGTGTTATAGATAACAGACTAAGAATTACCTCAGAATGTTTAAAATTGATTATTAACGCAACAAGTGCGTAATTTGGAAATTTTACTTCAAACAGAGGGAATTATAAGTAAGTCACTGATTTAATGAGATTTTAACAGAAAATGCAAAGCAAACACAATTATTGGAGAGAGTTGTATGTGTGTGAGGGGAGGGGATGGTGAATACAACTTGAGGAAGAGATTATACATCTGCTTCAGATTCTAATTTTAACTCCTGCCAAACTGAAAATATTAAAGCGTATTCATTCACTCCTCAAATGTCATTTCCAAATCCACCTGGGTTGATCATAATGAAATCAATACAGTTGGGAAGAGGGATATGTGCATAAGCTCCAAAATCACAATCTAGCAGATGAAATTAAACCTGTTTTGAAAAGCCAATAAAGAATGGAAGGAGACAGACTGTGCAGTGAAGCTGCTTTTCTCTGAAAGGTGGTCTCTAAAAATTAATACAAAACTTTTTAATGACACCATCACATATACTAGGGAGGACATCCATAGAAATCTAAACCACATTCTAGTCATTTAAACTCTAAGGAAGCTATAGTGGGATTTAAAAAAGAAAAAGCAAACAATATATTTTAAGATCAGAGATGGGTTTGCATATAAAGTGAGTAGTTTGATACCTGGAAAGGAGATAAGATAGAAGTACCTTAGTAAAGGTGTTTGGTGGGTTTTTGAAAGTAAATCAGGTTCATGGGGCACTGCCCAGGGATTCTGGAGGCCCCAGTTCAATTTCCTGCTTTTTCAATGTTGCTTGGCAAGCCATGCAGTGGCATTTCTACAACTGTGCTTCTCACTATCACAAGGGTGCATCTACACGTGAAATTAGTGCACCTGAATAAACACCAGCACAGTTCATGCCAGAGTTTTTTGCTCCTGGGAAGTGCCATTTGAACATTTGCCCAGGATCACAGTAAATTAAGCCAGGGTGGCAGGGAACTGGGGAGGAGGTCAGCCTGTCAGTTCCTCCATCCTGGCTCAGCAGGCTGTAGAGTGACTGATGGGGCATGAGGATGCTACGGTGCAGGGCTAGCCAGCAGGAAGCCCCACACTATAGCACTCTTGTGCCCCAGCCAGCCCCAGTCACCACCTAAACATGCACAGGCTAATAGTGTCGCACATGTAGATGTAGCACTTTATTGCAGAGATAATTAATCAACTTCATAGTTTCATAGTTGGTAGGGTCGGAAGGGACCTGAGCAGATCATCAAGTCCCACCCCCTGCCATGGCAGGAAAGAATGCCAAGGTCAAACAACCCCTGCAAGATGCCTATCTAGCCTCTGTTTGAAGACCCCCAGGGTAGAAGGTAGCACCACTTCCCTTGGAAGTTGGTTCCAAATCCTAGCCGCCCTGACTGTGAAGTAGCGCCTCCTGATATCTAGCCTGAATCTACTCTCCATCAACTTATGGCCGTTATTCCTTGTTACTCCCAGTAGTGCTTGGGGGAACAGGGACTCTCCCATTGCCTGCTGGTCCCCCTTGGCCAGTTTATAGATGGCCACCAGATCCCCCCTCAGCCTTCTCTTGTGGAGGCTGAACAGGTTCAGGTCCCGTAGCCTCTCCTTGTAGGGCCTGCCCTGCTGCGCCCGATCATGTGAGTGGCCCCCCTCTGGACCCTCTCCATGTTGTTCACATCCCTCCTGAAGTGCGGCGCCCAGAACTGGACGCAGTACTCCAGCTGTGGCCTGACTAGTACCGCATAGAGGGGGAGGATCGCCTCCTTGGACCTGCTCGAGATGCATCTGTGGGTGCATGACAAGGTGTGGTTGGCCTTCCTGACTGTGTCCCCACATTGGCAGCCCATGTTCATCTTGGAGTCTATAATGACTCCAAGATCCTTTTCTGCCTCTGTGCTGATGAGAAGGGAGTTCCCCAGCCTGTAGGTATGATGCTGGTTCTTCCTCCCTAGGTGCAGTACCCTGCACTTGTCCATATTGAATCCCATCTTATTCTCATCTGCCCACCCTGTAAACTGTCCAGATCCAATTGCAACCTGTCCCTCCCTTCTAGTGTGCCCACCTCTTCCCACATCTTAGTGTCATCCACAAATTTGAACAAGGTGCTTTTCACCCGCTCATCCAAGTCGCTGATGAAGGTGTGGAACAGCGTGGTCCCAAGGACTGAGTCCTGGGGCACCCCACTGCCCACATTCCTCCAGGTCAAAAATGACCCATCCACCACCACTCCCTGGGTGAGGTCCTCCAGCTGATTGGCAACCCATCTGACTATGTAGGCATCAACACCACCATCTCCTAATTTTTTAACGAGAATGGGGTGAGGGACAGTGTCGAAGTTCTTCCTACAGTCCAGAAAGACTACATCCACCATGACACCTGCATCCAAGGATTTTGTGACCTGGTCATAGAAGGCCACCAGGTTGGTCTGACAGAACCTGCCTCTAATGAACTCGTGTTGGTTGCCCCTAAGCATAATCTCCCCTGCTTGCCCCTTGCAGATGTGCTCCTGGATAATTTTCTCAAACAGCTTCCCCAGGACCGAGGTAAGACTAACAGGCCTATAGTTTCCTGGGTCCTCCTTCCTCCCTTTTTTGAAAATGGGAACCACATTGGCCCTTTTCCAGTTGTCAGGCACCCCACCAGAGCACCATGAATGCTTGTAAAGCTGTGCCAGGAGTCTTGCAATGACCTCTGCCAGTTCCCTCAGCGCTCTGGGGTGGAGATCATCAGGACCTGCTGATTTGAACACATCCAGTCCCTCCAGAAGTTCCCTGACTAGATCCTCTCTGACCCTGGGCCTCGCTGTGCCTCCTCTGGGACCATCAGGGATCCTGGTGGGGGACATGACCTGGTCCCTGCTCAGAAAAATGGAGGCAAAGAAATTGTTAAATAGGTTAGTTTTGTCATCTTGTGAGACCACCAGATTTCCTAGTGTGTCCTGCAGAGGCCCCACGTTACCCGGAACCTTCTTTTTACCCCCCCCCCCCCCCCCGTATTTAAAAAAGGATTTCTTGTTGTCCTTGATAACAAACTTCAAAGTAAAGCATCTTGTGTAGATTCCCCCACAGAGGTGATGCACAAATAGACTCAGGTTTGCAAAGTACTGAGATGCAGGGATAATGGTTGGGGGAGGAAGTGGAGGGAGAGAAAAAGGAACTCTCAGATACTAAAAAAGAAGTAAAATAACAATTCAGAGTATGAACAAGGCATTTTCCTTTTCATCCATGCACAAACATGTAAGTTATTCAATTATGTTGAAGAGGCAGCAGATGTAGAACAAATAAAAGAAATACTAATTTGTGCTGCTTGTATAACCAACTTCCAAAATTACTGAGATCTGATGGAGCTGAGGGCTATAGAAAACTCCATAATGGATGTAGAGAGAATAAAAATTTAAAAGCAAATTAATTTTAAAAATATAAAAAAGATAATGACATTATAAAGAATACACAGCCAATGTCTGAAATCCTTCCCTCAAAAAGCTTTTAAAAAGTACACACACATGCACGTTAAATATAAATCAGTGACTGAATAGCAAAGATATCTAAATAGAAGAGTCTCTTGCAAGCAGCCTTAGATTGAAAGCAGGGTAGATTTCCACATTATAAACTAACTAAGTACAGATATATTACATAGCAGCAGCTTTCGTGGGCTAGAGCTCATTTCATCAGATGGTGTCATGAATTATAGGGGAAGGACAGGAGGCTGCTTTCTTAAGTCTGGAAAATGAGGATTTTTTTAAACTACTGTCCATATATTTAATCTTCAATAGCCTGCCTATGATTTTAAGAGCCTCTAAACCCTAGATCATCCATACTGTTTCAGCCACATTTTAATTTAATTATTGTACATTCTTTCTTACAGGGAAATTATTTGCGTTTGCAAGGATATGGGCTTCATGCTCTAACAGGGCTTTTCTGACTCATTTACCAGTAATAAAAATACCGCTGTTGTACATTCCCCTTTCCAGATTCCAGCTCCAGGAGTTTATTAGCTTGTTTGGAAGTCCAAAGCACTGCTAGAAAGAACACCCTGCCAATGGAGGTTACCTGTCAGGCAAAATGCAAACGGTTAAGCCAGCAGCCCGGGCAGCCAAAAAGGGTTTAAGAACAGGGTCAAGTTGAAATGCTAATATTAGACCAAGCCTACTGCACATGATTCAGCCACATATGGGATGGAGAATGAGCTGCCTTGATCTGATTGTGTGCTGTGTGCTAATAGTGACTTCATACTCTTGCAGAATTGTTAAATCTCGTTCTCTATCTCCAGCTTCACTGGGGCATGCAGTAGATCTTCTTTAACAGGAAATTTCCACTTATTGGGTGTGTCTACACATACATTTAGATGTGCCTAAATATAATATGCATTAGTTTAATGTACCTTAAAGTGATTTGGCTCATGTCCACACATGCACGCGTTAAAGCGCATTAACATGGTGTGCAAAGACTGATGTGAATAAAGTTAGTCCCAAGTCAGTATATACACAGCATTAATGCACCTTAATGTGTCTATGCATGCATCAATGTGCTTTAGCTATCTGCACCTAAAATTGCCATTTTTAAGATGCATTAAGGATGTGAACACGTAGACACGTGCCCTTAATGTGACTTAAACTGAGCTAAAGTGCCTTAAATAGGCATGTGTAGATGTGGCCACTGTTTCTTGATTCTTTTCAGAGCTTCACCCATCACTATTGCAGACATTCCTTTCCATAAAGGAACTTATTCTACCCTTCCTAACTCTACTGACACAGCACTGAACTTTGAGGAAGAAGGTGTACAGCTTGCTCACCACATCAGTCCCTGGAAACTAGAAGCCAATTGAAACTGCTTTGGCAGGGGCTCTCAGTTTTGTGAGAGCCACTGCTGATATTCTGACACTTACTAGATTTAAGTGTCATGCTTATGGCAAACCTATATATAAACTCTGATTCATATCCCAGTGAATTATGCAACAATAAAAGGAAAACTAAATCAGAAACAAAATCTTAAATCCAAGCATATGGCATAACTTACTCTCTCCTTTTCTGTAGCACTGAGAATAAAGTGACCACGTCAAAATCAGAGACTTAAGTGAGAGGGTTAGAGTCCCAGTCAAGCTAGTAAAGTACAATGGAAGACTGCTACAGAAGTCACCTGCCTTCTCCTTTTCTCCCTGCCTTCTTTCCTCCTCCCTGCTCCCCCCGCCAGCATAAATCCTATATTTCCCACCTATAAAAAACTATAACTCTGCAAGATTAAACATAACCCAGCCCTCTGCCCAAGGCTTGCATACATGTTTTTCTATATTACCTCAGATAGCAAAGACCCAGAGTTACAAATGTGTATATAAATCCATGCAGGACAGACAATGCACCAATAGCATCAATAATAATAATAGCAAAATACATGCAATGAAATAGGATGCAGACAAGGATTTCAGTTTCTGAAGCTTAGCCCTTTACTGGGAGGGAGAAGGAGAAGGAATTCTCTGTCCCTGAACTTGGTTTTTATGAGGAGTCAGTTTTTAAATGTACTCATCAATCAATACATAACATTGTGAACTGTGGCAAGATGGGCACCTGCACACTGAAGCATTGATCCATGGATCAATAGCAGCCTTGTGAACAATAATCACACTCTAATAACAAGTAAGAAACACGTCACAAAGCTCAAGTCTCCTCTGACAGCATTGAAATTCAGAGGGCTGAACAGAGTTAGATCAGAATTTTGTTGGGGGGGTCTCTTTTTACTGAATCCTAATCTGTGTGCCCATATGAACATTATTATTATGATTAAATAATGCCAATATGTGAAGAAATCCTGAACTGTTTCTGTCACTGGAATATGATATCTCAGATTTACATCTAAAGTGTCTGGCATGCAAAACTACTTTATTTGGGTGAGAGTGAGCAAGAGAGATCACAGATTTCTCCCTCGCTTTATTTTTAATGGTACCATATTTATGTTAGATTCTACTGTGCAACAACACATCTGAAGCAGTGCTGCACACTTAACAGTGCTATTTGTGGACAATGGCCCACACCCTGAGCCATCTATAAGTGTGGGCAGTGTGCCACTAGCACACGCCCAAAATAATAATTTTTTTGTGCTTGCCAACCTCAAAGGAAAGAATGTACTCTACCTCATCGCTATCCAAATAGCTTGGATGGATGTAGTTCCACTGCTTTCGAGTAAATATATTTAACTAAACAAACTATTCATCAGCAACTTCAATCATGTATGGTGTTCCCTTTCAGATTGCTTTTGGACATTTTTCTTTTATTTGTGGGGAGAAGAAAATGGAGAGGGAAGTGGAGAACTGAGTAGATTGCCAGCAGTATCCTAAAATCCCTGAAGTAAAACCTGTATAGAACTTCATTTTGTCCAAACAAGCAGCTTGAACTACACAATCATTCCTTTAGCCAAATAACTGACATCACAATCTGCACCACAAAAGCTTCAGAGATGAGCTTCCAAGTTACCTTGCGACATGCATTATAGTCCATGACAAGTTATCGTGGCGTAGCAAATGCCGTTTTTAGAGTCATATCTTGAGGCCTCGTAATATACCCAAGTTAGTGTGGACAAGTTAGCATGACAGCTTTCTTCTTCTCTTAGCAATAGGAATGGAGCATTTGATAGATGTTATGCTAGCCCCTTTTTAGCACAGTATGTGTATAGTAGATGTGGAATTTGAGTTCTGTGTGGTTTTAATCAGAGCTTTCCAATTTGTACCTATGGAATGTGTTTATGTTCTTTAATACTGAATCTGCACGCTGCTGAGTACTGCTTAATAAAGGAGTGTGACTGACACTCATTCATGGATTTTTTTTATTACTTTGCCCCCTCCTGTTATAAAATCATGAAGCAGTTGTAGTTTATTGCATTTTTATGTTTCTCAGTTTTATTTACATGCTCTCCTTTGCCATTAGAAGAAAGAAAAAAAGGACTGGGATTTCTGGAGATCCTCAATCATTCTGTGCCACAGCCTCATATGAAACAGAAATGAAGAGTTCCAGCACAACTGAAAATAAAGCAACACCTCAAGTGCTTTGTCAGCATGACTTCCTATCATAAAGTAGCGTTACATAAATATGACTTTATAAATTATATATCTGAAGTCTGCAAGCTCACAGCAGTTTACCAATAAATGTACTGCAATACCTGTTTAAAGGGAGGGGGAATAAAGGCATAAAACCATTGCCATTGCCAACAATGTTAAATTATTACAGCTTAATAATACTTAAGCTGAGAAAGCCTAAATGCCTCAAGGTATGCTATGATTCAGATGCCACAGAAAGAAAAATAAAATGCTTTCCATACAAAGGCAACAGTTGTCTGCAAAAATAAGGCAACTTGTGGAAAGGTCTTGTGATCCCAGGCTGACCCCGAAAACAGAAAAAAGGGTTGGAGATTTTGGTGCAAATTAGATTGTTTTGTTTAAGAACTAAACTAAAACTGAGTCCCAGGCAAAGACCAAATTTTTTTGTATGAACAGTGGGTATGGACAAATAAAACAGCTTCCAAAGGGGAAGGAGTGCTGCTGCTGTTCTGACCAGCGCAGCAGCTGTTATGCCCTATGGTGCGTGTGCTTGATCCTAGAGCCATAAGAATATAGCAAAACTGCTTCAACTTTAACCCTACTTCATCCAGGGTCAGAGCCGAGGCAATTCATTTGTATAGGACCATGCAAGCAGCTACTACTGCCTGCTCCTAAGCAGCAGCGCCCCATCTCCCTTGAAGACACTCCAAGCGTACATTTATTCATGCCCTGAGATATGTACATGGCCATGCATTAAAAAGGACTAAGTACAAAAAAACAGGAAGAAAATAGGAGAAGTCTGAAGCAATGAAGTATGGGGTTTCCTCTGAGAGAGCTCTAGTTCTATTAAAGAGCCTGATTCAGCTCTCCCTGAAAACAATGTGAGTGTTTCCATTTAGTCAAGTCCTGTGCACCATACCATGCTCTGGATCCAAACAACTGAAACAGCAGCATACTCACTGGAATAACATAATAACCACTTACAGCCTGAAAATAAACCATATAATGCAAGTTTTATAGGACACTTTATAGTTTTTTCACATATAATATCTTGGGAGTTCTGTGGAGAACCTGCTCCTATTAATGACCCTTAGCCACTTATTGCTAAATGATTGATTTCACATTGTAAATGAGCCAACCAGTAATGAGAAAACAGCTCATGTTGGTTTCAAAGGTCTCCATTCCAACTGCATTAATATTTAGCAGGAAAACCACAGTACAAGGATGAAAAGATCCTACACCATTCCTTCTACCAATTCACCTTCAGATGACTGGGGCAGTCCCCACAGGGACACTGTCTTCAATACCTTGTCTGGGTCTTTAAGAAAAAAATCTTTAAATATTGCTGGCTTTGTGGTAATTACTATACACTGTGCAACAAGACACCAGCATTTTGATTGAGGGAAAGGTTGCCTGCTCTCCCAAAGGTGGACAAGTCAGATATCAAATAATAGGCCTGTGCAAGTTGGCAGTGATCCGATCCGGCTTCAGATCTGGCCGCTTCAGATGGCTGCGATCCAACCTGGAGCTCCGGACCAGGTTTCTGCCTTGATCCAGCCGAAGCGGCTCTGAAGTTTTGGAGCTGCCTCGGAGATTCGGCCATAGGGTATAATGAGGAATCAATGAAATACCTATAACTTTGTTGTTTTTTGCCTGATTAGGATTAAACTCACAGGGATGGTAGCCTCTGCTGAGAGCATGACACCTGCCAAGTTACAAGAAGATTGGTGCAGGGGCTTGGGGGGAACTGTACCCCAAATTTTTGAAAGCCAAGTTCATGTCATGGCTGTGTGTTACAACATGGGGGGGTCAAAACTGCAGGGCTGGTAGCTCTTACTGCGACCATGACGCCTGCCAGCTGTCGAGGAGATCGGTGCAGGGGGATTCTGGGGCCCTGCACCCCTGGCTGCTGACAGGCAAAACTTGTGCCAAGACTGTGTGGGTCTTGGGGCAGTTGATTGTCTGTATTAAGTCTTCTCTCCTTAGCCTGGTTTTGTAGGTGCTAATTGATGCTCCTTAAGTCGCTATGTAGCAGCTAGGTCCTCTGTATTGAGCTGGTCTCTGAGTGAATCATGACTGATAGATTGGTAACTGGGAGCACAGCAGCTTAGCAGCCAGGCCTGCAGCAGTGTCTCCCCTCCCCGCCCCAAGACCGACACGGTCAGTCCCACAGCACCCATGACACCAGTTTTGCTTGTCTGCAGCTTGAGGGGCAGTTCCCCCCAAACCTCTGCACCAATCTTCTTGAAACTTGGCAGGCTTTGTGGCCTTGGTAAGAGCTACCAGCCCTGTAGTTTTCACCCCGCTATGTTGTGATGCCTAGACGTCACAAGACTTTTGCTTTCAGGAATTTGGGGTGTCGTTCCCCCCAAGCCCCTGCATCTTGAACCCTGGCAGGCTTCATCCTCTCTGCAGATTCTACCACCCCTGAAAATGTCATCCAACTCAGACAAAAAACAACAAAGTTATAGGTATTTTATTGTTTCCCCATTATACCCTATGGCCGGATCTCCAAGGTGACTCCAAAGCTCTTTGGGAGCTCCAAACCACTCCGGGAAGCTGAACGAGGCAGCACTTTGATGTGGATGTGCTGCTTCAGACCCCAAAGCATCTGAAGCTTCTCCAGATCCAAAGCTCTGTCCACAGCCTCACACAGACCTATCAAATAATGGCAAAATCTGCTAGCTAATTTAAGTTCTCTCCCAAGAGCTAAGGTGTAACTAGTAGGGGTGTGCAAAGCAGGCCCTATTAGATTTGGATTTGGATTTGGATTTGGGCTGAATCAGGGACAGTGACTCAATTCGTTGATTCGAATCACTGTTCCTGATTCAATCCGGCTGAATCCGAATCTGAAGATTCAATGCTGATTCAGAGATAGATAGTTTAAAAAGTTTTTTCTACATACCTCAAGGTACCAGGCACGGCTCGTGAATGCTGCAGTGCTGGGGCAGATGGAGCATCCCACAGAAGCACAGGGGAGGGGCCCACGTGCTTGGCAGCAAACCCAGAAATGGACCGGAAGTACTTCTGGCCCACTTCTGGGTCCGCCAGGGAATGTGCCAAGGCCCCCCAACCTGCACCCCCCTGGCTTGGTGATCAGATGCAGGGGGACCCCGTGTGCCTCCTCAGACCCAGGAGGCACCAGTCACTGAGCTGGGGGGCCCCCCTCTTGTGCTCCCCGGTGAACTCAGAAGTGGACCAGAAGTGCTTCCAGTCCGCTTCCGGGTCTGCTGCTGAGCGAACCGGGGACCCCCCTGCATTTCTGTGGGATGCTCCATGCATCCCAGCATTGCAGCATTCAGAAGCCACCTGCTACCTAGAGGTATGCAGAAAAAACATTTAAAGCTGTGTCTATGTTCAAATCACCGAATCTTTCTGAATCTTTCAGAATCAATTCAGAGGGTTCTGATTTGATTCAGAGAGGTTAAAGAGTCCTCTGATTCAGAGATTCAGCCATTGAATCAGGCTAAATGTCCACTGAATCAAATCAGGGACCGAAGCTTTGCCCAGCACTAGAAACTAGGGAGAAAGAATTGTGTGGGGGCATCGGAGGAGGTGAGGGAACATTCAGTTTTCAGGTGCTCCAAGTCATTTCAGTTCCTTTCCTTCTGCAGTTTAAGTCCTTGTGATGGCCCCTATAGACTCTCTGCCAGTCCCAAGTGAGCAGCAAAGAAGCTATCAACAAGGCAAGTCCTACTCAATCAGGACATGAGCCCTATGAGTATTACAGATGAACAGTGAAGGGTTATTTGACTGGAAAGCAGAGAGGCAGAGAACAGCCAGCACAAAGACCAGACAAGCCTGGGACTGGGAAGGCTATAGAGCCTGAAGAGGAGGATTAGAAAGGGTTGCTGAAATTTCAAAATGACCCAAGGAGCAGATCCTCAACTCCAAGCAGTGGTACAGATCTATTGTCTGTTCAGAGCTTTATAGACTGAACTGATAACAGGGGAGGCGTCAGTTTAAGGATTTGGGCCTGTGGGGAAATCTAGGAGAGGAAAAAGTAAGAGACCCTCCCACCTGAGGTACTCAATGAGACTCCTGTTCAAAAGGCCCTTTTTTGCAGATGAGAGAAGTTGGCAATCAGAAAGAGTGGGTCAACTGTTGTGAGAGGTATGGGTGAGCAGGAGTCTGTGCCAGTGGCGTCATCAGGGTGGGGCAACTGGGGCAAACACCCTGGGTACCGACCTGGGAGGAAGGGTGAAAAAAGACAGATGCTGTTGCAGCCACAGTCTCATGATCACACTGATATGCAGGAACAACCACAGGTCATCACTGCCCCTGTGCGTGACAGCTGCCCTGGACACCTGGCTGTTTTATTAAACTTCTGGTCTGTACAAGGGCTTACTTTCAAATAAGAGAGTAAATCTCAGGTACGGAAACATCAACTGAAATTCTCCTGTGTGCATGGCCTACTCACCTTGGCTAGATTCCTTGCTTCAATGACCTAGCTGAGTCTTTCTGTTGTGCCCTCCATGCTACCTCTGAAATATGGAAACTAAGCAGTTTTCTTACCTTACAGGAGGACCTTTGTTCCTCACTGGTTTGAAGATTTTCCCTCTTATAATGAAGCCAAAAAAAAAAAGACTTCCCACTCAGTGGCCATGGCCCCTGCTCCACCCAAGATGTGGCTCACAGACCTCATCATCAACAATTTGTGCAAAGAAGGCAATACAGCAATATCACAGGAAAAAGCTCAAAGCTAAAACAAGTCCTGCATGACCAGTTCTCTTATCTGAGATTGTCCATAAAATGTTTCTGTTTGGTTTGCAGGTCTCTGCAAGCTGGAAAACAATTGGCAAAAGTTGGACTGTGAAGAGGTGATCTTCTTACTTTTTCCAAGGTCTCCAGACTGACTGCACTGCAAAGAGATGCCAGCTTTCTGGTAATCACTCAAACTGCTCCAGAGTTCTCTTATCTGCCATATGTAGAAGATGACATAAAAGTGCCATAGAGAGGGTAAAAGAACCTGCTGTTCAGTTGTTAATAGGCACTCTTTATATTTGAGCCCAGGCTCAAAACTGCCGCCGCAAGCCATCATTCACTTGCACTGATTGCCCCTCTCTCAAAAAAAAATCTGCCCCCCTTCTCAAATAATGCTCAGTAAAAATACTAAGCACCAGCTCTTCTCTGCAGGGTACCAATCAGCTACCGAGTGGGAAGTAGAGATGACTTCTGCTCCTTGATCAACACTTTGCTAGTGCTAAAAAAATGAGAACATATATAATTTTGGCTCAAGATGGCAGGAGAGAGGCTGAAAAGAAGGAAAGAAAAGAAAAAAAAAGATGGAAAAATTTAGAGGGAACTAACAGAAAAAAAGTCAAATACTGGCCACTCTGCTGACAGCTCAGGATAGGGTATACATTTATGGAACTGGTACTGCTAAAAGAACAACAAAGACTCAGGTGTGCTTTGGTGCAAAAGAATTAAAAAATAGATTACTAATCCTTAAAAATGTCCTGGGATAAAATAAGTGAATAATTCTGTCCTGAATTTCAGAGGTCCTGAGCATCCACAGGACCACAGTCACTGCAGTTAATGGGATCTGCAAGCACTTGGCATCTCAAAGAATTCAGAGGACTCAAATTAGCTATCCAGCCATATGCATTTAGGACCAAGGTTTTGAAGAGTGACTTGTGAATTCTGATGCATGCCTACCTTTCAAAGGCCCTGTTCTCAGAGTATGGAAGTTAAGGCTCTTCAGCTTGGATTCCTAGTCAAACTGGTCATTTTCAAAAACTATGGGCTAAAATTAAGCACTTACATCTGAATTTTAAAGGCTTAGCAAGTGAACTAAGCAGACTCAAAAAGGAAGAGTCCACAAAAATGGAGAGACCAAGATGCAAGACAGACCATAGAAATGTTTTTTATAAGCATAGAAATGGCTTCCTCCCTGGTTTGACAAATCTCAGAGTTCTCCTTCTCCTTCTTCTTTTTTAAGGAAAAAGCCCATTTATTTTCTCCCTTTTTTCTGGATGAGGTAGCTGTGGGATGTGCTTAATTGCCTGCCATTAGTATGAACAATTATGAGGAAGTCCTCAAGACCTATTTAGATCTCTGTGTTACTGACATGTTGCAAATTCACTCTGGCCCACAAAGCCCGTTTCTTACAAAGAATATCATTAATTGTGACAGCCGTGCCTGATGCAAGCACTTAGGGTTAAATGAGGTGGTTCTGAAATGCTGAGAGAGACAAATAAGTGCTCCTGGGAGGATCTTCAAGGAGCTGTGATCAAAGTGCAACAACTCTCTCTGTCTCCAATTCATGTCATGCCTCCATCCAGGTCAGCCTTATATATTATATTATGTCCAACTCACCCAAGCTGAACACAGACAAAACCAAAGTGCTAGAAAGCACAGAGGCAAGAACAGGCACTGGAATTAGCATATCAGACCAATATTGAAGGTTTTCTAACACTTAATGTATTTGACACATGCTTAGTCAAGGAGGCTGGCTGAGAGAAGATACTGAAAGGGAGGAGGAATTAAATTCTCCTGTATTGATGCTCAGTGTTAAAAAGATACTTGAGAAGGAAGAAAATGTCTTTTATTAATCCCCTCAGAAGTAATTTCCTCTTTGAAATAATGACTTCTTCAGGGGCGGAAGGAATCTGTCCAGATTCTTCTCTCTCCATTCCAGTTCCTGGTACCCACTTGCCTATGTGTGGACACAATGCTGCTTCCTTTCACACTGAATCTGAGAGCTCCTTTAGGCATTTCACTGCTCCTGTCATCTTTTAATTCATTCAAAATTGGATCATTTCCCCTTAAATCAACAGACCTTGGGACCAACTATGCAGAGAGTGTAGCGAGTGTAGGTATTTAAAATAAACCAAAAAAATTCCAGCAACTCAGAGGCACAATAAGCTTTTGTCAGTTACCATATTCAACACTCTGCAGGGCTCTCCCTCCCAAAAGGGGTTTTGATAAATAAAGCATTTAGCTTCTCTCTTTCTCTTTTCCTAGCAGATTGACAAAACAAGCACACCATTACCTCAGAGCCAGCTGGAAAGGGAAAATTAACTCTGACAAAGGGACAACAGATTCACAGTGAAACTTTCCTATCTCTTAAGCATGCACAGCCCCAACAAAGCTGGTTTTATTATGGATACAACTGACTTACAATGAAATTTTGCTGTAGGCAAGAAAAGAAATAGCATAAAATCATTTCCCCCTGAGACTCTCTACTCAGGGACCTTATTTTTGTTGCCACATCTCACTGCAAAACAATGACAATATTTTTATGGAGAACAGGTGTGCATCTGCAGTGAAGAAAAAAATCCTCCCCCTTGCCCACCATCTCATGGGCCCCAAACATGCTGGATGTTGTGTAGCTCTATCATGAGGATGTAGAGGGGGAAAGATACAAGATTTGAAGTGCTACAGAGGAAGTGTATGCTCCTTGTGCTCTAGGGCGCCTTCCTGGAGATGCACAGATAAAGGCTTAGAGGTAGGAGATCACTGGTGTATTTGCTACCATTCAGAGGCATCGACAATTGACTTCAGTGGAGCGTAAAGCTCTGGGAAGTGGAGGCTATCCCAGTTCTGAAGCTGGAGTAACAGTCACAGGACTGCAGCCACTCCCCAAGCCTCAGAGAGATTCCTGAACTTTTAGGGCAAGGCTGGCCATCCTGCGCAGGCAGCCCGTGTGTCTAGCACATGACAGACTTGGGGAGAGGACTGGCAGCAAAATGGCAGGGAGAAGAAAATATGGCACCAGATCAGGCAGGAAGCACAGAGCAAGAAGCAGAAAGCTGAGCAGCAGATAATTGGGCAGGGGAAAGGGGTCAGAGTGGCACTCTGGGAGCATGATGGGCAAATTTGTGGCATAACTGCCAAAAAGGTTGGCCCCGCCACTGTTTTAGGGGATTTTACGGGACTATTTCATGACCCCATGTGCAAAATCTGACTCCCAGACCCCTGGCAGACATTACACTTAAAATGTGATTAACCAGTTAATCACATCTTAATTAGTAACCTGACCACATGTTAATGCAAATCCGCAATAAAACAAGGAATAAGCCACAAGCTATTACACAAAATAGGTGTAATAACTTTGTGGCTGGTTCCCATCATCACACCTTACTTTGCATGGCATTTCCTGATCAAAGCTTCAAGCCGCAGGGGCACATCAGAGTCAAGGGCTCCTGCGAGCCCCCAAGGCTGTGAGCAGCGGTGAGCTGATTGGTGCTCCCAGCCTTGGGGAGGGGACACACATTGCAGCCCTTGATTCTGATGTGCTCTGGAGGTGGGAAGAAGGGATTGACTGACTGGTTTGCTACTTGATGGTGCAGGGAGGCCTGGGATCATGAATCTGGTCTCCTCCCTGCACTGGCAATATGGCATGATTGGGATCAGATCCCCTATCCCACAGTTGTGCCTCCTGCCATGCACATGGCACTCTCAACTGAACGCATCTGCCAGCACACCAAGTGCTAAGTTGGACTTTATCATAATGCCTCCCCCGGCTATCTAGTCCATCTGGAACAGACTGATGCGAGAAGAGCCAATCTCCTTCTGGCACCGACTTGGAGAACGTATTAGCCAGGTGACAGATACGGAGGCATTCATGACCATTCCAACTCCACTGATCCCAGATAAGACTTTTCAAGAAATTTAGGTTTGGGAGTAGTCAGTTATTAAGGCAAGCATTGGTTTTTGAACAGAAATGCTTGTGAGGGAAAAACCACCGATGTGTAATTTTCTGCTCGTCACATGAAACTCACCCTTCCAAAGTCAAAGAGTATTTTACAAGTGTGTAATCCATGGACAAATTGGAGACAGCTTGCAGTTAAGCATTATATGTCCCCTTCTCCCTCCCCACCATCCCTTTCCCTGGACTGACTACAAATGACTTGTTTATGAAAGATTCTTTGCATTCACATATGACATCTTCTGCTTAGATTTAACAATAAGCTGCCAACATTGTGGCATTAATATAGATATATACCACAAGCCTGAAAGCCTACTAGTTAGACTTTGATCAATGAAAATGTCTTTTTCCCTGGGCTTACAGCTATTTTATAATGGATATGTGATGGAATCGGAATGTGCCCAAGGAAAGTTTATTCAATCCTGATCTGCTACAAATAGTCTCTCCTGTCCACCTTATAATGAGTTAAGCTTGCAGTCAGCCAAAACACATGAGAGAGAAAGAAACAAAACTAGTTACAGTGTCTCTCCATGCTACAGCACATACTAGATAATGCCACATTTGATGCAGTAAGTATTAAGGTGAAAGGACAGGAATTGCTAAAACAGCAAATCTACTGAAAACCTGCACACCTTCCTACACAGACGCACAAAGGGAGACTATTGTATTCACACTCAGAGATCATGGCCCCAAAATCTGAAGTAATGTAGCCACTCCAAAATTTAAAGCACAGACCACAACTTAGCAGTAGTTGGGCCAGATTCTTACCACATGGGGTTCAGTAAAACCCTACCTGACTGCAGTGGAGCCGTGCCACCATATACCAATGGATTTATATGATTTATTTATTCAATTTATATGCCACCTTTCCCAACAAAGGCCCAGGGTGCTTTACAATAAGAAAACAGAATAACTTATAAAACAGGAAAGTGACAAGCAGAACAAAACAACTTGAAAGAGAGCTAGAATATCAACATAAAACAGAGACCCCCCCCCAAAAAACCCAATATCTCAGCCTAGCTTTGTTTGCTAATTGCCTCCCATACAGGAAGGTCTTACCATACTCCCAAGAGAAGTCAAGGCTTGGACTGGAGAGTCTTACCATGTGATCCACTTCCTTGCTTTAAGTGGGATGGCACAGCATCATTACATGGAATACAGCAGTTATTTGCACAGAAAAGCAGAAGTACTTATGTATACTGAGCTATCTTTAATTACATTTCATTGTGGGAGAAGCCATGTAACCAAGGAGATCTTTGTAGATCAGCAAGAAACATTCAGCAGAATGTTGGTGGTAAACAGGAGCTTTTAATATCACTGATTTAGGACCTGATCCTACCTCCACTGAAGCCAAAGCACAGCCCTTCATGTAAGAAGAAAAAAGATCATCTGAAAAAAATAACAGATTCTCTAGAGTGTTCTGAGTGGGAGTATAACAAGTAATGAAGCTAAGTGATTATCATTTATTTTCCCTTTTTTTAAAAGCTGCCTTGTTTCTATGTTTGTTCAACCAACTGTACTGTCCTTTTAAAAGGAGAGGCAGAGCAGTACATGTGAGGTATGGAAGTGCAGAGATACAACTGAGTCGAGATCTTTATGAAGTTGTGCCTTTCGAAAGGAGCTTTCTCTGATTAGACTGAGGACTTGGCACAAAAGAAAAGGATTGCACTGGTAGGCTTCTCCTTTTGTCATCTTCCCACACTGCTACGGCCAAAAGGCTGAACAGCCGTTGCTTTGGCATGATGAATGTATGAATGAATTGTATTATTAGGCAGGACAGAGAGAGTTAGTAGAAAGAAAGTGATTCATTCTCTTCTCTTTTGCTTCTTTCATTGAGTGTTTGATAAGTCATATTAAAATTCAGGAAAGGAAATGTAACATTATAAATACACATACTTTGACCTGCACAGCAGGCCTATGACAAAGGGGATTTGGTTCTGCCTGGGATGGCAACAGTGGCACTCTTACAGCTATTTTCCCCCTCAAACTACTTGACAGACAGTAATCCTTGCAACCCCAATATAGTCTACAAATGGGGAAACTGAGCCACCACATCCCTTTGTTCACTTTCCCCATAAGAGTTGTCTGCCCAATATTCTAGCTGGCATCAGAGGTTAGATGATTTTTCAGAAGTTCCAAGTTCTTAGCCAAGATTCAGACCATGCCACCGTCTGGGCCTGGTCCAAAAAACTGATTTCTGTTGGCTTGTGTAGGGGAGTGAATCTTTAGATGCAGTACGTACCACCTCCCCATCTCAGGACTGCCCACTGGAGGTCAAAGGAGTGACTCACCACTGGGTGGATGTTCGTATGCACCTGTCTTGCCTGCCATGACTTCGATGATGATTCAGATAGGTTTAGTTGGTCTGATGCGTACAGTCCAGAAATGAGACTCCTTCACTCCGGGTGCTCAGGTTGATGAGGGCTCCTCCACCCCTACACCCTCGCCCGATCCACTGGGTGCAACCGTCCAACCGGATCGGTCATTCGTTTATGATGTTCCAGGATAGCAAAAGGGAAAACAAGGTGCAGCCAACGAAAAAAACCACGGTCGAGGGCACCTCGGGTGTGCCGCCGGCTTCAATTCTCAACTGCTGACCCCAGTGCTCCCCCGTCTGCCGAAGGGTGGGGAATTCCCCCTTTTTTACTCTGGAACGGGCTGCTCCGCCCATATCACCCGAAGGGAAAAAAAACACGAACACGTATACCGGTGACTCCTGCATCCCAGCGTCCGCCCCGTTGCCGTCCCCTATGTCTCCAGCCCGTACAGGGTTCTGGCCACTCCCTGCGGCCTTTAGCCTTCTTCAGCCTTGTTGGGCCCGATGCCCTGGGTCCTGAGCCTTGCCGGGGGGCCCTGCTTACCCCAGAAAGTCTGACCGCACCTCCAAGCGGCTCGGATCCGTCGGAGAGTGCTCCCGCCAGTGTCAACTCCTCCGCCTGCTCCTTCCAGATCCGCCCCCTCCTGGGCCAGCTCCGGTGCCCTTTTTATCCTGCTCCAGGCCTCTCCGACGCTCCCTCCTGCTGTGTCCCTGCAAAGGGTAAGTTTCCACCACGCTCTTTGAGCCTGGGTGCGTGGAGTATACTTGGGGGCGTCTAGGTGGGGTTCCTCGGGGCCCGCCGCCCTCTCTTCTCCCTTACAGCTTGACACAGGTTGTCAGTCATTAAACCTTAGTATGGTCAGTGATAATTAGGGTTGGGTATTGGACTGGTCAAATATTAGTCGAAAATTGTAAAAAATTGACAACAGGTCCAAATAATACACATAGAAAGCACAAATTTTCCATTAAGAAATGTGTAAAAAACAATTAAAAACCATTTCTGTCAAGAAAGCTACAAAAAATGTAGTTTTTTGTAAAATTGCTATAATTTTTGACCAATCCAAAAATATGCAGTCAATTCACAATATTTGACTGGTCTGATTGGTCAATTGACTGGTTTGCCAGCCCTAATGATAATGCCTTCCTGATGCCTAGGTTAGTGTAAAAGTGGTGCGATGGCACTCATAAGCGAACTCCAATTAGCAAAAAAATGCTAATTCCACTTCACCCTATAGTTAATTTTCAATGGTAGAATTGCTTATCTCTAGTTATTTCCACCATCATTGAGACACTCAGTTAATCCCTAATCTGCAAAACTGTCAAGTAGCTATTTTAGCCTCCCAGTTCAGAGACCTTACAAGAACCAGTCTTCAGAAGGCATGTGCTCTACACATTCTGAAAGACAGGCTCCTTTCCAATTTCACAAGCCAGCCTCCCCAAAATCATTAGTCAGTGCTGAGCATTTTACCCAGTGTGCGTCTTGCACTCTTTATAATGAACAATTGGCTAATCTGTTCACGTTCATATATACTGCCCTTAGGTTCCTTATGATTCCCAAGTAGCTTAACTGCATCCTTTAAAAGGAAACTGTTTGATGGACTGTGTTTATTCTCAGTTGTTGCAAAATGCTTCTGTAATGTGTATTCTATAGGTGGATTCATGCTGAACACTGCTGTGCAGCCTCACCATAGGAAGGAGTCTGCTTCCCTTTTGTTTGACTTCTTTACTTTTGTTCAGTGGGAAAGAAAAAAGCAAGACGGAAAAAAGCATTTAGCTTATTAGCATGGTTGTATTTTTTTTGTGGTTGCTGTTGGTTCTGGGTCTCATATTTATTTCCCCTCTTAAAATACAGAATCCAATAGGCAAGGGTTTTCATTGTGTTGTCACAATAATGACATTTTTATTAAAAATAACAGTTCAAAGTACCTTACAAGAAAATAAAGCAGTAACAGGATGCAGCAAAATGAGAATGGAGACGCAGCTCCTTTCGTATGCATGCACAAGTTCTGTCAGCTGTTTCTGAAGTCAGTCTTGAATATCTTTCAGCAGGGTGCTCCAAGCATAGCTGGGTTGAAGAAAAGAAAGATGCAACGACCCACTAAATCCAAAGACTCCTCTGACAGTCTCATTAAAAATTCTCTACTGTTGTTTTAAATATTAAATGCTGTGGTAATCTACTGTACCTATATTAGGGTAATTGACACATCCTTTAAGAATCACTTAAAGGAACATGGAAAATAAAATGAAAGCAAAAAATAAAAAATGAAAATAAATAGGATTAGGATGATACTATAAATACAAACAGATGTTTTGTTATGTGCAGAAGACACAAAGAGAAAAGTAGGGAAACATATGGGACAGATCCTCAGCACATATAAAATGTCATAGCTCCATGGACATCATTGGATCTGTCTATGGTCTTGCCACCTCTATCACGGGCTTCCCATATCTCACATTTTTCATCTATTAGACAGAAAAAAATTCCATAATCATCATCATCTTCCTCTCTGAATCATACATTGGTTTCTTTTCTAGTGTATCTCTGAGAAAGGTATAACTGTGTCTACCTCAGTCTCCTCCACCAAAAAGACCACTGCATATTATTCCACCATACCTTATGCCTTTCCTTATTCTTCACATATTCAGCTCCCAACTTTTTCCTTATATGAACGCATCCATAAGATGCATTCTCTTGCCAAAGCCCTTCAACTATTATCCACCAGAGAAATATGGGCTTGTTTTAAAAATATTGTCTGCATAGGTATGGTAGGGTCCTCATCCAACTATCCTGTGTGCTGTGGTTTCAGTAATATATGTCTGTTGCAATTACAAAGGAAGCCACTTGAAACAAGGGTCATGTTCTCCTCTAAAGCACTTATGGTACCTACTAAGTAAGCAATCATGCAGTAAGGAATTTCCTTCATCCTCCTTTTTACCTTCACATTCCCCCCACAACCAACATTGCTATATTTGACTGTTTTTAACCTCATGTGTGAGACAGAAACATGAAAGGGAAAAAAAAGCAGAGTCTAATGCATAGAAACAAAGCAATAAAAGCAGGTGCAGAGAACTGTCAATCAAACCTGAAAGATGATAGTGCAGGGATGGGCAATTATTTCAGCTGGAGGGCCACTTAGTATATTTTGGGGACCTGTTGAGAGCCACATCCATCTCTCCCCGTCTCTTCTCTTCTCAGTCTCTCTCCTTTCCTCCTTCATCTCTCTCTCTCTCCACACCCTCTTTGCCCCCTGACTTTTCCTCCCCTCCAGAACCTGGCTGGAGCTGTAGTTCACCAGGAGCCCCAAAGCTCAGCTGTGGGCTCAGATGGGGACTTCCACACACCCAGCATGGCAGAAGCTCCTGCCTGGGTCCACAACTGATGCTGTCATATCAAGGGCTGAGGCTGCTGGGTGGAAGCAGTCCTGCCTGCCCGCCCAGCATCAGGCGGTGACTGGAACTGCCCATAGGACAGATCCAGTTAGTTGGAGGCTGTCCGCCTGTTGGTGGGCCGGATCTGGCCCACGGGCTGTATTTTGCTCACCCCTGCATAGTGCTTTCTTTGTCATGCATCATGGGCAATTTAAGAGAATGTTATCCCTAAAATCTCCATTCAAGGGGAGCAGGTGAAGCAACAGGTCTTGTCTTGTATTATTATTTGCTAATGCTATGCTGTAGTAAATGGAATTATTAACACCTCTGGCCCATATCATATCAGCCCAAATGATCTTAGTAGAATTTTCTTTTACACTTCTGGGATCCACATGACTTCATGGAAAGAACAACTTATCCACTATGTCCTGTACTTGTTACTTTCATATTTCAGGAGGAGAACTGGGTGATAAACAGGAATTCACAGATTTCTGTGTTCTGTCTGATGGGGTCAACTGAACATTACCAGTTTCATTCCTTCTCTAAAATTACCTACTAGCCATACCAGAAGAGAAGAGCAAACATCTCTTGGTCTAAAGGGCTGAAACACCCAAGTCTTCCATTTTAAAGGAAACATTTTTGGTGCCAAGTTGCAGTTCTTTAGAATACATCTATAGCCTATTTTACTGTGCATTGAAGCAGCACATAAAAAACCATGCTATTATGCTAATACACAGTAAAATAGGCTACTGTGCATTAGCACAGCCTAATGCACCTGAATTTAGTACCTCACATTGGAGGGTGCCTGCACGTGAATGGGGAGGCTGCTACAATGTGCTGTAATTCCAGTGTATCGGAGCAGACTCACTCCATTAATCAAGTTGCTGGAGTATGGTAATCACCGACTCCAGCAGCCTGCTGTATCTCATGTATCAGCATCCCCATGCTTAAAAATGGTGGCAGGGGTGCTCGAACTAAAGCTTGTTTGCCAAGCTTTAGTTCAAGCGCTCCACCACCGTTTTACAGTGTGGGGGCACTGATACATGAGATGCTGTGACTCATTAATTAGAGCAGCTCTAATTAAAACACCACCCCTCCCACCTCCTGGAGCATGTGCAAAAGTGCCCAGAGGTACTCTATTTAATGCACATTAGGAAAAGCACATTAATGCATGTGTAGATGCACCCACTGAGAATTAATAAAGCTGATGGCTTTCATTCCATCAAAGTTTTATTTTGAGTAATATTGTCTGCAAAGAAACATGAAAGCTGCACCAGATCATGTTGGTTAAGAATATGAACTGGGCAGAATACTCTACTTGCTGGTCACGTGTGCACCTTCTCTTTGGTAGCAGGACGCTTGACTATTTTGTTGGACCCCCAGCAGGTTCAAAACCAACTTGATAGCATGTGTTTGCATCCTCTTCTCCCCAGTGCAGCTGTTTACTTGTTTTAAAAAGTTGCAACCCAGAGCTTTTAAAAAGCTTCGGTTTTCTTACATAATTACAGAGGCAGCAAAAGCTAATCTCACACCTGTCTCAAGATTGTCAGTAGCCCAAGTCATTCCACTCACTGAAATAAAGGTTCTACTAAATGAAAAGCTCAAATAATTGCATAGTACAATGGTGCAATGAACATGTCACCAACCTCAGCATTCTTGGCATTGTGCTGTGGTACCCAACAGGGATGAGCTGCACAGAGAGAACTGCCATCCTTAATCATTTATTTTCATTGGATCACCATTGGGAACCAGAGGAAATTAAAAATGGCAAGCTGCACTTTCCAGAAAATGAAGGTGAGCTCACTAGTGTCCTGGCTGACATTTGTAAAATGCAATCTGGCTCCTTCATGAGGGCTGAACCCTGGAGCCCTTACGGGAACAGCCAGGAGGACAACACACTTTAATAAAAACTCCAGTGTGTAAAATAGAAATGCAGAAGAACTTAGCAACAGTACAGTAAGGAGAAAGTAAGACAGAGATGCATCTTATAGACTAACTCAGGGCTATCCAACTGGAGTAAAGGGTTAATCTGCGGTCCATGGCTCCCACTCCACTGCAACCCCCCCACTATCATTCTAGCTGGGGCTACAACCAGGGTTTCTGGGTTTCTACTTCCTGCACCCACCCCAGGAAGTGACACAGTGTGGCATGATGCTGGGGAAGTCCATGGCCTGGTACAGGGGGCCAGTGCATAAGCGGCCAGTGAGCTGAGAAGGGGTGAACACATGCAGTGCCATAGTGATGGGGGAAGAGGAGACCCCCCCACCTCATAGTGCCACAAAATATCTCCGCAGTGCCACTCTGATCCCCTTCCTCTGCCTGACTGGCTGCTTTGCTTTCTGCTTCCTGCCTATGTCCCTTGCCCAATCTGGTGTTGGTTTGTGCTCCCTGACATATTTGTCACTGTGCTACCTGTCTCTTCCCCAGTCTGCCACATGGCACACACAGAAGCTGCCTGTGCTGCTTGTCACATGTGTGCTGGAGGGTATAAGATGTGCCTCTATCTTGCCTTCTGCAGGACCTCAGACTAATAAGGCTAACTACCCCTCTCTATAACAAAGGAGGAAGCCAGTTTTATAATAAGGTACTTGTAGAACAAAAAGGGTCCTGACACCAATGCTCCAGACTCACCACTGAAGCTGAGAATGTAATCCCTTGGTTGTCCTGGAAAAATGGGATATTGGAGCCTTAAATGTAATGCACAATTTTTTCTTAAATGTTTTTAAGTGTTCTTGCCTTTTGTGGCTCGTTTGGTTTCCTTGTGGTACATTAGAAGACATGTTCTTTACAGTGAAGCGTTATACACGTTACAAAAGCGTAAGACGTCACAGCTGTCATTTGCACCAGCTTCTGGTTTCCATATCTGTGAACTGCCTGCCGGTCATGGTGAATGGCATATTGGAAAATGGTTATGGGGAAGAACCAGAACCTATGGTTTACACTTGTTCAGGAGCACAAAATAAATGCAGCATAAGTTGCCCATTTCACTTGTCTGCATTTTTAGAAAATAACCTGGTCTAAAAATATCCCTTGCCCCTGAATGTTTCAACAGATAAATGCTAGAAAGCAGAAGCTTCAGTGAGGTGACCCAATTCCACATTCTGCAAACCTCAACTCCTCATGGAGCCAACCCTGTTTCTCTAATTCAGAATGGCACTGGGACGTACTGCAACACCGAGAGGGCTTTAAAAGCACTGAAGGGCATGTGGGATGTAAAGCTACATATTGGAAAGATGTCCCTATTAAGCAGAAGCAATCCTTGCTGAGGTGAAGTTCCAAGGGATTTCTTAAAGAATTGGAAGTCAACCCTTTTGTAAAATGGGACTCCCTTGCTAAGGCACAATAACTCCAAGCACAGCCCTAGGATTTCAAAAGTCTGACCTGAATTGAAAAAGGATAAGGGGGCTAGCGTGGCATTGCTAATGTGCTGCACTATGATTTGCAACAGACTAGCAGCTGTAAATCAATAGTCAGCATATTCTGCCATACTTGTTAGCCGGCAGTTTTCTGAGCTTTACAAGAATTAACAAATTGAGCCAAACAGCTGAAGTCAGTATCACTATTTCCGTTTTATAGATGGGAAAGTGAGATGCAGAGAGGAGATATTGAAGGGAGTCTGCAGGCAATACCAAGGATGGGACCTAAATCTCCCAGCTACTAGTCTTGTGCCTTAAGTAGAAGGCCAATTTCCTCCTCAACAAAGTGGGACCTCTCAAAATAAAATGGGTTGCCACACAACACATTCAGCTTCCCTGGTATCATAAAAATACCAGTTTCAAATAAGCAGTTTAGATGACATGGCCCTTGTGGTGACCTGGAAGCATGTTACTTTAAGTTAAGGTTATGTTGCAGCTATGTGCAAGGTCACTTGGGCTACGGACAGACATTCAAAAAGCTTGAGCCTGAATCAATTAAATCTTTGCATGTTAGTCTAGCCTGCCTAGGTTGAACCAGTTTCCAACTGCTCAGACATTCCCTCTAGACTGAAGAAATGCTGGCACATGCCTGCAGTGGCTCAGGCTAGAAGCCAGGAAGCACTAGAGCAGCCCTCCTTTCCCTTCCATAATGCTGAGCTGAGGGGAGGCATGGCCAGGTATCAGCAGGATGCTCTGATTAAGGAGGGATGTAAACCCCCACCCTGCCTGCACCATCTCAGGCTTTTCCCTGCTTGCTGCTCAAGGGGTGGGAGTGTTGCCAGAGCCCAGCCCCGGGCTAGCACTCTGAGGCAAAGAGGGGGTATGCATTGCATGCATCTGTTGAAAAGCTCAGTATCATCAATCTCCCTCTCTCTGATTCTTCATACTGTTTGCAAACCTGACAGGTGAGGAAGCCAGCAGGAAGCTGATAACACAGTGTTTATCAGCCCATCAGCAAAACAAATGCCTTTCTCATTAGTTCAAACTCTTTTTAAACAATTTTTTTCCAAGGTAGGAATGGAGGGACATTACCAGCTGACCTGTTGATTAGCTCCAAAAAGCCCTAAGCAGACACTGTTCTGTCTGCCTGTCCCAGTGAAATTGGACACAGACACCTCTCAGCATTAGCTAGCAAACCACATGCCTAGTGTCCATGGGACTGGGGTCCGTGCTGTGAGTGAGGGAAGGGGGGGATCCCTGCTTGAGCAGAAAGCAGCAAGGGGATGGGGGGCCAGGGGAGCCAGGCAGACCCTGCTGTGTCTCTGAGGAGCTCTGGCTAGGGAGCAGAGGGGCGGGGCGAGCCCTGTTCTCTGAAGCAAACAGCTCAGCCCAACCCAGTACAGGGTTGCAAAGCATCTGGGATGCTGGGGGGCTCTGGCTTAAAACAGGGAGGGATCTGGACAGACATTGCATAAACCGGTTTGACCCAAATCAGTTAAGTCTGATACTACATTTAACTAGGTTTATCTCAAACTGGTTTCAGCCATTTTCAAACTGGTTTATGTATACTGAAAAACTGTTTTGTTACAGGTTTAAACCTGTTTCTGATTACTTAGGCCAGCTTATGTGTAATGTCTGTCACTAGCCATGGTGGCCTGGACTTGAGCTGTATAGTCTTGTAAAGTAAGGCCTTCCTGTATCAGTTAACTAAGAATGATTTTTAATCAGTTCTGTTAAATTTGTATAACCTCCTGTGTGGATATTCTTAAATTGGTTTGAACTTGGCTTACAGTGATTTAGTATAAGTTGTTTTATTACTGATTGAAGTTAGGGGTATACTAAGGAAAGGAAGGAGTAGTCTTACTGTTAGCTAACATGCAGTAACATCCTAATGAAGATAGGGTGGTTTAAAGTTGCCACATGTACTAGCAGGCCAAGGTAAAGATTATAAAAGAGCTCATGGTTTTCCTTGCATAGCTAATATATAGTAATATGTCCACAGACCTGCTTTGTCACCAGTGAAATCTTATCTCACATTATTGACTATGTATTTGCTTATACAAGGGAGGGGGAAGGGAAGCCCATACCCACTTAACCTTTTTGTCTAGTGGGGAGAAGTCTGAAGCTAAATCAATATAAACCATATTTATGATGCTTTAAGAGAATCTATGGGGGAGTTTTCCTTGGTTTAACTAAACTGACTCGAACAAACACACTCCTTTAGTTAAAACTGGTGCATGTTTCTTGAAAAAGCCTCAAGAAGGAATTGTGAGAAGAGTCCTGCGTATGAACTACATTCTAAACTGCGACAACTTAAAAACAGATGGCTACTACATTAAATTGACTGCTGAGTTTGGCTAACCCACTCATTCCAGACACCTCAGTCCAGTGAATGCTGCTGGAAGTAACCCTGGGGGTGGGTTATTTTTTATCATGTTGGTGCCCCTAGAGAGTCAGATATTGACCCAGTACCAGCCATGTGACATCATACATTTCTTCTTGACTTTGAAATACCCTCCATGCAAATGTATTTGCCTTTGTAATTGTGGATATGAAATTTAAATCTTTTCCTCCTTCCCTGGACAATATTTTTTCTTCTCTCTGCACAGTATATAGCAGCTCACTTGCTTTGATATTTCTTTTAATAACTTGTGTTGTGTCTGGTGCTTTGGGGAGTGCCTGTGACAGAAAGCACTTTATTACTTCTCTGTTTGAGTTCACTGCAAAAGCACTCACCACTTGCTATCATAGAAAACATGAGTCGAGGTAGCAATTTAATCAAGCCACAGCTGAAAAATTAAATGTGCAAATGATTAATATGGATTTAGGACTTCTTTTGTTTGAACGAGTCTTAGTTGGAGAATATGGCAATTATTTTTTTGGAGGGGAGAGTGGGAAGGACAAACAAAGGAAACCTCTTCAGTCAAATCACTTTTCTCTCCTTTTTATTCAAATAAGAGAAAGCGGAAGAAGTTGCTCCATAGCATGCAACATGTATGGTTGTCTCTGGAAACTGCTCCCTGCTAATGGGGAACACAGAAGTTTCCTAAGATATGGCCTGTGGTTATGCTTGCTCCTCAGAGCAATTCACCTCAGGGCTTACAGCCACACATTCCCATTTTGCCTTAAACACTGGTGCCATGGTGAAAAGACACTGCAATTGAGGGATGACATCACTCAAGTAGGGAAAATCTCCTACATACATGTATGTGACAGAGGGTTGCACCCCTGTTCCTGGGGAGAGACTATGGGACAGGGCCACAGTGCTAGTTCTCTTTAAGGTGAGGGAGGATCTTTTGAACTGGTAGAATGAGCTACAAGGGATGATGTGGAGGCTGTATAGCAGAGTACACTGAAGTGGGACTGCAGTAATTAACTCTCAGTGGGTTGTGAGTGCTTGCTTTGTGGCCTGGGATCTGCCAGGGCAGCAAAGGCAGAGAGCTTATAGGCCTGGCCTAGAGATTAATTCAGTGGGAACCCAGAAGGGACAGAATTAGGACTATTAGCTAGGGCCTGGACCCAGCTACCGTCAGCAGCAATATAGATAAGGACAGGGTGGCGACACCTGGTTCTAAATCCACTTATTTAACACCAAAGTGTGGCAGGCAAGTAAAAGGAGAGTATGGGGCCAGCAGCAGATGGAACCCCTGGGGTCACCTACCAGTGGCACCCTGCAATGCATATTCATAGGTTCATAGTTGGTAGCGTCAGAAGGGACCTGAGCAGATCATCAAGTCCATGCCCCTGCCGTGGCAGGAAAGAGTACTGTGGTCAAATGCCCCCGGCAAGGTGTTCATCTAGCCTCCTCTTAAAGACCCCCAGGGTAGGAGCCAGCTCCACTCCTCTTGGAAGTTGGTTCCAGATCCTAGCCACCCTGACAGTGAAGTAGCGCCTCCTGATGTCTAGTCTGACTATACCCTCTGCCAGCTTGTGACCCTTATTACTAGTCACTCCTGGCAGTGCTCAGGGGAACAGGGACTCCCCCAATGCCTGCTGGTCCCCTCTGACTAGTTTGTAACAGGCCACTAGATCCCCCTCAGCCTTCTCTTGTGGAGGCTGAACAGGTTCAGGTCCCGTAGCCTCTCCTCGTAGGGCCTGCCCTGCTGCCCCCTGATCATGTGAGTGGCCCTCCTCTGGACCCTCTCCATGTTGTCCACATGCCTCCTGAAGTGCGGCGCCCAGAACTGGACACAGTACTCTAGCTGCAGCCTGACCCATGCCACATAGAGGGGGAGGATCACCTCCTTGGACTTGCTTGAGATGCATCTGTGGATGCACGACAAGGTGCGGTTGGCCTTCCTGACTGCATCCCCACACTGCCAACCCATGTCCATCTTGGCATCAATGATGACTCCAAGATCCTTTTCTGCCTTTACACTGATGAGAAGGGAGTTCCCCAGCCTGTAGGTATGGTGCTGGTTCTTCCTCCCCAGGTGCAGCACCTTGCACTTGTCTGTGTTGAAACCCATCCTGTTCTCATCCACCCACTCCTGCAAACTGTCTAGGTCCGATTGCAGCCTATTCCTCCCTTCTAGCGTGTCCACATCCCCCCACATCTTAGTGTCGTCAGCACATTTGAACAGGGTGCTTTTTACCCCCTCGTCCAAGTCACTGATGAAGATGTTGAACAGTGCAGGCCCAAGGACCAAGTCCTGCGGGACCCCACTGTCCACCTCCCTCCAGGTCGAAAATGACCCATCCACCACCACTCTCTGGGCGTGGCCCTCCAGCTATTTGGTGACCCATTCTTTCAGGTTTTCTGGTCTACAGAAGTCTAGGACCAGCCAGGAGACCATGAAAAACTTGAAGTCCAGAGCTAGGGAATAGGAACTGCCTTGTAAGCCAGGGGATAAAGGAAATAGGACAGAAGAGGATAGGGGAAGAGTCTGTCTCTTCTTAAGTTTTACCTTGCCTTGCCTTTATATTTGGGGAAGAATGGGATGAAAGTGTTTTAGGCCTTGATGCCTCAAACTGCTCAGTCTATGTGATGTAAAGATGGCTCTATGTGTTCAGAGGGGCATAGTCGATATGTGGGGGGGATATAAGGGGGGGGATACATGTCCATCTGACAAGGCCACTGCCACTGGCACCTCCAGGTGCTCGCCAGCTTCGGCCCCACCACCAACACTGCCAGCTGCCCCTATGGGTGCCTCCCCAGGCTCAGGAGGCACCAGTTGCCCATGCAGAGGGGTCTACCCACATGGTAACTGCCAAGATGGAAGACCTTTGGTTTTAGACCTTGGAAAGACAGTTTTGCCTTGTCCGGTGTTTCTTAACCTTTTTAGACCTGAGGCACCCCTCCATAACTTTTGTGAATTGAGCAGCACCCAATTTCAAAAACTATTTTATTTATTACTGTGTTTACCTCCTTGCAGAGGGGCTGAGCAGTGGATGCAGGAAGACAGCCATGAATTGAGACCCTGAGCTTGCCTTTGCTTATCTGCTCACACCTCACTTATCTCCCCATATTTTCTGCAGCACCCTTCAAAAGGGGCCCCCAGGTGCCCTGTCACCCTAGCTGAGAGCTTTGAGCCTAACTAGATGACATCAGCTTTGAGCCTGACTAGATGACCACAAAAGCCCAAGTCATCAATGCAGCTGAGTAAAAAGCAGAGATATTGTTTATAACTAGATATTTTCTCTGAGCGTAGCTTTTCAAGCATACAGATAGTACTAAGGTCTTTAAAAGCTGATGAGAAGCCCTGAGGGAAATGAAATCCCTTCACCCCTCTCTCCCCCCCAATAACTCCCCTCCACTAGCTGTGAATCCCACTGGACAGAGACAAAAGAAGCATGTTGAAATGCCCTTCATATGGTCACACAAAACTGATACTCACACCACTCTGCTTCCGAGTCCACTCTTACTTAGCTGTTCTCCACTTCAGCAGAAAGTATGGGCTATATTCACTGTTGCAGTAGCAGAACTGCAATGTACTACCACTGTTTGACACAAGTGCAATTAACTATAGGAAAAAGATGAGTTGGCTCAGTTTCAGAGGGTAAGAATTAGGGCTGTGTGAAGCTTCAGTCCCTGATTCAATTCATAAGAGATTCTTTCTGATTCAGTGGCTGATTCTCCAAATCTGAATCAAATCAGAGGACTGTATATAAACCCTCTGAATAGAATTGGAACCCTCCAAATTGATTTGGAGAGATTTGGAAAGATTCGGCGATTCAGACATAGACACAGCTTTAAATGTTTTTTCTACATACCTCTAGGTAGCAGGGGCTCATGAGTGCTGTGATGCTGGGGCGCATGGAGTGTCCCACAGGAGCGTGGGGGGCTCCCTAGCGTGCTTGGCAGCAGACCCAGAAGTAAACCAGAAACACTTCTGGTCCACTTCCAGGTCTGCCAGGGAGTGTGCAGGGGGACCACGACTGGTGCCTCCTGGGTCTGGGGGGGACACCCAGGGTCCCCCTGCAGCTGATCGCCAAGCCAGGAAGGCACAGAGGACCCCCCAGTGTGCTCCCTGGCAGACCTAGAAGACCAGAAGTACTTCCAGTCCACTTCTGGGTTTGCCATCAAGCATGTGGAGGGTCCCCTGCACTCATGCTGGGGTGCATGGTGCATCCCACAGCACAGCATTCACAAGCTGTGTCTGGTATCTCAATGTATATAGAAAAAACTTCTAAAGCTGTGTATATCTGAATCGCTGATTCTCCAAATTGGCGTCCAATCTTCAGATTCGGATTCAGCCGAATCAAATCAGGGACAGCAATCCAAATCAAGCAATCACTGCCCCCGATTCAGGGATATCCAAATCGCATAGGGCCTACTTCGCATACCCCTAGTAAGTCCCCATGAAGACACACTGGCTGCTTGTACATGTGACAGGGATTTAGTCCCCTAAATTGAAATGTTGGGTTTTTAATTGCAACTACTAAAACCCCAGCAATTTAGGGGCTTCTGTCACTATTACCGTGAGGGGCCCAATCCTTAAATTTTTTCATGGAGCCTACCCATGCAGCCCCTGAACTAAGAGGGCCCAGCCCTTCCCTCCACAGCGGCGACATCCCCTGGGCAGTCTGCTAACTGCATGGGTGCTGCCCAAGCTCTCACGCAGCACCTGCCGGATCCAACTCTTCCTCGAGCCTGCGCGCTAGAAGCCCATGTGGAGAACAGCACCTGGTGGGCTTCCAGTGGGCACGCTCGGGGAAGAATTGGATCTGGCAGGTGCTGAGCATGAGCTGGGACAGCACCTACACAGCTAGTACCTAAACTGGGCAACCCCTGGGGACACCACCACCATGGAGGGAAGGACTGGGACCTGGAGCAGCTCAGGGGCTGTATGGCCCACTGGCAGCTCGTGCTGGCAGACTCCTCTGAGAGGGGGAAAAAAAGTGGCAAGGGGCCCTGATCCTTTCCCCTTCCCCCGCCCCAGGTCTGTCCATATCTCCCATGGCTGGGGGAGTGAGCTGCTGGCAGGCCCTGAGCTGCTGAGCTCCTTAGACAGTCCCTCCATGGCAGCAGCGGCCCCCAGGGCCACCCAAGTGGGCAGCTAGTGAGCAGGTGCTGCTCCAGTTTCTGATCCAAGTGTTCCCTGAGCCTGAGCCTGAGCTGGGGCAGCACCTGCCTGCTAGCAATCTGCCTGGGTGACTCCAGGTGTCACCGCTGCCATGGAAGAAAGGAAGGACTGGGGCCCTCTGCAGCTCAGGGGCTACTTTGACCACTGGCAGCTCACCCCCTGGCTGCAGGAGATGTGAGCTGGCTCCACAGGAGAAAAAAAAAAAAAAAGGATCAGGTCCCTCACTGCTTTCTGCCTTCAGCCTGCCGCTCTTGCAGCAGGAGGGCAAGCTGTCAAAGGCTGCAACATTACAAATGGCTATGTTGCAAACTAAACTACATGCGGATGTGGTTTAGTTTGCAACATAGCAAACTTTTCTAAATCATAAAATACCCCTGCATGTGTACAGCGTTACAATGAAACTGCAAAAACGGTCAATTTTTGTCATGTGTATAAGTGCCCACTATCTCTATGCTTTGCTTTGAACGCCTGTATAAGTCACATCTTCTGAATTAAATAAAGAGAGCCCAAGCAGAGTTCTTCCTCTGCTGAATTTCATTTAAAAAACATGCTTCCGGTTAAACTGAGACACCTTTGTATGTGACCTAAGATTTAGTTTCTACTCTGGAAGCCATACACACACACGCACGCAGAGGCCAAACCCATTTTGAGTCCTTTACACAGTGCTGCAGAAATTTAAAGGAAGACATACAACCACTCACCACACTGGAACAAAGAAGGTGATTTGTTGAATATTAAAAGAGCCCTTAATCTCTGCACAGATATTAGAGTTTTCATTTTAGCTAATGTTTCCATGCTCTTCCCACTCCCTCCCCAGCTTGCTGGCAGAGAACAGGTGATTCACTACCAGTAGGAACAATATTCACAAATTCTGTGTCTCGAGTTTTGGTATGAAGAAGGAGGTTATATTAGTAATAGACTTCAGAGGAGACTGGTATCTAAATTCATAGGATTTAGATTACTTCAGTCTTGGAAAGAAATGAAAAAAACTGACAAAGAAAACAGCTCGGGAGGTAAGTGTGCATCTTGAAATAACTTTTGCATTCTTACACTTATATAATTGTATCAGTCCCATGCTGTATATGTAACTGAATTAGGATATGTCTGAGTAGAGGTAGGAGAGTTGGGAAACAGACACCCTATAATTCAATCCCACATACCCCTGGGTACATGCCTAATTATATTATAAAGCCATTTCGCCAAAAAGAAAAACAATTACAGAACAATATGTAGTTTATAATTAAGGAGGCTGGTTTAATTCTTCACACACATATGTGCCAGTGAATGTAAAGTGAAACAATTCAGGGAGCCTGGTTTGGAAATACAATAATGAAGCACTTTATATCCCTGAATCAAAGGTTTCCTAACTCAAAGCCAATAAAGTGCTCTAATTGGATGAATATTCTTAATCAGTTCATAATAATTCTAATCAGAAATTTAATATTGAGGTAGGCTGTACATTACAATTCTGCAGGAACCCAAATAAAACCAAAGAGCTCTTTATGACTGTGATTGTTTCTTCACAGGTTTTTCTTCCCTGCATCAGGGTGTCATGTATGAGACCAAAGGAAAACCTGATCATTTTTATGCCGTTCAGGCGTTCGGTAGTTAGAACAATTCTTACAAAGCACGAAGACATATACTAATACCCGACCTCCCATAGGACGTAGAAGGAACACAGGTAGAGATAGTGGAGAATGGAATATACACAATGTTCATTATGTAGAAAATATGCTATACTGAAAACAATAGCATTTATAAAGGACAATTTGGATTGTATCAGTTAGAGCAGGGAGGAGGAATCAGAACAGTGTCCAGCATTGCCATTCATTACCTTGGCTTGCAGAAGTCCACTTATGCCAATGTGTTCAAGAACAGCCTCTGATTTTTGACTGGTTTATGTTTCATGTACCCAAAGTCAGAGTTTTTCTGGCTTTCTAAGTGTCAGGCATTTCAGTTAAAGGCAATCGAATGTGAAAACTAGGCCTTCTCATACCTAGCCTGAGGTGCCTTAAAAACCTGTGGCTTCTGAAAGAATCAGTTAATGCTTTTCAAAGTGTTGGCCTTCATCTTAACATGATAGTCTCCCCACCTATATGCTGAATTTAATTATATTCCACTGTCATGAAGGGCAGATTGAAGCTTAATTACTGAGTGTAAAGCATTTTGAGCTGCTATGAAAGTACCAAGTAATTACGACCAAAGTACATAGGTGCAATTCAATGGCAAAAACTTATTTGAACACCAAGAACTGTCCTTTCCAAAAAGATATTAACATTTACCAGTGGTTAGAAGTATCCATAAGGTAAATGGCAACAGGAGCTTGCCTTCATGGAACAGACACAAGAAAAGTTGCATGGAAAACTACATTCAAGCCCACTTGTACTGGCAACAGGCTGTAAGTTTGGTAGGTAGGTTCATTTCCCATAAACCAAACAAGACCTGGTAAGAAGTGTTCTGGTTTGCTGTAAGCATTATCATAAACAATGCCTATCATGTGGCTAGGTGCAGCCTGGCAGTTTCCTGAAAGACTTGTAAATTAGCTGTTTGTCTTAGAAGACACTGCACCTTCTCACTGATGTATTGTTCCTTGTGGTTTAGGTAGGGATGGAGAGTAAGCAGAAGAGGAGACCACAGCTCTGGAATGTCAAAGCAGGGGACTTGTGATGCCACCAGTGCTGCTCCCTATATGAAAATGTTATGTGATGCCCCTAGAAGGGTGCAGACTTTGTTAAAATTAGAAATTGGCTTTAGACATGTCCTACAAAAAGCACCGCAGGAAAAGTCCACATACAATTGCATATATGAATGCTCTGCAATTATCTGTATATAGCTAAACTGATTTAACTTAGGAGCTATTTCTCAGTAACACTTGCCTGACAGGTAATTGCTGTTCAAGAGGGTCATTTCATTAAGGTTCTCTTTGGGCTAACCAAGAGATTGTCACAAACTGACAGAGTTGAAGCCACAAGAGATTTGGGTGACAAAGGACTAGAGAACTTGTAGCCATCTTCTGGTAAATTTCCTAGAATAGTTACAGTCCTAGAGCTCCACTTTAGGGGAGCATCTCACCAACTTCCATAAGGAACAAACTCCATAGCAGCCAGGATCTGCCAGCAATTGGGTCATTACACACAAGATCATGGCTAGCAAGGAAAATCTCTATAGAGTTTTCTCAATTTAGTTTTCTTTAAATTGACATCCCCTGTAATGACCCCTATTAGCAGTCGCTTCCTCTCTCCTTCCTTTTTATTGCCTCTGCTTTGCCTTTCAGGTCTGATAGACATGGCCAAATTTAGCATATCTATGTGCTGATTTGTCAGTCTCATGGTCCATTGCATGGATGGGATAAATACATGCATACACCAATCTGTCACTATGGTTTGAACTTCATTGCTCGTTAGCATAGCTTTGTCAATGACTTGCCAATGCATCCTGTTCACTTCCTCCACTTAATGCTCAAACAGGTCTTTTGTTCCCTGCTGCCAAATACCTTTTCTTGGCCCCTAGGGGACCAAAAAAGGAGGAGTAACATTGCTCATTCTCAGTCTACCAGTCAATGTTACTGCTTCACTATGAAAAATTAGAGCAAGTGCATGGTGCAAATTGTTAATCTCTCTCTCTTTCTCTCATAAAAAAGGCACTGCTGGTACCAGACTGCTGTGCCTCATGCATAATTCATCAGGTTCCTTAATGTGCAAAGCTCTCCTCTGTAGCTCCTTTCTCTACATAAAAGTTAGTCATAAAATACAAGTTCCCCATGAAAAGTGAATAGGATAACTGCATTTAAAGAGCTCACTGGCTACCTCAATTTCCAATTACAACAAATGCATTAGGGGGCAGGGTGTGTCCTGGTAATTCTAAGGTGGAAGGCCAGGGTAAAGGCAGAATGATAGGGGACAGATGAGAAATAAGAATGAATGACACACAGCATTGGGCAGCCAAAGCTGTAATGCATGGTGGTTGTTTTGTTGCAAATGATGTTTTCATGAAGATGCCTTGTCTGAAATTTGATGTTGCCAGACACATATAGAACCAGGCCCATGCACTCAGGAAGAGTACCACAGATTTATAACCACCTCTTAGTTTTACTTTTAGCTTTAATAAGTCCGTGCCAGATAAGGCACAATAGGTTCTTATGCATGATCCACTTACTCGTGCTTCCTGCCATCACAGGAGTTGAGACTGTAGGATCAAACATCAGATCCCATCATGCCTTACTGCTGGCACAGAGGGAACCCAGGTGTTGGGAGCTGCAGCATGTGTTCTTGCAGCTGGGAGTCCTGTCAGTGGATCTGTCAGGCCCCTTATCTGCATATACGGAACATAGTGCCTACTATAGTTTAGGTAGTAGGAATAATACCTGTGCCTTATCAACCTGCCATTGTGGAGCAGCTGGTGGAAAGCCATTACTAGGTGGCAGGAACGCTACATACCCCCAGTGGCCTGGGGGACATAGCAAGCTTCCGCAGATGGCGGAAGCACTGTCAGCGGTAGGAGCTTGGCAGTGGCAAGCGAGGAGCTCCCACAGGAGGCCACGGCAGTGTTAGCGGCAGGGGGGCAAGCACCAACCAGTAGTCAGCGACCACCTGCAGACGCCACCAGCCGCGTCAGTGGCGCGGGGGGTGGACCACCTGCAGGCACCGCCAGCAGTGTCGGCGGTTCCTTTTTGCAGGGGTGCACCACCACGCTCATGAGGTGCATGTATACCCGCATGTACCCACTATGTGTCACCAATGCTGGATGGTTTTGGTAGCTTTCTTTATACAGGTCACTGGATTAGCTGGTAATAATGATCCCTTTCAACTTCAGAACAAACCCAACCAAACCATGGAAGCTAATGAATTCTGCATGTCATGCCAGATTAGATTCCTTTTCCTTGTTTGTCTCTTTTTACAATTAAATTTCCACTTTTTTCCCCCCCAAGTTGCCCCACATAAGTAGACCACCTCTATGAACTAATCCACAAAATCACTATTCTCTTTTTCAAATATTTCAGGCTAAAAACAGAGGACTGGTTTAATCCAGGGCTGATGGTCCTAGGTTTTGACTTGCATCAAATCAGGCCCCTGACAATTGTTTACACATTCAGCTTGAATGGCAATTACCTCCCATTATCTTTGATTGTCTTAGGACAAAGTGTTCATTTGGATGCTTCACAGATACTATAAATGGAGGAATAAGAATGTACCTATGAAGGGCGCCAGGATAAAATTATTTGTCCTCTGTTTTTAGTCTCATTGATACCTTGCCAAGAAATATCAGTGTCATTGAGGAAGATATGAGTTTGGCGTGCACATGTGTGCCCTTCCAATAAGGTTACTGAATACACTTCCACTTTTCTGCCATCGAGTCAATGAAGAAATCCTGTAACAACTGTTCAGATGCACTTTGAAATGTCCCAGGACAAATAACTAGTATGACATATCCTATGAGTCTCTTCAGGTTTTGTCCTGGGACAAAAGACATGGACATCTGAATGATCACACTATGCCCCAGGTTTCTTCCAGGACAAATGCAACGTCTGTCTGTAGCCTGTTGGTGCATCTACAGATAAGCCTGATGGTGCAGTTGTTACCGCGTAGTAATTTAATACTTATTTTTGCAAGTACTGAATGACTGTGCAATAACCACCAGTACTGCACAGTCCCAGTGCTGCACGGGTTGTTTCTGACCCTGCTGTGCAGTAGCTCATCACTAAGGTGATGTTGTGTCTCGTGTAGACACACCCTGTGTGTGTGGAAGGCAACTGATGCTAGTTGTTATTTATAATTGAGAGAGTTTATTGGCCTATACACACAAAAAATCAAAGGGCTGCAAAATCAGTTCCTCAACAGTCAGGGAATGCCAGAATTAAGGTAGTCTGTGCTGTATTAATGGCCTTGTTACATGTTGCACTTTGAGCTGCTCAAATGTTGATCAGTGTTAGTGCTACTTGGAGTTTGGAGCAGTCACACTTTCAGGATAAAAACTTATCTGACTGTCCCCATACCTGCACAGCTGTGGCTTGCCACTAGAGGGCTGTCAAACAGAGGCCAGACTAGGAGCTAGAGCTGAGCCAGGGCTGGTGAGCCAGGATAGGCCTCTATCCCTGCCATAGGTGTGGGTGTGACAGATGGGTTGGGAAGGGGACAAGAATGTGAAGCTTGGAGGTGGAGAGTTATTTTACACTGAAGGGTAAAATAAAAAGTAAATAAAGAAAATAATTTAATAAGAAAGAAGAGGAAGTAAATGAAAGAATGGTCCATGTTTTAACAAATTGAGGTGTGGGGTACTAGTCATGCTTCCCAGGATGGCTAGGATGTGAAAGCGGTGGGGGAAGGTGCTTTTGGCAGCGGTACTGCTCTTGCCCCTGGCCCAGAAAGGAAGGCCCAGCTAATGGGGACCCAATCCAGCTCCTTACCTTGTTCCCCCTCTATACCCCTCAGACCTCACTCATGCATCCATCCATGCTCTGCAGCCTGGCTAGTTGGCATGTGCCAACTTGGTTGATGGCTAAAAAAAGATATTTAGATGTTTGCTTTTAGGAAGTGGCTGGTAGGTAAAGTAGATATTGTATTGGAACAATGGCCTGGGGGAATGGTAAGGGTTAACTGGTTTCTAAAAGCCTGTTCGGGAGAAAGTTTCCTTCAAGTTCCACTGTGTCAGAAGCCAGCAGACATACAGGCTGGAAAATTGAAGGCATATACCACACTGTTCCATGACATGAGGTAAGGTGGCATTAGGTCACAATGCCCAACTGCAGAGCTCTTGGGATTTCTGGTTTTGGCGATCAGACCAAATTAAGACACCAGTAGATAACTAAGTACAGTAGAGTACAGTACATTACAGTAGATAACTACAGTAGTGTGCATGTGATGGATTTGTGGGGAACAAAGGAATATGCTGACAGAACAGATTGTGGACAGTGTGCTGACCACAGGGAAACTGATCAACAGTGCCTGGTATGGAGTCATCAGAGGGGAGAAAGAATACAAAAAAGGAGGGATTTCAGAGTAGAAAAGGGTCTCCAGTAGGGGAATCCAAGGCCACCCTGAACAGAGGGCATACCACCAGCCCATCTAACTCACGCCACCGCTGGAGGGGTGGGCCTCATCCCTTGACCTCCAAGCTGCTGACATCTGACATTCAAGAAAAAACCTCAGGATCAAGCTCGCGTACTGGCCAGATGTACCTTCCCTCTGATGGCAACTCTAGGACTGGTAGATGTAGAATTTTTTGCATTATTCTTATCTGCTATCACTGTGTATCAATAGAATTAGCTTATTATCAAATAGAGAAGTGTAGTTGGTCTGAGGGTTTGGGTCTGCTCGGAACAAGCTAATCCAGTGCTGACATAGGTCGTACACTCAGGAGTGGGAGGGGGATTTCGCTTGGTGCCAGAACCACCCACCGGGCTGTAGTGTTCATGGGGTGGAAAGTTTGTCCATACAAAACAGTAGGGTGGGGGAGGGGACACTGCAGTCCTTCCTGGATGCAACTTGGGCAGCTCACCTGTGGGGAGCAGCCACATGTTAATGAAACATGAGCTGGATAACATGGATCAGAGATAAGCCTGCCTTCGAACAGCATAACTTCAAGCTGCCTAAAGTGAGCTTTAAACTAGTTTCAGGTGTTAATGTGTGGCAGTCCAGGGGTTAAGAGCTCCAAGAATCACCTAAAATTAATGTGCAACAAGTCCCTAAGCCATTCTGATTGTTTGCTTTATAATAGTTTTTAATTATGTGATCAGTTAATCATTTTTTTCCACAGGGCTCCTGCCTCATTCAGTGAACCGTTATTCAGGGTTTTGATTTCTCTTACTTGTTTAAAGAATGGTCCCATGGCTTATTTACCATATACTATACAAACCATGCTCAGATTACAAATTATTCATTTCCTCCTTGCCTATTCCACAGTTTTCATCAGAATATGACTGAGGACATTACATTAATTATTTTAGTTTCAGCACACTCCTCTAAGACAAAGAGGTACTATTATCCTCATTTTACAGATGGAAGGTAAGGCACAGAGAAATTAAGGTCAAAAGTAGTAACTACTTTTGGGTGCCCAATTTGGGGCACAGAACTTGATTTTTCAGAGGTCATGTAGCAGTTTGTCTGGTCAAAGCATGGCTTCCATCAACTTGACTTGCAATCATGACAGGTCAGCAGTTTTGCCAACCAGACCCTTGAATCTCAGATCAGGCACCCAGGAAATTAGGAAAACAAATTAATTTGTAATCATGTATGAATAGTATGGCCTCAGTGATCTGCCCAGTATTACATAAGAATACTGGGGCAGAGACAAGGAAAAAATCCAATTCTCCTGGCCACAACACACCTACCTTATCCATGGGCCTGCTTTTTCTTTTCCTATAAACCCTTCCCCACACATTTTACAACTTCCAACTCCGCAAAAAGAGAGACAAGGGCTCTACAGACAGGGCATGTCTACACAAGATGCTACATCACTGTAGTGGGCACGAACCGTGACACAGCCGCTAATGCACAGTAGAGTCAGAAATAACTCATGCAGCACCAGGACTGCACAGTATTGGCAGTTACTGCACAGCCATTTAGTACTTGCTAAATCAAGTATTAAATGACTGCACAGTAACAACTGTGCAGTTGGGTGCATGTGTAGATGCACCCACAGCCTCCTTCACAACGTTCCTGATTCAGCGCCAGAAAAGGTGTATTCTATGTGCTGAATGACTGAGAGAGAGGTCCAGTGAGGAAAATAATAGTATATGGTTGTGTAAAGGCTTTATCATAACGTAATCTATGACTCTGAATGCAAGAAACAGAGACATAACATCTAAGGATTTAAAGAAACTCTGTCTCCTACGGATTTAGAGAAACTTGGTAACTTTATCACAGAAAACTAAAATGGCTTCCAAAGTATCACCAGATTTGCAAATTGACTTGAACTAGCACATCTGAAAGCTAGAAAAGCCTCTAGAAGAATTCCAGAAATCAAACAGCATTTCCCAGGTGAAAGAATATAAGAAAGCACTGTAATCATCCTGTCCATATACTATGGCTTCTTCTACATTTGAGGCTCAACCCTAAGCCAGCCCATAAAGAGAGAGCGCAAGAATGAGAATGGCAGGCTAGCACAGTACTGCTGCATGGCACAGCACTGTGTCACATAGCACATCCCTTCTATGTAGGCAGCTTAAAGGTCTCACTTTCTCAGGTGAACAGAATCTGAACTCATATCCCAAAATCCAGAGAGCCATATACCTAAGCCTTGGGCCTTTTCTCAATCTGGGTGTCAGTACTCCATGCCTCTGTAACTTCCAGAGCTGACACTTCTCCCTCCTCAGGACAGAGGAGATAGGGAAAGCCAGTCCTACCTTACCCATAGAGGTCCACCCCAGGGACCCTCTGCTAAGTACCTGAGGAGTGTTCTTTCCTCTCCATACTTTCCTCAGCTGTCCTACCTTCCCTGCTTGCCAGCCTTTCCCCTCACATCACTCCTTCCATGGTGTGTCTCACTCTGTAACTCTAAAGCAGGGGCAAGCAATTATTTCTGGTGGAGGGCTGCACACTGAGTTTTGGCAAGCCATCGAGGGCCACATGACAGGCAGCCGGGGGCAGATAAATATTCATTTTCTAAATTTTTAGGGGCCCCGTGGGCCAGATAGAACAGGTTGGCAGGCTGCATCTGGCCCGTGGGCCGCACTTTGCCCACCCCTGCTCTAAAGCCTCCCCAGAGCAATCTCCAGCCCTGCCACCTGTTGCCCCATTCTGTCTTAGACCCTCTATTAATTCTTTCTAGGCACCCCATCACTAAAGAAATATGGAAGATTGGTGTATATAACATCAAATCCATAGGAAACATCTGGAAAATTTAGCCAGGCATTCGCATATCTCTGGTGAATAGAGTGCAGATGTCACAGCCCTTATAGTACTTGCTGTGAGGCACAAGCTAAAGTAAAAGTCTTAGCTGCACCATGGCACTTTATCTTCCTCCTGACCCCTGCCTAGTTGGGCATGGACACAGAAAAAGAAAGGGCCTTCTCAATTCTTCCGAGTACTGATAGCCTACAACTGCTACAGCCTCTCACTTGTTGCTGCTTGCTGTCTTAGAATAGGAAGATGCGGATGCCACTTCAGAAGAGGCCATACTTCAGCAGAAGCCACGTCTTGTTATTATGATCTAAGGGCCTGAGCTTGGGCTGGGCTTAGGGAGTGACCTGAGTATGAGATCTTTATGATCCTTAATAGAATAATAATCAGCTGCTGCTCATATGAAAGAATGTGTCTGAATCTGGGATTGAAGAGTTAAGGCTGGAGGCACCATTGTAGCTACTTGTGACTGATGGAGGTTGAACTCCATCACCATCTCCACACAAAAATGGACAATTGCTTCCCTGGGGACAAGAAGCAGCAGATATCTAGGGGTCAATCCCTGCTCCTCCCCTCCCCCCAGCCCACCACCATGCTGGTCCCTTGCAGTGTGGAGAACTGTCTGCAGTACCTTGTAGACAAGGAAATCCCCACCACACTACACCTATCAGATAATCTGTCTCATAGGTGTAGTGTGGGAGAACGGGAGAGAATAGCATAAGAGAACAGGAGCTTATCTAAACCATCTCCTGTTTTCTAAAGAGAATAAGGAGCGGGAAGATGAAATAGACAACAGACCCAGTAAAGAGATATAAGCATTATCTTGGATGTTATTATATCTGCAATGATTCCTTAGGCTATGAGACTCATACTTTCAGAAGAGGCACGGATATGTTTTTCTGCATGTCCATTCCCTTAAAAGAAGTCATTGTTTAAGGACAATAAAGAGAAGTCAGTCCTCTCTGTCTCTGGATTAACTGATTGCATCAAATCACAGACTGGAGTTTTGCATAAAATATGGTCTTAATTCTTTTACAGAGTGGTGCTTCAGTTATTCTGCAGTCTTGGATTCACTTATTTCCACTCTATTTCTGCCTATAGGCTAGATCTTCAGTGCAAATCTGTATGACTCCCTTGATTTTAAGGAATTATTTTTTGATAGTCACCTCTCAGCTTTGGAACTCTCCCACTTCAGGCCTGTCAGAGCCTAAGCCTAGACATCTCCACCTTTTTATCTGGGTAGGCATTCAGTGGAAGGGTTGAAGCTTTGAGGCACTGTTTGGTGGGTTTGTTTCTTATCACGCATTATTGTATTTTAATATTTTATCCATTTTATAATTTTTTGTTATGGTAAGCTGCCCTAAGCCTTTTCTGGGGAGGGCAGTACAGAAATCTAATAAATAAATACCATTTTTTTGCATACAACATGCCCCAGAATAAGAGATGTACTTTGTTTTTGGAAGGCAGAATGAAGGAATACAAATCTTTCCTTGTAGCAACTGAGTATCAGCAGCTAGGAAGCCAAGTCTGATCATTGTTCCATACTTCATGCATCACATGCAGAGTTACTTTTGCTTTAACTGGCAGAAGCTTAAGTGGTAGAAACTGCTGTTACTGTATATCTTTGTTTATAATGTGCACCCCAAGGAAAAAAGTTGTGTTGTATGCAAGAAAATATTCAGCTTTGCCTATGTGTGTTCTTGTAGGTGAAGGTAAGGAAAGATGAGTTTCTTTAAAAGTGGTAGATGGGTGGGAAGAGCGATATCAGCATGCTTTACAGATGGGTGGCTACTCTTTTCTACTGAGATTATTCTTTGTAAGTCCTAGATCAGTGATTTTAATTAAAGTCTAACCGAGGATCTACTGTGCACTACCCCCACCCCCCACCCAGCAGGTCAGTCTGTGTGGAGGAAAGGAGAGGGCAGATCGAGGCAGAGGAAGAAAAAATTATTTGAGGGGGAAATTATTCATGTGTGTCCACACCCCCCACCCGAGCAGGTAAGTCTGTGGGAAAAGGGGCAGGTGGAGGGGAAAGGGCCATGGTGGGGGCACAGATCGAGGCCCCAGTGGTGAGGAAAGGAGCAGGGCACAAGCAGGATCAGGGGCTGGGGTGAGTGGGGCCCTGGCCAGGCCAGGTGCTGGGACAAGTGGAGGCCTGGGGAGCACATGCCCCCCAGATCTGTGCACTGGGCAGAGGTGGCTGCCACTGCACACTGGGCTTTACTTCCTGCTGCAGATGCCCCATGCCCCCTATCTGCTCAGCAGTGGGATACACATGGTGTTGCACAGCTCTTGGGGCAGTGGGGCTCAAAGCCCAGCACACAGTGGCAGCTGCCTCCACCCCGTGCACAGATTGGGGGGGCACATTTCCCCCAGGCCTCCACTTGTCCACCACCTGGCCCAGCCAGGTACCCAATCCCCCCAGCCTCTGCTCCTCCCTGTGCCCCAGTCCCTCCCTCACTGTGGGGGCCTCAATCTGGCCTCTGCCCCTTCCCTCCCCCACAGGCTCACCTGCTGGCCTGAGGGGGAAGTGTGTGCATGTGTGCGTGCGTGCATGCGTGCGCTCAGCCCCCCCCACAGTCTCAGATCAACTGTCTGAGGTTCTGCAATTGACCAGTCAGTCACGATCGACTGGTTAGTGACACTGTCCTAGATAACAGAAAGAACATGTAGAGATGATGCTATGCACAGATATAACAGCTGGGTCAATGCCCTGGGTGGCAGCACCAACAGGGGTGGCAGTAGGGACTGTGCTGGTGCTAGCTACCATTCATTAACCCTCCCTAGTGGGCACCCAGGGCTGGTACCCTGGTTACCCACTGCTTGTTACACTACTAATAGATATAGGAAGAGATTGCTTTCAACAGATGGTCAGGGAAAGCCACAAAAACCAACAAGTCAGCAAAGAAGTAACAGGTCCTGGATGGTGGCTCCATTTCAAAGCACTACAATCTACAAGACATGTTCAGATTTGGCTCTCTCACCTGTATTTTTCTCTCACTAAAATTCCCTTTATAATGCCAAGATAGTGTAAATGTGTCTTTATAAAAACAAGAACCAGCTCTGATGTTTCTAAATCCCACAAAAGACAAAGAGTTCTTAGGGTAATACCTTTTATTGGATCAACTGTATGGCTGGGATGGAGTTAGACAAGTTTTCAAATGCTTCTATGTATCTGTAGACATGTGGGATGCCTGCTCTGGCATGCTGTAATCATAGTGTGTAGGAGCAGACTTGATTATTTGAGTCTGCTGGACTGTGCTACTTAACAGCCTCAGTGTCTCATGTATTCAGTGTCCCCACATTTCAAAATGGTGGTTGAGGCACTTTAACTAAAGCTCACTGAATTGCCTCCACCACCATTTTGAAGCATGGGACCCTGAATACAGGAGACACTGCAGGAACTTTAATTAGAGTGGCTCCCCAAAGAGCTGCTCTAGTTAAAACACCCCCACCCCTGGAGCATATGTAAAGATGCCTTTGTCAGGTATGAGTAGAATAAGCCAGGCACAGCATAGTAAATGGTTGTGGGAGGGGGTGAGACAAATTCCCAGGGGTAGCAGACACACAATTAGCAGAAGAAAAGAAGCCAATTACTAGGAGATCAAGGCCTATCAAAAAGGAGGAGGGTCATTCTCACCTCTTGGGTGTGGAAAGAACTCAGGAGTCCAGTAAAATATAATGCTTCAATATCACTCTTACACTCCCTTTTCTAAATTCTGACGTTTTAAAATCCTGAATATCTTAATTCATATCCCTTTCTCTTCCCCTGCCCCAAAAGTTCCTTCCTTTAAAAATTGTTTCATGAAGATGGAAGGCGTTTAGTTTGGATAATGTCCATTTCTCTGAGCTTGTTATTGTGTCCTAAGGCAGAGTGGATTGTTCATTTTTAGCCAAGCATAGGTTACATTAGGTATGCTGAATGCCTTGCAGCCTTTCTGCTAAAAATACACCCCTGTCACGGCAAAATTTATTTGTCTTTTAAAATGACTGGAAATACTCATGAAACATATATCATTCCCTTTCCCCATCTAACCCCTCAAACTTCATATGTTTTAAAAACAAATGGATATTAAAATTATACATAAGGTAAGCTTTGGCTGCATTTAAGACACTTTGGCAGGTAAATTATAGTCTCAAAGAGCAGGAAAAAGACTTGTGGCACATGAGATATGTGGTAGCATGAACATCAAAAGCAGGATAAATTAAAGCTGAGGTAATTTAAAATGTTGGATGCTTTCCAGTTCCCCAGCTACAAAGTCAAATGGAACAAGGGCATTGGAACAATGTGTTGCACTGGAGACCAAAAGCAGGAGAAGGTTGGATGCAGAATCTACATTTAGTTTATTATTTTCTCAGCACTTAAACTGTCAGTTTAACTTGGCTTTTTGCCTTAATTTAAAATAGCACAACTTTGCAGTCTAAGTGCTCTGTTCTGTCTCACGGGGCTTTCTGAAAACAGGTATACTCCTTTTTATGTCACAGTAGATCAGAGAACCAGATCTCTGAGCAGGATGGAAATCTCCCCTACAGGTGGAATTTCAGAGGAAGGAAAACAGAAAAGAAAACTGTAAAAGTTTGGTCTCCTCTGCCCCCAAAACCAACTTTTCTTAAGTTCCCAAATTAGCTGTAGGAAAGAACTGGACTATCTCTTGAATACTGCAGCACTGACTTTTCCTTTTTAGACACCATGATCAATATCCAGAATGATAAAATACAAACCACCATATACAAGAAACCCATGGACCAACAGACATATCTACACAGAACCAGCAATCACCCTAAACACACAGCTGTAATTTACAGCCAAGCCCTCTGATACAACCAAATTTACACTGAGGAATATACCTGTAATCATCTTCTCACAAATCTCAAAAGGATTTTCACTCAACAAGGACACTCCTCCAGAGAGATAGATCACACTTTCGAAAGAGCCACGCAGGTATCACATGAAGAATTGCTGCAGTACAAACAGAAAATCCCCATGAAACACCCACCATTAGTTATGACATATCATCCCTCCCTGAAACCTATACAGAAAATCTTCAAACAATTGCAACCCATACTAGAAGAAGATCCAATTCTTAAAGAGATCTTCCCAGAACCACCCATCCTAGCCTTCAAACAAGCACCGAACCTTGCTGACCTCATCACCAGAAGCAAACTTCCTATGGCCCACTGAATGGATCCAGACCATACCATGACAAGAAATACAAAACCTGCCAACAAATCTATACCACTCCCGCAATAAGTACTCTCCACAACAGAACCATCACCATTCCTGAATCTTACACCCGCATCTCCAGAAATGGACTATATTTCACGCAGTGCACTAAATGCCCCGATGGAAAATATGTAGGAGAAACCAAACAACCACTGCATACCAGAATGAATGCACACTGAAAATCTATCAAAGACAAGAATATCCAATTACCCATGGGTGCACACCCCTCACAAGACAACCACTCTCTCTCCAATCTCCATCCTAATCCTCAAAGGGAATTTATAAAACACCTTTTGTAGACAAGCCTATGAACTTCACTTCATACATCTACTGGATATAAAACAAAATCATGGATTAAATATAGACATTGGATTTATGGCACATTATAAGCTGCCTGCCATACAATAACTCCAGGTAACCTCTCTACACTTCACCAGCTACATTCTATCACTTAGTCAGCATTCCCTCTTCCCCCACCACCTACCTGCCTCACACCTATTATCTCCCATGGTTTCTGATCCTCACTGCCATGCATCTGCATTTTCACAGACCCACATTTTACATATTGGATTCCATTCCATCCAGGAGAACACAAAACAACAGCCAACTCTCCCTATGCCTGAAGAAGGGTGTTTGTGCCCGAAAGCTTGAAACGAACAATTTTTCCAACTATTTCATTGCTCTAATATAATAGTATCACATTTACCCAAAGAACCTTGTCAGTATTATGTAGACTTAATACTTATTAATACATTTGCATTTTAAATCTGAATTAGTTTCTCTCTCTTGTATCTACAACATTTAGTGTTTCCATGAAACAAATGGGATATAATCAAGCTCCTTAACAAGAGCACAGTGCAGAGAACTCTTCCCAAATGATGGCAGTGCCAGCAGCTCCAAAAGCACATTGAAACCTTATATGTGTGCCTGGCCAGTATATTCCTTAACAATAGGAAGATTACTAGGGTTTTCACTCAGGTCTTGATCCTGTAACACCATGGTAACCTTTCCATCCTCAGTGCTCCTGATCCTGCGATGACTTACACATGTACTTAACTTTGTACCCTACAAACAGTCCCAGTGACATGCAGTCCCTATACTTCAGCTGAATGTAGCATAAAATCAAATTTATAATTAAATCATTGTGGGATCAGCACCAACTCCTCCCACAGTGTCCTGATAGGTTCATTTATTATTGTGGCTTACAAAGACTGTCAAATTATGAAGATCACCAAAAATCCAAATAAAGAATAGATAAGGCTTGTTTAATCTCCAAATACAGCTGACCAAGAGCTTTGTCTTTAATTCTAAGGTGTGACCTATGTTATCATGTTCCTGTGATAACAGTTTCGGTCCAATTAGTGTGGCCTTCTCCATTGGTTTACCGGCATGCAGTATAATTCATGACCTTGACCTTGGGCTACCAGAACCCAAACTCCACAATACACACCGCCCCCTACCACACTCCATCATATAAACCAGAAGCCACATTCCACTGTACACCCCATCACCCATACAATATACAAGAGTAAGACTTTATTTTTGAGTTTGTATGCAATCACCTTTATATACACTATGCAAACACAAATCACAACAAAAATACTTTTTGTAATAAAATTAAAATATATTATAGTAGGCATTTGACTTTTAGTGTATGATTTGGGTTTTTCTGGTTCCAAGATAGCAACCCTCCCCTCCCAAAAGGAGTATTTTGGGGGGGCAAGGGGAGGAACTTCCTCTGGCAAAGGTCAGGGGAGGGACTTCTGGTCCCAAGTTGGTGACCGGGGCCGGGGCAACCAGCAAGGTGCAGGGCCACCCATGCTCCCTCAACAGGTCACCAAAGCTCATTAAGTGGCCCTCCAGCTGAAATATTTGCCCACCCTTGATCTAAAGGCTGCCTGTTCAGACCCCACCTGAACAGTGGCTACAGTGTTGGACCTTGCCTCATTGCACTATTGTTTCTTCTGAGTGTGGGGTACTGAGGTTGCTGCAGTGAGTGTCTGAAGCTGAAGGGTACGGGTGAGATTCTGTAGCATGGCGAGCACTTTGACCCCCTACCACTACAAAGCATTTAGAACATATTTAAGGTTTAATGAACTTATAGAATCATAGAAAACTAGGGCTGGAAGGGACCTCAGGAGATGTTCTAGCCTAACCACCTGCTCAGGGCACTATCCTCCCTGTCTAAATCATCCTAGACAAGTTATGACTAATTTATTTTTAAAAACTCCAGGAACAACTCTTGCACAACTGCCAGGCATTATTGTTTTCACAAACTCTCAGGGACATAGGCCCCTGCCAGACATGCAGGTAAAAAAGCATAATTGGATTTGATGTGCAATCCAGACAGTCACACTTCTTTCCATGCCACACTTGCATGGCAGGAGGTGTGATTGTGCATCAGATCTTATTGCTGGTTCAGGGGGAGCTTAGCATCATGGTCCCAGGCACCCCCTGCACCAGCAAGTAGTAAACTGAAGGGGCTCCCAGACACAGAGACACACCAGTCAATGGCGTGACAGAAACCAACCACGAAAGTTATTACATGTTTTTTTGTGGAATAATGTTGTGGCTTATTCCTCAGGTGATGATACCATACACTGAATGTATGGCTGGGTCACAACTTAAGATATGATTAAGTGGTTAATCATGCCTGAAGTATAAAATGTGGCAGGTGCCATAGTGAGATCTTTGGCACATTCCAGTGACTAGTCTTACCCAGTCACCTCTGTCATTGTTATAATTCTGAACATTTTAATGGGTGAGGAGGAAGGAAAATTGGATTTTATTCACATTACACAAAACCAGTAAGTGACTAGGGGCAAAAATTTTCTGTCACTGGGTTTGGTATTTTATCAGTGGTTTTGTACTCTGTAATGCTGTGTGCCACAGTTGGGGAGGGTACTTTAACTCAAAGGCACTTCTGAGCCCATCTGCAGTCTAAGCGAAGCCGCCAAAGGATTCTATATATGTCATTTTAAATATTCATCATGCAAGGTGCATCAGTCATGTGTCTCAGTAAATGCACAATTTACATGGACAACCTTGGACTTTCAAGGCAATTCCTCTTAAAAAAATAGCACTCTCACATGCAAGCGCCTTCCTGTGTACTGCAACAAGAGCATATGCTGCTGCTTGAAATGTTAAATGTTATTCACAGGACTAATTTTCACACTCTTAACGTAAGAGTACACACGCTGAAAAGCCTTATGCCCTCATTCTTAGAGCCAAGAGAAAACCTTGTTACACAGTGCACTTTGAGCTCCTCAAATGTTTATCAGTATTCATGCTAGCTGCGGTTTGGAGCAGTCACACCTTCAGGCTAAAAACCTTCTCTAACTGTTCTTGCACCTGCACAGCTGTGACTTGTCACTAGAGCAGTCGTTCTTCACCTTTTTTGTTCTGGGACCCATTTGCCAAGATCAATGGCTTGTGCCAACACAGACACCCCCTGGTCCTGCTGGTGCCTGACCCACAGTCCCCTGGCAGCATCCCTCACCCCCAAGCCACAGATCCTTGGCCCTGCTGGCACTCTTCACCCTCAAGCCACAGCCCCCTGGCCCCCTTCCTCCCTGCCCTCGGACCGTGCTGATGCCCCTCACTCCTGATCTGGAGTTTGCTACCTGCCCCCATCCTGCTCGGGCTGGAGCATGAGCAGCAGGTGTGGGCCCCTGCATGTATGGGCATAGGCCCTGTGCCACCCACCTAGACACACAAGCTCCCCACTGTGAAGGACCACCCCCACCTCCTTCCCCTGCTGAAGGGACAGATGCCTTCTCCTCACCTCTCCCCCTGCCCTGTTGCAGCCCTGCATCTGGCCACCATCCCCAGCACCCATGTGCACACATATACATGCCCCCCCCAGACAGTCCCCTGGACTTCCATCCCCTACTCCCCATACACTTACCAGCATCCAGCAGTTGGGGCTGCTCCCTCAACCTGGCCTCGCTGTATGTTGGCCATGTGCATCTGCATGCACAAATGCACATGTGCCCACTGCCTCCAATCATCCCAAGCAGGGATGCCAGCCTGCAAGGGGAAACGTGAGCTTTTGCAGGTTTTTCTGGGACTTCCTGCAACCTGACTAGTTGGCATATGCTCTGCAAGTTTTTTGCAAGGGATTTTACCCCAGGGGTGTGAAGGTCACACTCCTGGGAATGGGAGCAGGGGTGGGGAGGGGGTTTGGCTTGGTGCCAGAACTGCCCCCTCGGCAGTAGAGTTCAATGGGTGAAAAGTTTGTCCACATAAAATAAGAGGGTGGGGGAGGGGACACTGCATCTTGGGATACTGGAGGACTGCAACTTGGGTGGCTCATCTATAAGGAGTGGCCACACATTAATGGAACACGAGCTGGGTAACACAGATCAGAGATAAACCTGCCCTAGCATGGTGTAATTTTAAGTCACCTAAAGTAGTGTCAGGTGTTGGTGTGTAGATAATCCAGGGTTAAGAGCTCCAGGAGCTGCCTAAAATCAATATGTAACAAGGCTGCTGGGATAAAGATTTCTCCCCCCCAACCTCTGAAATGACTTAGTCAGCTATTACAGCATTATCTTTCCCCCTCACATCCCATAAAAAACAATATCCTAAAGAGATATTTATTGCTAGACTCCTATAAGACTATAATATTTTATATCTTATCTCCTGTGCATTGGTGCCAAGCAAAAAGAAAGCCCTTACTGCTCTATGGATGCTCTCTTCTTTCTACTGTAGCTAGTTTCCCCATTGATATTGTTAATTAAACTAGACCTACTTAGAACAGGCAAGGAACATATCCTGAAAAGGGAGATGGGGGAGAGAGAGGGAGAGAGAGAGAGAGAGAAGCAGCATCAGTGGCTCTTTTTAAAAGAATCTTCCTGCATTACTGCAGGAACTCAATGAATGGGAACGTGAGATGACTACAAAATGACAGCAACTAGAAATGTCAACCTGGATCTTCTATTTTGCTGAAGATGACTACCGAGTGCTATGACTCTATACTGTTCCTAGCTGCTATTGCCACCTCCACTTTTTCCTGAATGTGCCAGTTAGACCTTTTACACTTCCACTTAATTATTTATATTTGTGGCAATACTCAGGAGTATGAGTTATGGGCTAGGACTCTGCTCCCCTCTTCCTCCCTTATGTCCCCCCTGCCCTCCCTTCCCCCCCGCTGGGGGCTGGCTGTGCAAACACAGAATAAAGGATAGCCCTTGCGCAAAGCATTTAAAATCTAACTAAAAGGCAAGAAGGCAACACAGTATACTGACCAACAGACTGGGTCAGCAAAAAGGCAAGTCTCAACATACCAATTGCCTAGTTGTTGTCTAGTTCAATTTACCTTTTTGGCAAATTAACCCCACACTCTTCTCAAGTACCACTCTGATCCCCTGCCCAATCTGCTGCTCTGCCTTCTGCACCATTCCTTGTGTTCCCCGACCAAGCTGCTGCTCAGCTTTCTGCCTTGTGCTCCCTGCCTGCTCTGCTACTATGCTGCCAGTCTCCTCCATCAGTCATATTTCACACACAGAAGCTGCCCCATGTCACTTTTGGCACAGGTTACTCACTTCTGACCCAGCTGTGGATAGGCACCCCATGAAGGAGATATTGAAGGAGAACACTTATCCTCTTCCAGTCTCCTTTCCTCCAAAGTTTAAGACTCATTCCATATACATTGGGGGTTCTTCAGCATTGCTAGTCCTTTATATACTTCCTTATTTAAATCCCATTTATGCCAACATGAGTATTTTCACTAATGTTCACGGACTTCTGATCAGACTCTTTGACACTATACAGAAGTTGCAGTGGAAAGATAGGGAAATCAAGCCATTTAATACAGTAACACATGCAGTGCAATTGGCCTTTGTTGTTGTTTACAGATATACATTGATTCTGAATTCTCAATTATTTGTATAACTTGATATTCATTCATCCATTAACTTACTGGGAAAAGAAATTTGGTCACATTTAGAACAAGAACACTTCTGAAAAGAAAATGAAACATGGGATGCTGTAACATCTAAAATGTTGGACATTTTATCTTGCCTTCAGCCTCTGTTTTTCCCCCCTGCATATCTGGCATTATAAGATTTAAAGGTCCATTTAATATGAATTGCTCATTGAGGTTATGCCTGCAGATGAAGTCTGTCTTAGCTATAGTTATTTGAAATGGTTTTATCCTTTGCTTTTCATTGCTCTGGAACAAAACAGAACAGAACAGAAGCACCATATTTTGTGAATCTTTGAACGTATGTGAATATTGCCTCTGTCATTCCCAGAGGGTCAAATTAAAAGTACTAACAAAACACAGAAAGGTTTTTCTCTGCAGCTACAGAAACACTATTCCTGGTATAAGTGCAGAAAAGAAACTGTGTGCATTGGCACTATATCACAGAAAGAACATGACATGGTGTAACTGTCATAATTCTTAAAAAGGAGACTATTCATTCAATCAAGACTGATATGTCCCTGTTCAAGCAGAACTTGATTTAATGACAAAGGCCTATCTGTCTAAACACATTCTGGTTCTCGTCAGAAACATAGTAGATTTGATGAAGGCTGCTTTAAAACAAAACATTGTCAGCTAACTCTCCTCAGGAATGGCACGGGTAACCGAGATTATAGATTGTTTTTATTACATCAGTAGAAGACAAAGTGCCAGCACTAAGCCTCTGCATTGTTTTTTCCTTAAACAAGAAGTTCAGGAATCACATCTCAGTTACTAAAGCCTTCCAAGCACTTTTCAGTTGTGACTTACCCCATGGGTATTTTCACATGTGCTTTGGGATGCGGCACCAGGCACTTTAATTAGTGAGCCATGCTAGTTAAAACGACCCGTGCATCACATGCATCAGTGTCCCCACACTGAAAAAATGGTGGCGCGTGTTCTGAACTAAAGCACATCGAACGTGTTTTATTTCAAAGCATCCCGCTGCCATTTGTTAAGCGCGGGGACACTGATACACATGATGTGGAAGGCTGCTGGAGCACATCATTTTTTTTTTTTAATTGAGCCTGCTGGATTTCCAGTGCATCAGGGCAAGCTCCCCGCACATCTGTAGGAGTCCTTAAAGACTCTGTGTTCAATGTTTTCCAAGAAGGCTATAGCATGCATGGCTCCTGGTACTCAGAACTTTGAAGACCTAGTTTCTTTATCCTAGGTATAATTGTACCTATTTTCATTTCCCACATTGAGCCTTTTCCTTCCCTCTCATTCTAATCAAGGGAGGAACTAAACATGTGTGTTGAGCCCCTAAACAGATTGAAAAAAATAAGGCTTCATCAAGTTTGCTCCTGTACCCCACAAAATCATAATTTGAAATTTGCCAGGCTGCTTTGGTTCACACTGGCACCTCCGATTACAAAAGGTCTGCGCTGAAGTTAGTCAATGCTCCTGTAGAATCAGCTGGAGGAGCATAAAACATTGTTCTGGGACAGTTTCAGAACTACAGAGTCTAGCCCATATGGCAAAATCCATAGAAAATGTGTTATCTTTTCTAAGGATACATTTTCAAAGGCACAAATGGCAAACAGCCAGCCAAGTTCTTCTACCTGTCCCCTGTGTTTTTAGAAATCCTACCACTATAAAGTATGTTTTTTCTTTTTTTCAGACCTTTCTGTGGTAGAAACTCAACAGCATTACTTACAGGATAAAAGGACATGCCTTGCAGTGACACCACTTAAAAATCTCTGCAAGTTCAGTTTGATCTAATCTGATACTACAAATACTATAATTCCTCAATTAGTTTATTCAAGGTGCCCTTACTATGAAGAAAAATGTATTTATTTATTTATTTGATTTCGATATCACCCTTCCCAATAAGGCTCAAGGCAACTTACAACAGGAGAAACAGAATACTTATGAAAGAAGAGAACAACAAAACAACTTCAATGGGAATTTGAGTATCAGCATGAAGCAGAGACACTGCCACTTCCACAAACATTTCTCAACCTGGCTTTGTTTGCTAAATCCCTGTCCAGATAGGAAGATTTTACAGCACTTACTATGGGCCAAGCTTGGGCTCTACGTTGCCTCATGAGGGAAGGAGTTTCAGAGCTGGGGAGCAAGTGAAAACAATTTCTCCTGTGTTTTCACTAAGCAGACTTGGAGAATTCCTGGTACTTGCAAGAGGTTGCTCTCAGCTGACCTAAGGGATTGCGATGTAGAGTAAGGAAGAAGGCAGACCCTTGGGGTCTGAGTCAGCCCCTTAAATTGCACCCAGAAAGCTACTGGGAGCCGCTGCAGACCTTTGAATACTGGAGTTACCTTCTCCTGGTGATCCACCCCTGAAGCTGTCAGCCAATCTTCCCCACAAAAAGCACCTTGCTGTAATAGATTTAGGATTTCCTGGGTTCCTAACACTTAATGCATTTCCATAAGATAAATACAAATATGTTAACTTATGTTCAACCATAATGACTCTTTATAATGCTTGCACTGGATTGCAAACAACTGCAATGTTTCTAACCTTTTCTGCCCTAAGTCACTGAAGTTCATCTGTACTCAACCTTGACTCCAGTGCAGTTCTTGTCTGCATGCTGTTTTATATGTGACCATTTTCACAACACTGCCTTATAGCGATAATGCTAGCCTGAGGACTGTCATCTCCACTGAAGCTATGTGTTTTCCTTACAGAGTTTACACGAGACAACTCCTTTTGAATTAGTCTAGTACATCTGAGCATCCTAATTCAGAACTAATACTCAGGCTTGACTGAGCAATTAGGTTACTGCAGTGACTGCTGGTGGCTGACAGGTTGTGCTAATTCAAGTTTTAACCTATACCTCCTGAAGGGCCAGTCAGCTCAACTAAATATGCAACCACTGAGTTAAGACTTTCTGTATGTAACCTGGACTCAAGTTCGGGGCAATACTTGAGTTAATATTGAAGTGAAAAGAAGCCCTGGGACACAAGATGCGTTGGCCAGAACTCACCAGCTAGTTTGAATTACAAACCAGCTTTCTGTCTATTTACAAGGGTTATTTTGATCTCACAGAGTACCCGATTAACAGGATGCGAGAACCTCTGTTTCTTTACAGCCAGGTAGCTCTGCAAGGGCTGCCAGAGCGGCAAAAGAATGGAGCTCCATCCATGGTAATTAAAGTACAGGGATTCTGCAAATGCAATGTCCCTATACCCAGGCCCCTGGGCCAGAGCACCCAGGCGTAACCCACACAAAATGTACAAGTCATTTTGTATTGCAAAGTGTGTTGTTGCATATGGTTTTAGTTAAATATAATTGTTATATATATGTTTCCTGCTGCACGTCCCCATGTTTTCTATATTTGAGTATCTTGTTTTCTCTCCCTTTCTTGGGGAAGCTGGGATGGGACGGGAGATACTGCCTGTAGGCAGATACCTATGGCTTTTGTTAGGCCTATTGTCTGTGGATTTCCCTGTTATTTACTATAAATAAAAGGGCATGGGGGGTGTCAGTCACATAAGCAGGAGGCATCAGACCCCTATCCCAGCTGGTTAAACTGGGCAATGGCCCTTAATTGCGGGTGCGGTCACCCTCCTCCCGAAAGCCGCTACGTAGAAATGGAGATTGCTGCTCTATAGCTCCCAGGGAGCCATGAGGGGTCCCTTGCACAGCAGAAGGATCCACACTCACTAGCAGGTCCCCGAGACACAGTGAGATCCAAGGAGCAGTTTATAGGACTCTCCTGCTGAGTAGCAGGTATAGGGGTACAGCCCCTCTAGGAATTAACCCTTTGGGTGAGCTCCTCTCCATGTCTCAGACTGCCTGGGCATGGGTGGAGTCTCCCCAAAAGGGGTCAAACTAGAGACTTGTACACCCCAGCCAAATTCAGTGATCCCAGATTTCTGGGTGGGGGCTTGAACCACAGTGAAAGCTTATTTGGCATCCTGAAATTTGAACCCAGACCTTGTTACTGTCAACCAGTGCCCAGCAGAAAGGTTGCACAAGCTTTCAGTCTGCCTCTCAGTCTTGACAAAGCAGAGCCACATACAACTAAACCTTCAGAGTCACCTCCATGTTGACGCTGTAGTTAGACATTTGGCACTATGATGATTTTTTTCGGGTCTAGCCAAATGGACCTTAGCACTTCACTAATTTGAACTGCTTTTGAATCTGGTTCCTTGTGTGTTGTGGGACAAAATGTCTATTCTTCCTGGGCTGCTCTGCAAAACTGTTCTAAATTTGCCAACACATTTAACTGAGATGCTCATAACTTCTGTCCATTCCAAGCTATGGATCCAACATCAGCGGATGAGCTGCTCTCGATTGCGGCAGCACTATTTTTTATATAAGATACAGTAAAATGGTATGGAAGACACTGGAGGGCATATCAAATACAATTTCTAACACTCAGAAAGTGGCACTGGGTCTAAAAGAGCTGTTCCTTAATGGTTAACCAGAACCCCGGTGCACTCTTATGGCTAAATAATAATATACTGGGACAGCATCATCCAAGGTTGTTTGGAAGCATTGAGCTGAATACTACAGAAATGGAGCAGCAGATGAAATGATGAGATAAACACTGACCAGATGTGTCCATAAGCCAGCTTGTGTATATAAGAGGCAAGTGGATAGAAGTCCAGTTCAAACTGTGGGATAGCACAGCAGGACCATCCAAAGCTCATCTCTGCTTCCCAGATAGTAAACAAGTCCATGCTGCAAAGTGGCCAGATCAGAGGCTGCCTTAAAGAGAAATCTGGGCTTTAGGCCACACCTTGAGCCATGCAAGTCAGCTTGGGTTCAAACCTCACATAAGCTTGGGAATAAGTGACAAGGGTCAGAGGGCTTTAGAAACCTGAGTAAGAACCAGAGGTAAGCCTGCAATGTAGACACAGTCTGCATGGAGCAATGTTAATAAGCTGAAACACTAGCAGCAGCTGGTTCACTTGCAGAAGTATAACCAGTGTCCAAGAAGGAATTAACAGGCCCTGGGGGCTTGAGAAGAAACAGAGGGGTGTTCTCTCTGTCATGCTTCTATTCAGGGCTACAAGAGACCTTTTTATTCTTTAGTGGTTGGATACTGGGTAAAGTAACTGACTCACCTGCCTTTTGGACATGGTTTTTCCTTTGAATTCTCACCTCCTGTACTACTAGTTGCCTCTCTACAGTCCCTTTTTTCAGAGGCTATTCCAATGGGATGCCTAACAAAACCCTGGCTAACTGAGTTATTTCCCTTCTTCTTTCAAAAAGAGACAAAATTTTTGCAGCCTTAGATTTGCTATGCTTGAAGAAGCTCCAGGGTCTTCATCTCCCTAGTCACTAACTATAATGTCATCTTAATCAGAGAATCATCAGGAAGTAGAGCTGGAAGGGAACTCATGAGGTTATCTAGACCAGGTCCCTGCTCAAGGCAGGATTGTTTCCGAATAAACAAACCCAGTCAAGTGTCTGTCCAACCTGCTCTTGAAAATCTCCGAGGACTCATCTCAGTTTTTCTCCACTGGAACGTGAGGCTATTGCTCCTAGTCCTGTCCTCTACAGCCACAGAGAAAAACCCACCTCCATCCTCTCTACAATCACCCTTCAGGTATTTGAAGACTGTTAACAAATCCCCCTTCAGTCTTCTCCTCTCCGGACTAAATAACCCTAGTCCTCTCAGCCTTTCTCATAAGTCTCATTTCCCAGGCCCTAATCATTTTTGTCATTTCACACTGGACTCTTTCTAATCTGTCCACATCCTTCTTGAAGCGTAGGGCCCAAAACTAGATGCAGTACTCCAGGTGAAGCCTCAGCAGTGAAGAATAGAGTGGAAAAATCACTTCCCTTGCTTTGGAAGCGACACTCCTGTTGATGCAGTCCAAAAGGATGGTGGCTTTCTTTTGCAGCAAGAACACACTATTGGCTCATATTCAGCTTATGACCAACTGTAACATCCAGGTCCTTCTCTGCAGTACTGCAGCCTAGGCACTCATTCTCAGTCTACATTTCCTTATGCAATTATTCCAATTCCAAGTACAGAACTTTGCATTTGTCCCCATTGAATCTCATCAGACTGATTGCAGACTATATTTTAAGTCTCTCCAAGTCATCCTGGATCCTAGCTCTGCCCTCCAGTGTGTGGCTACTATACCCAATTTGGTATCATTCACAAATTGCTAAGCATGTTCAATGCCATCATGTAAATTATTAATGAAGATATTAAACAATACCAGACTGGGGATACTGGGGAACCCCACCTGATACCTCCTGAGAGTGCCAACTAGACATTGACCCACTGAGGACTACTTGTTGAGCATAAGGATCCACCTATGTTATAGTACTTTTGTCCAGACTGTATTTACTTAGCTTTTAATGTCATGGGAGACCAGGTCAAAAACCTTGTAAAAGTAAAGGTTTCATCCACTGCTCTCCCCCCATACACAGAGTCTGTCACATTATCATAGAAGGAAATCAGGTTGCTCAGGCCTGACTTTCTCTTGGTGAATCCATCCTGGCTGGTCCTCTTTTTTGTCCTCCTTTAAGTGCTTCTTCGAGGACCTGGTCCAATGAGGGGCATAGAGTCCAGGCACCTTCAAAATCCCTATCTTACCAGATAAGTTCTACTGCAATAGGTTTCTTATAGACAAACTTTCTTTTCTGGAGGGGGAGGATAAGAGCCCATAGAGCCTTCCACTTAGAAATTATTTATATTCAAAATGACTAAAAGTAACATACCGATTAGCTCTGCTTTGATAGGGATCTCCTGCTTAATACTTTGGTGAAAAGAGAAGAAAAGAGTAATTTTGAATATAGAAGAATTTTCAAGAAGCTGATTTTCTGGGTTCATCTCAAGGCTTGGAATTTTGACTTAAATCTGTACCTAAGCCAACAGAAAGGACCTGGGCTGATTTATGACTACGTACAACGGATTTGTGTTTGGTTGTTCATATTTGGTCACAAATTGGAGTTTTGATTCTCAAATGAAACAAAAAGCTCAGATGGGGGAAGAAAGAAGAGGGCAGGCAATGGAATAAAGCAGGAATAGTAAAATAAATAAATAAATAAAAATTGTACAAACTCCTGAGAGCTGAAACCTCTGCCTAAATCTTAGTCATGTACATTCCATGGGGAATATTCATATTCAACTTGGAAACATTCTCTTTGTAAAACGATGCTAGTTATCAAAGAATGCCGTGTTTATTATTTTAAAATAATTTTTCTTTACTTGCTGCTGTTCATAACAACCACGTTGCAAGCTTAAAGTCAAAACCAATTTCCTCCCTTACTGATTGCCTTTCTCTTCTGTCATTATGCATGCGCAGCAGCTACCATAAAGTTGTTTTCTGCTGCCTGCATTATTTTAATTTTTTTAGGGAAGAGATGGCTGACTTGAAAATAAAGGGAGAACCTAGTACTCTTCATTCCAGGCTTCTATGCAGTTATTATGGATATTATGGACAAATCTTTCATAAGATCAAGCTAAATGGGAGCAATATATAAAGTGGGATATAAAGATGGGCTGCTAAATACAATACACGCTTAAGATAAAAGTTGCATCAGTTTTTATTAAAGAAACAGAGTTGTCAACCTAAAGACACGGCTATTGCAAAAAAACTTCTTATCATGGATTCCCTCTTTTTTAGAACTTTTCCCAACAAGCTTTTCTAACAGCTGATCCTTCAAATTTTGCAGAGAAGCACCTGCAATGTTGGAATACTCATTTGGTAGGCTGCTGTTCCTTGCTATGTTTCATGCCATTCCACTTGCTATTGTGCTTTTTCCACCTTTCATATAACCCAACGTATCATGATGCAACAAAGAGGAGTGTAGAAGAAATTCCAAGCTGTTAGAGCCCTAGATCTGAAGTTTTCTACTTAGACCACTGTCTAGTTTACAGTTTTTTAGCTCTAATCATTACCCACTAAGGGCAAGATCCCAGATCCCATCAAATCACTGTCACTCCTTTATACCGTATGCCTTCAGTGACTTTTCAGCCCTTTGCACTGCAGCAAGCTTCCACTTCCACAAAGAATTTTGTCCACTATTATTGCTTATAGACATGTATGAAGAACCCATTCCTGCATCCCCCCTATGCCCCCCCTGCCCCCCCATGCACCTATCCCTCCTGTTTTTTACTAGTTACACTGGTAATAAAGTCCTCAAACGGTGCAATGGCAATGGTGGTCTAGTTGGGTTGTAAGCAGGGACAAATATCATAGAATCATAGAAATTTAGGCTTGGAAGGGACTTCAGGCAGTCATCTCATCCAACCCCCTGCTCAAAGCAGGACCATCCCCAGCTAGATCATCCCAGCCAAGACTTTGTCTAGCTGGGTTTTGAAAACCTCCAAGGATAGAGCTTCAACCACTTCTCTGGTAACCTGTTACAGTGTTTTACTACTTCCTAGTGAGAAAATTCTTCCTAATATCTAACCTAAGTTTCTCTTGCTGCAACTTGAGACTGTTTCTCCTTGTTCTGTCATCTGCCACCACTGAGAACAGTCCAGCTCCATCCTCTTTTGACCCCCACTTCAGGTACTTGAAGGCTGCTATTAAGTACCCCCTCAGTCTCCTCTTTTCTGGACTAAATAACCCCATTTTCCTCAGTCATGTCCCCCAGTCCCCTCACTATATTTGTTGCCCTCTGATGGACTCTCTCCAATTTATCCACATCCTTTCTGTAGTGGGGGCCCAAAACTGGACACAGTACCCCAGATGTGGCCTCACCAGTGCTGAATAGAGGGGAATAATCACTTCCCTTGACCTACTAACAACACACCTACCAATACAGCCCAGTATGCCATTAGCCTTCTTGGCAACAAGGATACAGTGTTGGCTCACATTCGGCTTATTCTCCACTGTAAGTAATACATAGTTAAAAAACATGTGCTATCAAAAATCTCAGCCAGCACCCATGACCTCCTATAGCAGTTCTTCTTTTGCTCATACCTGTCCTTGTCCAACTGCTATAGGGGATCACCCCTCCTGGGTTACCTGGGAAGTTTAATTCAAGTCTCCAAGTCCAGAGAGTGCTGTACACTTGAGTCCTGGACCACTCCACAAGCTCACTAGTCCTTGACTGTATAATACTAGGAACTTCACTTATATTTCAGGAGCAAAAAGGGAAAGCCAGGCCCACCCACTCCTCTAGGTCCAGTCCACAGGCACTGCGGTAAGTAGCTAAAGGCCGTTCTTTCCTGTCACTGGCTGCTTCCATGTTCCTCAGTCCTTTCCACCACACAATTCCTTCCATGACTTCTCTCAATGGGAAGCATCACATTCTGGTTATCACAGCAATGCTACAGAAACAAATGAGTGAGAGCCCAACCACAGCGCATTAACACCTCAATTAAAAGGTGCACACAAACCAGATTCTGCTTGCATCTCATGTACCAATTCAAATACTTGCTTATGTAGATTTATAAGTGCTTTTAAAAAGGAACCTTTCCTATGCTTTGAGCATCCCTTACCTGAATTAAAATATGAAACAAAATTAAAGCAATCTAAGCCCTAGAATCAGCAAGCACCCACACATGTTCATACCTATATGTAAGTGAGTTGTCCCTCAAACTTGATTGGGTTATTCACATACGGAGATAGTGGTACACTGGCTTGCAACTCGGAATGCCTGGGTTCATAGATTTCATAGACATTAGGGGCTGGAAGGGACCACATGAGATCATCGGGTCCAGCCTCCCCACCATACGCAGGAAGTCAGCTGGGATCAAGTGACCCCAGCAAGAAATATATCCACCTGTTTTGTGAAAGAGTCCAGCGTAGGTGCTTGCACCACCTCTGGGGGGAGTTTGTTCCAGACCCTAGGCACACGAACCATAAATAACATTTTTCTTATGTCTAGTCTAAATCAGCCTTCCTGGATTTTAAGGCTGTTAGACCTTGTTATCAATTCTCAACTCTGTCAGTGGCCTATTGGGTGACTTTAAGTAAGTCACTACCCTCACCAAGCCTCAGTTTCCTGTTTGTAAGTTTGGGGGACAGTGGAATAATATGGACTTTTGTAATGCATTATGAGCTCTAAACACAAAAAAAGCTTTCTATTAAGTGCCAGTAGTATTATTGTGTTCTTACAGGTTTGCAGGATCAAGGCATAAATACTTATTCATCTACAACAGTAACAAAAACCTACCAGCTAATATTATGATACTACAATAAACCCAAATCCTTGGGCATCTCCTCTCATAAAGCTCAGAAAGAATTTCTTCCCTATCAACAAAATAAAGAAAATGAAACCATAAGAAAAAGATCCTGGTATTATATTAATAATGCTCCAGTAGAAGATGCTCCAACTCAGTGAGACAATAAAAGATTATCACACTATAATGGACCATCAGCCATGTTGACCAATACAACACAAGTTAATAATCATGTCTGTAATTCCTATCATTAATTAACTCCTACTACTCTTTGCATTTATTGAAATTAATAACTCCTACCATTAATTATTATTATTACACTGCTCTTTGTTTGTAAAGTACACGGACGTGGGAGAAACAGCAAGTGTTCTTTTTCTCTCTGCAACACACATGTAATTTCCCAAATGCTTCACTTCATAAACCGTTCTTCACTTATGAAACTAGTTTCACTGCAAGCTACTGCAGACCATGCATCCCAGACAGAGGAGGAAAGAGGGGGAAAAAAACACATGGGTCTACAGAACTGGTATAAGGTGGAAACGTCTTAGAAGAATTCGTCTGAAAATTTTCCATTTTCCCTCTCTGTCTTCTCATAGGAACAGACAACCTGGAATTTCCCAAAATGTTGCGCACTCATAACTCCAACAGCAGTTGTGAAGGACTGTGGATACTCAGCATCTGCCAAGAATCAGACTTGTCAACAAAGCTTGAGCGACCAGAATTGAGACTTCCATGAGGATTATATACATGCTAGTGAATTACCCGTCAAGAATGACTGGGAGTCATTGTTGTCATTCTGGGTCAAGAATGACTGGGGGATGGGGAGGAGGGAAATGGAGCACTGCCACTCACCACCCTGCACCACCACTGCTGCCTCCCAGGAGCGGGGGAGGGGGGGAGGCTTACCTCTCTGTCCCCCTCCACCAGTGCCCCGCGCCACTGCCACCTCCAAGCTTGACAGCTACAAGAATTCCCCCCACCCTGTGTCCACCCATCTGTCTATGTGTCTGTCTGTACAGCGCACTCTGATTGGTTATTTCAGTGAGCATTTTGATTGGTTGCCAAGACAACCAATCAGAGTGCTCCAAGAGTGTTATGGACAAACATACAGATAGATGGACTAAGCCCTTTATACATAAAGAATTTGTCTCCAAGAGGTGGGAGGGGAGGTCCAGGGTGCGGTCACATCTCCCCTTGATTCCTGGTCCACCCAAAGCTCAAAACTGCCTAGCAGTGGCAGCGGCATTTCTATTAAGGCAGCCACAAGCCACTTGACTTCATAACGCATTATATTTTGCCTGATTCCTTTTAAACTTTTCATTTGACTGGTGTTAATGACCCTTTCTCCTTTTAGTGGTCCCTCCTACCCACAACCATGCTGACCCAGATTTCTCTTTTGAATGCACCAAGAAGTTTCTTTGCTTCTTAGTCACTGAAGAATTAAGGTAAAGTTACACATTACACTTAGACCATCCTAAATCTGTGGAATGTTAAGCAGTGTAAAAATCAGAACATGCTATGAACAGTCACATGTTAAGGGTTAACATTGTTTCTTTCCTGTTCAGCTCTGACTTCCACTAGAGGGGTGGTGGTCAGGGGCTTGGCTAGAAGCCAGGGCAGCTAGGCTCTATCCCTGCTCTGGATGGGAGCAAGGGGCTGGGAATGGTACATCCTGGGGTGCTGGAAGACTGCAAATTGCTTGTTTATCTCTGTGGAACAGACTGATGTTATCCTAACATAAGCTAGGTAGCACAGCCCAGAGTTAACTCTTGTCTGAGGTGGTGTAATTTTGAACCAGTCAGAGGGCACTCAGAACAAGTTAATGAGGTTTAAACACGTGGACGCTCATTTTTCATGTGCCCATAGTATGCCTGATATGCACAGTCTTTATATCTGTGACCAACCCACTCCTCTATCTGAACTTACCAGCAGGAATTTTCCATTCTAACCCAATTCAGCTGATTCCCCAAAAGCTATCATCAACCAGCAAAGGAAGAACTTATACTTGCTGATGGAGGGGCATCTGGAATCATGGAAAAGGAGTAATGGATCAGCCATTAAGGGAATCATTTAAAGCAACTACTAGCCCCATGTCAGGTGTTTCCCCTAAAGAAATGACTGGGTGAAGAGACACAGACAGTACAGGAAAGGCCGTGATCTCGGGGAGGAAGTTTGGAGAGAAACCCACCTGCTATCTTTATTTAGGGCCTGAGACTACAGATGTAAAATGAATAGGCTGGAAGTGTCATCTACTTGTCAGAAATGAGCAACCAAATTGTCATCAGATGTTTCTAAGGTCTTTTCTTACCAAACCAGGGCACAGAGGGATGGGACAAGTTCAGGTCTGTATGGTTTGATTCATGCTATTTATGAGTCCAGTATTTGTGGGTCCAGTAACATGAAAAAGGACCCTTTTTGACTCAGAGTTCTAAAATGATTCCCCAATAAAATACGAGATATATACTGAATACATGATAGGGTACTATAGTACTGAATAAAGGTTTTTTCAGCACTTGTTTGGAATGATATACATAACTTGATATAGTCATAAAACTTTTGCCAATAAAAGTCATGGCCATAAAACTTTTGCCAATAAAAACTTTAATACTACGCCATCAAATATTCTCTCACTGTAATTATCTAGAAATAAAATAATATGATGAACAGGTAGATCTAGATATAAGATATCACTATGAGAGATTTCTATTTTAAGCTAGATGCATTACAAGACATAAACCAGTCAAAATCCAACTAGCAGTAAGTCAAGGGGGTTTAAAATTGTCATGGCCAATGGATCTGCGATTATTGCACAAGAGCTGTTGCCTACTATGCAATTAGTTTGTTCTCACAGTGCTAGACTGTGGCTTACAGACATTTGAGCCGGCATAAAATACTTTTGGGATGGATAGGCCCATGTCGCAGTGCTCTGCATTATAACAGATTGGACAGGAGAGTCATTTCTTTAGCGCATTGTGCAGAACCTTCTGCCTTTGGAGCCAAGACCCTGGGTTTGCATCCTCTGCCACCACTTGATGTTATATACACACAGCTGGCTAATGACCTTGTTGTATTATGTATACAGCTACTTAGTGTTATATACTGATGCTGCTAATGTACTGCAGAGTATTTCTCTGTGTAAGGTGCAACTCTGGGAAATATTAACAGTGGGCTGTATGAAAACAAAGGCAATTCTGGCCCAGGCAGCAGGAACAAAGTGACAAAGTGGCCAAACATTTCCATCTGCTTGGAAAACAAATAGCCTTAATTCACGTCTTCTGGCAGAGTGCACGTACATGTGGCTGGCTTACTGCTCTGACTACTGTCAGAGCTACTGTCAAGAAAAAGATACTTTCAGCTGAGTCTAGGAGTTGATAGTCTGCATGCAGACCACACAGAAATGGCACAACCTGTCTAGGGACTTCCTAAATAACCTTTGCAGCCAACACTCCTCATTTTATTGCTGCACCCATCAGCCTGCACCCATTTTTGGCAAGTATTTTGTACTGTTGCAACCTGTCTCAGAAGAGGTGAGGGCACCAAATCCTGACATAACCCAACAGAAGCCAGTGCCCTCTAAAGATGAACTGAGCCATAAAAGTGCTTTCGGCTCACAGGAACACTCTCTTTCCAATTCATTACCTTATCTATAAATGATGTACAAAGCAGAGGAATAATAGACAAACAGCCCTCAAGTGCTCATGGGCATGTGATTCTGGAGATGGCATAAAAATATTTGTATTTTTTTTAAATGTTTTCTATTATGCAGTATAAATACTGAGCTTAAGACTCTGCCTCTCCTAGTCAGCCCTAACAAAGCAGAATGCACCTGACATTGTTCTAGCCAAAACTGTATATACACAGAGGTCTTAATTTTTCACATTGTCTATACTCTTATTTTCCAGCGGAGTGTTGGATTTTGTGGCCTGAAGACTCAGCACTAGAAAGCTCATCAAAATGTTGAAGGCTGCTGTGAATGTGCTTTCAAAAAATGGAGCACTCTCATTTTTTCTGTCTTAGATTTCTAGGAATCACTAAGTATAAGTATCGTTCATATCTCCCACATCAGATACCAATGGAACCTGGTTTCACTGTTCATTGGTATGATGTAGCTGAGAGTACTAGGTCGCATGTCCAGCAATGCATATATAGCATTTAGAATGACTGATTTGGATGTTCACATTTTCCAAATATTTATTCACCTGGTCCTTATCACTAGTCCTGTCTCCTTGGATATAAATTGTGAGGAAATTTTTTTAGGAATGAGGGTGACCACAGCAATGGAGATCTTTGGGTCGGTGTTGTGCATATGAGGTTTATTACCAATATGTCACAGCTCACTCAGTGCAGCCACTGTGTGTTACTATTATGTGAGGTCTCCTTAGGCATCTTGGGACTGGCATGGCACTTCCAAATTGAAGTAAACACCAGGGGCTATAGGCTGTACAGGGAGGGATAGAACAGGGAGGAAAGGTGGGGGTGTGGTGCTCTACGTCCAAGAGCAATACACATCCTTAACAAACAGCACTGGGTCAGAGGAGGGGCAAACTGAAGTGCTCTGAGTCCGTATACAAGGGGGTTGGGGGGAAAGGGACTTAACAGTAGGGGTTTACTACAGGCCACCCAACCAGGGGGAAGAGCTGGACAGGGAATTCTCAAGTCAGCTTGCAGAGGCAGTTATGTCAAGGGACATGGTCATCATGGGTGACCTAAACTAGCTGGACATCTGCTGGGAAGAGCAGTCAGCCAGGTCTGACCACTCATGTAGGTTTCTGGCCGAGTTACAGGACCTCCATCTAACCCAGGAGGTGCACAGTCCCAACAGGGGAAATGCCTTGTTGGACCTGGTCCTGGCCATGGGCGATGACCTGGTGAGGGGGCTGCGGGTGCCTGACCACCTGGGTGACAGTGATCATCGCCTACTGGAGTTCACCATCCAGCACAGGGTGTCAAAGGCCTGCAGCAAGGCAATAGCCCTAGACTTCAGGAGGGGGGATTTCAATGAGGTAAGAAGACTAATCAGGGAGGCACTGAGGTCTTGGAGTGGAGGGGAGTTGGGAGTCCAGGAAGAGTAGTCATTCCTTAAGGAGACAATCCTCCAAGCCCAAAAGGTGACAATCCCCACACAGATCAAAGGGGGCAAGAGTGCTCAAAAGCCCCCATGGCTCACCAAAAGCATACAAGAACATCTCAGGGAGGAAGGAGGACCCAGGAAACTACAGGCCCATTAGTCTTACCTCAGTCCTGGGGAAGCTCTTGGAGAAAATTATCCAGAAGCACATCTGGGAGTGACCAGCAGGGGAGATCATGCTTTGGGGTAACCAACATGGGTTCATTTGAGACAGGTCCTGTCAGACCAACCTGGTGGCCTTCTACATCCAGGTCACAAATCCTTGGCCGCAGGTGTCGCAGTGGACGTTGTCCTTCTGGACTTTAGGAAGGCTTTCCACACAGTCTCTCACCCCATTCTCATTAAGAAATTAGGCGACCATGGCGTCGATGCCTACGCAGTCAGATGGGTCGGAAATTCGCTGGAAAGCCACACCCAGAGACTGGTGGTGATCGGGTCTTTTTCGACTTAGAGGGATGTGGGCAGTGGGGTCCCCCAGGGCTCAGTTCTCAGGCCTGCACTGTTCAACATCTTCATCAGTAACTTGGACGAGGGGGTAAAAAGCACCCTGTTCAAATTTGCTAATTACATTAAGATGTGGGGGGATATAGGCATGCTAGAAAGGAGGAATAGGCTGCAATTGGACCTAGACAGGTTACAGGAGTGGGTGGATGAGAATAGGATGGGATTCAACACCGACACATGTAAGGTGATGCACCTGGGGAGGAAGAACCAGCACCATACCTACAGGCTGGGGAACTCCCTTCTCATCACTCCACATACCTCTATGTGACACTGGTCAGGCCACAGTTGGAGTACTACATCCAGTTCTGGGTGCCGCACTTCAGGAGGGATGTGGACAACATGGAGAGGGTCCAGAGGAGGGACAGTCACATGATCAGGGGGCAGCAAGGCAGGCCCTATGAGCAGAGGCTATGGGACCTAAACCTGTTCAGCCTCCACAAGAAAAGGCTGAGGGAGCAACTGGTGGCCATCTACAAACTGGCCAAGGGGGACCAGCAGACTATGGGACTGTCCCTGTTCCACTGAGCACTACCAGGAATAAAGGCCATAAGTTGACGGAGAGTAGATTCAGGCTAGATATCAGGAGGCACTACTTCACTGTCAGGGCAGCCAGGATCTGGAACCAACTTCCAAGGGAAGTGGTGCTCACTTCTACCTTGGAGGTCTTCAAAAGGAGGCTAGATAATCACCTAACCGGGATTGTTTGACCCCAGCATCCTTTCCTGCCCAGGGCAGGGTGTCGGACTTCATGATCTGCTCAGGTCCCTTCTGACCCTACCTACTATGAAACTAAGTGCTTTATGTGAATCCAAGCTTCTTATCCTTCTTAAATCAAAATGAAACATTGCACTGTGGAATATTGCCTGCCCTCAGACTGTGCCTTCACATTAAAGGTGAGACCTGCTGCAACTTGGACAACTTGCATCCTTATATAGAAATTAGATGCAGTCCTTGATAAATGCCAGTATGGCTTACATTTGTGTAAAGTATACAATCCTCCAAAGTACACACTTGCTGCATGCATGATGTGAATTTTTCATGGTTGACCATTGTTTTAGCCATCCCCTTAGCTTCTCAAGTAGTCAGGCATTCTCCAGGAGCACTGACCTTTGTACTCCTTGCTATTCCACATACGCAATACTCCTGACATGCAGTCTAATGTAAGCAAGTGATCTACAAGAATGTATTTTTGCATTGTGCAGCTGTAAGGGACTGAGTCGTGGGTAGTCTGGCTAAGTGCTTAGGGCACTCAAGGAAGTCAGGGACTAGGACCTGAGTTAAGACTAGGAAGCCAAATTACCAGATCCAAAGAAGAATCTAGGGACAGAGTCCAAAACACAGGCTAGAGTCAGAACCTGGGAATCAGATGCCAAAGCCCAATAACAAAGCTAAGCAGGGGCAGGAAACAGATCCAAGGGGAAATCCAAAGCCAGAGTCCAGGAACAGACCCAAGCTATGGTTAAAAACTAGGAGTACCAGATCAAGGAGGCGAACCAAAGCACTGAGGAGCTCTGCTCCAGCCCACGCTGTCAGAACTGTTGGCTGACCTGGAGTCTACTGCCACAGCTGGGGCTAAATAGGTAGGCTGCGTTCCCAGCAGCCACTCAGGAAAACCAACCAGTTAATTCACTGGGGCATGGCTCATCAGCTGGTGACTCTAGGCAGGTGTGGTTGCCTAGGCAATTAGCTCGGGCTGGGCTGCTCATTAGGGCTCCTGATAGTGGTACATGAACACCGTTCAGAAATTTCCATTCATTAAGAATGAAATTGCTGGCTAGTTAGAGTGCTTCTACATGGAACCCATTACACCTATACTCTAGGTGACTAGTTTGGATGCAGAATAGGTTGGAAGTATAACACCCCAAGCAAGTTGCTTACAAGCAACATTAGAGATAACCGCTCTCCTCATCTCAGACTGCAGAAGCTAGGATTGATGCTAAAGCAGGGGCGGGCAAAATGGTGGATCTGGCTGGTGGCTGGACTCTATTTCCCAGCAGCCCCTGCCCACATTGCTGTGGCTGGTTTCTATGGACACCCCAGGAGCACCAGGACTGTGACAGCACAGAGCCAGGATATTCATGGAGACTGGTCCAAGCAGCACTGGCAGGGCATGCAGCCTGGCGGTGGGCTGCTCCGGGACTGAGATTGTGCAGCAGTAACAGTGTGGTCCAGAGCCAGGGCAGAGCCATGATCTGCTGCCTGCCCAGGGTGTGTGGGCAGCGGATCACAGCTCTGCCCTGGCTCTGGCCCACGCTGGCACCGCGGCAAGATCCTGACCCTGGCCAGGTGTAGCTCCCTGCCCAAAGTGGAAGAATCCTCTCCTCCCATGGCCAGCTGCCGGCTTCCCAGGTTGGACATTGTCCCTTGTCCCTGGCCCTGGTGTAGCTCCCTGCCCAGCCACATGCCCTCCCAGCACTGTTTGGGTCAGTCTCCATGGAAAACCTAGCCCAATCCAGCCCACAAGCTGGACTTTGCCTGACCCTGTGCTAGAGAATCAGCATCATGCCACAAAACCTATTTTCCCGCACTTCTGAGAATAAAGGAGGTGTGCTAAAGAGATGGTAGTCTTATATTAATCCTGATTAGGTGAGACCAAAATGTGTGAGCTTTTAATACTGGTATTATTTGCTAATGTATTTTAAGAGGTAAGTAAAAGGATTAAAATTCTCATAAAACTACAGCTTCTTTAAAAAAAGATATAAATTTAAAAAAATTCTGGCACAAAACCTAATCACCTGTGAAGTGTTGTGACACTTTTGTATGAATATTATTATACAGAGATATCGCTAAAAATCCTTGCCCCTTATATCATTATAGAGAAACACGTTACATTATATTGTGTTATACATGCTCAGAGAGTAAGGGGGGCTTGTTCTTTTGTGTGTTGCTAGTAGGACTTTTTCTGTGGCGTCCTGTCACCCACTGATCCTTTTCCTAAGGAAGAACTACTATGAGGTATCATCTGTAATCAGTACAGGAGCAGAGGAAAGAAATGTGTTCTCAAGAGAGGAAGTCTAGAGGACAACGGTTAAGCTTGTTTTGGATGTATGCTTTGGATACCATTTTCATTATGTTCAGTGATGTGCTTATGACAACACTGGCAGTTGCAGTTGCATTTGCCCATGCTTGTGTACCCTAAATAAATGATGATCAGTGCTTCAGCTAAAACTAAGCTCTATTACAAGATTGTTCAAGAGGATATAAGGTAGTTCTTCTTTGCAGCATCCTATTTATTACCAGTTTTGGAGATGCAGATTGATTTTCTTGGCTCAGGATTACAGTGTCACACCTGCCTTGAAGTGGGAATAGCTCGTACTTTGATTAATGAATCAAGAGGTTCTCTAGTTTCACTGTAGTTTCTGTAAGTACCTCTCTATACCCTGCTGAAATCCCAACTCTCTTCTCACTGAATCACATATGACATCCCTGCATTGACATTATACTAGCAGGACTCTTGATTTTGTTCTGTTTTATATATACTCTCTCCCCTCCTTATGCCTCAAGTTATAAAACACCAATCACAACAGCTGTACAGATAGAGAAATTTGTCCCTTTCTGGATTTTCACTGAGTCATGAGGCCATAAAAGCAAGTGGGGGTGGGGAAGGCCTGTCAGTCAAAATACCGAGGACCTGCAAAGTGGTAAAATAAGTAGATGACAAAATCAACTGTGTTTATTTCAGTATGTTGAGTCTTGGTCTTTTATTTTAAATTGCGGCCATTAAACAATTTCCTTATAGTTTATTGGGGCAGTTACTAAACACTCATTATTCTACATACGTGTTGCAGATAGTGAGTGATTTTGACAGCGATAGCTGTTTTTGCCTGAGGGATACTGTAACTACTGAGATTATGATACCCCATAATGCCCAAAGCTGATTATTACACAACTGAGATAACTCTTTTGCAGCACAAGAAATACTTTGTACAGCCATGGATCAAGAAGTTATTTCACACTCTGTATAAATGCAAAGTAAATATTACTTGGAGATTTCTTTTAAACAAAGCCCTATGTGCTGAGTCAGCCATTTTGAAAGCACAGCATGACTGAGTGTGCACCATGAGCTGTTACTTGTCTGATAAAGTACTGCTTGATTGTATTGCAGAGACAGATTAGAACTAAGGAAAATAGAAGGGAAGGGAAGGTAGGGAGGGTTGCAAAAAATACATCTGATTTACAACAGGAATTTGTCCAGTAGTATCCAAAAAGAGAATCATCTCGTTTGTGCCATCATACTATATTGTTGCATTTGCCCGAGCAGCACCACGCAAGGATAACACAAAACTGGAATTACCAGCCTAAGGAAAATTCATGATGCTAGCCAGAAACTGGACAGGTTTTGACAAATACAGATCCATGGAATCCAGCAGGAATGGCATTTCCGATACATGTACTGTTTGTTCTATTTCCTTGGCATTCATTTAATTATTATTAAAGGACAACAAAGTTAGTTTTCTTTTTATTCCATTTGGAAGGGTGTACAGTAATGCAATGGCAAAGATACTAGGTGCATCTACACATGCAATTAATGCACAGAAAGCTTACCGCACAGCAAAATACTTTGCAGTAAGCTTTCCTGGAGAGCATGTCTACACGTGACCCCATCAGGAGCAAATCTGCTCCCAACAGGAGCAATTCAGGGCAGGGGTATCCTCCTAGCATATGGCAACGAGGGGGAGCTCTCGGCCCTGGCTCTAAGATCGGAGCTGGACCCAGCAGCCAGCAGTTGCCTGGAGCAGGGGATACTGTCCAAGACCTGGCTCCTATTTTGCAGCCCCGGCTGGGAGCTGCCTGGTGCAGGGCAAAGACACATTGTCCCTGCCTGGGTTCCACTGTCAGAACCAGCCCCAGAAGCAGTCACTTGCCAGGGGTAGGAGATAATGTCCAAGACCCAGTTCTGATCTCAAAGCTGGGGCCAGGAGCTGCCTTCTGTATGGGCAAGGGGACATTGTCTCTGTCTGGGCTCCATGATTGGAGCCAGCCCCAGCTGCAGACAGCTGCTGGGGACAAGGGACAATGTTCAACCTGGGAAGCAGGCAGCTGGCCATGGGAGGAGAGAGTTCTTCTACCCCTTGCTGCCTGGGATGACCAGAAGCTATGTAACCAGGCACTACTTTACGGTAGTTATTGCAGGGTAAATCTACTACCTGTATTTACAGGTAGCAGAGAAGCATGCAGTAGATTAATCTACTACACATTAGCTCCTTTGCATGTAGTACATTAGTTTACTGTGCAGTAAATTGTCTCATGTAGACACGCCTACTGAGGGGTGCATCAGATTAGTTCAGTAAACACATTTGATGAGTATGTGCTCATTAAATTGAATTTTTTCCAGGTTAATTAATTTCCTTCTATCTCCACCAGAATAATATCCCTGGTCAGAAAAACATTCAGTCTTCCAGTTCAGTAAGATACTAACCACGTGCCCAAGAGTATGCCTATGCTTCACGGTGAAGTTAGTCTACGTTTAGGTTTAAGCTGCAACATGGCAGAATAGTACTTGATATCCAATCTAGCAAGTTTAAAGCTAGTTTTAATATGTCTGTTCTATGCTACAATACCTTCTATCACTTGAGTACAGACATACCCTAAAATCAATGGGTAAATCTTAAAATTAATCATGTGTTTAAGAAACTTTGCTGAAATGAAGTCATGAGGATGAGCTTAAGTGCACTTCTATTCAGCAAAGCATTTCAAATAGAACTTAATCACTCAGTTAATACTATGGGCGTAAGTGCTTTGCTGAATAAAAAAACTTTAAGCATGTGTTCAAAGTCCTAACTGAATAATTATTTTCTTTACTAAATTAAGACTTACGGACCTGAATCAATGGCCACTGAAGTCACTGACAGTCTTCCTGTCAATTTCAATGTGAGTGGAAATTGTGACAATAACCCTGTTATCTCACAGCCGTGTCTTATCAAAATTGGACCCATGCTCCGTACACCTTTTACAGACAGTCTTTCCTGTCCTCTTTCACTGTCCCAGAAAACTAGATAAATATCAGATGTATGAGGGGAAGCTGAAATAATTCAATGTGTGCAGTCTAGGAAAAAGAGAACTCAAGGGGAATATGATCACAGTCAATAAATATCTTCAAGGCAACAACATAAATGTATAAATGAAAGAAGAGAATTATTTAGGTCTCAGAAGTTAGCAGGTAAGGTGGAAGGAAAAATTAGGAAAACACTAATAGGAGTACCTTGAGTACCCTGGCGTGTAGATTGTCAGGGCCGGCTGACTTGAGGATATCCAGCCTCTCAAGGTGTTCCTTTATGAGGTCAGTACTGATGGAAGGCAGGGGATCTCCCTCACCCGGACCTCCCTGTCCCGTAGCATGGTTGGCTTTTTCCTGGGCGTCAGTTGTCAGTTGCCCCATCTGGTTCAGCAGGGGTCCAATGTTGCCCTTGCTCTTCCTCCGGCTCCCCACATATCTGAAAAAGGACTTTTTGTTGTCCTTGATGCTTGAAGCTACTTGGAGTTCAGTTGCAGCCTTGGCTTTCCTGGTTTGCTCCCTGCAGGACTGGACCAGTGCAGAATATTCCTCCTTGGAGGTGAATCCCATCCTCCATCCTTTGTAGGCCTTTCTTTTTAGCCTCAGGGGGTCTGCTAGATCCCTGGAGAGCCAGGGGGGCTGCTGTGCCCTCTTGCTGTCTTTCCTCTGAGATGGAATAGACTTAGCTTGTGCACTGAGGATCGTTCCCTTGAGGAGCAACCACTCTTCCTGGACTCCCTTCCCCCTGGGGTCGTGGTTCCATAGGGCCTCACTGACAAGCCTCCTGGGTTTGTCAAAGTCGGCTTTCCTGAAGTCAAGGACTTCCGTGTTGCTGACTGACTTACAGCACATGATGAAGGTGATTAGCTCATGGTCGCTGTCACCCAGCTTCCCATCGATCACTAGGTTACTGATTAGGTCATCCCCAATAGCCAGTACCAGGTCAAGCAGCACTTTACCTCTCGTTCGTCCATAGACTTCTTGAGTCAGGTAGAGGTCATCCACGCACAATAGGAAGCTTTGCGACCACTTGGATTTTGCTGAGTGATCCTCCCACAAGATGTCTGGGTAACTGAAGTCACCCATGACAACCATGGCCCTGCAGCATGCGGCTTCAGCCAGTTCCCTGGTGAACTCCAGGTCAAGCTCTTGACTTTGGGTGGGAGGTCTGTAGTAAACTCCCACCATTGTGTCCCCTGTGCCATATTCTCCATGGATTTTAACCCAAATGGTCTCCAGTCGTCTACCCTGGTCGCCAACATCAGCTTGCCTTCTTCCACCATAGGCTATACAGGTTCCTTCTTTCTCCCAGGGTTGTGCCATCCATAGTGGCTGCCATTACATCTCCTTAGCTTACACCACAAAGAAAGCACAGGCAATATTCTCTGACACCTGTGCCTTTTCCACTTCTTATATCAGATGGAAGAAGGCACTAGGGTCCTAATTCAACCAAACATTTAAGCATAGGCTTCAACGTACCTTCTTCAATGAAGCACTCAAATGTATGTTCAAGTTTAAGCAGGTGTTTAAATTGTTTAAACCCACACTTGCTGAACTGAGTTCTAAATGAATAGGATGTTTACTTTCTCTTCTCTTTTCATCTTACCTTCACATCTATGAGCAATATCCTTTTTCTGCAGTTGCAGCTTTTTGCTGTTTGTCCTGCACTAAAACATCATTGTACCTTAAAGCTTAGTACTTTGTACTATGTAATATTCATGTTGCCCAAGGATTCAATCACCTCAAGCAACGTTCCAGTCACCCTAATGGCCAAACAGGTAAAAGGTACAGGAGATAGGTGATTCCAGTGGAAATCTGGCTCATCTTATCAAAATTGTGTAGCATTGTCCCAAAAAAGTGTCTTAATAAAGCAAAATAAAAATCAGACAAAGAAAATGGTCCACTTGTAGGCTTAAATGCAGCTGGTTAACTAACTACATAAAGAGGCAGATGTTTCACTGAATCAGCACCAGACACCCAACTGATAACAGCGACAGCTTTTAGGACGTACTAATGTGGAAGATAACCACAACGTTGATACAAATTCAGATTTGCTAATTATGCTATTAATAAACACTGAGCCTATCTGCTTCTAATCTTATTGATATAAATAGTGTTAGTCATTCCATCAGGCAGCAGCACTAATGTTGAATGGCACTAGGTATAGTAATCTCCTTCAATGACTTGTTATGTTTATAAAGAAATAATACCTTTTTCCAGCTGCACCTGGCCTGCCTCGGGCACCAATCACATAATTGTCTTTGCTTCCTGTCAAATAATGAACCTGAGCTGCAATATTTTTATTATATTAAAATGACCCCCCCCCAACAAAACCCCTGCGCTAAATGAATATTAAAGTCCCAAAGTCAAGAATGACTTAGGTTGTCTATGCAACCTTAATTTGCCTTTTAGTTCAGGGATGCTCAAACCCCTACCCATGGGCCAGATACAGCCTATGGTGCAGCTCCCCATGGGTTCAAAATTTTGGAGATGGGAGAGCAATGGCAGTGCTCCCCCAAATTTCTGTACCTGTGGTGAGCTCTCAGCCCTGTGCACTGGATCAGGTACTGGATACCAGTATGCAGGGCCAGGTAGGGATGGTGCCAGTCCCCAGGGCCCAATCCCAGCACATAAAGGTCAAAAGGGGGTAGTGCCAAGCCCCTTGGACCTAATCCCAGCATGCTGTGGTAAGAAGGGGAGGTGGTAGGCCCCTGGGGACCAAGATGATGGGACGAGATGGTACCAGGTCCATGGGGACCAATCCCCAGGCACTGGGGCAGGAGGGGGCAGTGCTCAGCCCCTGGAGACCAATCTTGGCACACAAAGGTAGGAGGAAGCATTGTCAGGCTCAGGGCCAGATCTTGACATGTGGGACTCAGTTTGGCCCATGGACCAGCCCTGCTTCACTCATCTGGCCCACAGGGCCAAAACGTTGAGCACCACTGTTCTAGTGCATGTACTTTATATGGTACATTGTCACACACTACACTTTCCACAGAATTCATACCTCATTTAGTGAATTTATAGTTAATCAATATTTCATTTTATCTCCTACACTCTGCATGTGCCCCTCTTTCTATGTGGTTCTCATAATAGCATCTGTGTGTGTCACAATCATGGATGAATTTCTTTGAATAACACTCCTTATACAACTTGCTGAATTTGGACAACTTTTTACAGGAACAACAATGGGCAAATCAACGTGTCCCCGGGACTCATTACACATCCCTGGTGCAATATTCAGAGGCACCAAAGCTTCACAATGAAGTGGTTCTACACTTCTTATTATAGATAAAACAAAAAATCACTCCCTCACTTCATGTTCTAAAATCGTGGAAACATTTTATCTGAGACACAAAAACAGCTTTAGGCAAATGCCCACCATGGAAGATTTTTGTCCCAAATATCACATTTACCTGAGTCTAAGATGACCCTGAAATTAAGACAACCCCCCAAATAATTAGATCCTATACATGGAAAAAATATAAATCTGTTATAATTTTGCATATATAGAATCTAATTATCAGAGGATCAACTTTAATTCATCGCTCCCACTTCTGCAGGAAGGCCAGGCAGTGGGGAACAGGTGGTATAGGGAGGTCAAGCAGCTTGCCCCTCCTTGGGTCTGTCCCCTGCCACGTTTCCCCCCTAACTGCTCTCCCCCTCCCCTTTCCCCCCACAGCCTCTAGTCCCTATTTCCCCCCTAGCCTCTGTTCCCTCCTTCCCAGCAGTCTCTGCTCTACAATGGCAAGCTCCAACCCCATTCTAGCCTGGAGCACGGAGCATACCTTCAGCCCAATCCCTGTGGCATCTATGTGGGCTGCACGCTGCTGCTACAGGCCAGGCTACAGCCATGCTCAGTGTCCCAGAGTGGATAGAGCCTACCGACATACAGCAAAGGTAAGGGGGTAGGGAGAGGGGCAGGTGGGGGAGCAGAGGCTGTGTGGTGAGGGGAGATGACAGGGTGCAGAGGTGGGGTGGGGGCAAGCAGCATTCGTGGTTATGGCCCCAACCCCAGGTAGGGGCTGAAGCCCAATCCAGAGCAGCTGCCTTCCCCCTCATATGCAATTCTAAGACAAAAGGCTTTCCCCCAATGTTAAGCAGGGCGGGGGGGACCTCATCTTAGAATTAAGTAAATATGGTAGTTAAAAGTTTAGCTAAATTCTATGCATTGGAAACAGGGCCTTTTAAAAAGCAACTGTTGAACAATCTTAACCAAAGGTAGTGCAATCCACTCTAAATAAATGCATACTATTTGGGTTGAAGTAGGGAGAAAACTCCCATTATGAACTAGAACACCTTTCTTCAGGTCCCTGTAAAGGTATACGTCCCTATCTTAGGAATCCTTGTTTTCCTGATCTCTCTATCATGTGATACAGAGGCAGAAAGATCTCAAGTCTAGAATCAAGGCAGAATCTTACACACTTGCATGTAAACACTGAGTGGCAGTGGTATGGTGGAAAAAAGGAGGACTTAGAAGGAGACTACCAAGCCTCTAATGCCATATAATCATCATCAGCATCTGATCTGAGCATCAGCTCATGAAAGCTTGTGCTATACACTAGTATGTATATCTACTTTAGTTAATCTATAAGGTCCAACAATACCCTGCCTTCTATTTGACATTAGTTAACAGGAAGTCACAGTCCTAATAGGCTAATTTGGGCTTAAGATCCCCTGTTCAACCTGCATCCTTTAACCCTCTGCCATAGGTTAGTGGGTTCAGTTGCCCCCCAAATATCAACCCTTTCAAGTTAAACCTAGTTTCCACCCAAATTCCACAGGCCTAATTGATGTTCAGCATTCCTGAAAAGATGACCAATTCCTCTGTTTCAGTCAGAGGATTCTGCAGCCTCTGCTATCTCATTCATGGGTTGATCCCTGAGGAAAGAAGCAGAGTGGAAAATGGGCTGCAGGAGCATACAGCAACATAGTGAAATCTATGCCAATGCTCATCTACTATTCATTGTCATTTGACCTAATATCCAATAAAACCTCAGTCCCAACAAGATTTTATTGCAGATAATCACACCAGGTTATGCAGCCACTTTTTAGAAGAACCAGAAAAATCAGCAGTTTCCTTTCACTGGCCATTATTAAATTTCAGTGTCAGTGCAAGAATTGATTATTTCCCCCACCAATTACATCTGGAAATATTTCATTTTAAAAAGAATGGTTATGGATTTTCATTCAAACTTTTCACACTATTTTACCCATTTTTGAAAGATTAATAAAAAGACAAAGCCTAGAAAACAGCCTTCCTAATCATTATCAAATACAGATTTCTCCATGTGTAGGACCTAGAACAACATACACACTGGTGTTTTATTTTATTTTATGAATCCCATATAGAAAGAATATAGAGAAAACCATTTATAGAGTGAACTGAGCCACAATCCAATAAAAGGCATTTGAATATAATTAAACGCAGGGCAGCGTATGTGGAAACAAAAATACAGGAAGGGAGACTCTCAGAAACTAGTGATTCAGAGGAAGATGTAGAGATTATTTTAGATAACTGCTTCCACATGACCTCCCAGACCAATGCTGTTTGCCCAGATCCGGGCAAAATGATTTAACGGAAATTCTGAGATTATATGAAGGGGAATGTCAAGCACAAGGAAGGAAGTTATCTGGCCTCTGTGCACCTCACTGGTAACTAGGATCATGTGTCCAGTTTTGGTGTCCACACCTCAAGGAGGAGGTGGAAAACCTAGAGAGCATGCAACGGAGGACCACAGAGGGGATCCAGAGACTGAAAAACAAGTTTTAGAATGTGATGTTTAAGATACTTGCTCCAAACAGCTTGCCAAAGAGAAGGTAGAGAGGTGACCTGATCACTGTACAGCGATAACAGCATATAGAAACAATTATGATAGGGAAGTTTTTCAATCTTGCTGAAAAAGGCAGAACAAGATCCAAATGCAAGAAGGTGAAGTGAGACAAATGCTGAAGACACACACAACAATTAAACCACTTCAAATATCTTGGAAATGTTTTAAAGGGCCAGCTAGACACATGCGCAAGCCCTCTGAAATGCTCTAAAAACCATTCCAAAATAGTAACCTGTTTACACAAAGTGCTATTTTGGAGCATCTGGGCAGGGGGAGGGAAGGAGACTGGCATGGGCAGCCTACCTGCTGTCTGACTTCTGGGTCCCGCTCCAGTTCTTGGTGTGCTGCTAGGTCCCAGCTGGGACCCCCATCACTGCTAGACTCAACCCCACTGCTGCCCACTTGGCAGGCTCCTGATAAATCCTGGGGTCCCCTGCCACCGGGCACTGCAGCCCCAGTCCCCCAGTCAGATTCCCAGTGGCAGGGCCAAGGAGCCCTTTCCACCTCCCTCCCCCTTACTTCCCATCACAGCAGCCTGCTCTAGGACCCCCTGGCTGCTGCCAAAAGAGGCTGCAGTATTCTGAAACATTACAGCCAGAATCAAAGGGACACACATATCCCTTGACTGAAACACTTCACTTTGCTCCCCACTCTCCAGGTGCAGCTTCCACAGGTACCTGGGAATGTAAAAAAGGGGGCATGAAGATGGGGCTCCCAGCTGCACACTAGCCTTTTAACAGTCTGGGGCATAGTTGGGCTGACAGTGCCCCAGATCTTTAAAAAGCAGGTGTGCAGTTGGAAGTCCTGGCTGAACACCTGCCTGCTTTTTTACAGTCCCAGGCACTAAAAGCCTGACATCAGTTCCCCAGTGTTGAGCTCGTGGTGTCCTCATAATGCTTCCGGGGGAAGGGGGCACCTGGCATCCTTTGGAGACAGAGCAGGAAGCAGCTGGGTTTGAAACTTGGAGCTGCCCCCAACCCAATCCCATTGGGCAGGGGTGTCTTTGTCCCAGCCCCAGGGCTGCCTCATGTCAGACTCTGACATTAAGGTGGAGGTCAGGATTTGGCACCAGGCAGCTCTATCCCAATTCAGATCCAGACCTGCCCCCCGTCTGATCTTCAGGCTCTTTTAAGGTGCCAGGCTCTGGCAAATCTGTATCCCTGTGCCAACAATCAGATGATGGCATACCACATGTTCAATTTATGGTGCTGTACAAACCAGCCAAAGATGTTATACTTTTTGGGGGTAATATCTTTGTGGCTGGTTTGTGATTTTATGGTACCATAAACTGCATAAACATGTGGCCAGTTGCTATTTCTGGCACAATCAACACTCTAATCCTGCCAGAAATAGAATATGTGCCTGGGGCCTTAGTCTGTCTATAGCAGGGGATGGGCAAAATGTGACCTGTGGACGGGATGCAGCCCACCAGGCCATTCTATCCAGCCCGTGGGGCCCCTAAAAATGTAAAAAATTTATATTTATCTGCCCCTGGCTGCCTGTCATACGGCCCTCGATGGTTTGCCAAAACTCAGTGAGCGGCCCTCTGCTTGAAATAATTGCCCGCCCCTGATCTACAGGCACTGGGCTCAACATATAGATAGTTGGGTGAAATCTGGCAGTCTATGGGAGTTTAGACTGGATGATCCCTTCTGGTCTGAGACTCTAAGAAACAACAAAACAATTAAAAATAATCCAAATAATTTGAGACAAGGATGACCCATCATCGCCGTGAGAATGTATTCAACTTGTAATGCCTGATAAAATGAATGCTCCATAATACACCAAGGATGAAATTAGTTATGGTAATATTTCTTGAAAACACCTTTTCCTTTATAGCAGAGCCAGGGTTTTTGGAGCATTGAGAGCAATTCTGAAGCTGTGTTTCAATTTGTTAAGCTCTTTGTAACTGTGTATCTGTCTACTTCAGTTCTAAAGGTCAATTTACTGCTGACTGACAATACTGAGAAAAGACGACAGACTCTGCCGAGGCAGAGATATTTCAGCCATACCCAAGTCTTTAACCATTGCTTGGAGTAGAGGCCACCTACTTTGTGTGAGATTAGGAAAGCTTCTAGTTCATGCTCTAAGGGTCCATTGCTTCAAGATTTAAGTTTTGCAAAAATCTGCAAGGGAATGTTATCCTCCTCTGTCAGTTAGGGATAATGTAAGAAGAGATCAGAATTAAAGAAGCTGAAGATCAATATCAATTTCTTTAGCCCATGAATGCCAACTCTGGCTCCCTACACAGGTCTGCCAGGCCCACACAATTATACAGGCTGTTGTTCTAGAGTAGCATGTGGTCAGAATCACTACCAGCAGGCTGCAGCATGACAGCAATCTTTGATCTACTGGCAGTGATGAACTCTTCTTTGCCTTTATAATATCCTTCGCTATGACCTTCAGCTTTATTTATTTTTTTTTGCAAGTGTGCATATGCACTTGTGTGCGCCTATGTATGCATACATATGCATGCACAATTCCCTTATATCAGGCTGGTGATCTGATTGACAGCTAGGTGTACTGTATTCCATATAGGGCCAAAACAAACAAAACAAAACTCTCGCAAAGAAGCCAGATGGGGAGTGAAAAAGGAGTTGTGCAGATGAATTTAATGCAGTAAAGAAACAGCTTAAAGTGTCACTTTTCATGCACGTTTTGTTGAGCTGCCAACTTCTTTTGATGTGCATTCTTATAAAGAACATTTTTGTGCACTACGATTTCCCTTGTGACAAAGTGCCTGGCAGCAATCTCCCCTCAAAGAGGCTGGGCAGCAGGATCTCTCTCCCTTGACAGCTCTCCAGAGAGTGCCTTTTGCAATGCTGACATTTCTAGTGTCAGAAATGCAGGTGAGTCACCCAGCACAGGCTGGGGATCAGCTTTTCCAGAAATACTGGGTTATCTGCTACAAGAGGCAAAACTCTTCCTTATGAAGAACTAGCTAGAGAGAAAGAACCTAGGGTACAGATGGTAGCAAAGATAAACTACAAAGCTAGATAAGTTAAATATCTACCATCTTGTGCCTGCAAAACTTCCCTGAGCCATAGGACACGCTGCATTTTCTATTTCTAAACCACAAGTGTAGATGTAAGGAGTGACACCAGGGCTGCACAACTGAGATTTGATTCTGGTTGGTTTTATTTGGAGTATGTAACTCTTGTCCAGGACTTTCCCAGGTTGGACTACCTCCAGTCCACAGACCTGTGTTTTCAGGTTTTTCTCTCCCTAGGCCATTTTCACGGAAGCAGAAAAATAAAGATGGAAAGGCCCTAGGAGCTCATCTGGTCAAAGCCCACTCTGGCTCAAGGCAAGAGCGTTCCTGTCAAAACCTTCCCAAACAAAAGTTTGTCTTACCTGCACTTAAAAACATCTAGTAACAAAGATTAGGCCACTTTTCTAGGTAATCTGTTTTGGGATCTTACTCCAAAGAAGATTCTTGCTAAAGTGCTGACACTCAGCATTCAAGTTGCAGCCCTGTGACTCTGCATGGACTGGCATGTGTCCCTCTTTGCACTGGCTTCTAGTAACCACAAAGCCTTACTCCCTCATTCCCTTCCCAGTCGCTCCATGTTCTTTCCCTCCACTGGCTTTCACTATCATAGACTCATTCAGATCCCCACCCTTCCCCCATTCCCAGCTACCCCTGGGATGATGTGGATCAATTAATTAGACCATGATTTCAATAATAAGGCTACTTAGCAGTAACCACCTCTCACTGTACAAATGAAGAAACTAAGTCATGAAATTGCGCAACATAAATTTTGCATGAAAAATAAATGAAGGAAATGGCATTTTGAGGACTGCAGTGTGTTATGGGGTAGCAACAAAGAAAAGTCATTAGGGCAGAGGTTGTCAACAGGGATATGTGTACCCCTGGGGGTACTTGGACCAGTCCTAGGAGGTACGTGCAGGTGGGTGGGAACAGAGTGCCGCTGCCTCCCAGGAGCAGGTCTGGGGCAGGGCAAAGGCAGTAGCACCCCTCTGCGGGACAGGGAAGCTCACACATGGTGGCTGCTGCCACCACACACCAACCTAGTGAGCTTCTCTGCATCGCACAGGGGCGCCACTGCCCTCACCCCAGCCCAGTGAGCTTCCCTATCCCACCCCAGCCCTGGTCCTGAGAGGCAGTGGCACTCCATCCCCACCTCCCTGCTCCATGTCTGGCCATGCACTACCCCAACCCTGGCATCTGGCTGCACACCACTCCCCCTCCTCCCCCGCCATTCAGTGTCTGGCCACCATAGGCACTTAGACTAAAAAACGTTGAAAACTACTGCCTTAGAGCAGTAGTTTTCAATTTTCTTTCATTCACAGACTCCTAAAACATTTTGAATGGAGATGCAGGGCCTTTGGAAATTTTAAATGAAGGCATGGATCCCTTTGAATTGTAGATGTGAGTACTTACATACTTTTGACTGATCATACTCATCTTTTGTGGACCCCTTAGACATAGTCTGTGGACCTCCTCTGGGCTAGGGACAGACATTACACATAACCCAGTTTAAGTGATCAGAAACTGGTTTAGACTTGTAACAGAACAGCTGTTCAGTGCATATAAACCAGTTTGAAAATGGCTAAAATTGGTTTGAGATATACCTGGTTGAATGTAATAGGAGACAACTGATTTGGGTCAAACCAGGTTACGAAATGTCTGTCCCAGACCCCTTGCTGGTTTAAGTTAAACCAGACACCCCCAGCTTCCTGGCATGCTCTCTGGGCTGGGTGGGGCTGCTTCACAGCAGGGCTGGCCCCTCCCCTCTGCTCCCTGGCTGGAGCTCAGCACAGACTTGCAGGCACAGCAGGGTCTGCTGGCTTTCCCATGCCCCCTCTCTCCCTTCCTCACCATTCACTGCTTAAGCAGAGATCCCTTCCTCCTCTCTGCCACAGCACAGACCATAGCCAGCATGTGGTATGCTAGCTAATGCTGAGAGGTGTCTGTGTGTGTGTCCCACTTCACTAGGATAGGCAGACTGAACAGTGACCGCTTAGTTCTTTTGGAGCTAACAGAAGCTACTGTTTTACTAATCAGGTGATAAAAACTGTTATCAGCCGCCCCCACCCCTGCAGCTGGCTTGTTCACCTGTCAGTTTGCCGCAGACAGTATGACAAAAGCAGGGAAGGAGATTGAAAAGCTCTGTATCATCAACAGATGAATGTACTGCACAAACCCCACCTTGCCTCAGAGTGCTAGCCCAGGGCTGAGGTCTGCCAGTACTCCTGCCCCTTGAGCAGCCAGAAGGGAAAAGCCTGGGACAATGCAGGCAAACCTCCCTAATGAGAGAGTCCTGCTGGGGCCTGGCTATGTCCCCCTCATTTCAGCTTCCTGCCGAAAGGAAGGGAGGGCTGCTCTGCTTCTAGCCTGAGACCCCCTGCTTCTAACCTGAGCCACTGCTGGCATGTGCCTGAATTTCCTCAGTCCGGAGAGAATGTCTGTCCAGTTTCAAACCAGTTCAGCCTACCCAGGTTAGACTAAACTGCAAAGATTTAATCAATTCAGCCTCAGGCTTTTTGAATATCTGTCCCTAGACCAGGTGTCTGCAGACCACAGATGGAAAACCACTGCATTAGGTAAAAAAACAAAACAAAACAAAAACCCACCAGACATATTTCCTTCTTCCAACAATCCAGGTGGTGTGTAAATCCCAGGTGGTGAATCCAGCTATACATAGCTCTCCCAGGAAGGAAACCACTGGATAGACCTCCCAAACCATCTCCATTTACTTTGCCATGCAATCACAAATAGGGTGCAATGTTTGCTACAGCCTTCCATGATAGCAGCTGGTTGTGTCACCAGATATCCTTGGTTTTTTTACTAGAGAGTTTCAGAATGGATAGGAATATTGTCTTGATCCCACCGCACAATTAATTTTTTCAAGCAAGCTGTTGGCTACTGACAAATGATGAGAACTGCTGGACATAATTTTCCTAGGGAGCATTATCCCCATTCCGTCAATGTTAAAACATTGGTTAGAAAGCCCTTTCTCTGGCCCAGTTCTCTCCTTCCTCTCCACAAGGCAGGAACACAGCTCTATTCACACATGACATCACCAATCCAAGAACCTGTGATAGATATGATGGGTATGTCTATGCCATATTGAAGCAACCACTCTGTGATCTCTACACCCTCAAGTGTCTGTAGCATAACCATTTTAGTACAGCACTGAGCATACGTGCACACACTCAATGCCTTGGATATGCTTACTGGCACAGTGATCGATAGCAGCATGATATGGCTATTCTATACCTGTTTAAGGTATAGCATGGGGAATTGGTGGACTGTACTTCACTGAAGTGCTTCCTAGCATGGTCCAATAGGTAGGCTTTCACGCTGATGGAAGGAATTTACCAACAAGTTAAAATAATTAGTGTTGTGATCAGTCACTTTGACTGGGCTTTTATATAAGCTTTAACAGCTGTGAAAGAAAACAAGAGAAGGTGATAAAACAGTTTTCTTTATTCCACCCAGCTTGAGAAAAGGCAACCAACTGATACAGATTACAGAGATGCAAGTCTCTCAGATCAGCTTGCCTTTGGGTAATACAAAACCAACAACAATATTGTCCTTTTTCGTTCCCCAATACACCTCTCATAAAAAAATTCAGGCATACCAAAAAGGGTATGTGAGAAAGGAGACTGAGTGATGCTGATGCTGCTCTACCACAACTGCTCATGATGATTAATGATAACTAAGGCAAGGAACAGCACACAAAATGACAGTCACTTGGAGTTCTCAAGTGAAGATATGGACCCATTTTTTTGCAGCCCAGAAAGACACAAAGCACTGAAATCCCAAGGCATCAGAATGAGCAAATTGCTGAGGGATCCAGGAAGACTAACGTACCCTATATACCCCTTTCCCAGTAAAACTGGTGAATTTATAGGTGACTGATTATTTGATGGTTCATGAAGTCAGTTTGTAGCTGAAGGGATCAGACCCCACAAAAGAGTTATCAGTACTGACACAGACATTTCAAGATGTCCTATTTGATTTCTCTGTTGTCTCTTCAAAAATTGCGTTTTACTTGTGTCAGCAGACAAATCAGAGTATTTATACCTGCCTACATCAATGGAATATGGACAAACAGGTGAAACAGTATGTACCATTCTGCCTAGGTTCTGAAGGGAAGTAAGGAAAAAAGAGTAAGGGAAAGACATATTTAAGGGAAGAGCTAATTAGGGCTCCAATCCAGCTAAATACTAAAGGACTTGGCTAAATTTAAACTCTTACTTCAATCGCATAACTTCAGTGGGATTTAAGCACATGTTCAAATCATTTGCTGGTTTAGGGCCTACTGCTAAGTTGTGAAAATGAAATGCGACTTAAGTTAACTATCACTGTATGGACATTACATTATTTTATTATATTATATATTATCTGTATGACAGGATAATAGAGATGGCTGAAAAACAGGAATGCAATGGCAATTAATGAGTAGAAAACTTTTACTTTTTTAGTGATGATAGTTAATGTGGAGATTTTAAAGGCTTGGTCCAGCTTTGATCTAGATACGGCATGCCCAAAATGCTCTTAGAAACAAATTCAGTGTGAAGATTTCATTCAGGAAAATATAAATGAAGAATAACCTAATAAAGCACAAGGCTGGCTGTTCTTCAAAATTCTAATATTCTTACCTGCCAATATTTTAAAATTCTACTTACGATAAGTGACCTTTCAGTTGACTTCATTACTCTGAAGTGATACACTGTGCCAATATGAAGTCATTTTAATTACCTATGGGTAATTATTGTATAAGGGTGTTCCATTCAATAGGATTTGCATGTCTACATCCAGTGACAGTATTTAGCTTTGCACATTGCTGAATTCTTTTTTTTCAAATGTATTACCTCTTATATTGGACAATATACATGGACCGAAGAGGCTGCAACCTTCTGCCCCTCTCTTCATAGGTTTATTTGTAATAGCTGAAAATGGGCAAAAGATCATAAATTGTGGAATCAGAAAATTATCACATCCTACATGTGAATCAAATCAGGGCTCTTTAGAGCCTGTCTAGACAGGACTCATTTCTCCCTGTCATCTCACCACTTCCCCAGCTTCAGGAAATCTCTTCCCTTCTGCCTTTCCTGACACCTTTAAACTGCTCATCCCCACGTTTTAACCCCTTTTCTAATTATGCATGTCCTCCCTGCCAAACTTAACAACATCTCTCTCTTTTCTTTTACCGATTTTTCTCTCCCTCCTGAGGCCTTCAGCCTCATCTCCTCTAATTCCCCGCTTATTGACATGTTCAGATAGAAAAAAAGAACCTTCCCTGCTCTCACTTGTCACTCCTGCTCTGTTCCCCTTTGAACCCTGAGCAGAGCCTCTCTCTTACTCCAACCCCCACCCCCACAAGATAATAATGCCCAAATCAGGGAAACTGAAAACATTACCACTTGGACCCAATATTTTGCTGCTGTTCAGTGACTCCCCTGACACACCCATGACTTCTAGTGAGACATGAAAATGTGGCTGCACCAAGAAAAGTCAGGAGACACAAATCTGAACAACTAAACAAAGAGACTTGTGCTTCTTGGGCTAGGGACAAACATTCAAAAAGCCTGAGCCTGAATTAATTCAATTTTTGCAGGTTAGTCTAACCTGCCTAGGCTGAAACAGTTTGTAATGGCACAGACATCCCCTCTGGACTGAAAAAAATGCAGACACATGCCTGCAGTGGCTCAGGCTAGAAGCCGGGGGGGCACTAGAACAGCCTTTCCTCAGTGCTGAGCTGTGGCTACACCCCAGCAGAATGCTCCAATTAGGGAGGTGTTCTCCACTCCCCCTCACTAGTCAGTGAGGGAGCTAGCAGGGATTTACACAGCACTTATCACCCCATCAGCAAAACAAAAGGATCCCTCATTAGTTCCAGCTATTCTTAAACAACTTTTTCCAAGGAAGGAACAGAGGGACATTGCCAGCTACCTGTTGATTAGCTCCATAGAGCCCTAAGCCGCTGTCCTGTCTGCCTTTGTCCCGTCTTCCACAGCATGGAAGTAGCCACCATGTGGTATGCTAGCTAATGCTGAAACATCTCTGTGTACAGCAGATGGAAGCAGGGATCCCTACTTGAGCAGGGAGTGGTGATTAGGGGGTGGGGGAGAGGAGCAGGAGGAAGCCAGCCAGATGCCCTGGATATGCAGTCTTTGCCAGAGCTGCAGCCAGGGAGCAGAGGGGACCAAAGCATCTGGGATGCTGGGGGGCTGTGATTTAACTCAAACCAGGAAGGGGTTTGGGACAGACATTCAATAAACCATTTTGATGCAAAGCAGTTAAGTCTGATACTACATTCAACCAGGTTTATCTCAAACCGGTTTTAGCCATTTTCAAACTGGTTTATGTGCACCAAACATCTGCTCTGTTACAGGTTTAAATTGGTTTCTGATCACTTAAACTGGGTTATGTGTAATGTCTGTCCCTAGCCAAGACATCTCCTGTTGTGCTTATGGCAACCTCTCACAGGGCTAGGGGAGAAAGGGAACTTTGTAGTGGACAGCCAAAAAAGCCAGACCATAGAGATAAGCACCAGGAGTTAATTCATTCCATACTGATTCTTTGCTTGCCTGTAAACACCACCAACCTTGTATGGGTTGTTCTGCATTAGAGTTGAAACTGTGCAATATATTGGTCATTAGAAGCTGAGTGGAATTTTATAGCCACAATTTGAACTCAATTCTACCCTCCTCAAAAAAGATTCTCTGCTTAATAAATTAAATTTCAAGGAAAAAGAAAAAACTAGCTCATTGCCCTCTCTCTTCTTCTTTCTCTATCAAACACATTACACAGAAAATAACTTTTTGCCCTATAATCAATAACCATCAGGTTCAGAACCTCAACTTCAAACAAGTGGCTGAAAATAATCTTGAGATTGATGATGCACAGCAACGCTTTACTAGTTTCTCTGGATTTTAGAGGTTAGGTGTTTGCACGAATTACTAATACACTGACTTGCTGATCCAGATCAACCAGGCTTTCAACACATTGACTTGATAACCCCCATAAAACACAAGTATTCCTGAAAACTGCTGATCCACACTAATGCACTTCATGGCATAGTCCAATAAAAATACTAATGCACAAAAACTGCTGAAACAGTCCCATTAAAACAGGGCTTTTTCACCATGGAGATGCCTTGGTTATCTTTCCTGCAAACAGGTCTTTCAGAACAGGTTGGTCTCTAGTGCCTTGAGAGAGGAAATTTGTTGTGTGTTCCTAGGCAAGGCCAGAGAACCTCAGAAAGGGTGTCATCCTTCTTGCTTGGAGTCTTGATGAAAGGTAGAAAGTCAAACACCTCATAGTCTAATTCAGAAAAAGGTAACAAGGATAGTGCATGCTAAGGTAACTATGCTCTGGGACGAAAACAACTCTTTACCATTTTTTCACATTACTTTCAGTTTCTCTCTCAGAATATGTGGGTATATTTGCAAAGGGCATGTTCTTCGGGGACAATGTTACCTAAGGCATACAATATAGTGAGCAGAAGGAGATATTTTAACAACCACTAAGGATCCTGCACCAGCCAAAGGCATTCTATAACATGAACGTAGGTCTTACAGTATTGCCATTGTGCAGCCCCACCAATGTTGAATAATAGGGCTTTAGGGAATGCGGCCAAAAAAAGAATACAACTTCTGTTGTTGAAGGGGCACAAAGCAGGGGAGAAATGGTTCATGCTGAACTGGATAAGCTTTTCAAGTGCCTAAAGCCATCCATTTAGATAATGTATGACTTGGAATGGGCAATTCCAGTGTTACCACCACATTCCAAAGGGACCATTTATTTATCACCTTGAAAGGTGATGCTGAAGCCAAATGCAGCTGTTAGTGCCCTTGTTCTGTCTAATGGTACAGTTTGTCATTGATAGATGTATAAGGTCCTGTGTAGACAGTCTTGCTGTTAATACATTAGTTCAAATAAATAAATAAATACATTCCAGAGTTAACCAAAGGGAGGCAAAATTGCTGCCAAAAAGTGACAGGCTAAGCTGTGTAAACAGGGTACAATTAATAAGGTTCACAAAGACAGCATCTACTTTAAGGACTATTTGTCTTCTTAATCAAAATCAGCATTAGTGAAGATGGACGTCTGAAGTAAGTGGATTTTAAATGCCCTTTTGGGGCTCCATAAGGAACCTCATTGCTAATCTTAAATAATGACATGAAATCAGTTTAAAAATAAACCCTCTGGCCCTGGTTTTAAGTATATTCACAGAATTGAATGGTGAGACACTCTGTAAGAGGGAAATAGCATAAACGACTACAAAATATTCTCTTAAAGTAAACTTTTGTAACTGCACAAGCAAGCTCAAAATCACATGACACAATAATATGAGGGGGAAGGATTTTGGGGGGTGATATCTTTTATTGGACCAACTGTATAACTGAGATAAAATTAGACAAGCTTTCAACTGCAAAGCGTTCTTCTTCAGGTCCAATAAAAGTTACCACACAAAATTCCTTGCCCCTCACATAATTCCTGGACTATCCTGGCTACAACTTCACTCTAACACTACCACAACAGCACAATGTAAGCCATGACTTGAGCAACCATATAAATTCCATACAAAACATTTGAGGAATGTTGTGGTTACAAGGTGAAGCCCTTGAAGGCAAGAACATGAAAAAGTGAAACTCGCCTGTACTAGGCTGAAATGGTCCTGTCGTGCATATACACTGCAGTAGACTTTTATGAAATGACTAGGTGCTATGCTTCCTGCAGGACCTCTCCCTCGTACAGTGCAGCAGATAAATGAAGGAACTTGTTATACGAAACACTGAGCTGCACGGACATTAGTGCTAGCTCAAGTTTCGAGCAGTCACATATTCAGGCCAGCAGGGGAAGACTGAAAGGTAAGAATCCCTCCCATTCCCACTCCAGGCTTCCATCCTGTCCCATAGGGCTCCCCCTTCTCCCTTGAGTTTCCCCCTTTCCCTGTCTCTGCCCCTGGGTTCCCTCCCACCCATTTCCCTCTCTCCCTGCTTACTTGTGGCTGCCTGTGCTATCTGTCTTGTGGGAGTAGGCAGGAAAGAGTTAACTTTCCTGCTGGCTGCCAAGCTACTGGTCTTCTCTGGGCTGAGCCTGCCCAGACAGCAGCAGTGGCGGGGGTGGCTGAGCAGGCAGGCTAATCCCTCCCTTCCTGCTCCCCCAGGACAGACAGCACAGGCACAAGTAAGTGGTGGGGGGATCAGAGGGAAGGGAAATGAACAAATATCTACAGTCCCAGGGAGGGTCGGGGGGGGCAATGGGTCTGATTCAGGCCAGTGGGGGAGGGGGTGCACAGGGTTTTACGTTAAGGTGTAGCCTACAGTGACTATACCTGAGTGTACCCTGGTATGGCATAACTTTGAGCTGCATAACAACTTCTCAAAACCAGAGGGGCATTGATATATTGGTTCATATCGGAATGGTACCAATAATAGGAAAATGGACATTATCAGCAACTGGCTTTTTTTGTACCTGATAATGTCACCAATAAGTGCCATGTGCATGCACACAGCCGCAGCACGCACGCAGCCAGGAATGCAGCCTGGCAGCTTGGAGAGCAGCGTTCAGCTGGTAAGTCTGCAGGGGGGTGGAAGTGGTGTGGGGCAGGGGGCAGATTGAGGCCCCCACAGTGAGGGTGGGAGTGGGGCTGGAGCCAGCACTACCCAGCCAGGGCAGGGTGTAGGAGGGAGCTGTGGGCAGTTCATCTGGAGGGGAACAGGAAGGGGATGGGGTGTGTTTGACCCCAAGATTTGTGCACTATGTGAGGACAGGCTGCCTGTTGCAGGCTAAGGGCCAAGGGCTGGGGGCTGTGCCAGCCTCTTCCTGGTGGAGACGCTGCACCAGGGTTGTGCTCCCTGGTGGGGTGAGGTGGGCAGTGATGGCACTGGGAGAGAGGGCGACAGGGTGACTACAGTGAATTTTAGGGTGGCTGTAGCGCACCCTGTAGCTCCCTTCCCAGCACTGCTGCTGTCTGCCCCATCTCCACCTGCCCGGAGCACAGCCCCCACCCAACCCCACCCACTGGCTTTGAGCCCACCCTCACACCGTGTACAAATCTGGGTGTCTGCCCTAGTCCCACTTGCTCCCTCACCATGGGGGTTTCTATCTTCCCCCCATGACCCTTCCCTCCTCCTATGCCCCTTCTTCCCACAGACTTACTTACCAGATGCTGCTCTCTGAGCTGCCAGGCTACGTATCGGCTATTGAATCAGTATTGGCCAATACAGCTCGTTAATATTTGGCCATTGGTATCGGCCAAAAAAATCTTTATTGGTGCATCCCTATTTGAAACTAGTCTCAAGTGTTAACTTGAGGATAGTCCAGGTATTACGAGCTCCAACAGCTGCCCAAAATTACCATGTAACAAGGCCCTAAGCTGTGTAAACCAGGCAGTTGATTAATATTTCTATTAATCATCACTGTTTAATACATAACCTTTGATATTATTTATTTCCCCACTATTCAACCCTTACTCTGTAGAAAACATTTAGGATTCTATATGGCTCTCATCTTTGTCATAATTTGAGCACTTCATACATCTTGGTGAGTTTGTACTCAGCATCCTTGCAAAGTGGGGAGGTATTATCATCTCTAAAGTACAGGCAAAGCAGTGGGCAAAATCTTTACTGCCCTCCCTTTACTGCCCTAGTGCTAACACATGCAAAAATACACAATCTGACTAACAGCATTAGCACACTGAAAATCCATAGTTTATTATTTAACACTTCTGTACTTAATTCAGGCTTTAAATTAGTAAATCACCAATGCACAGATATCATACAAATATAAACAAACTAAATGTATGAAACACTAATCGAAGGCCCTGGTTATAAATCACTAGCATACTGACTCTTAAAATGTAGATCCACATAACTGTAAATTTCATATTTATTCCCCAAAACAAGCCTATTCAGTTTTATGAAAATGTTGGCATACAGCATATTTACTACAAAATGGGCAAAATCCAGCTGAGAACACGTTGATGGCTTATGAAGACTGTGTGCCCACATGTTACATAGGCAATGATGCCACAAAACTGCCTTCATTACCCCAAAACAAGCTATGTGCTATTACTCAGCAAAGTAATAATCGTTATAAGACATTTACAACTGGACACAAGCTGAGACTCCAGCTCCCCTCCCCTGTCTCCAGCATTATCTGGAATGTGTGGGAAGCAGAGAGAAGAAAACAAACTGAAAAATGAAATAACAAAACACAGAGTAATCCTCATGTTTAAAAAAAGCAGTTGAAAAGTATTTAGAATTTGGATTCAACTGATAATGTAGATTAAGGGTGCTTCCATTGTTATGAAGAAAAGCAGCATATAAAAATAATCTCATGTTTTACATTCTTGAGCTTTAGAGACTGATTATTTTTAATTATTTCTCATAAACATTATTTTCTTACTTTAAGAAATATTTTTATTTATTTATTATATAAATATTTATTTAATAATTTATTTTAAGAAATATGTTACCTTGGATTAATTCTTAAATAAAAGTTATAAAATAGTGAGATGATGCCTCTTAGAAACAGCAACTACTGCTAGTAAATAGGAGAAGCAATATATATCTGTAACTAAAGTAAACCTGTATAGCTTTGTCTTTATTTCTAATGAACAACCTTGGTTTTCCCTGGAAACTGAATGCTATAGCCAAAGGATGATAAAAACATGACTTTTGCCAAAGCAGTATAATCATTAGGGCTATGCAAAGCTTGAGGTGCTGATTCGATTCGGAGGTGATTCAGCCCAATTCAGCGCCTGAATCTCTGAATCCAAATTGAATCAGGAGACCAATAAAAGGTCTGAATTGATTCAAAGCTCTCTGAATCAATTCGAAAAAGATTCGGAGAGCTTCAGAGATTTGGCCAGTCCCAGTTTGCTACCACAGGAAGCTGGATATGGACTCCATGCTAGTAAGTAGGGGGTGGGGGCAGGGGGCTGGAGAAGGGGGGAGGGGACCGTGGGGGGGACCCTCACCAGGTCCCATCCCCTGCCTGCTCCCCTGATCCCCACCTGCTCTCCCAGCCCCCACCCATGGCTGCCCCACCTGGCCCCAGCTCTCAGCTATTCAAAAAAAAAAAAAAAAAAGCTCCTATTCACCAGATGCTGCCAGGGGGGAGGGGGGAGCAAGCCTCACTTCCCCCTACATTCCCCCACGCTGTGTGGGGGGCTCTTCCATGAGCCCCCATCCCCGACCTGCTCTGTCAGCCCCCACCATGGCTGCTCTGCCCATCCCAGCTGCTGGTTCTTTAAAAAACTCACTCACTGGCTGCTGCAGCAGCCTTGCGGCTTCTGCGGGCTCATGGCAGAGCCCCCCACACTGCGTGGGGCAGCAGGAGGCAGCGGAGATTGCCCCCCCGCCTAGCAGCAGCCAGTGAGTGCCAGGCTTTTTTATTTAAAGAAACTGGGACTGGGCAGGGCAGTCACTGACAGGACTGGGAGAGCAGGCAGGGGATGGGACCTGTCCAGTTCAGATATTTGGCTGATTCGGCTGCAGCCAAATCTCCAAATCAGATTCAACCGAATCGATTCAGGACAGTGAGTCTAATCATGGAATCGAATTACTGTTCCCCGAATCAGCCAAATCCAAATCCGAAGTGAACACTAGCCACTTTGCACACACCTAATAATCATGATATTGCATCTCTTTCAGAGGAATAACAATAAAAATCTTCCATTTAAATTTATGCAGCATTTACATTGGCATGCTGAGGACACAATCACTTAGGGTGCCTATACACCTGCTCAGGAATGAGAAGGGCTCGTTTTATTAGAGTGGTTCCCCAATGGCCACTCTAATTAAAACAGCTCACTGTCATGTGTATTAAGACCCCTCCCCACCCACACAGACACATTTTAAAATGACCACAAGGGCACTTTAACTAAAGCTTAGTCAATGAACTTTTGTTAAAGTGCCCCCACGGCCATTTTAAAATACAGGGGAGCTTAACACATACAACAGCAAGGCAACCAGTTCACATTCTAATTAAAACACAGAGCAGACTTGATTAATCATTTGCATTCTAATTAGAACACAAACAAGCACGTCTATAGGCAGCTTTAGACTGCTGACAGACATTCAATTAAACACATAATAGGATCTGATCCATGATCCCAATAATTGCACCTCCTGCCATGTCATATATGCATGGCAGGAGGTGTTACTGTGGGCTCATAGATCAAATGCAGATTGCCGGTACAAAGAAAGTGCAGAATCATGATCCTAGGCTCCCCCTATACTGGCAAATGGTGCTTCCACAGCTGGGAGTGCTGGTCAGCTGACTGGGGCGCTCAGCCATGGAGGCACATGGAGTCCTGGGCTCTGATGCATTTCCAGCCGCATCAGAGCCAAGGTCCAAGTGCTCCAGGGGCTAAGAGCCCCCATCAGCTGACTGGTGCTCCCAGTCATGGGAACTGCCAGTCATGGGAGTCTTGAAGGAGCCAAGGGGCTCCATGTACTCCCATGGCCCCTATCGGCTGATGGGCACTCCCAGCCTCAGGAGGTAGCTGAGTCCTTTGAGGCTCCAGTGCTGACCATACAGTCAATTTATGGTGATATGGAAACCAACCACAAAGTTATTATATGTTTCTTGTGTAATAATTTTGTGGTTTATTCTGTTTTATCCTGCCATTAATTGAATGAACATGTGGCTGGGTTAGTATTTTAAGATGCGATTAATTGGTTAAATGTAATGTCTGCCAGGGGCCTTAAAAATCGATCTAGGACTTCTCTGTCCATTTACAATAGAGTTTCTAACAGCCATTTAACTACGGATTCTCCCCACAATACATCCCAGCTATGATTTACTTTCCCTGTGATATTGTTCTTACCACCTCATGGATACCGTTTTATAAATATTACTGCCCCACAAGCCTGCTTTAGTCAGTCTGGTGTTTCAATACAAATTCCATTAGAAGCATTAGAAATAATGCAACCTTCTGTGAGCCAAAGCAGAGAACGGGGAGTAGAGGTTTACACAGCATTTAAGTGACCCAGCATCATCTACAGTACCATCTGTAAACCTTTGATTCTGTTTGTGCTACCTCTTACGCATCTGTTATGTTACATCCTCAATTCATGGAAAAAGAATCCACTCCTTTGCAGAGGAGTCAACACAAGATTTATAAACCATCAAATCCCAGATAATATCTGTTTTGAGGACTTGTTAACCCGCTTCACAGAAATGAATTCAGCTGAATTCAAAGGAACCATATAGAAGATTCTGATGTTAATGGGAATTTTTTTTTCCTTGACAGTCAAGCAGCATTTGTGAAGATGGATTCTAGGTCATTTCTTTATTGTTTTGATAAGTACCATAGCTGAAAGAGCTTGCCTCTACCCCCCTTTCGTTTTTTAGACCAACATAGCTACACTATCAAGTTGGTCTAATAAAAGATATCGCCTCTACCGCATTGACTGGTATAGCTGAAAACTGTTACTCCCAAGCAAGGCTGCAGCCCAGAGAGGCTCTCAGGATTCTGCTAGAAAGATAAACATGGCTCCAAGCCCTACTCTTGATGAATCGTGTGAACTTATAACTTTGTGCTACTAAAAGGCTCCCACAAATACTATCTCCTTTCCTTAACATGTATATTCTACTGGCTCTTTCATATGAAAAGAATTTTATAAGAAAAAAACCCACTGGAGCTGAATTTTAAGAACGAATACTAATATAACAAAAGCTAAAATCCCTAATGAAACATACCACTGTATAAGCCAGATCCCTTGGAGATGAGTGAAGCCTAAGACTCTCAGAAGACCAGAAGGAGAACAGGAGAAAGACAAAGTTATTGGAATGCAACGCTTGGGAGAGGGAAAGAACCAGAGAGAATGTAGTTCTATGCATGGATAAAGTAAGCGGGAAGGTAGTAAGAACATTAATTTGTTTCTTAATAGTTATGATTGTCCTTTCCCTAGCTTAGAGCTTTGGTATCTAAGGGCTTTGTCACATGCTACACTTAGAATGTGTTAACTACACATAAAATGCAAGTGTCTGCTCATTCAAGGAGTAAAACGTGCTAAGTGCAATTGTATTGTGATAAACATGATCATATTGTAGGAAAGTTAGGACTTTTTGGGAAGGAAGCATCTCCAATCTGTATTAAGTAATAAGTGTTCAGCCATCATTTAATTTAGGGTTACCATATTTCCAGTATCAAAAAAGAGGACACCTATAAGGGGGAGTGTTATATGACTGGGGGGCAGTGATATGCCCATGCCCTGCCTCTGCCCCTCACTCCTAAGCCCTTGCCCCCCCAGACCTGCCAGTGTCCCTCACTCCTGACCTGCAGCCCGCTGCTCCCCAGCTGTGCTGGTGCCCCTCATTCCCAATCCACAGCCCCCTGCCCCCCCACCCCCAGCCCTGCTGCCCATGCAGCTCCCGCATGCATGCTTGCCTGCACTCACACACGCACACACACGCGCACACACACACACTCTCTGTCTCTTTACCTGGGAGTTTGCTGGGGCCTGCACATGAAGCATATGACCCCTGATAGCCAATCATCTTGCCCACTACTCCCAGCCTCAAGAAGCCAGCCCAGAAAAGCAGAGGCAGAGCAAAAACCTGGATATTCGCTCACATTTTGAAAACCCGCCCAGACATGAAGACAGGGGACCAGAAAAAAGGACATGTCCAGGAAAACCTGGACATATGGTCACCCTATTTAATTGCTCCATGGAGACAATGTCGGTTGCTGGTCCCAACCTAGCTTGGTGTTTGTTGCCACAGCCCTGGCATCGCTCTAGTGTCTTGAACTGGCTCTGGTGCAGTGCTAGAGCTGGGACCAAAAATCAACTGATTGTTGGCCCCAACCCCTGCATAGGACTAATTCCATGCAGCCTAGAACTGATTCTATGCAGTCTTCCACTGTATCACACATTACACTTAGAAACAGTTGTAAACAGTATGTGCAACTGCTTAGAACACATTCTAACTTTTAATATGATGCGGTAATGCTGCCCGTAATTTACATAAAATGTGCGCTAAGTGTCCTGTGTAAAAGCCCCTAAACACCATTAGCACTAATCCATTATGAATGGTGCGCTTTGGTTGGAATGTTGCCTTTTCACTCCAGACTGACTGCCCATGCCATCTACTAGACCTTCAGCCTGTCAAGTGCTAAGCAAATGTCCCTGGGAACAAAGAACTTATAAAGGCCAAAATGCTAGCTTTTTCTCAAAAAGCAAAATGATATTTAGCCTCAGATACTGAGAGAGGCATGCAGAAGGATAAGTAACAACTTTAACTTAAAACCCATCCAGCTTAATTAAGCTATGTCTGCACTAGCAGGCTGACTCTCAAGATAACTGGCATCAATAATGTCTCTAGAAGAACCAAGAAAAAGCAGAAAGAATCAGGATGTAGTCCAGGTCTGGATATCTAAGAGTTTCCATGCCAACTCCAAATCAAAATCAAGACTACTCTGAACTCGATTATTGGATCCAGTGCACTGATGCTGCTGCACTGTGTGTTCACTAAGAAGCAGACCTTCAAGCAATTCTTGATGTCTTTACCAAGGCATACAAGAAAATGGGACTGATACTTAACATTCAGAAGACTATGGTCCTCCACCAACAAGCTCCGAATGAATAGTCCGCAGCTCCAGTAATCCAGATTCATGGTGAGACTCTGGAGAACACTGAATATTTCCTATACTTTAGAAGCCATCTCTCACATAAGGTTGACACCAGTGAAGAATTCTAACGTCGCTTCAAATATATAAGCACAGCCTTTGGATGCCTGAAGAAATGGGCGCTCGAAGCTTGCGACAAGAGATCTGAAACCAAGCTCATGGTTTATCAAGCAGTCATCATGATCTCCACCTTGCTGTACAGAGCTCAGACACAGACAAAATACAGGAGACATCTAAAATTGTTGGAGAATACCATCAATCCTGCCCACAGAAGATCACCTGAACCCAGCAGAAAGACAGATGCATCAGCATTAGTGTCCTCTTAAAAGCAAACACCATGAGTATTGAGACAATGAGCATCTAGCATCAACTTCATTAGGCTGGGCATGTCATCCAGTTGTCTGACTCCAGGCTCCCAAAGAAAGTTTTATTCTCCCAGCTCAGCCAAGGCATACGCTCAAGAGGAGGGCAGGGAAAGTGCTTCAGGAACGTCCTAAAGGCTAACTTACAAAAATGCAACATTGATGTCAAGTTGGAGATTATTTCCCAGGACCACCTCAAATGGAGAAAGAGTCAGCTGCAGGGATCTCAGTATTTTGAAACTTCACAACGACAACAGGAGATGGAAAAGTGGCAGCAGCAGAAACAGTATGTTGCAGAGCAAATCAGGAATCAAGTGCCACCCACACCACATGGAAACACATGCCCAAGCTGCAGTAGAGTCTGTCGATCCCAGATAGGCCACATCAGCTATCATCAGACACATGAATAAGACAACCACAGAATACAACCATCCTTGACTGCGAAGGATTGCCAAAGAACCCAGGGCATATGGACACATTTTAACTGCTTTAAAAGGAAAGAAGGAGCTGCTGCCTGGGAGCTTGCATTAACTCTTACAATCTAATCAGTTACATGTTTGTGATTCTTGTAGGGCGCATCTACACATAGCCATATGGCAATGTTGGTACGGCATTGTGCTTTAGTACTTCCTTCTGAAAGTAGTAAAGCACACCACAGTAACTGCCTGTACTGAGCCATGCGTGTGGCGCAGGGTTAGCTTTGCTGCTACGTCACTGTAGAAGTGCACTAGAATAGGGGAGTGACATAGTTGATGATCACATGTGGATCCACGAGACTGCTACATCACCATGCGCTGTATGGCTATGCAGCGCATCACTACATCACTGTAGGGCAACAAGTAGATGCACCTATACTGACATTAGTGAATTAAACTGCTCCAACTTCAGCCTTCAATGAAACAGAGTTAAAGTTGCAGAAGTTTTGCTACAACAATCATGCAGATAAAGCAGTTACACTTATATTAGTATCCTTTTACTATTGATACAATTGTAATAGCTGTCTATGTATTGAGATAGTAATATTAGTCCTTCATTTTAAAAGCATTAACATCATATATTGTACTTTATCACATACAATATCCCCTGCAAATAAAACTCACTTGTTTTCGGAAGGTGGAATGTAGAAAAAGAGATTTTTCCACTCCTAGCTGACTGTACAACATCCTGCTGGGTGTGGCAGGAAGTTCCTGCTCCCTCTCTCAGACTGTCTCCTGGGATTGCAAACCTCCTGGACACTCGGTGTTCCTAGGAGGACATACTATGTGTCATGCAAAGTTATGTCCCAGACCTCTGCAAGGGTAGGAGCAAGACTGTTAGGTCTTTACTATAAGTAGTTCTTTAGGTAAGTTCCTGTAAATAAAGTCTTGTTTCTGCATCACAAGCCTCAACAAGATGTTCCCTGCATCTCACTTCCTACTGCAGATACAAGCTACAGTGCTAGGCCAATAGCTATGGCTGTGAGAGGTAACATGGGGCTCTATCCCTTCAGCTTGCTAAGTCAGACAAAAGGGGCAACCATCTTGGCAACTGCATTACATACACATTGTCTCCAGTTGTGCTTCTTTTCCAGTGAAGGAAGCAATTTCCTCACCTCATATACACCCCAATTCTGGGGTCTGGTTCTGGTGGAAAAGGTGCTTGTTGTATGCAAAAATTACAATACTTTTAAGTGTGTGTGTGTGTGTGAGAGAGAGAGAGAAACACCATTTTTCGTTTCAATGTCTGTTTTGCTGTTTCAAAGAGACATTGTTTCGATTCATCATTTCATTTCATTTTGAAGCACTGTCCCATTTTGTTGCATCAAAACTACTTCACTATTTTGACGCATTTTGATGCTTTGCCCATAGGCTATAACGGGGAATCATGAAAATGCTTAAAACTTTTTTGCCTGATTTGGATAGAAATTGCAAGTATGGTAGCACATCCTGAGGGCGTGAAGCCTGCCAAGTTTCAAGGAGATAGGCACAGCGGTTTCTGGGAAACTGAACCTCAGACTCTTCAAAACAACTCCTGACACTTGCTGGCAGCAGCAGCCTCCTCTCATCCAGGCACAGATCTGGAGGCCCGCACCCCCAGAAGGAGTCTGACACTGCCTGGCAGCCCTCCTGGGGGTGTGAGCCCCTGAATCTGTGCCATGGATAAGAGAAGGCAGCCTCTGCCACCTGGGACCAGCACTGGGCGTGGGCTGCACCCAGCACCACAGGAAATTGCTACCGTTGCCTGTCTCTGTCTTCTTGAAACTTGGCAGACTTCATGGCCTCACCAGGGGCCACCACCCGTTCAGTTTTCACCCCCCTGTGGTGTCATACGTACACATGACATGAGTTTTGCTTTCAGGAATTTGGGGTGCAGTTCCCCCCAATCCCCTGCACCGATCATCTTGAAACTTGGCAGGCTTCATGCTCTCAGCAGGGGCTACCATCCCTGGATGTTTCATTGAAATCAGACAAAAAAACCCAAAGTTATAGATATTTTATTGATACTCCATTATACCCTATAGCCAGATCTCCGAAGCGGCTCCAAAGCTTTTCTGAATTGCTTCGGAAAGCCTAAAGAAGCCAACACTTTGATCTGGACATGATGCTTCGGATGCCAAAATATCTGAAGCTTCTCCAGATCTGAAACATGGTCCGAAGCCTTGCACAGCCCTAGCATTCAGCCTATGCACTGAAGGAGGCAGATACCCTGCCGAGAAGATAACGTGTAATCATGTCATTAAAGACTTTACTGAATTGATACATATATATATGGAAGCCAAAACACTGTTGTAAAGACAACATTAATTCTGGAATTTCCTATCTTTTGAGTGCTTGAATTTACTACTTTAATATACCTTTCATGTGTGTGTAAATGATATATCAAGATTTGCATTATTCATGTAGAGCTTTATTATGCTAATTAGAGGATTTTTTGGTCTAATATTATGCTGTTGGGCATCACCTAAAAATCTGCATGTCAGTAGTGTTCTGGATCTCATCACATCTGAAAAACTAACTGAACATAGGAAGGATGGCCTGGTGATTTCAACACTAGCTGGAGACTCTGGAGATCTCAGGTCTCTTCCTTACATGCACAGAATTTGAAAGCATGTGTCAAACTCATCTGGCAGTGTCTGGTGCCTGATTCCTCCAGAGTGCTGGCCAATAGCCACGTGCACTCAGACACTCAGTATTTTTACACCTAGAGCTGCTATGAAAGACAACTGCAGAAACCTATTATAAAAGCAGGAAGTGTGAAACAATAAAAATGTCACATCCTGTAATTGTCTTTTATACATTTGCTTAAAAAAAATACAGTAGACTCACTGATGCTAGCTTTCAGAAGGGACTTAAAGAGCATTAGAGTTCCACAGACCAAGCTTCTGACTTCGCTGCAGCTGTTGAATCTCTCCTGGGTATCTGATGGCATATATGGTCTCGCAATATATGAGCACTTGCAAGTGCACTGAGTTAATTTTTCAGCACTTGACTTTTCATGAACATTTGTGTTCTAACATACACACCTAGAAAGACTACATGCACAAATGCACACATGTATAGTAAGGATTTTAAAAATGAGAGGAATTTTTTTTTAAAGTATGAATGATGTGAGTCCCTCAGTGACAGGCACTTTTGTAATTTTTTCCTACAGTTTAGACTCTTTAGATCAAATATAGATATCTTAAGATAATAAAGATATCTCAAGGTGACTGGCTTGGTTTTCAAAAGTTCTAAGACCTCCACAACTCCTATTCAGATCTCTGCTTTCTCGGCAATTTCTTTTCCCTTAGTAGGATAGTTTTGGATATCTGAGTACAGGTAGTCCTTGACTTACATTTCGAGTTACAACGTTTCGCACTTACAACGTTTATAAATTGATGCCCTGTTTCAACTTTACAGTGCCAGTTTCAGTTTACAATGCTTGATCCAATGCAATGCCATGCCAGTGAACAAGTTCGCTGCGTCACTCATCTCTGTGGAGAACATCTGTCCAAACTTCCTTGGACAGTTTCTTGGACACAAAGCAGACAAGACTCCAGAAAAACCTGCAGCCAAGACTCCTGAGAAGACCCCACCCAAGAACCCTTCAAAAAGTCCAACCAAGAGCCCTTCAAAAAGTCTAGCAAAGTCACCTCAAAGAAGTCCTTCCAAATCAATATGATTGCTATTTACAATATAAATATATTAATGCAGCTATATAACTAATTTATAATTGACTGAGTACAAAATTCTGGGGTATTTTTGGTGAAAATAGGGTATCGGGCCTTGGTTCAGGAACCAATCCCCCATTTATAACATTGTTTCTAATGAGAAAATTGGTTCTGAGTTACAACATTTCAACTTAAGACACGGTTTTCAGGAACCAATTGTGTCGTAAATCCGAGGACTACCTGTATAGCATTTATGAGAGAAAATGCTACTCTTTGCTGAGGGACAGGGAACAGTTTGCTGTTTCCCAGACCAACAGTCCAAACCAGGACAAAATGTGGTCCTTGGATCAATGACATTTCAAATGTGGCTTCTCCAGTCTTCCTAAACCATGGTTCATCACAGCCCAGATGACTTGAGACTGTGACCCAAACTAAACAAAGATCATTTCAGAAAAACAGAAAAGGCCTCTGAACCTCAGAATTCACCCATGTGAATTCTTGGCCAGGGCATCATAGACCAAAATGTTGTCTTCGATAAGGAGCACTGCAATCAGAGCTACAAATTCTATGTGCATGGAAAATGCCTAAATAATATATATATTTAAGGGGAACTCCTCTCCCATATATGGCTTTACATGGGAAGGACAAGTGGCTTCACAATACCATCAAGATATCATTTAAGGCTGGTCTCAAATGACAATATTTGTACAGAAAGGCAGAAACACATTCAGATGTCAAATAAAATGATACTTTGGTCACTCCTTTGAACTACACAGCCAACAAAGAACCAAAAATGTTACCAAGGCCCTTGAAATTACCAGTGCGGGAGTCTAGGGAAATAAAAACGGATCTAGGCCAAACAAATTTTCTTTTTCCCCCCATCCTTCAAACAATAGATTTATTAAGGAATGGCCAGGTCAATTACTGTGAGAAGGCCAGGTCACAATATATCAATTGAATTACTTTCTACCTCATTAAAGGTGAAAATAAAAGTGATTTGAGCAACAGCAGCCTCTCACTGATGGGATTCAAGATTTGCTATTGATTTTCAGAGTAGAGGCACTTAGTTCGTCTTACTTTGCTGAAAGGACATTTTGTCATTAAAATGAATGACAAAAAAGAAGAAAAATAGCCACCCGGAACAAAAAACACAAGCCATTTCCAGCACAGATAAAGTTAAAGAGATACAGAATTTAATAATATTAAAAGGTGCCATCTCTTGGACACATTATTTTAAAGCTCTGTGTGATGGGGGCTGACTAAAACTCTGTCCTCGGGCCACACACATCATTGACCTTCCTTCTGCCCAGGGCAGTCCACCATACCTCATCTACCACACCTTTGATTTTACCATAACAGTCATTACATGTGGGAGGCTGTCCTAATTGCAGTCCTGATGTGCTGAGCCAAATACACGGCTTTGAACCATCCCTACACTGTGTCCCATGACTCACAGATGGCATCCAATACTCAGCCTATGGTCCAAACTTGGCCTCAGGTCCTGTTCTGTGGGCCTGGACCTTCTGGCCCCTTCTCTAGATCACACTATTCCACCCTACTCTACAGAGCCGTTCAGGCCCACCCAGGCCCTGCTCTACACAGACTTTTGTGCTACATCCTCCATACACACAGGCTCGAGCCTGTGCAGACCTTCTGTCCCTTAATGGGCCTCTACTCCCTCACTGGGCCACTACTCCGAGGACTATATGCCCCTTGGACTTCAAGCCCCACTCAGTGGGCCTTGGCCCCTATCTCAGGCTCTGCTCTATGGGCTTGGACCTTGCCTCAGGCCTCACTCTATGGGCCTGGACCCTGTGCTTTTCTGTTGGGGTGTGCTCCTCTAGCCTTTTTCTTCCACAGGGTACCCACAAGGCATCAGGGATTGAGGCTTTATGGCACCCCATCCTCGCCTTTCACTGGGGAGACATAGGTGTGGCATTTCCTGGAGACTACCCCACCACAGGCAGCCTCACACCAGCAGGTGCAGTTTCAGGTCTTACCCAGGACCAGGAACCTCCTCTATCCCCATAGTTCCTACCCTGACCTCCAGGTGTTCCAGGAGCTACTCTCCTCAGGCTGGGTAATGCTGCTCCACTAGCTCCCTAGATGTAACTGCTGCTCAACTCCTAGGGCCTGGGCTTATACCCTGGCTGCTCAACCCTCACCCAATCCGGTGGTCCCTTTGGTGTCATGAGACCACCTAACTGGGCCTAACCCCACCTGTCAACTATTCCACAGGCTGCGTAAACCTCTTAAGGTGGCAGACACAATTTGTACTCTGCCACACATTGCTAAGCAGTGGTGCTTTTATTTGTCTGTGAGATGGAGGTTCCTTGGTAAGTTCAAAGACCTAGGGAGCTCTAGGACTTTTCAAAGATGACTAAAGCATCAGAAAAAAAGGACTTTACATTTTTCTGAGTGGTTGGGATGAAAGAGAATTTTAAAACTGGAATGCAAATCCTACGGGAATTATGTTATATTAGACATTTTAAAAAGCAAATATGTAGGGGTAAAAACTGGGACAGCCACCTTGGCAGTTCTTCTTGCAGAACGGATTTTTCTAGACATTATAGACCAAAACCTGCCAGCTATCCTCACAGACCTCAAAGGTACCACTCACAGAATACAGGAGTACATAAAACCAGTAAACAGTAGCAGAATTTCTTCTTGATCAATTACACTTGGACTGCAATCTTGAACCTGAGACCTTAATCTTTTTTGAGCTTTCCCAGGATTGCTTTCTCATCTGCAGCTACCAGCTGATGGGCAGGACCTGTCTAAACTCTACATTAGCATGCCAAGCTCTACTTTGTTGACCAGACATCCTTGATGATCCACTTCCCTGATTTAAGGCTATAAAGGGAAACAGGAAGTAAGACAGGCAACTAAAGGGCTCCTTCTGAGCCTTGATTGTGCTCCTACAAGTCATACGTTTCCCTTACTGCCTGGTTCCTCACAGAGCTAGCTCCTGAACTCTACTTGTCAACTCTGACTGCTGCTTTGGCTTCTAACTCTGAAGCTATAGTTTTCTGTTACCCAATAATCCTGTTCTTGAAAAATTTTCTCCTTGATATTTATTATTTGCATTACAGTACTGACAACTGTGGGAGATGTTATAGGAAGGCACAGTAAATGACAGCCTCAAAGGCCACGTCCACATGTGCACAGATGTTTGGTTCCTCAGGAACAACTAGAAGTGGCCCACCTTTTGCCGCCGCTAGCTGTCCCTGGAGAATGCTTGTGACACACGTGCTCTGGCACATAGCAGGTTACTCCAGGTGGAGTAGGGGAGGCTGGGGCCAGCACTGGGCTGGCTCCAGAAGCCTTACCTGGGGTCCTGGGGCTGCAGCAGTAGTGATTCTGCTGTGTGGAACCTAGCTGGCAGCCACAGCGTGGCTTCTGGCTGGCCAGGCTCCAGTTTTAAGTGGCGTCCACTTTCCCCACATGTGCCACTCTGCGCTTTTTTTTTTCCAGCTATCCAGCGATAAAAAAACCCCCAAAAAACAAGCCCTACACTGCTCCCTTGCAGTATGGAGAACAACTGAATGTGTGGTATGTGACGCCATGGACATGTCTGTAACACCACATATTGCACAGCCATGCTCATCTGGACACAGCCAACGGGATGACAGTTTAAACATAAAGGAAAGACTAACTGTTTTGAGGGGATAGGAGGAATGAAGAAAAGGTCTAGAGCAAAGAAATGACTGGCCCACAGTCATGCAATACATCTCTAACAACAGCAGAAACAAACTACCTCTGACCCAGTCCTGTCCATAAGTGTGTATGACCTGAGATAGACAGAGCCAGGAAAAACTAGCTAACAGCTAGAACTGGTTTTAACAAGGGAAAATACAGATCCCTCTAATAAGGAGTTGATAAAAACTTTGTCTTCATAATAATAAAATGCCTCCTTTGTTAAAACTGAGCTTTTTCTTCCAGAATGCTGCCTTGCAATTCGAAAAACTGGAATGTGTCCTAACTAAGAAAAATAACAGAAGTGCATCGGGGGGGAGGAGGGGAATCAGTCCAATGCTATTTTCATTTCTATATGGCAAACCAATAGGCATGTACCCACTTCTGCCTGATTCTCAGAAGTAGGTACCCAAGGTTTCCAACTGGGAAACTGAGCGTTGGCAGAAAATGCTGGGGTATTTTTGAAGCCATATGTATTTTCAGTGTGATGTTTATATATGTAAAATAGTATGTTCCAAGTTTTTCCTGCTTTATCTTATTTGCCAATGAGAAATCCTTGGGATGCAAAGAGGGTGGAGGAAGAAAAATCCCTGTGAAAACCACACAAATGTGAGCTTAATAACATGGACAATCTTCTTTCTTTGTGAGTCTTTATCACTAAACTAAATAGTGGGGAAAGTCCATCAGCATCCAAGAAATCAACAAAATGATAGTAATGTTTTCTATCATGAAAAGAAGAATATAAAGAAGCAACCAGTTTATCACAGGGTAGAAATACACTTTGCTTAGCAGATCCCATCAGTTAAATTGGACTGAAGCAGAAACCACATGACTAGCTTTGACACTCCTACTCCCAACAACCCAGGATAAATTCTTCTGGCTTAGCTTCCTTTGTCACCTAAGGACTAATTGTAAAAAGAGATAAAATTCTTTATATGGTAAGTATTTCAGGCGTTGAGCAAAAAGTAGCACATGTCATTAATCAAGTAAATTGCTAATGTCTCATTTTGCAAAGTAAATTGCTCAAGTTGTATTTCTTTGTCTGGCAATCTAGTTAAGGAGACTGAAGACAAAAGCGGGAAGGACATTCAGCATCAACATAAAACAAAACGTCTGTTTTTTGCAATACCACAATTAATCTATGGTAGGTTCACTAAATTTAGTTGTTTGTCTTTTGAAGAGACCGTTTGCCTTGCGGAAATTTGCATTTCATCCTGAAGAAAGTTATTTTGATTTCAACATTCAACACAGACCAACATGTAGGTCATATAACATATGTGCATTTGAACCAGCAGGAATAAAATCATTGTCAAACAATGATATAAGATACATATGCTTTGGAAGTGTTCTGAGGATTTGCAAATCAAAGCCCTTGCTCAGGACTGAGATTTCCAAAGAAGATAAGGGAACAATGTACCCAAATACAGCAGGAGCCGAATATTTACACTCCATGAAGCTCCTTTAACAAATCAACCTTCATAGGACAATGCATGAGAACATGTTGAAAGACTCTTATTTGCTCTATCACATAGGACAGAGGTTCCCAACAATTGGCCCACGAAGAGTTGGCTGCCAGGTTGTGGCACAAGCCCCCTGCATGGACCACCATCTGTCCATCTGGGTGAGCAGCTTCCAGGTGAGTGGCAATCACATGCTGGGTGGGAGGGCAGCCCCTGGAAGGAGGCAGCCAGCTCCGTGTGCCCTGTCCCACTCCCATGGCAGTCCACAGGAAGAAAAAGATTGGGAGCCACTGACATAGGATATCAACTTCTATTGATTGATTGATTGATTTTTGCCTTAGTCTTCCTTTTTACTACACTCTTGTTCCCATCTGCTAACTCCATTGTGTTTTTCACCCAACCCCTGTCATCATCACAAATTAAGTTAAAATAACAAGACATGAACTCAGGATCATCACAGACATGTCGCTTGCATTGTTGTGTTGCCTCATATTCTTATGGGCAAGGAACAGGTCTTTGTCTACAACCTAGCACAATGGGACACTGACTGGAGCCTTTGGATGCTAGCATAAACAACAGCAACAGCAATACAGGCACAGTTTTGGAGACCTTTGAAAATCTGGCCCGTGTCACTTTTAAGGTGTTATAGCACACAAGATAAAATGCAATTTTAAATGTCCTGTTAATATAATCCTGCTGGAACATAGACTATCTTGTCTTTTTGTCTGCCTCTCTTTTACTATGTGAGCCCACACACCACTATAGATGCTAGCATGATGAGGTTTCTTTTGGTTTTTCTATCTTCTTTCACAGTAAAAATATATCTTAATAATAATAGGGAGGCCCTATAACAGCATGAAGGGGTGAGCTAAGACAGCCCTGCAGGCACAGTAAAAGTTACACTCTAGAAACTGCCACTGCAAAGACTCAGTTGCTCATTGACTGCATGATAGAGGAACCTCTCAGAGGTAGGTGCTGTCAGAGAATAGATATATGCCAAGATACAGTTTCTATTATAGCCAGAAACACAGTCCTTTCATTGATATTCCACAAAGTCTGTAAACAGATGCTGCATTTATCTAGCAATCATGCAGCTGTCCATGTCTGTTGTTCTGGGATAAATCCTACAGAGGGTCATAGGATAAGTACAAGCAGCCTATCCTGGGATATTGCAAAGTACATCTGAAAAGCTATCCCAGGATTGCATCACTGAATCAATAGCAAAAAAGCCACAGTGCATTCAGCGGTGCATTCAATCCTGCTTAGAAGGGTGATGTGTGTACACACCAATTCTGGGATATTTCTGCTCTGAGACAAACAGGGGCAAACCATGTCCTAGGAAAAAGGCAATGCATGCTCGTAGCATAGGAGCCCTTTCATTCTCCATTATGTACAAGTCACAGTATGTAAAAACTAAAGGGGAAATGTTCATCCCTTGGAATATTCCGAAGTCATTCCTCCTCAGGACAGCAATGATGGGCAGAGGTGGCTAGGAGCCAATTGCTTCCCTACTGTTAAAGCTATTGTTCCCCATTACTATCACAGCTAAATCAAATCAAAATAGGATTGGATTAGAGAAGAGCAATTGAGTTTCAGTAATTGCACAGAGGCCCTTTCTGGTTAGATCCAGTGCTCCATACAACAGTAAGAAAGCTGCAGGGGATGAGAGGAAGGTATTGGTGAATGGACTGAGGGGAGGGAAAGAATGGGAGAAGGGAAGATGGATGCTATCTTTCCAGGGTTTGTATCAAGTTTATGTTGCTATTAGTCAGATGCTAGAGACAGCTGCACCTGAGCCTCTTTCTCTCTCAGAAGATGATGCCTCAAGATGTCAGAGATGCTTGTCAGGAGCAACAGATGAGAGGCATTTTAAAGAGCTTTCAGAAGAAGAAAAGGAGGAGGGGAGGGGCTAGGGTTTAGCATTAACAACAAGGTTCACTCTTAGCTGAATGGGAACATGTTAGAAGTACACAGCAGGAGATGTGTGACATAAAATTAGTCTCAGAGTCCGCCCTGTATCTCTGGCCATCCCAGGAATAGAGCTGTGGCACAACCATGCATGCCCGAGGCTACTGCAGACTGTAAACATCCGCAAGCTCACAAGAAATGAAAGGCCAAAATCTCTAATTTAAATGAGTCATAATTGTGTGACAAAAATTAGAGCTGAGGCAGAGAAATAAAAGGCTGAAATATGTGTTGTTACTAGAGACATCCTATTAGTTCCTTTTTTTTAATATATACATGAAAGGAAAAAAGTCCGAGACCTCAGGAGCAGAGATCAGCAGAGTATTTCCTGAAATTTGAACAACTAAATCCCCACTTGAGGAAAATGAAACCTCTTTCCCCTCCTTCCCCATGGATTCTTAGAAAATGATTCCCCTAATATCCAGTCTTTCATGGCCAGTTGGCAGGAGTACTTACCCAACACAAAATGCCAGCTTAATGAAAGCACATTAAATTTGGGCCTTGCAGCTTACAGCGTTAACCAGATATATATATTCTCCAGTGTATGCCACTGAATGCAAATAACTTAGCACAAGGCAATATACTGTTGTCACAGACACATTCCCTCTTGTGGCTTGACTGTTACAAAGTTTGTGTTCATTCATCCATACACACACACCCACTGTACCAATCAAGCACAGAAGGACTATGCCGTGATAACAGGATATAGTCTTGTGAGAAGCTATTTGTACGCACTGGAGAGGACAAAGCAGAATGGAATAGCTTCAGAGACCTGTGAAATTGTGCTCTGCTACTTCTCTTTTTGGAAACCACAATTATTGCCAAGATATTGTTCAAAATTCTTTAAAAGAGAATGGGATTCTAATCTTGCAAGAGATCTTTGTTTCAAGCCCTGTGCTGCAGAAAGGTGGTGATGGAGAAGAGATGAACAAGATTTCAATTTAATAATCAGTTTTCCATGACAGAGATGATAAATTAGCACAAAGCATTAAATGTAAGTAACCACTTAGAAATAGTCATTTCTAAAGCTCCTATGCTACCAGCAAGCTTGCTGATTCAAAAGGGGTGTTGCTAAGGTTCTGCTGTTCATCTCTTTTTTCCTACCTAAATTACAGTAGCACTCTTACATGAACTCTCTCTTTCACGGCCACCCCTCTTTATTGACCAGAAAAAAGACTGAACTAGTACTACACAATGTACAGAACGTATAGACACATGGTCAGCCAAGAACATGAGGGCTTGAGTTTAGGATTCTTGGGTTCTTCTGGCTATGCCTCTTATTCAGTCACCTGGGGCTACATCACTAAAAGGACACTGGAGACAGGGGCAGATCCAAGGGTGTGTATGGTGGTGTGTTTGCATCTTCCCTTCCATTGCTGCTGATTGAGGCACAGGGGGAGGCTCATCAAGGCACAGGGAGGGTGTCAGAGCTGCTCCTGCCCCCGGCAGCCAGGGGCTCTGGCTGTGTGGGATGCCAACTATGTAGTGGACAGCAGTAACAACAAGCAGGTTTCCTCTTTCTGCACCTGCCACAGTGCCCCAGCTGGAGCTCCCTAAGCCCCCCAGGATCCCAGGTAAGGCTGCTGGGGCCAGCAACTGTGCCTACCCAACCCAGGGTAACCTGTTGCACACAGGAGTATGTGTGGCACTGGTGTTCCCCAGGGACAAGTAGCAGCGGTACAAAGTGTACCATTGCTATTTGTCCCCAGAGAAACACATTCCCATTTGTGGGGATGTGGCCTCTGAGTTTATCTTGTCAATTGTGCGTAACTGTTTGCACCCTTAACAATGCTAATACTGGATGACACCCTTAAAAGCATCTCACGTTCCTACAAGCTGTTGCAGCACCATAGCTGAGAATCACTGCTTTAAGGTAAGACAGCAACTAGGTGGGAGTTTAGAGCAGGGGCTGTCAACCAGGGGTACGCATACCCCTATGGGTACTTAGAAAGGTCATCAGGCATATGCCTGGGCGGGCAGGTGGGTGGGGACAGAGCACGTCCTGGGGTGTCATGGCAGCGTCTCCCCCGATGCATTCTCACACTTGGCTTCTTACCCGGGGGAGAAGTGCAATAGGCACCGCCAACCCCACACAGCACATCATGGCGCCTCCCCACCTCTCACCCCAGCTTGCTGTCCTGACTGGCTGCTGGGCCGCTGCTCTCCGCCAATAGCTGACAGTGAGGAGGCGCTGCAACCACCCGCTTCCCACAGAGTTGCGAGGGTCTGAATGGCGGGGGAAGAAGTGCATTCTGTGCCCAACCCTAGCAGCACACAATTGGCCAGACGCGAGGCCCATACGCAGCCCACAGAGCCACATGTGCAACCAGCCATAGTAAAGCGGGGCAGTACACGGCCAAGGGGGGGCGGCAGCGGTGGCCACCACATGCAAACCCCCACCCCCCTTCAGCCCCTCACCCAACACTGCTGCTACGTGCACCCGTGGGAGGGCATGAGGGGTATGTGCTCCCAGATCTGTGAGGGGCAGGGCAGGTTTCTGCTGTGGGCAGGTGCTGGGGCTGTGCTGGGCTCTTGCCAGCAGGGGGGTTGAGCCACGCTGCACCCGGGGTGGGTGGCAGCAGCACTGGGAGGGGAGTTGGGGGGCTACAGTGAATTCTGGAGTGGCTGCAGCCCCTCCCATAGCCCCCCTCCCACGGCCGCCACTGCCTACCCCAAGCACAACCCTGCCAGGCCCCGCCACTGTGACGAGCCCAGTGTTGATCCAGCCCCAGCCTGCCCCATGTGCAGACCTGGGGGCACGCATCACCCCATGCCTTCCTGGGGTGTGCGCAACAGCGGAAGCCACCCCCCCACAACCCTCAGTTGAGCTGCTCACAGCTCTGTCCCACGTTCCACTTGGTTGTGCAGCGCCTGCCCCTGCCCCACTCACCATGGGGGCCTACGGGAGTGGGGGCGCTACAGACACTTCAAAATTCACCATATCCCACTCCGACCCCCCTTCCAGTGCTGCTGCTGCTGCCTGCCCAAAGCACAGCCTGGCCCAGCCCCTGCCAGGAAGAGTCCAATGCGGTCACAGCCAGCAGCCTGCCCTGCCCTGTGCACAGATCCAGGGGCACATGCCCCCGGCCCCCGTGCTCTACAAGGGGTGCACATAGTGGTGGGAGCCACCCACCCTAGATGGGCAGCCCCTACCCTGCCTCAGTCCCACTCCCTCTTCCACTGCTGAGGCAGCCCACCCCACCCCACATGCAGATCCGGGGGCACATGCCTCCCATGCCCCTCCCAGGGTGCGCTCAGCAGTGGAAGCCATCCCCCCTCCCCACATCTCCCAGATAAGCCACTCATGGCTCCGACCCACACCCCATCCCAGCACCTGCCCTCACTCCCTCTCTCACTCTGAGGGTCTCAATCTGCCCCCCCCCTTTAAAAACAAGAACAAAACATAATGGGGTACAGGAGTTGAAACTTTGAGTCAGAAGGAATACACTTATTTAAAAAGGTTGAAAAACCTTGGTTTAGAGGATCTAAATTTTGAACTGAAGTAGTAATTAGGAAGGACTTAGGCACCTATCTCCTGTGGATCTAGTCCTGTGTCACCCTGTATGAGTGTCTTAACTTGTTGTTTCTCTATTTTTTTATTTATTACAAAATTAATATAATAGCTACATAGGATGTTTAATCACTGTTTGGAAAGCACTTTAACATTCTCAGATTACAGAAGTGTAGACTATTATTATTTACATTTGAAAAACAAAACAAGAAGCCTTAATTGATTTGGAATGAAAGATTAGTATGCTAATTTAAGAGGGGCAAATGCACAAAACAATTTAAAATTACCAAAATAACTCATAGCAGTTAGAAAATTCAGAATTAAAGCTACATTTAAGAGCAACCAAAATATGTGTCAATAAGGAAATGTTCCAATTCCCCCAGACAAAGACACATTTAACTGTCACTGCAGCAACTCCAGGCCCCAGCATTTTGTTTGCATCATATCTGTTTTGCAGGCTGTGCTACTTTGGACTTAGGGACTTTTTCTAACAGTGGTACAAAGTGTACCCAGAGCCAGGGTGCTTGCAGCCAGGAGGCTACAAAGAGCTGTGCCAGGCAGGCTGCAAACAGCTTCACTGGGCTCCACAGCTCTGGCATCAGCTCCATGCTGGCGGCAACTGCACGCACACCTTGGGGCAAACAGCAGCACAGCGCAGCCTGCCCTGAGGTACCCTCCAGGATGGAGCTGATGCCGGAGCTGTAGAGCCCACCGCATCTATTTGCAGCCTGCCTGCTGCTTGCTGCAGCTGCCCAGAGCCCAGGCTGGCTACAAACAGCTGTGCTGGGCTCCAGAGTCCAGTCACCAGCTCTGTGCTAGGAGCATGGGACATACCGGGGTTGCACTGCCTCAGGCCCCTCCCCCACTGCCCGCTCCGACGCACAAGTGCATGTGCCAGTACAGAGCTGATGCTGGGGCTCTGGAGCCCAGCACAGCTGTTTGCAGCCTCCAGATGGGAGTCCAGGCTGCTCCCAGCAGGCAGCTGGGATGCTGCAAGCCCTGCTGGGAGCAGCCCAGGGTCCAGCAGCTACCCAGAGCCGGGGTAGCTGCTGACAGCCACAGAGCCTGGGCTGGGCGGCAGGTCCAGCAGGGCTGTGGGGCAGGGGCTTTGGCTGGGGGGCACAGGGCAGCAGGGCTGGGGGACAGGGGCTTTGGGTGGGGAGCAGGGGGCACAGACAGGGCATCCTGCCACATACCCCCTGCCCTCATTTTGTTTTTCTGGCATGCTGGCACTCTGGCACCTTCCAAGGTAGGCATTGTGGGGGTTTTCGGCACTCCCACCAAAAAACGTTGCCTGCCCCTGCTCTATATACTATAGTAGTTCTCTAGCCATATCATAAACATCCTCCTATCTTCTACGTCTTTCCATAAAACTTTTAAAAAGTCTTGAGACATCTTGAATTTAGAGAAGGCACTGTACTCGTATAACTTATACAGACAGTATGGAAAATATGCACTGAAAAGCATTAGTTCCATTTCTGAAGGTCCCCAGCTCCAAGTGTTTCACCACCACATCAAACTCTCCTTCCATCTTTCCCGAGAGGCAGAGCTTATTGTACACAGCACCAGAATAAATTGGCTGCAGTACTATTTCCGTTTCAGAAAGTCACACATGCATAGCAGCATGCTGAGTCTCTGCGTGGTGATCCCTGGAACTATGCCGGAATGGTAGGGACGTGCTGTGCATAAACCAACCATCTAATGCAATGTGGCAAATCCTCCATTTCCTGCTATGTTCCTGCCACCCAGACTGTGGACCCTGGAAGATATTTATTATCTTTCCTAAGGCAGAGAGATGGAGAAAGGGAGGGGAAGAGAGGAAAGAAGAAAAATTGATCTGATCTATGAAAATAGTGACCTTGAATAACCTTGAAATAAAGTAACTAGCCACACAGTGCAAGGACACCTGTCATAGCAGTCACTGGGAGGCATTACTGGAGCTCATATTTCTAGAAGAGAGACAGGACTGACAAAGCAGGGAGTGTATGTTTGCACTGACCAAAATGCAGAATGTCAATGTTCAATGGGGGAAACCGATATCTCTTATTAGACCAACTTAAATAGTAGGAAAAAAATGTTCTGAGCAAGCTTTCGGGTTTAAAAACCCTTAGTCAGGCTGAGGAAGCCTCTGCAGTTGGTGTGTGCTCTTCCTGGATGGAATGCTTGCTTGCTTCAGACTGCTACAAGGATATAGCAGCTAGTTAGAGGAAGCATCATCCTAACCACTTACTACAGTCTGAAATGCACCCTTAGCTTTCTATTCACCACCCTCTGCTCATGTAATGACTACTATCCTGTTTAATAACAGATAGCAAGGCTGGAATTTCCAAAAGTGTCTAAGTAATTGTTCCCAAGTAAGATGTCCCCAAATTCTTCCCTATGGCTCTGGTATATGAGTAACTTTTCTAATGACCATGTAAAGTGCTTAGTAAGGTTAATTAATATGAGCTAGAAGCTATAAGAAGCCCAAACAGGCTCTTTCTAGGCTGGCTGCTGATAGATAGATAGATAGATAGATAGATAGATAGATAGATAGATAGATAGATAGATAGATAGATAGGTCTCTATATCTATCTATCTCTCTATCTATATAAAGAGTACACTGCCTTCCCTTCCACCCACCTGACTCTCGGTGTTTAATTAACATTACACTGGGCACATCTACATGCACAATTAGTGTGGCTAAATAAACTCCAATGCAGTTCATGCCCAAATTTATTGCTTTTGGGCTCCATGTTTGCACATGGACCTGGGACTGCAGCATACTGATCTGAGAGAGAGCAGCCCTGGTTGGCAGGGGGGCTGCTCCAATCCAGCTAAATGTGATGCAGAGAGGCTGGCTGGGGCACAAGGGTGCTCTAATGCTGGGCCAGCACCCTCATGCCCCAGCAATCCCCGTCAGCATCGACACGTGCTTTACAGCACAGTAAATAATTCTGCCATAGGCTAGTTAGGGTTACCATATGTCCAGCAGCAAAACATCATGAACATCTCCCTTCATCAAGTTCACATCGTACTCTCAACTGATTTGCGAGTTATAGCTTGAAACTATGTGATTAGGGACATTATGTGATCAGCCAAGCAGTTTGCAATGTCAGGGGAATGGGACGTTGATCTCCCGAACTACCACTCTCTTCCTCCATCAGGTAAGGTATCACTATGTGAAAATGCAGTCTATCACTAAACTGACCCAAAATGAAGCATTTCAGGTCAGAACCATAAACTGGAACAAAACATTATCAATACATTTTATTTTGACTGATAAATAAATAAATAAATGTTTTTGGATATCTACTCCCCAAACAACTTCAAAGTATCAAAAAGTCATCAGAATTTGGGAGAAAACCAAATTTTCCCCCAGTCTGGAAAGTCAGAATTTTGTTTAGTATTAATCATTACCATTTTCTGTCCCCAATTTGTCCCTCTGGTGATTTCTTTACTTTTGAAGTCAACCCTGGAATCACAGAGCACAAAGGTGTTATGTGTTCTTTTCAATTTTCCCCAAACCACCATGCCAAATCTGGATTCCATCCCTTATTTAAGCATCTAAATACATTTTAGACAGGTTGAGGTCAGAGGACAATCAACTTCATTAGAAAACAATTCAGGCCATTTTAATTTGGGTTCAGGAGCTCATCCATGGAGGTTTGGTGATACAATTGCACTCCTCCTGCTGCTGCTGCTGCTCCTGCTGCTGCTGCTGTCCCCTGCCAACCCAGTGCAGGGGGTGGCCCAGAGCTGCTCACCTGCTCCTGCCTCACTGCAGCAGCAGAATGCAGGGAGACGGTGTGCACAGTGCCAGGCTCTACCTGGAACAGCAGCAGCAGAAAGTCGGTTTCATCCTTCCAGTGCTTGTTCCCCTCCACTCCCCAACCACTATCTCTGCTGGCTGAGAACAGATGGTGGAAGAAGAAACTGGGCCCCTGCTGTGACTGTCCCAAACTGATATAAGCAGGAGGGGAGCCTCAGAGCTGCTTCTGGCCCAAAATCCAGCTGTGGGGAGCAGCTGTTCAGGATGCTGGGCTCATCCAGAGAAAGTAGCAGTGGCTAGCAGGTTCCTCCTGCCACTGCCTGCTCCCAGTCAGTGAAAGGCTCTTGTAGGAGGAATAAGGGGGAGGTAGAGAGCAGGCACTGGAAAGAACCACCACAACCATCCATGCTTGAACACAGCATCACACAAGTCACTGCCCACAGCTGGAGTGGAGAAGGAGCAGCTCTGGGGCTCCCACCATACCTTGCGCCCAAGTCAGCAGGTGAAAGCAGCAGCAATGGGTGGGTACGAGGGCTGTGTGAAGCTTCAGCCCCTGATTTGATCTGGTGGAGATTCAGCCCGATTCAGTGGCTGAATCTCCAAATCAAAATTGAATCAGAGGACCCTTTAATCTCTCCAAATTGAATTGGAACCCTCCAAATAGATCTGGCGATTTGGATATAGACACAGCATTAAATGTTTTTTCAACATACCTCTAGGTAGCAGGTGGCTCGTGAATGCTACGATGGTTGGGCAGATGGAGCATCCCACAGGAGCGCAGGGGGCTCCCCAGCATGCTCAGCAGCAGACCCAGAAGTGGACCAGAAGCACTTCTGGTCTACTTCCAGCTCTGCTGGGAAAAGCATGGGGCTACCCCTGCACCCCCTTGGCTTGGCAACTGGTGCCTTCCAGGTCTGGGGGGGGCACCTGGGGTCCCCCTGTGGCCAGTTGCTGAGCTGAATGGGGGGCGGGGCTGTGCACTGCCCGGAGGACCTGAAGGTGGACTGGAATTATTTCTGGTCCACTACCAGGTTCCTCACTGAGCACATGGCCCACCCCGCCTCCATGCTCCCGTAGGATGCTCCATCCATCTCAGCATCGCAGCATTCATGAGCCGCACCTGGTACCTCGAGAGAAAACATTTAAGGCTGTGTCTATGACCAAAGCAATGATTCTCCAGATCAGTATCAAATCTTCACACGAATAGAATTGGGGACACAGATCTGAATCAATAAATCGAATAACTGTCCCTGATTTGGGCTGTATCCAAATCCACATCAAATAGGGTTTTGCACACCCCTAGTGGGTACTACCCCCTTCCTGTGCCTGCTTCCTGTGCAGCTCCCCAGTGTCCCCCACCAGTTCAAGCCAAGCCTTACCCACACATCCCTGCCGTAGTCTGAAGGGAGACATGCCACACCCGTCTTTAGGAAATTCTACATTTGGATTTATAAACATTGAATTCCATGCCCAACTAGGCACTTGAATTTGAAAATCAGGAAGACATACTTTACTTTGATCTGCAGAGGAGACAAATCTTTCTGTCTCCTCTGAGTAAAACCGCTCTGCCATCTAATCTTTTTCTCCCCTATTGTGTTACGAATGGTCCATGCACCACCACTCACTGGCACATAAAATCATTTCCCCCTCTTTGTGAATCAGGAAGGAAGTCCTTGACCTTTTGCCCTGGGTATATGCGTGTATTCAATCCATCTGCCACTGACTTGGTCTGAGTAAATCTGTAACTGTGACAGGCAATCAAGCACAAACAGCTAGGCAGAGGGCAGTGGCTGTGGGGAGCTGCACAGAGCATGGCAAGCTCTGACTGTTACTAATGAAACATTTAAATGCTGATTTCAGGGAGGAAAATGAAATCATGTGTCTCCCAGGCAAGCGACAAGAGATGCCGGCTCCCCAGGCTAGTAACGCATCTTTTCCGCACTTCACACAACTAATAGCACAAGGTTCTTCAGCATGAAATAAAAGTTCCCAGGAGGACGACTGAACTGGTTGGATTCCATTATTTCCAGAGACAGCCTCTGATTTTTCTTTTAGGCAAGGACCAGAGAGCTCTGTTGGACCATGTCTTTCATGTTGATACTCCCAAACACTGGGTTAACTGCTCTTTCTTCATCTCCATTAGTTCCACTAGCATTCTAAAAGTGACAAGTTTGATGTTAGGTCACTTAAAAATATAAGTGCTAGCATTTCTTGCTTTCATGGGGTGATGCTTTAAAACCGTGGGCTGTTCAGTACTTAATCCAGTATTTCTCAGAATGTTTATGGCAGCCCATTTTATCAGAGCAAAGGAGTTTGTTCTCCTCTTTCTTGTGCACTAGAGACAAGGTTCATGCAGACCAGCTACTGATGAGATAGGAAAGTACATATAGCTAAAAACAGTCCACAGTTAGCAAGATAGAGGCATCTGTTACTGGGCATGCAGAGCTTAGCTAGACTGGATAGACCATCCAAGACTGAAAATGGAGAATAAGCTTCAGACCTTCCCAGGGGTTCAAGTGAAAATAGATATCAGGAGATGATGGCTTGAGAAGGGATGGGGCTTGAGGGGAACCTACACTGCACTCTTCATGTCCCCTCACATCCCTCATATCTCCCTGCCAGCAGTAACCTGATGAATCCAGCAAACAGCATTTCCTCAGCAACTACGAGACACCTGGAAAGAAGCAGAGGGGGAAAAAAGGAGTTTTGGCTTGCTTTTATTCATGACCTCACTCTGTCCCCAGCAACCAATAGGCTCTCTGCTGGACATATGAGAGACCACTATCAGAGCTAGTTCATGCCCATAAGGGAATCTTACAGAAAATCCTTGGCAGTCATTTGCATTTTCAGATATAAAAGCCAAAACATTTTGGACCCCAGTAAGATGCTGGCCTGGTCAGACCTAAATAGTCGTATTTGGCCCTATAGAAGAACAAAACCTCCGAACTAGAATTCTAGCTGTTCACCTTATGCCTTGAATAAGTTGCCCTTCAAAGGTATGTACTTTGAAACAAGTTTTCAGGGACAGGACGATATCACTAACAATTTTCCATATAGCAGCTTATGGAAGATTTTTCTTTTGATTCAGGGACATTTCTCTTTTGGGATCTGAATGGCTACATGGAAGGTTCCTCTTTGTAAAAAGCTGCTGACAGTTGGTTCTCAAAAAGCATGGCAAGAAAGAGCATTGTTTTGGTAATTCTCTATTTACTTGCTTTTATAACTTAGCTGTTTACTGTTAGCCGCATATATCTTTAGGCAAAAACATCCAGCACAATATGGTCTCATCAGTCAGCAGAAGATTAGACAATCAACAAGCTGAAGCTGGAGGCATTCTATCAGAAAGAGCAAAAAGGCCAGGTGACTCTATCACTTTTAGAAAAAGCCTAAGGGGACTGGATGAATCAAACTAAGGGAAGTCCTTCATCTTTAGGTCACTAGTTCAAACCCAGCTCTGCTCCATAGTGGCTGAAAGTCATTATCCGCTGAAGGGTATTTAGCAATCTATGTGAAATGAATTGGTGGATTCAGTTCTTAAGAGACCCAGCATCACATTGTTTTACTGGCAGTAAGCTAACCTCATCTCAGAGGCATCCACTATCAATGCATGTAAGCTCCACATGAAAGAATTAAAAGAAAGAAAATTAGCACCTTTGTTTGCAGTTTAGCTACCAGAGATTAATCCTGACCAAAAAGCTACTGAAACCAACAGGAGTCTTCCTTTTGACTTCAATGGGGTTTGAATCAGGCTCTAAATGAGCAGACTGAAGAGTCCTACTAGAACCTTGAAAGTAAATTGGATGCATCCTGGAAGGAAACCTCTGGGGAAAGCCTGACCAGTTTCTGCCTACTCCAGGGGGCAGCAACATTTTTGGGCACACTGCCAAAACCACCCACAACCTCAGCTTTTAAGATGTTAGAGTGCCAGGAGTGGGCGGTGGGCAAGCTGTGAGGGCCCCAACCCTTGTTGTGGCAGCACAGCTCTACCCCCTTCCTGGAGGCATGCATGCTTAGCAAAATGCCTCTATGTGCCATGCTCTGGCACACATACCAGGAGTTGCCTACCCTAGCCTACACTATGCCTAGCCTACTTCACTCAAGAAGAGAAGCTCAGTCTCTTGTCCAGAGTCCTAGGAGTAACAAAGCAAATAAGCGAAAAATGGGGACAACTCTCTGAACTAAGATGACGAGAATGCTACACCTTACATCTTCCAGAGACCAAGCAAATAAAAAGAAGGAAGTGTTTAATCTCCCAATATACTAAAAACTGAGCACTGAGGTATCTCAATTGTGGCCAAAATATTCCTTCCACAGCTTAGAAACTGCCAAAACATCTCCTAATATCTATCTTTGCTTTGAAAGGAACATGGGGTAGGGAACATGAACAAGAAGTCAACATGACTGTTGTGAGTGAGACTCAACTAGGGGGTGGGTTTTTGTTTCAGTTCCGCAAGATGTGCTATAAGTAAAGAAAAAAAGGAACAGGCCAAAAATGTTCCCCTTCATGCAGACAGCAATAAACACACAAGAAGTCACTGAGGAAGCGGATCTGAAAGAACACTTTAAAAAAAAACTAGGGAGATGAATAGACACAGTTTAGTCAAATGAGTAGATAATACTCAATTCAAAGCTCACTGAAGTCATTAAATTCAGTGGGCTTTGGATCAGAATCCTAGTGAAAAAGCAGGAGGTTGGTATTAAAATAAACTAAAACACAGCAGGCATGTTGAGGGGGCTGGATTTTTCTCCCTCTCAATTTCCTTGACTTCCCATATTATATTAGTAATATGCAGAGCCTTTGCTTCCTGTCAAACTAACTACTCAAACTAAAGCATCTTTAATGTAGGAGTAAGGTACATGGAATGATACTGCTGTTAAAGTCCAGCTACAGCAAAACTACATGAACAACAGAACAAGGAAAAAAATCCCCATAAAGACAAACTGTTCCTTCTCCAACAATCAAACACAATTATGATAAGGGGTCTAGAGGGCCCCCTGGCAGGCCACACCCTAGATGCTCCTAGGCCCAGGAAAAAGGGTCTCCTGTGTGTGTGTGGCAACTGGATGTAGAAAGTTTTCTTCGGAAATCAATCAATAGCATCAAAGCAAAGCATCTGATGCAGTTGAATAGCATGAAGAACTATGACAGCACTTGATACCTTCAAGTGATAAGGATCTTTGGTTCTCTAAGCACTTCTACCAACTGGTGAGCGAAAACTGAGGCTGAACACAAAAGCAACATTAACCCACCTGATCTGAAGCCAATTTTAAAAAGTTTGTGTCTTGGAAATATATATATAGTCCCATCTGCAAACATGTTCAACTAACATATTCTAAACTTGATTTTCATTGAGCCTTATAAAGGTGAACCTTGGTTTGTTAATTCCAGCAGGTTTTTTGGAACTATTAGCAATAATGCACACATGGACACATAGCACCCTGGAAGTTTCAGTGAGAGAATTCAGGTAAAGCCTGGGCTGGAGGCAAGGTGCATGTGTGTGGGGGAAGGGGGTGGAGGACGACTTCAACATTACTTCCCTTTGTATTCTTAGAGTAAGACCAAAGTTTCTGGGGGTTACTTTTACATGTGTTACCATTTGTTGGGAAAGTCTGTTCAAAATTTGACAACAAAAGTAACTGCAGCAAAATGTAGTTATTGGATTAGTTGCTCAGTACTTCCACTTGTTGCCATCAGCATCATTCATGTCTGAATGAGGTGTTTGCTTTCCTGAAGATGACATTACATTGTAGAGTAGGGTGCGTGTGAAACAGGCTGTATTCAATTTGGATTCAGATTTGGTCCAAATCGGGTACAGTGAATCAATTCGTTGATTCAGAACCACTGTCCCAATCTGACTTGGCCAAATCCAAATCTTCAGATTCGATGCTGATTTGGAGAATCATCAATTTGGTCATAGACACAGCTTTAAATGTTTTTTCTACATACTTTGAGGTACCAGGCATGGCTTGTGAATGCTGCAATGGTGGGGCAGATGGAGTGTCCCACAGGAGCATGTGGGGGGGAGGGGGAAGGGAAGGCGGGGGGGCGCATGCTTGGCAGCGAACCCGGAAGTGTGTACTTTTGGTTCATTTCCAGGTCCACCACTGAGCACATGGAGGACCCACACGCACACACACACCTCCCCGGCTCAGCAGTCAAACACAGGGGGACTTCAGGTGCACCCCCAGACCCAGGAGGCACCAGTTACCAAGCCGGGGGGGAGAGGGGGACTGTGCACTCCATGGTGGATCTGGACGTGGACTAGAAGTGCTTCTGGTCTACTTTTGGGTCTGCTGCCAAGTGCGCTGGGGACCCCCATGCTCCCATGGGATGCTCCATCTGCCCCGACATCTCAGCATTCATGAACTGCCTGGTACATTGAGGTATGCAGAAAAAACATTTAAAGCTGTGTCTAGGTCCAAATCATTGACTCTTTCCAAATCTCTTGGAATCAATTCAGAGGCTTCCAATTCAATTCAGAGAGATTAAAAGGTCTCCCAATTTGATTTGGATTCAGAGATTCGGCTGCTGAATCGAGATGAATCTCCGCCAAATTGAAGCAGTGACCAAAGCTTCACACAGCCCTACTGTAGACCACCAAGCATCAGCCACCTGTTATTATGTTATTTCAAGTATGTGACACTATATTTCTGAAACCCATCAAAAGCCAAACATGTCTCAGCTCCCAAGAAGAGCTCAGTGTAATCACAGAGGAATTATCTGCAAATGTGTGGCATGGACAGGGCTGGCCAGAAATACCACTTTGTGAAAAATACTCAAATTTTTCATTTGCTTGCACTTCGAAGTATCTGAAATGAGCCCATTTTAATCTAAATATCCTGATGTTTTGATGTATACATAAGTTTTTATATGGCACTGTAACATCAGGCCTTCCTGGGGCCGGTTGGATGTTGGTCCACCCACCTGTCTCTGGGCTAACTGCCTGCCTCTCTCTCCTGCCATGCCTTGATGATACATAATTATGGTGTTAATCAGGTGGGAGGGTGCCTATTTTTCACCCCAATGTTTAGGGGGATCTCCACAGTTCCATTCCACCCCTACACTGTGGCCCAAGCCTTGTAGATGGCATCTTAGGCAGCTAGACTCAGCCAGACCCTCTGCATATTAGCTGTGGTCCCCTCTGAGACCTTCAGCTCCCTCTTAGGCTCTGGCCCCATCTCCAAGCTGTTCCTGGCCTCAGGTCTGCCAGCTGATGTCTCTCTCACAGTGGGCCGCAGCAAACTGCTGCTTTCCCTATACAGCCTGTGTCTCAAAATGACCACCACAATCAAGCACCTAGATTCTGTCAGCTCCAGCCCTTAAATTGGCAGGCACCAACAATGCCCTGCCACAAGGCACCTTTCATTAGTTGGATATTTAAAAGCATCACAAAGAAGATCAATATTATTATCCCTATTTAATGTAAGTGGAAAATTGATGTGTAGAGAGATAAAGCAACTTTCTTACAACCACCAAGCAGGCCAATGTCCTATTCACTAAGGAACTTTCTTACAACCACCGAGCAGGCCAATGTCCTATTCACTAAGGAATGCTGCCCCTTAGTCTACAGTTTTTTTAACCAATACTAAAAAAAATCATATAAATAGTATTAAAAACTTTCATCTGTTAAAATTCTAGTGTTTGGTCTAGTGTTTTCAATAAAGTGTACTAAAAAGGCACCCCAATTTTTGCAAAATGTGTATTAAAATGGTAAAAATTTGTTTTAGAGACAAAGGTGTCTTTTGACAAAAATTTTTAGTCTGGCCAAAAACATCAACAATAAACCTATTTCAACTACCTCTAGTCATGTATTCGTCCAGTGGTACTCAACCTTTTTTGTCCAGCAGGCCAGATAAGCAATACCCAGTCCATCCATCGCTCTGTGGTCCTGGACTGGCACCTGGTGGGGGGGGTGCAATGCGACCCTGTTTTGTCATTGGGAATGAGGTGGGGAGGAGGATAAGCATGAGGATGAGGTGGGGAGCAGCCCCACCCCCCACCCTGATCCACTTAGCTGCATGGGAGAAGGGGACTTAGCCTGGCTCCACTAGAGTGAAATATCAGTTGAACTGAGTCCACTAACCTGTTTCAATTAACAAGCATCTTATGATCCAGTGTTTGATCCCCAGTGACCTAGGCTGAATCTGAAATGGGAAACAAGTAAGGAATCAAAGACTTCCCTCATCTGGGTCATCCAATATGCTGTAATTTTTTATTTAAATAGCCAGGTCCTCCAGAATAATTTGACTTTAAATCTGTGCAGCAAGGATCATTCTTGAATGCAGTCATCTTCCAGAGGTGTTTCATCACCTCTCACATTGGATCTCATTCAGAGTGCTCTAATATTGTGCAGGAAGAATGACCACGCACAGAGCAGCTCCTGGGTCATGGTGGATGTGACAGGGGGCCGCTCAGGGCCAATCTCCATGCAGCCCGCTGACCTGTTCTCGAGCTAACCACCTGCTTTCTCGCCCACCACGCCTTGATCTTAAGTGATTAAAAAAGTTGTTAATTAAGCGGAAGGCTGCCCATTTTCTGCACCACTGCTAGGGGGCGCTATCTGCAGCTCCATTCCTCCCCTACACTGCAGCCCAAGCCTCACAGATGACCTCATGATGTTCTCACATGAGCCAGTCCCCCACGATGGGGCCCAGAATCCTACTGTAGGACCCCACCTGGGTTCCTCCCTATGACTCTGCCGCCGTCATACCAAGCCACATATCTCCCTGCCATCAGTTCCCCTTCAGGTGTGGTCCCCTCATTGGGACCTTCAGCTCACACTAGCCCAGGCCCACCCCCAGGCCAGTCGGGACCCCAGGCCCTGGCTCTTGGGCGTCCCTCTCAGTGGGCCTCCTTGCCCTTCTGACTCTCCTGGTCCTGGCCCCTGCCTGGGCCAGTCATGGGAAGCTCAGGCAGGCCTCAATATATGACTGTAACTCTTTGCCTGGGGTCCCCCTCTCTGGGTCCTCCTTCACGGACGTGGGGAACTGGGGTACTTCACACCACAACTGGTGCCTCAGTGTCTCACAAGGGACTCTCACTCCCTGCCCAGGCAGCAGGTCATGGTGCTACTACTGGTGTTATATTTGACCCAAACCCTGCCTCCCAGCACTGGAGAACTTACTGGGGTCAGGACTCAGCTCTTGCTCTCTCTGGTTGAGCTCATGTTCGTCCCTCACTGGGGGCTTCTCACACTTCCCCCTCACCACTGGGGGCTTCTCGCTATTCATCACGCCCCCTCTACTCAGGGTCTCGGGGCTTCCCTCTTCTGGGGGGCTCAGGTGGCCATAGCCGTGCCTGGTCCCAACTCTCCAGCTTGGGGTCTTGAACCCCCGCAGGGCTCAGGCAGCCTCAGCCACACCTGGCCTCCAACTCTCCACTCTCCTCGGGGCTTGCACCCCCACAACTACCTCCAATGGAATGTGACCCCCATGACTACCTCCAATGGAACATGACCCACCCGAAGGTGAGGGCTAGGGGTTACGGCGCCCCGACCCACCTTTCACCAGGATGATCACTGGCCTGGCATTTCCTGGGGGCTCCTGTGCCACTGGGAGCCCCACCAGGCCACCCACTCCTGGCAGGGTGTAGTTTTAGGTCATACCCAGTACGAGGAGCCTCCTACCATCCCCTACAGCTCCTCTCTTAACTCCGGATGAAACTCAGCAGACTTCTGGCCAGGCGGTGCTGTTGCCTGCCCTCCAGCAGCCAAACTGCCTCATGTATATGGGCATCCCTGAACCTAAAATGGCTGCCCTCATTAGGCACCTGGAGGCTGCCAGCTCCAGGGCCTTAAAGTGGCAGGCACACACAGTGCTCTGCCACAGTAGACCACTAAGGAATTGCATGATTCTTTTACGTATCACTCCCTAACACATGCTATGTCTGGACACAACAGACAATTCAGTCCATCAGTATCACATTTCTTCTCTACTATTTTGCTAGATAATACATGTGTTCATTCTATTAAAGAACAATCCTGAAAGACCTAGGATTTATTTTTCCCAGTCTTTCTTGCCACATCTTTAAATTAAGCATGTTGCAGTGAACTTCTCTCTGTCAAATAAAGGATAGAATGTGTTTACTTCAGAACAGGAGAATCACTGCTCTTTTAGGCACAGATTTGGACAGCAGCTGTTTCTACTGCTCCAAAAACCTTCCCTAAATGAATCACACAGCTCCCCAGCACTCTCTGTGCCAACTGGCCTGGAGCATGAAACTTAATATTTGATCTCAATGCAGATCTCACAAATAACTGTATATTGCCACTGCATCCAATGGCCCAAAGTCTCTTTTTAGTTCTAATTATCTGGTTAGATGCTGGTACTAAAAATGCTAAATCAGAAGAGAATTCAATGCAGCTCTTGTTACTGCCAGCCAAAGAAATTATTGCTGCCAAAACCAACCCCCAAAACCTTGAAGGAACAACAATATAACAATTACATTCAATACAATTTAGGTTTTTGCTTTCGAGGTCTGTGATCTGAAATTCATTGAAGATGGTGAAAGCTTTTAGGTTGACTTGACTAGGTTTGGGATTAGAACCTCAGTCTCCAAATCATAACTGGTATCATCCCTTAATACTTTGAAAACCTTTTCTTTTTGACCCTTCCTTATTCTTTTCACACACCTTAGGATCACCTGTAATATTTATGGCCATAATTACTCTGGCTCTTAAACAGTAGCAAGCTATGGAGGCTGCACAGAAGGCCAATTCTATATTTTACTTTAATAAGCCCCATGAACAAACCTGACTTAATTTAGAATAACTGCAGCCTCAGAATTATAGAACTGGCAGTCCAGCGTGAAATCCTTGGTGGCTTATTTGTTTCAAAAATGATTTTCTGTAATACCAATGCATGTGTACTACACTTGCTACTGCTGTTTGGATTGTAAAGTAAAAAAAATCACGGTTGGAAAAGGGTTTGATTCCCAACCCACTCCCCCCCCCCAGTTTACTAGTAATTATGGTTGAATAAAATATAAAACAACAGGAGTAAACTTGCAGTCACTGAAAATTATCCTTGTTTTTTCACAACACTATACTTTGAGAGATACTAAACAACACCAAAGAAAAATCTGAGAGACCCTTCTCCCACTGATGATACATTCTGCTAACAGGGTGAGTGCTCCTGAAGTTTTCTACCCAACAGAAAGCAAACTGCAGTGATAGGATGTATGGTTGTGTAGTTAAGGGGCTGACCCAGAACTCAGGAGATTGGAGTCATAATCCCGATTCTGTTATAGCCTTATGTTCATCTAGATACAACACTTCATCCACAAGTCTAACTAGCAAGATTTGTTCCCTGGGCAAAACCTCATGGGAGTGAAGGTGTTGAGTACAAGAGAAGAGGAAGAGAGGGAGGTTGTTCCCCTTGAACAACCAGGTCATATGAAACCTAACTCATTAGAAACCCTCTTGGCTAGTCTTTCTGCACATCCTCATTATATCTCATTTGATATGGGAGTGTCAGGTCCCCTCTACACTTTAAATGTATTGCACAACTAACTGGTTAATTCTGCAATTACCTTGAGATCAGCTACTCATGCAAAGAAGGTATCACACAATAAAAAGCTCCAACCATCTATAAGTTAGATTTCAAAAATGTGTATGAACTTTATAGCTGGTTGCTATTGAACTTTAATTTGCACGTGTAGCAGGGTCTCCCCTGTGGCTGGGAGCCCTATCAGCTGATAGAGCTCTCAGCCTCAGGGACAAACTTTACTCAGCCCAGGCTATGAGTTGCACAGCCACTGGGGACTCTCAGTCCCAGTGCTGAAGAGGCTGGGTCCCTGCATTATGCCTCTTGGCAAACTCCTGGGGTGGGAGAATCGCTACTGTGGTGATCTCTCCATCCTGGGTGTGCATGTGGACAGCCAAGGCACAAGGATTGCTTAAAGGGTGATTCCCCAGTCTCGGGTGTGTGAAATCCCTGCAGCTGGGAACCCTTCAGCTGGGGTGCACAGGGCTCCCAGCCCTGGAAGCTTGCTTCTTGCTGGTGCAGGGAGAGCCTGGGATCAGGCTCCCCCTCCCACCAGCAATGTGGCGAGATGGGATCTACTGCACAATCCCACAATTGCGCCTCCTGCTATTTGCACATTAGACCCTATTGTGCCTTTACCTGCATGTGCAGAGAGGGCCTCAAGCATGCACCAACACAGAGGGCACAGATCCTTTGAAATTAAATTACACTTTCATATTGCTGCCTTAAAGGAGCTGTGGGCCCTGTATACTATCTGTAATAAATGTTACCAAACTGAGATCTGCTGGGGAGCAGTCAGAGCCATGGTTTTAAGACCCAGCTGTGCACACAAAAGTATTGCTATAATGTCCACTTTTCCAGGGGATCTGTACTTTAGGAACCACTAACTTCACTGGTCTAAAATTTGGATCACTAACCCACAAACCAATGAGTCTCACTAAATATCACGGCAATCTGCTTATTGAAGATCTGACAGCATTTAGAAGACTCACCCCTGGAAAAGTGAGTCCTTTTCAACCTTAACTCTTGTGGAACTGGCAGCCAGTATAGCATTACAATTCAACACATAATAGCCCTGTCTTTAGCCCTGGGTATACTGGGTGCAATGGTTTTTCTGATACCAACAAACAGTTGTTACAGGTCGCTTGTAGCTGAGTGCTTAACTGCCCCTTTGTTCATGTAATTACCCAACACTGAACTAAGAGCTCCCTGGAAGTCTAACAGTTGGATGTTTGTGAGTTTGCAGTTGCTTCCTTCCTACATTATAAATTGATTCCATGCCCCATACAATCATCTACAGATTACCAGTTAACCCAAATTTATTTGCCCTCTTACTGATGAATCACCTGTTGAGAGATGTCTGAGAAGCCCATTTTGGCTATGTATTTTTAATTGATCTTTCCCATTTCCTCCTATTGCAAGTAACTCTGCAGTGCACCACTATATTTTATTTTCACCAGATTCTTACGCACTTCTGTGGGGAATTAAAAAACAATGCTCAATCATCATCTTTAATGCTCCATCACCGTTCTGGGGGCAGGTTGGAGCAATTGCTTTTTTATTGTAGCATCATCTGATCGTGGGAAGCTGGAGATGAGAATGGAAGCACCCGCAGGTGTCTGCAAGCCTGCCTTATTTACACGCTCCATTATGATTACTGCAGGAAAAGGATATTATCAAGTAGTTTATGTCCTAAACGTATGCTTGCAAATAAAAGCTCCACATTTTTCTTTGTATTCAGGTCACATTACTCACAGAAAGCAGCCCTACTACCAGTGTAACCAGCCACAGAAGTTACCTCAGTGTACTAAGACCTCGTGTAGTACTTTTGATGCAACTCCTCAAACAGACATCAGCTGGTATGTGAGAGATGCCCTTATGCCCTTCCAGTTTCAAGGCATTACAATCATTTGGGGCTCCTCAGTACTGCCAGCTCTCATGATTTTATCTCAGGTCCCATGTGACCTGTTGCTTTTCTAAAGCTCCTGGAATCAGGTAAAAGCATGAAAATTTTGGTTTCTAAAAAAATGTAAATTGCTTGTCCTCGTGGTTTCAGAGACAAGCTTGAAAGGGAGAATTTTAAAGTTAAAAGAATGAAATCAGAGGGGAATATCTCCACCCATTTATTATTTTTAAGGTCTCATAGTTTCAGGGGTCCAGACTCAAGAGTTCTGAACCCTTGGTAAAACTGTTCCATATGCAACAAGTATAAATTAGAGCATTGGTCACACATGATGGGGTTCATTTAGGTAAAAATTTAGCTTATGTCAAGGAGTGGAAGAGCACAGAGAATGTCAAATGCCTGCTTTGCATGCTGCTAGGTTTCAACCTGTATCCTGCACTGAGAGCTGCAGGTAAGGATCTAAGAGATATTATAAGCACCGCAGTAAGAGAGAAACATCCTTCTTTTTTCTCTTACAGGGTTTTTTTAAAAATAATCTACAAAACAGTACTGAGAAATAGATTCATTCTAAACTCTCATCTTAGACCAAATGCTGAAAGTGTGAAAATAACAGCAAGAAAAACTTTCTGCTGTAATAACCTAAGATATCACCAGTCATTCGGATCATGATCCCGGAATTAAACTAAATGATTTTTATCTTCACAACATCCATATAAGTCAGCAAAATCCTGCAGGAGATTTAAAATACAGTTCCCAAGCACAAATATGATTGCAAATGAATTCAAAAGAGAGCAACTGAATGCCAAATATTAATTATGATACTGCCCTGGATGTGATGTAGATCCACAGCATTGCACTGTACGATTTGGCCTAACAGAGCATTGTGATTATATTACTCCTTTTAGTTAACAACTGCTGTCCTAAAAGAACTACATGCAGAATTTATTTCATCTGGTTTAATATAAAGCAGTGTTACAAATTCACTGACTCAGGAATGAAAATACTACCAAAAAATCAAGACCTTAGGGCTAGGGATAGATATTACACATAAACCAGTTTAAATGATCAGAAACTGGTTTAAGCCTGTAACAGAGCAGATGTTCAGTGTGCATAAACCAGTTTGAAAATGGCTAAGACTGGTTTGAGATAAACCTGATTGAATGTAGTATCATACAGCTGATTTGGCTCAAATCAGTTTCTGCAATGTCTGTCCCAGACACCTTTCTGGCTTAAGTCAACATTCTCCAGCAGCCCAGATGCTTCGCAACTCTGGGCAGGGCTCTGCTCTCTGCTCCAGACCACCAGGGCTGGCTCCGCCCCTCTGCTCCCTGGCTGCAGCTCTGGCAGAGACTGCAGGTATAGTGGAGTCTGCCTGGCTTCCTCCTGCTCCCCACCCCATCCCCCTTACCACTCCCAGCTCAAGCAGGAATTACTCCCCACCTCCCCACCCTTACACAGACACCTCACCATTAGCTAGCAGACCATACGCTGAATAGAGTCCATGCTGTGGGAGACAGGACAAAGGCAGACAGGGCACTGTTGGCTTAGGGCTCTTTGGAGCTAATCAACAGGTAGCTGGTAATGTCCCTCCATTCTTTCCTGGGGAAAAGTAATTTAAAAAGAGCTTGAACTAATGATAAAACCTTTGGCTTTGCTGAACAGCTGATAAATACAGTGTAACTCCTTGCTGTGTAAGTAAATGCTATGCAACTCCCTGCTGGCTCCCTTGCTAGTCAAAGCATCCTGCCGGTCTTGGCCACACCCCCCCTCAGCTCAGCTCTGTGGAAGGGAAGGGAGAGGTGCTCTAGTGCCCCCTGGCTTCTAGCCTGAGCCACTGCAGGCATGCACCTGCATTTCTGGAATGAAAAGGGAATGTCTATCCACCTTCAAATTGGTTCAAGTTTTGCAGGTTAGACTAACCCGCAAAGATTGAATCAATGCTGCCTCAGGCTTTTTGAATGTCTGTCCCTAGCCTAGGAGAAGAAACTTGAGTGCCAGTGTGGGGATGGGAGAAAAGATTTGTCTGACAAATCATGTGAGATGAAGGTTAACTGACTGGAATGGAGCCCAGGGATTTTTCCAAGTCTGAATGATCTCTGAACAAGTGGATTGCACAGAGAGTTCCATAAGCCACAAGGCTAAACAAAGTCAGTGTAAATAATATTTGGATCTTATTGGTAAGTGAGGAAAACTTTGATTAACTGAGGCACAGGACAGCAGAAATAGTTTAGGTTGACAAAGCGTAGGGAAGAACCTCCACCACTTAAAGCTAAAAGTGAGAACAAACTACAACTCAAGGTATGGAAACATTTGGTTAAAGTTTGATTATGCACTTGACTAGAAGTAGCAAGTATCAGGATTGTCAGGTGAAGTCCCAGTCCCAGGCAATTACCAAACTATTTTACAGGTTTGGAACATAGCTCTTCCAAGAGTTAAGCACTTGGCCCCATCTAGCAAGACACTTCAACATGTGCTTTCCATTTAGCATGTGAATAGTCCCATTGAATTATATGGAGTTGCTTATGTGTTTCATTTTTGGCATAAGTGTAAGCACTTTGCTGAAGACAACCTTGCACAGAAGCAGCTAGCTTTGCACATTACAGGACTGATTGTTCAAAGTGGCCCTATTCTGCTCTCAGTAGATGTCAGCAATAATACCAGGGAAACTGGTAACTTTGGCATGACTGAAATAAATGACATCACTGCCTTTCAATCCAAGAGACTGAAACATCATTCTATGGATGAAAAACTACTGTAAGGTTTTGTCTCAGAGAATGAGGCCCAAGGAATTCAAGATAGTGGAAGATGAAGTGCTTTCAAGCTGCAGGTGAACTTGTGAGGTTCACCTAATCGCTACTTCCAGCAAGAGTGGAGATGATGATGAACTGCAAGCAGATACAAGACCACAATGGAAGCCCACTCTTCCCAGAAGTATTTATTATCTACTTATGACAAGGTTACCTTGTCTTTTTTGTTTGTAAGAAAAAACTCTTTTTCTAATAAGAATTCTTGAATATTTTATGCATTCTAAGATGCATTCTAACAAAAACACCCAAACATATGTTTAATTTTAAGCACATTCTTAAGTCCAACTGATCTCAAAAGCAGTTTAAGCATGTACTTAAGTGCTTTGCTAGACTTGGATCCAAATTTGCCTCTGTAAAAGCCCCTGTTCCAATTAGTGGGTCTTTCTAAAGAATTTATACAGAGCTGGATCAGGCATGAAGTGTCATGAGACTCGAGGAAAAGCTGGGGAGACCCAAGTGACATTCTCTTTGATGAATAAATGCCAAAAGCCAACTGCTTAGTAACAACAGTTCCTTATCCCCTAAAGCAAAATGACAGCACTAATAACATGCAATATCAAGTTATTAATCATCCAGTCCCGAGCCAGCCAATTAGTCTGGTGCAATGTAATTAAAACAAAAAACAACGCTAGCTCAAAAGTGAAATTCACCACATTTGAGACTAGCAAAGCCAATGAAAAAAGTTCATTAGAACTAGACAAAATTCATACACAGATTGGCCCAAACTCTGGGTAATTAGCCTGCAACAGCTTGGCATTACCCAAGGAGAGTATGGATAATTGGGTTCAGCATCCCTGCAGATCTGCTCTGTTTCTTGTGACAATAAACCATTTGTGCTTCACAGCAGCTTCTAGTTTTCCAAACCAACCCCATCTTACAAGGGCTACTGACCCAATAATTTGCTTGTCAAAACTTGTTAGTTGAGGCAGGACAAAAGCAACAAGGCAGGTTGTTAATCCAAGAAATTAATTTGTTTTAATGACTTTCAGGGATCCAAACCATTCTGTTTGAGATCAAAAACAGCTCTGGGACACTTCACCCTGAGCCAGAGAGCACATGCTAGAAAAGGAGAGGCAGGCCAAAGTTTATTATGTGGTTTAATTCAAATGTGGCTAAAGTCAAGAAAAATCAAGTATAAAAGGCATACTGCCTGCTCAAAGGATCATAAAGGATGTCTCTGGTTAACTATAAATGAAGCAAACAGATTAGCAGAAGAAAAAGAAGGAACAGAAAGAGGTAGCTAGCTGCATTAATGTGAAGTCAGGCACAGGGCAGGACAGGGTCAGCACCTAGGGCTAGGGACAGAAATTACACATAAACAGGTATAAGTAATCAGAAACCAGTTTAAATCTGTAACACAACAGAAGCTCAGTATACATAAACTGCTTTCAAAACAGACAAAACCAGTTTACAATAAACATGGATGGATGTAGTATCAAACATAACTGATTTAGGTTAAATTGGTTTATTGAACTTCTGTCCCAGATCCCCTCCAGATTCAAGTTAACTCAAAGTCCCCCAGCATCCCAGGATGCTTTGCACCTCTCCTGCACCCCTCCCTTCCTCCAGCCCAGCAAGGACGTGTGCTCTAATGCCCCCTGATAGCTGGCTTGGGCCACTTCAGGCACGTGGCTGCATTTCCAGAATCAAAAGTGAATGTCTGTTCACTTGTTTATTGGTTCAATCTACACAGCTTAGATTAACCTGTGAAGATTGAATCTATACAGCCTTGGACTTTTTGACTGTCTGTATTTAGTTTTAGAGACTACCCGGTTCAGAGATGCATTAGCTGTTGCCTGTGAACCCATTACCTGACCCAGCAAAACACTTGACCAGGGGTCTCTGAACATGTAGCCCTGGGACCAGACCAGCTGCATGGTTAAAATTACAGGAATGCTTAAGTTCCCTGTTGGATAGGGGCAATAGTGAAAGCATGTATTTATCCAATAGAGCTGTGCAACATTCTTGCAAAGAAGCTGAAAATATCTACAAAACATGTGTTGCTTACATCCTACTATATAATTGAAAAACACCCCATTTTACAAAATACACTAAACATTGTTATTCTGTTTTTCCATTTGAAAATAAGCCATTTTCAGATCCACTTCCTAGCCAAATAATATGAAATTGTGGTTTAACATTGACAAGATTTTCTGTGAATACAGGCCTACTTTTAAACAAAGGCAGATTTGCAGGAGGCTCTCTCACATTTGTTCAATATACCATTTCATGAGGAAACAAAACATTATGGGCATGAAGCTAGCCAGGGTAAAACTGTAGCTATTTAAAATGGGGGAAAAAAACCATTTCAAATATAGTAATGCAAAGATGTGTTAATGTCCATGGATAATTATGACAGTCATAATGATGCCTGTACATTAGTGCCAAATGATTCACTGTAACTACACGGTAACTTAGTTTTCTTTTAAGCAGCTTTGCATTTAAGTACTTTGCTATTAGCTTAAACCTGATCTGACATCTACTTGCATACTATAGACCTGTGTTTACAAAGTCTGGTTTTTGAAACATGGGAGAAAAATTATGCATTGACATATGCACATCAGCTGCTTGCAGACATTAAAAAAACCCAAAAAAACAAAAAAATGAACTCTTCCCGGAGAAGCACCATGTTACTTTGACCCAGCTCTACAGCATCTGTATAGATTGGGTGCTTCAGTGAGGCTTTTTGGCACTATTAGCTAAAGCAGATTCAATCAGCTATTAGATAAAAGTACCCAAAAAGCCCCACTAAAGCAATCAATCTGTACAGACATTGGTCCAGCCCGATCCAACTAACATGCTGCCTCTTGTGGGCATGTGCTGGACTTGGCACAGAAGCACATGGAGTTTAAAGTAAAGTGCCATTTTGTTTTCGACTTTTTTTAACGTCTGCAAGCAGCCCTAATGACTAAATTGTCATTTGTGTGCGTACAAGGTTCAGGGTATGGACACAGCAAGTTTACTAAGGAGTATGTTGATTGTACTACATAGTAAAAGTGGAATATACACAAGATATACCCTTACTAGGGACATTGTGACAGGAGGAAGATCACATGGCCAGTTGCAGTGCAACCCTGTCTCGCCTGTCATGACTTGCTGTTCAGTAATACAAGATGAAATAAGAGGGAGGCTGCCCATTTAATGCCCCGATGCCATAGGGTCTACACACTGCTCCAACTTCCCCTTACTGTGTCGGAGACTACCTCACAGTAGCATCATGTGGCAGAAACCGTGATGCGATGCTACCGCACAGTAGTCTCAGGCTACTGTGTAGTCAGTGTCACAAAAAAGCCATTTGTTGGCACTACTGTGCAGTAATGCAGGTTACTGTGCACTCAGCATCTTGTGTAGACACAGCCACTGTTTCTTTATACTAGCTCTCTAGGGCAAACAGAAGCAAAAAGGAAAGTCTAATTGCCCTTGTTTCAGTGTATCAGGCTCTGAATATGCACAAGGAGCAATCCAAAAAACTAAAGCAGTGCCTTTTTTACATAGCTGCTCTTCAGAATATAACCAACTTCCAAGAAGCTACATGAGCTAGAGGCACAGACCTGTTAGAAAATCTATTTTGCCATCTCCTCTCTCATTACCCTTGGTGGCCAGGACAGGAAAACAGATCTGAATTTGAATTACCCTGGTGTTTCAGTTAACTGAGCTGCAGTACAGTGGATCTTTAGCATGCAGAATTTGATCCTATTCCATCGTGATCCCTGGTGAAACCTCCCATTCACTAACATATTGTGTGCCCGTAGGTCTGAGAATTTAACATTATCTGAGAAAAGGCACCGGAAAAAAAAATCAGACCAACTACATAAAGCTTTCTGAATCCTCACCATGATCAAATATCAGCAGCCATGACATTAAATATCTTTTCTTCTCTGAATACACATGGGGAAACGAGCAAAAGCTAATTTTAAACATAAATCTCAGGGAAAAAAACCTCATCATGCAGAAGGTAAGGAATCCTAGAAATTAAATTCAGGGGAGGGGTGGGCTCTTCAAGAGAGATGAAATAGAGACAGGCTCAAGGGTTTTTTTGTTTGCTTGTTTTGCTGGCAGTTGTAATTAAAGTCTTCTTTTTTTATTCACATCACTTGCTGAATCCTCTTCCCATACCAAAGAGAGAAACACTTGGCACTTGGTACCTAAAGTTTGTTTGAGTATTAGCAGGGCACATCACCAGCTTTTCTGTCCCCAGTTTCTTAACCAGAATCATGGTGACAGATGGCACACGTATGTCTTATGTTACCTGTCAGAAACTGGTATTATTAAGCATCTGTATGGATGTATCTCTCTTAAGCCAGTACATTAAGCCTCAAGTCCCTGTCAAACTGAGCAGTTTACCAAAAGTATGAAAAATCACACACGTGTAATTAGTCCTGCATCTGAATCCATAAAAACAGTCTTTGTCCTTTCTCAATTAAATAGTCACGTTTTAGAGCTAAAGAAAAAATTTTTTATTTTGAACCCAAATCGCCAGCAAACTCTGAAAGGTAAACATGGAAGGGCCAGGGATGAAATCTGCTTTAAAACATTTCCAAAGAGAGTGAGCTTTGGGCACATAGGGGCAAGAAAAACAAAATGCTCATTGTATTTAGGATCTTAGGAAATGACATACACCAGGTATTCTAAAGACCAGAAAAATCATAGAACCATAGAAAATTAGGGTTGGAAGGAACCTCAGGAGGTCATCTAATCCAATCCCCAACTAGATCATCCCAGCCAAAGCTTTGTCTAGCCGCGTCTTAAAAACCTCCAAGGATGGAGATTCCACCACCTCTCTGGGTGACCTGTTCCAGTGCTTCACTACCTTCCTCATGAGACAGTTCTTCCTAATATGCTAACCTAAACTTCCCTTGCCGCAACTTGAGACCATTGCTTCTTGTTCTGTCATCCGCCACCACTGAGAACAGTCCAGCTCCATCCACTATGGAACCATCCTTTTCAGGTAGTTGAAGGCTTCTATTAAATCCCCCTTCGGTCTTCTCTTTTTGAAACTAAATAAGCCCAGTTCCCTCAGCCTCTCCTCAGAAGTCATGTGCCCCAGCCATCTAACCATTTTTATTGCCCTCTGCTGAAATCTCTCCAATTTGTCCACATAATTTCTGCGGTGGGGGCCCAAAACTGGACACACTACTCCAAATGTGGCCTCACCAGTGCTAAATAGAGGGGAATAACTTCCTTGAGCTGCTGGCAACACTCCTACCAATGCAGCCCAGTATGCTATTAGCTTTCTTGGCAACAAGGGCATACCATGCTGGCTCATATTCACCTTTTTGATCCACTATAACCCCCAGGTCCTTTTCTGCAGAGCTGCTGCTGCAGACCCAGCCTGCTGGTGCATGGGACTTGTTCTGTCCTAAGTGCAGGACTTTGTACTTGTCCTTATTGAACCTCTTAAGAGTTTGTTTTGGTCCAGTCCTCCAATATTGTCTAGGTCTTTCTGAATCCTAAGCTGTACCCTCCAGCATATCTACTACTCCCACCAGCTTGGTGTCATCTGCAAACTTGCTGAGAGTGTGCTCTATGCCATCTTCCAGGTCATTGATAAAGAATATTGAACAAAACAGGCCCAGGGGGCTCGTGTCATGACCTGACCCCTTGGGGCACTCCACTTGATACTGTCTGCCAACTAGACATTGAGACCATTGATTACTACCCTCTGAGCCCGATGATCTAGCCAGTTTTCTATCCACCTTACAATCCATTCATCAAACCCATACTTCCTTAGTTTGCCTGTGAGAACGTTGTAGAAGACCATATTAAAAGCCTTACTAAAGTCAAGGTATAACACATCTACTGTCTCTCCACATCCAAAGAAACATCACGCCTCATCATCGAAGGCGATCAGTTTGGTTAGGCATGACTTGCCCTTGGTGAAACCATGATGACTGTTCCTAAATCACCTTCTTCTCCTACAAGTGCTTAAAAATGGATTCCTTGAGGATATGCTCCATGATTTTTACAGCAACTGAGGTGAGGCTGGCCAGTCTTTAGTTTCCTGGATCCTCCTTTTTTTCTTTCTTAAAGATGGGCACTATATTTGCAATTACATCAGCCAACTCCCTCAGCACCCTTGGGTGCATTCCATCTGGTCCCATGGACTTGTACATGTCCAGCTTTTCTAAATAGTCCCTAACTAGTTATTTCAGCACCATTGGCAGCTCACCTCCTCCCCATGCTGTGCTGTCCAGGTGCAATAGTCTGGGAGCTGACCTTGCCTAGGAGTAGTGAGGTGAAAAAGACATTGAGTACTTCAACATTTTCTGCATCCTCTGTCACTAAGTTGCCTCTCCCATTCGGTAAGGGACCCACATTTTCCCTGATCTTCCTCTTGCTGCTGACATACTTGTAGAAACCCTTCTTGTAACCCTTCATGTCCCTTGCTAACTGCAACTCCAATTGCACTTTGGCCTTCCTGGCTTCATCCTTGCATGCCGAGGCAATATTCTTATACACCTCCCTAGTTGCTTGTCTGTGTTTCCATTTCTTATAAGCTTCCTTTTTGTGATTTAGCTTACTGAAAAGTTCCCTGCTAAGCCAAGTTGGTCCTCTGGCACACTTGCTGGTCTTTCTACACATCAAGATGGTTTGTTCCTGCACTCTCAGTAAGGCTTCTTTGAAGTACTGCCAGCTCTCCTGGACTCCTCTCTCCCTCAGACTGGCTTCCCAGGGGATCCTGCCCATGAGTTCCCTAAGCAAGTCAAAGTCTGCTTTTCTGAAGTGCAGGGTCCTTAGTCTGCTACTCTCCTTCCTTTCTTTCCTCAGGATCCTGAACTCAATCATCATGTGGTTGCTGCTGCCCAAGTTGTAATCTCCTATTACATTCCCCTCCAATTCTTCCCTGTTCGTGAGCAGCAGGTCAAGAAGAGCATGACCCTTAGTCAGCTGCTCCACCTTTTGCACCAGGAAGCTGTCCCCAGCTCTCTCCAAAAACTTCCTGGATTACCTGTGCACTGCTGTATTGCCCTCCCAACACGTCAGGGTGACTGAAGTCCCCCATGAGAACCAGGGCCCGTGATCAGGAAACGTGTGCTAGCTGTTTGAAGAAATCCTCATCCATCTCATCCTCCTGGTCTGGTGGTCTAAAGCAGACACTCACCATGATGTCACCCTTTGTGCTTTCTCCTCTGACCCTAACCCAGAGACTTTCAACAGGTCTGTGTCCAGTTTCACACTGGGGCTCTAAGCAATCATACGGTTCTTTTTCATAAGAAGCAATTCCTCCTCCTTTTCTCCCCTGCCTGTCCTTCCTGAACAGTTTCCTGAACACATTCATGACAGCGCTCTAGTCATCTGGGCTATCCCACCAAGTCTCTTTTATTCCAATCATGTCATTGTTCCTTGACTGTGTGAGGACTTCCTATTCTTCCTTCTTGTTTCCCAGGCTCCATGCATTCATGTACAGACACCTGGGGTAACTAGCCAATTGTCCTACTTTGTCAGGAAGAACGAGAAGGTCTCCCCTGTTGCCCCTCCTGCTTGTGCTTCCTCCAGGTCCCCCACTTCCCCACTTCCCTCAGGGCTTTGGTCTCCATTTCCAAATGAACCTAGTTTAAAGCCCTCCTCACTAGGTTAGTGAGCCCGTCTGTGAAGATGCTCTTTCCTCTCTTTGTCAGATGGATCCCATCTCTTCCTAGTAATCCTTCTTGAAACATAATCCTGTGGTCAAAGAAAACAAAGCCCTACTGGCAACACCACCTGCACAGCCATGCATTGATCTGCAGGATGTGCCTACTTCTGCTCAGGTCCTTTCCCTTGACTGGAAGGATCGAGAACACTATCACAGGAGCCCCCCTCCCCTTCACCCTTGCACGGAAAGCCCTGTAGTCACTTTTTATCCACACAGGGTCCCCCCTGGTAGTATCATTGGTCCCCACATGGATAAGAAGCATGGGGTAGTAGTCAGAGGGCTGGATGAATCTCAGTAACATGAGTCTCATTATTCCAAGACATCTCGGATCCAGGCTCCAGGCAAGCAGCAGACCTCCTGAGTCAAGAGGTCAGGCCAGCAGATGGATGCCCGTGTCCTCCGCAGGAGGGAGTCTCCAACCACCCGCAGTTACGTTTTAAAGCTATGAGTATTTAGAACTTCTGCAGTGCTTTCAACCATACTATTTAAGACACTTCACAACTAACTCAAAGTCAGAAGTGAGATATTAGGCTAAATGCAGATTTTCCTGGGTGAAATTCTCAGCCTTGTGATATACAGTTCAGACTGACTGATCTAATGGTCCCTTCCTTAAATTCTATTAATATATGATTAACACACTAATCTTCACAAGACCCCCAACAAGACTTATTAGAGACTTTCTGGAAGGATTAAGAATAGCATGTCTCTCATCTCCATTAGCCTAAAAACATGCTTCCATTCTTCCTAGCATGAATTTATTTTGGGGGGGAAGGAAAGAAAAATGCTGACTATAAACATATTTCAAGCCTATTCTCTCACCCTCATCAAATGATGTGAAGGAGAAAGATAACTCACAGCAACAAGTTACTTAAGGTAATAATACTCTGACATTTCCCAATGCCTCCTAGCCAGCTTGTTACATCTTGTTTTTTAACAGAAAATGATGAGAGGGAGAAAAGTCAATCCATTCTCATTTAAGCTTTCAGACATCTTGGAGCGAATTTCCCTGCCTGTATCACTTTTTATTCCTGTGCATTTACAGAACAGGAACAAAACATAATTTGATTACGTTATATTGTTCTTTTCATATCCAAGGTAACCTAAAGTTCCCCAAGCAATCAGCTTGATGATGGCAGTGCAATTACTGCTGGAGACAAACACAGCAGTGGCTTGCATTGGACGGAGCCTTGAAGTTACCTGATTCTTTCAGAGCTCACATCTGGTTCCCCTGCTATCAATGAACACTCTATTGCTGCTTTCATTTTGAACCTGGGTTTTGTCCCTAAATAAAAAAAAAAGATGGAATTTGCTGCCACTGTAATCAACAGCAACACTTTCAGTGATTTGATAGGCAAATGGAGCCCAAAACAGCCCCCATAGAAAGGCAAGAAGGAAGCTGGTTTCATTAATCATTAAAACAAGCTCCTCCTTGTGCCAAACTCTCAATGTGCTAGCACTGAGAGATGCTGGGGCTTTTACAATAGTAGGGAATGGGCACATATAACACTTGGACCAGTTTTAATGTGATTTAAGCCTGAAGCCGGTTGAACCAGCCAGTTGAACCAGTTTAAAGCTACCTAGAATGTTTCAAAAATGTTTAAAAAACCTAGAAAAATCAGCTATTATTCTGAACCAGATCACTGTGTACTGGTTCACTGTTACATGTGGACACCAAGTGTTCCATGGCACAGGTCTGGTGGGTTTTCCAGGCATCCCACACTGCATTGCTCCTCACCACCTGCCCCAACTATTTCAAGTGCTTGATCTGGTACGCAGGCAGAACTCTACTGTACCTCTTTTTCCCCATTTGTTGAAACTTTTTAATCAACAAACTCCTTGCAATGCTATCTTTCTAACCGTCAGCTGTGTCTTCACTCTCTACTTGACTGCATCCCCTCATGCTCTCCCAGCCTCTGGGAACCCAAAAGCATGGGTCCAAGCACTCCCCCATCTCACCCCACAAGTCAGGCCATCATACTGCAGACTTCGGTCAAATGTAAGCTACTGAAGTTTACTGAACTCAAGTTTAGGAAGAATGGAAAGCAGACAAATAAAAATGCTCCCAGCCACAGGTCACCCACCCCCTGGGATTTCAAAGCATATGTGAAAGCATTCCTCCCCTGACTTGCTGACTTCAAGGCATGTTAAGCTGAGTGCTCACTCCCACATCCTGGTGATGAAGCCACAGCACTTTAAGAAACTATGAAACAGTTCTCAATCTGTGGCATTTGGGAATAGTTCAACTGTTACATGTGTCTGTTGTATCCATAGATATTAAATTTATGATCCTTCTATTACAAGTTCAAAAAAATAATGTCCAATGCAGCTAACACTAGGATATGTCATAGGTACAAAAAAAAAACTTGGTTTCATACAAGCCAACAGTATACAGCAGAAAATTCACTATTTAAAATGTAGGTAACTTTGGGGGTTTTTAATAAGCATTTTTACACAGCATTTATATTTAACACAGTGGCCTGGATCCTCAGCTGGTAGACACTGACATAGTTCTATGGATATCAACCATGGAACTACACCGCTCCTGGGAGCCAAGTCAGCTTCTTCAGAGGTACATCACTGCTTTGTGCCACGTAATCATACCCCCTCCATTTATTAAATGCATCATGCCCCAAAATGTAAATTTCTTATGCCATCCTTATTTCCTTCTTAGGACACAGTGTCTAAAGCAGAATGCAGGATTTTGCTCTTTGTACATGAGAGAAGGAAAATTAGATGAAATATAATAAACTTAAAAGCATCTCCACAGAGGGCATAACGACAAAATGGCAAATCCTATTACTTCTCTTTGCACTCATTGTAAATAACACTAACAAGGAAACATGAAAGGCAAGTTTATCACTGAAGCAAAGCTGGAACACATCATCTATTTTTATTAAAGAGGATTTTTATTTTTTTATCTTGCAGTACGAAGACACCTCCTTAGATACTTTCCAGTGCATTAAAATTTGTCGGTGCTCCAGATCAATGCAAGTACTAACATGCTGCATCTAGTCTGTCAACAGGAATCTCTTATGGGGGCTTTATACTCCTAGCCAAGGACAGTACCAAAAAAAACTCACAATAAGGAAAGTCATTTTGAACTGTCAAATCCAAACAAAGTGGTTGAAGAACATGCCAGAGTGGAAGAAAGGACTGGATTTTAAAGGCCGGTTAGTGAATCTTACACAATTATTACTACCTCCTGTTAAAAAAAAGGCAAAACCAGTGACCCAAAGTCAAATTCAGGACTTTGTTTTAAAGCAGAGCCAGTTTTTCTCAGCAGGAAGCAATATAACAGTTCCGACATCCTTCATCTTTATGTAGCCACACGTCCTAATGCTTTAATTCCTTTACTGTACTTTCAAAATGCATATTTGAAAGACTGAACCCAATGGCCCTGTGTGCTGAATTCAATATGCAAAGCCAGTCTGTAGCCCAATTTGGCTCATGAACTTGCCCTGCACCACTCATCTGCCTTGCAAGGCCTGATGAGTTCAACACCCTTTATTTAGATCAGGGGTATTAAACTCACCTGGGCCCTGGTCCAGATTAAGATTGTTAGGCTCCTCATGGAAAAGATGCACACAAGGAAGGGAGCAGTTGCCGTGGGCACCATAGTGGTGGCAACTATGGCAGCGGGTCCAGAGGCAGTGAAGGGTCTGGTAGCAGCAGGTCTGGAGATGGCAAGGAGACCACGGATAGGATTCCTGCAGTAGTGGGAGTATGGAGGCATAATGATGGTTCAGGGTTTGATGCAGCAGCAAGCCAGGCTTGCTGATACCAGCCATGGCCAGTAGGGACAAATGTCCCTGCAATATGTGGCAGGTCATGCTCCACAACTTCTAGTAGACCAGCGGGCCAAAAGAGAGGCTCAATGGGCTGAATCTAGCCCATGGGCTGTATAGTTGATACCCCTGTTCAAAATGACTCCCCAGCCATCACAGGATGGCTCATCATTATACTTCCTTTCCTAATGGTCCAGTCTAAAGTTATATGCTGTGTCTCACACAACAGGACTTCTACCACTTAAAAATAGAAACCTTTCCTGATGGGCAGTGGGTCTTTAATTGATTTCATTCATTTACCTGTAAAAAAAAAAAAATTCCTCCTCTTTTGTAACTGGGCTCTGGACATATTTGCAGTCTGTTTTCACACCTCCAGGTGTGCACATGTTTGATTGCTTCCTCCTGTTTTGTGTACATGACTTGAATCCTCCCAAATTCAGTTTCCAAATGTGATACATCAGTATGGTCAGATTTGAGTTATACATCAAAGACATTGCCATTTTCCTGACATGCAGTATAAGACAAAGGTCGACCCCACACTGGCACTTCTACTACCATATCAGCTGTAAACATACATAATCTGATATGGACCAGTCTTGCACCCATGCAACAGCTTTCCAAATGCTTTCCTACCCTCAAATACCAGTGTGAATTATATAAAGAAAGAAGAAGCTTGGCTATATGAAGCTTGAACTTTGTTTTACTTCCGACTCCTACTTCTAAACTCTTTAGGCTCCTCCTTCATATTTCTGTCTCCACTGGAATTTACAATACCTCACAATTTAGGGCTTGTTTATTCAGGGGCAGTCAAGAAAATTAATCCAAATTAACAAAAGCACAAATTTAAGTGGACCAGTAAAACTGCATTAAACTCGTGTATAGTCACCACTTTTTTAGTATTAAAGAAGCCTTAATTCAGTTTCTCTCACTTCACTTCCAAAGTGAATTAAACTAAATCAAATTAATGCCATTTAAATTCTGAATAAGCATGCATCCTCTCTGTGAACACTCCTAATAAACGCATTTCTAAGTTAATTCAAAATCATTTTCATGAACTGTATTGACAAGCTCTGAGTATCAAATGAAAATATAAATTAATATTATATTTACTGCCTCTTTCTTGTAGTTAACTAACAAAGGTATTAGACAAGACAACACCTTAAGACCAATCTTTGTGGCAGCCTAAGTCCTGGCACCTATAAACATGCAACAAGGCAGCTCTGATATGCTGTAATTACAGCACATCAGAGCAGACTCGATTAACTGAGTCTGCTGGAGCGCAGTAATTACTGCACTCCAGCAGATGCCAGTGTCTTATGTATTAGCATCCTCGCACTGAAAAATACCCCACTCCCAGAGCATGTGTATAAATACCCTCAGTGTCCCATGACAGCTGTGAACTAGTGACCAATCAATGATGTTTTGGAATGGTTCAATCATTACATGTGTCCACATCTGAAGTCAAGACACCCTTCACTTTAGATTCAAAGCACCCTGCTTAAGGCACCCCTTGGAAACTGCTAGCTCTTAGTTTTCACATGTTTTCAGTGGTTTTTATTACAGAAAAATAATAGAACAGTTCTTCTGTTGCAAAGAACTCAGAAAGACCACAACAGGGCAGAATGCTTTGAAAACTATGAAGTTTGAAATACCTGGGTTTATCTTGTGAATGATGTTTGCCCACCTAACAGAGCTGACACTGTCAAACCACAGAGCCCTTGAAAGGATCTCAAGGCATCCTGTTTGAGAATCACTGCCAGAAGTCATTGGTAAAAAATGTTATTGAAGGCAATGGCAATTTATTACTTCAACTGGTTCTGTGGCCAGTTCTCAGTCCAAGTGACCACATTCACATGCAAACCAATTACAATTAATTTTGCAGATAAGTCTGCCTGAGGTGCTGTACCAAACATTTAACCGCAAGACAGATACAGCATGTTACAATCGCAATGTCTTGTTTTTGATACCACCTAAAAGACCTGAAGTACTTGCATAGTCCATTAAAGTCAATTGAGCTAAGACTATTTGCTATAGCTGAGAAAGCCCTGTTTATTTTTGTTAAGCCAGGTAACTTTTTGTTACAGTGCATTAGTAATGTAACTGGCTGATGACATCACCTCTCACTTTATGCTAAGTAATAGAGGTAATGCAAAAAGAGGAATTTTGTTAACTCTTCCCTGTGAACCACGTAGTTTCTTGGAACAACTTTCCAGAAACACAACCAAGGCACAGAAACTTCAGCAAGTACATCAGACCTTGACTGCAGTTCATCAAGGCCGCTGGGAATCACTATGCCCCAGCTAATAACTCTTTATTTTTACAAGCCCAAAAGAAATTCAGCTTTGTGGTATGGAAATGAAATCCATGGGAGAAAAAAAGTTTTAATTAAAAGGAAAAGGACAGCTGCCGGTGAGAGGTGGAAGTAGGGCACACTGTTAGATGAACCGAGGGAGTCTTGGCTCATTGTGCTCTATTTATATCCGAGTGGTTTTTAATAATGTTTCATCCGGCAGGCAGCAATGACCTTGAGCGTGTCAACTAAACAGAGGAAGGATGCCAAGAAGGAAACAAATCTTTGTGCTGTCCACAGATTGATTCAAAGAATCACCTTGAACAGCTAAATGTCCCTTTCCTATATATCGCCAAGCTCTTTATTCCAGTGGTGTTGCTAGAAGCCCCTTCCTCCAGTTATTTCCTACAAGCCAGAAAGGGGAAAATGGAAGTTAGAACTGGTCACCTTTACAGCTCTGTCACCAAGTCTCTAAGGCCTCGCAGTCCTTCAGTTTACTCATCCATAACATTTACTTCACAAGGATCTTGTGGGCCTTAGTTAATATTGATGAAGAGTTCTGAAGCCCTTGTCTGATGGGAATTTGATGCAAGCTTGAAATCTATAAGGGGCCAAACCCTCTGGCCCTCACAATACATCATTTGCTTAACTGTATCCATGAGGGTGGTGACATTGACTTCTTCCGGACCATTCATTCTCTTTAAGTTAAAACACTTTCCTGGTGGGACCAGAGCACTCAGGAGCAGGCAGGACAGAGTCTGAAGTGGAAATTAATTTTATATCTCAGTCCATGATTTTAAGAGACTCTATCCATGTAGCTTCCTTGACACTGCAAGCAAAAATGTCTAAACACAGCATAACATTGCCTCTTTCTTTTCCTCCCAGAAACTGGCCCAGGCACCAAGGGCCACTGCAGAACAACCATGGTAGCTTGCCCTTCCGTATATAAAGTGAAGCAGAAGGTATGGGAGGGTAGCACCTTGGAGACTAAGTGGTTCAGAGAGGCAGGAGTTTTCACAAGCAACTACCTACTTTATCAGAGACAGCTTAACACCTCCGTTATATGAGATGAGGATAATCTTAGGCCACCTTCATAGCAATCCATGCATAAAATGAATTATTTTCCATAGTGATATTGATAGTTATTGCAGTGGTAGAAATGTCACAGAAACATCCCCATACTTTCAACATCCAATTTAACATGACATGCTACAAAGCAGGGAAACCCACACCATAGTAGCCACTGTCTAAAATGTGTTTTGCAGTATCATTGAAGCATTAAAGGTTTTTTTGCCAGTGATGTGGCCTTTCTACTGATAAGCCCTACTACTACATCTGCTTCCAAAACCAAAGGCTGAACCTACTTAATTTTATATCTGTGGAGACCCTCATAAACACAGAATGCCTACTACCTTATCAAGGGGAACAACACCTTCTTTGGCAGCTACTCAAAATTTTTTTCTCTACTTTTAATTTTTCCTTTGTTTATTTCAGATATCAGAGGGAAGACGGTCATCTAAGATCCTTGCATTTGAGTGTGTCAAAAGCATTCTCCTTTCGAACTTCTATCATCTTAGTGGACAAGGGTAAAATGTGTCCCAGGAGAAAGGGCATCTTGATTTTCTCCTTAGGTAAAAGCTAGCACAGCAAAATAGTCTGTTAGCAACAAAAATGCCTAATAAACTAAAGTCTAGAGTCATTCTGTTCCCAGGATAGATAGTGAGGACATTGAAGAAGAGCCTGTCTGCCATCCTCAATCAGGCAATTTAAAACCAACAGGCGTGCAACGGTTAGCCATTTGGAAGCACAAACCCATGATAAAAGCAAACTCCAAAGGAATTACTTAGCTGGCCAAGAAAGAGCTACAGGCTTGATGGAATACAGACAGTATAAACACATCCTTACTCAAAATCTTCCCACGTGCAGTTTTGTATTAATTTTTACTGTGTAAAGGGATAATATTGTTCTGCCTTCATATCTAATCAAAACCAAATTAGACTGGATACAAGTATTTAGGTTTAGCGAAACCTATTTCTGAAGGTAACTTTCACCAATGGCAGCTTCTCCCCTAACAAAGTAAGTCCACTATAATAGGAAGGTTATGTTCACAGGGACTGGATACTAGTGATGAGAAACTAAAGGTGAAATCCTGGCCCCACAAATATTAATGGGAAAACTCCCAAGCTTTGAGTTTGTCCTCACAGGTTTCGATAATTAGGATGCAGCCTTCAATGGTAGGGATGAAAACCCATATCTTCAGTGGTACATAGGAATTTAACTTCCATAGCTGTCAGGGGAAGTTAGGCACTGAAAGAGGAAACAGGCACCCACCATATACCCTGGAGGATGTGTGTCTGTTATTTACAGATGACAGCTACAGTACTTTGCACAGGAAAGGACTTGCTGGTTTGGGTCAGATTTCTACCTGACAAGGGCATGCATTGCAAAACCCATTACAGCAACCCTGATGGAAGTTTTAGCAAAAGTACTAGGGGCTAAAATATTATAAACAAGAGAGTGGCCTTGCACTTCTACTGGGTAGAGCTTCTTCAAGAAGCACATCCCAGTGGATAGAGCATGGGATAGGGTACCAGGGCGGGGGATGCAATCTATTCAAGTCTCTGCCACTGATATACTAGGTGACTAGGAGTAACTCCTTTCACCCTGATTTGCCATGGATCTCCCCATCTGTAAAGCAGAGGCAACAAAAGTTTTTTATAAGAAGGTTTATGGACAATGGACAGAGAGCATCACAAAAGTCCTGACTCCTTTAACTATTGAAAGAATAGTGACAGTCACTCTTTTAACAGCAGTTTTAGATCCACCCAAATGACATTGGATTTGTAAGGAGGTTATTTAATTCTCACCCTGCCAGAGCATGCGTGCTAATTCTCTGAGGGATTCAACTCATTTTTAAAATGCATCATTCAACATTTCTTTTCTTTACAGATACCAAAAAACACCAAACAAACAAGGAACCTCAGGATCCCAGCATCTCTAACCAACTTTACAGAAAAAGGCTGAGATGTGTGTGCGCACACACATGCATATGAGGAGGGTGGGAAATACTGATAGAGGGCTGAAAACAGGGACGTCAAATTTGTATCTGGCCCACCAAGTTAATGGACATTGGAGGGTATGGCTAGTCACAGAATTTGGAGCTCCTGCGATCTGATATATATGGCCATTGGTAGCAAGGAAATGAGCAATAGCTGCAGTACTGGAGCCCCATCTCTGCCTCTGGAGAGCTGCAAGACTCTTTTTGGGGCCATCAATGGACCTGCTGCAGTGGCCGCTGGTCCCCAAGATCAGGCCCAGGCATTGCCTCTGGTCCAGATCTGGCCTAAGGCCTGGGGTGAATTTGACACTCCTGGTTTAAAAACTACTCTTAGCAGTATCTATTTTTAAGTATTTTTAACGGGGAGAGGTGGAGAGGAGGGTGCTGGCATTTGGTAGAAGACAGTATTGGCTCTATTGTTCTTTAAGGCCTGCATAAATCAAAACTCTTGTACAGGTGGCAGACTCTGCTGCTGTGATGCAATACTTTCAATACACTCTGGCTCTCCTTGGCTGGCTGTAAGCAGTAACTTTGATGCATGGAAAATAAACAACAAGAGAAAAAGAGAATTTCATGGCTCCTGCTAGGACCCAGAACACCCCAGTGAGCAGACAAGCTTTTTTAAGTTTAAATTAATTTAAATAGCATTATTATTATAGGTCACTTACCCTGTGAACTCTGTGCATAGCCACCATGCAAGAAATTCAGATAACACCGACACATAGAAATTGGCCAGATGCTTAGCAGTGTCATTTAGCACAGGTAGATTCATTTTAATTAAAGCAGAATTTACACCAGTTGAGGACCTGGGATATTATGTCATTGTTCACTGGTGTTATTTCATGAGGGACATCACTTGGTTTAGGCTAAGTAAGTTTGCTGGTTCTAATGTTACTCAGTGATCAAATTGCCCTCCACACTTCGGTAGCTAGACAGATAGAGAAGAGCGGTTAGTTTCTCCTAGACATTGCTCATCTACTCTCAGAGACAGCATTCAAAGCCAATTCAAGGCTGTGGGTGACCCTTTGAAAATAGTTTTTATTCTTAAGGATAAGAGGGAATCGTGGTCCAGCAACAAACTTGAGGTTGGCAAGGGTGAAAGGAAATGTTTGCCTGACCCTCTCAAGGTCAGCTGTCTGCCAGCAGCTTTCTTCCCCTCTGCGTGTACTTGCAAGTCATGCAGGTAGCTCCTGAATGATGTAGAACTAAATGCAAGCTGGCATTTTAGTTTTGAAAAGGGCGAGGTGTCTCCTTGCTGCAATAACTCTACAGCATGCTCCCCTGCTCCTCACTCTACACCCAAACCTGCTCTTCCAAGATGGTTCAAAAAGTTTACACCGAACAAATCAGGCAATTCACAGCCAATTTCTCCTCAAAGTTCTATAAAACCCGGGGGAACTGGAGTGCATTTATAAGCCCAGAGGAAGCAGAATGCTTTGAAGAACTGTGAGTTGGTAGGATGGCTCATTTAAAGCCTGTCAGTCTTCAAAGTCAACTTGCACAAGCACCATGATTCAGAATTTGGGGGAAGGAAGGGAAGGGGGTACTTTGGAGCATAATCTCCCATTCATTGCAAGAATATAAATGCCATATTTTCTTGCATACAGCACACAACCTTTCCCCCAAAATTAACCCCACCAAAACTGGGGTACATGTAAGCAGGGAAACTGATTTGTTCCCTGTAGTAGAAGCACCCTCCTTTGATTCCTGATTAACAATGCAGCAGCAGTGGCATTTCTATTTAGGCAGATAAGGGAGTCAATTGACTTAAGGGCTTATTGTTCTTCACTTCACAGGTGTTAATAATCTTTCCTTTTTAATAGTTTTAATGTCTCACTAATCAAGTTAAGCTTTCATAGGGAACTTTGCTGTCTACTTGATGTTCCTGGTCTGTCCCCTCCTATTTCAAAGCCTAAGCAGAAAGGGAGGGTGAATCAGCTGAAGATTAGGCCCTGTCCCATAACTCTTCAAACATCTTTCCTCTTCATTCTGCCTTTCAAAAACAAGTTGCTTATTATATTCCATCATATACTGTATGCAACAAAATACCATACATTTTTCCTCATAAAAGTGGTTCAGCAGTAAAGCAGTCACCTCTTTTACAAGGTTGATTTTGTCTGGCTTAGAGCAAGGCTCACAGGAAGAGCTGAATAGAAAATGTACACAGAGAACAAGGGCCCCTCTACTTCTCTTTACTTGAAATTATGATGAACAGACAAATGACACGCAGGAATATATTTCAGTTCATGATGCAAAATTTTTATTCCCTTATGTGCTTTTCTCTGCTGCTCTGCCCTGATTCTCTTTTGCATCAAGCTTCATATAGTCATTTACATTGGTAAAGGACTCCATTTTGGGATGTAGTTTTGCCAAGGTAAATTGAGTCCTGATTTTCTCTAAACCTGTGAGATTTCCATAGGCTGAATAGACTGGATTCACAACAGAGATTTGTAATGGAGAGGGGACAGGCATTTGTGTTTGAAACAAGCAGGAGAATTCTGCTTTAGTAGAAAAGTTTAACATAACTCTGTCCTGAGATGCATCTACTGTGGGACCACTCAACAAAGAGATCTCCAGCATTCGGGCTGGAAGGAACTGATGAGGCTGTAGTCCAGACCAATTCTAATGCAAGCAACATACAAAAAAAAATCACTCTTGCCTTGGAGACAATGTGGCTTCATTACAGATCCCCTGCAGTCCCTAAGGCTTTGCTGAACTTTAGAAAATGTTCCTTTTTCTGAAGAGCAGAATCTGAATGGCTGTCAGAGGTTCCAGCTGTGCAGGTCTCTGGCATAATAATTGCACAAGTTGGGACTTATTAGCCAACTGTACAAAAGTGCAATCAAAAATAAAAAAGCTAAAAGTGACAACTCTTATGCAGCGTGTCGTACTAGAAAGCTATATGCTGCATACCTTGAATAGCCAAAAGTAGCTGGGGTCAGATTCCCTACTGCTGCAAACCAGTACAGATCTGGCAGAAGGCAGGGCAGAGTGGCACCTGACAGACTAACTAATTGAGAAAGGTATAAGGTTTTGTTAGCAAACAAATGAATGATCTCTACCATGGCTCACTGATGGGTCTTGAGATGGGTCTTGAGATGATCTTGAGATAAGTCCAATCCTTGAGTCATAGATCCACCTTGCAAAAGTTTCAGGTCTTTCCGCAGGGAAGAGAAGGCTACAGGCTGGGATTGCTTGCCTTTTGCTTCTACCACTTTCTCTTCTCTGATTTGAGGACAAGATATTTTACCTCCAAACAGGTTGCTGCTTGGTTTTTGTTGCAGTGCCATTGGAATCAGCCCACAGCCACCTCCTCTAAATTCCTGAGGTCAGCATCCATTTTCTTCAGTGTGTCCTTGTAGTATTTCCTCTGGTCACTGAGAGAGCTCAAGCCATTATTAAGTTGGGAGGGTACAGTTAGGCTGTTACTAAGCTGGGTAGTTAGCATCTCTGGAAATCAAGACCAAATTGTGAGGCACAGAAAATTAGAGGGGGAGGGGGGGCTTTGAAAATGCCTCCACAGATGAATACTTTTTTGCATGTAGGTAGCAGAGAGCCACAGAAAGAAAAACACTATAATTTTCCCAGCAGAAAATAAAAAATTCACCACCTATCAGTCTCTTACTTGGTTGTAATTACTAAGCATTACAGTAATCCCGATGCTTTGCTTATTATGCTAATTGTAATTGTTGTGCTGTTGCTTTGCACACTCTCCCATCTAGTTGTTATATCCCCCTGTTTTCTTGTCTGTAACCTCTGGATTGAGGCATGTCTATTCATTACATGTGCTCAGCTCCCAGCACCTTAGGCATCCTGATACAGGACTGAGGCTTCTAGATGTTACCAAGATATAACAATGTAAAATAATACAATAATAATTAATACACAATAATGGCAAGAAAGAGACTTCAGTTGATTTTGTCATTAAATTGGCTAATACTTTCTAAAAACACAAACAAACAAGGACACCCTGCTTTTTTGGTTTTATAATATCAGCCTCCTAAGAAAAAGACTGAAATCTTAAACTGGCAAAAATATAGTACCTGGTGCCCGCGATAAAACTCAGGTATCCCCAGCAGCCACTCTCCCTCTAGTGTTTAAACTCTCTCTCTGATTCTTCCCTCACTATCAACAGCTCCACTCACTGTTCAGGAAATGGGATTGTAACAGCTAAGCTGATGCTGCAGGCTAAGAAAGCAGACTGGAGAGAAAGCAACAAAGCAAAGCAAGATACAGGCATGGCCACAGATGAGGAAAGTGCTTGAAGTCCCCCCACTGAAGTAATGAACATTGCCATGTTACTGGCTTTCAAATGATACCATCCAACTCCAAATGGATGAAAAAAAATGGATCCTACCCAAGGAAAGTCCTTCCTTTAGACAAATTTTGCTAATTATAATTTTGCTTGTGTATGTAAATATACTGAACTAGGCCACTGACTATCAGGTTTTTCTCTAGCAGTGGTACAGATATGCTTCACTTCTCTCCCACCATCCCCTCCTATCAGTGGGGTATATATGACTAAAAGCTAGGAAGAGTACATGGTATTTTGGCATTCATTAAGTTAGACAGATGTTAACACCAATCTGAATTCCCAGGTACAACCCTTCACACATCAAAGATAATCCTGCCCCTTCTGTCCATCTTGTACCAACAACCTGCCTGAGAGGCCAGTGGGACTGAGCATCCCACTCCAGTATCTTCAGGAAGCAAGAGGTGTCACTGACTTCTTTCCAGAGACCATCTGCCAAAGTTGCCTGAAATACTTATCGCGTGATATGAGTAAGTCTCCTCAGACATCACTTTGTCTTCCATAGTCAAGAGGTCAGTCAACCCAGAAAGCTCATTCAAATGTTTAGTTGATTCCCCAAGGCAAGCTGCATGACTTGCTGTCATGACCGCTGCCTGGATTTAACAAAATGAGTTAAGTACAACTCTAAAACCATACATATACTGATAGTACAGAGGCAACCTGCATCTACTTATTCACCCAGCCTCTTTCAAGTTCATTTTTTCCTAACTGAAGCAGGCCTATGCATTTTACTTGTCTGTGTTACAATGGGATACAGCAAGAAGGCAAAGTCTACAGAAAGCATGACTGGGCCGGTGACTTAGGGTGTTAGACATGGACTTGGGAGACTCAATCATGTTCAGTTCCCTGCTCTTCTAAAAAGTTGTTGCCTTGTGCAAGTTGTTTAATCTCTCTGTACTTTCATTCCCTACCCATAAAACCAAGATACTGGAACTGTGTTGTGAGAATAAAATGTTAATGAATAGAGCTATAATGAGAATGGGTCCATAGGTATCCTGTTGATAAGATACAGGCTCTTTTTATGAGAATATGAGTCTTCTATGGCCTCTATATGCCTTGGGAATGGAGTTCTCTGTTTTTAAACAGTGTTCCTGGAAGGTCTACCATATCACAACATCAATTAACTTGGTGTCATTCATCATAAGAAGATGGAATCGATCGGCAAAGCACCAAGCAGGAAAGGCTTTCAGTGTAGATGCTCTTAAAAGGATCTGAGCATGGGACTCTTTTTTTTTTTTTTAACATTTTTGACTTAACCCCAGGATATTAATGGGTCAGAATATTAAAAAATAGCTGCATATCTGGAGTACTAAAAGTGACACATAGAGGGCCCAAAAGGTCAAGTATCCGTAACTCCCAAAGAAGCAAATGGGAATAGCAGGTGTCTGGGACTGTGAACAATCAAGCTTAAGTTATATTTAACTGAGCACCCAACATCAGAAGCCCCTTTGGAAAACCTTGGCCTCCATTTTTGTCTTCCCTCTTTTCAGAAGTTTAATAGCATTTATTGGCATCAGTGAAGAACAGGTTGCTTTGCTGAACTAGCACTAATGATTGCAAGAGACTGGAGACCTGCCAGTGGAATGTTATCCTCCTTTTGGAGAGAGGGTTTTATTAAGTATCTCCCTGGGGCAGAGTGTGGACAAAGGGGTTACCAAGTATAAGATATGGTTTGGAGTCTGCATAAGTCATGCATACAGGAGATGGGCATGCGTTCATAAAAATACAGAGGTACGAGTATTAAGGCAATAGAGTATGTTAACTTTGGTAAAGGAGAGAAATTGCAGATATCATATATACCTAGTGTCCTAAATCAGCAAAGAACGTAAGTGCTGAAAGATGAGCACGTGCCTGAATGCACCGCTGGTCTTGTGACTTTGTAAGTAAGGGTAAAGAAATAAAGAGATGTTTGATTTTATATTTATTTAACTTGCTAGCCTCATGGGCTTCCCTGCTTTTTAACTTCCATAGTTTGTCAATATATGTAGGTGGATGGATTCATATGAAGGTGGGTGTGTTAGTGAGTGAGACTACAAGCATACATTTACAAGTGTGCATCTGACTGTATGATTTTCTCTGACATTTTATTCCTGCACTATAATAAAATGGAGTCCCCATTGACTAACTTCATTTATCCCATGCCAAATCTCTTGCACTTAAGCAGCATTTCCAAATAACAATAATAATCTTCTAAAGTAATACTCTGGTGATTCTGGCAGAGTCTCAGCATCACACTTCATTAAGGTCTGTTTTCTGTGTTTAGTTCAACAATACTGCCAATTTCTTCTGCTTTTATCATGAGTCTCAAGATCATTGGGATGCGTCTCAAAGTCCCAGCTCCCAGAATCCTGTGATTACATGAGACTTTCCCTCCCTTTCCCTCTCCCTCCCTCTCTCATTTTGAGTAGTTATTGGTTGTAGAATGGAGCTTGAAAATGTAGTTAATGTGTACCCTCAAGGCTCAGGCACCATAACTCAGCCAAAAAGAAACTAATTATGTGCAACTGTCTTTCAAATCCAAACACATAATTTGGGATGGCCCAACTCATGACTTTTTCAGCTCCTAAACACTGCCAGTACTTCTGCTCCATTAGAAGTGACAGTAGAGACAGGGGTTGCCATGGGGCTGGGATTTGCCTTAAAATGATGAAAAGTTTTCATTTGAATCTTCTGGACTAAAATGCCCTTACAACATCATGAAAATGTTAAAAGAAACCCAAATATTTGGGGCCAAAAACTCCCAAATACTTTTAAATTTTTAGCAACTGTTACCGCCCCCTTTCCCCCACCAAAAAAAAAAGGTTCACACAGAAATAGTCTGGTTTTTATCAGAATCACAAAAAATTTCAGAAGAAGCATGAAGAAAATTCTGTATTTACTGATTTTTACTGATTTTTTTCCAGGGGAGAAGGTTGCTCCCTGACCAGCTCTAGAAAACACCCCTGTATATCGCTGGTTCAGTGGAATAAAAGAGAAAATAGCAAGGGGGAGAGGATGAATCTCATCCGTGGAATCCCAATCCTTGTGATTGTATCCACTTTTGCGTTTCACTGCTAAAAGCTAATGCAAACCCAAATCAATTCCCTTTCTTCAGATGTTTCTTTAAATCAGAAGCACTGGCTCAGTTTCACTCCTGTTCTAAAACCTGATGGGTCTGTTGGGCATGTCTGCAGACTCCCTGAAAAAGTGCTGAGAAATCCTAATGAATGAGCATGGCATTAAACCCAGCTTGCCTCTAGTGTGGTAGCTGCCAACCTCTGCACTGGAAAGGTGGGCAACATGTTGTCTGAGCTGCCAAACCAATATGTCGTTTGCCAATCCGTTGTAGAGCTGAGAAGCTTGTGATCTAGTTGGCCAACAAAGCAGAAGTAACCAGATAGGTAAAAATAAAATAAGCAGCCCCTCTCTATGTTCACCTCACACTGCTTTGCCCTAACATCCCAACACTAGATACTCTCAATGGGCACCTGTACACGTGCATCGAGGCTGTTCAAATACACCGTAATTACAACATGTTGGAGCAGACTCAATTAACCATGCTCAATTAATTACCACGCTCCAGCAGACTCCAGCATTATGTGTATCAGCCTCCCCGCACTGAAAAATGGTGGTGGCGACACTTTAACTAAAAGTCGTTTGGAAAATTTTAGTTAAAGCGCCCTGACCACCATTTTTCAGTGCCGGGATACTGATACATGTGATGCTCCGGGTGCTTTAATTAGAGAGGGTCTAGGAACCACTCTAATTAAAGCACTCCCTTCTCTTCCCCCCTCGCCCCGAGCACATATATAAACACCCAATTAGTCTAGAGTCTCCTCTGTTTCAAAACAAGATTTATGACTTCATAACCTTTCCTTTCCCAGTCTCCATTAAGTCTCCAGGACAAGCAGCTCCTAAAGCAGCATTATGCAGAATTAGAGCAAGTGCTTGTCATTAAAATCTCAGGCAGCTATGGCCTTAAACTTGCTGTTGGCCCTAAACTTGCTTGCTGTTGACACAGAACAAAGCATCCTGGCTGTCACGGAAAGCTCAGGTGGATCCAAATCAGAAGCACAGATCACGCTCCCCTAAGATGTACAAGTGGGCTAAGAACCTACACCAGCACGTTATAAATGTGCCTTCCATCTACAGCAATCTGAACCAAAACCCTCACTTGAAATAGTCTCCAGCATGGTGGGAATGAAGAAAAAGCACAAGGGGGCTCTTGCTTCTCCCAAGCACTGACATAAGGGTAAGGCCTACTTGTCCTGACCACAGAAGCAGGGAGAGAGCAGAGCCATGGCAAACACTGCAAACAAGTTACGTGAGGACAGTACAGTGCTTTGGGCTTTGATTGCTGCATCTGCACTGCCACGCTCCATCTTTGTGTCCCCAAAGCACCACTGAGCAAACAGTAAAGGGAGTATATAAAAGTCATGCTGTGTAACCTTACAACTGGAAAAAAATAAACATGCCACAATCCTCCTGCCTCATACAGCATCTTAAGCAATAAAGACTCCATGATCCCACATTGAGGACTCAGCTGATGATTTAACTTAGAAGACGTGCAATGCATAAAAGAATCCAGGTCATTCTTCCATAGTTTTATGGGCTCTGCAGGGAGAAGCAGTGTAAAGACCTGTATTTGTCAGAATAAACAGATGAACTGAAAGCACACTTGGGGCGGGTTCTGGAATAAGGTTGGAGTCGGTTTTCCTCAGTCATTTCTCTTACCAAAAACTCCCTCTAAAATGTATATTCCACAGTTTTAAAACCCATGGAAATACGGCAAGTAACTCACTGGGGACAGCAGCATGGTGAAGTGAGTGCACCAACATCTAAATGTTTGCACAGTACAGAAGTCAATAAACATAAAAACCAATGAAGCCCTGTGACAACGGGAGAGTTTGAGGGGTACAAAAACGCTGAAAGCTTGCTCTATAATTACAGTACAGCAGATGCAGCCCAACAAGGACCAGAGGATTCATCATGAACCTGGGGTGCATCACAAGCTTCCTGTGGCAGCAGCATTCCTGCATTCCCTGGGCAGCAACACAACAGATTGCTCTCGCTGTTATCCCACAGAGGCACGATTGCGCTTTCACATTCAATCTAACATGGCCTAGAAATGTTTTTAGGCTGCTTCTGCCAGCAACATGGCAGCCTCCAAGCTAAAATATTTCCCTCATTCTTGGTTGTTTTACCTATATATTTTTTTGTTTTGGGTGCACCTGTGTGTTGCTGAGGTGAGCACTTGGGTCTGGAAAGTTACAGGCTGATTGCACTGATGGGACTCTCTCAGGGCTTAGGGAAGCATTTGCCTTCTCCCCATAGAGAATGGGGATGTGCCTCAACCCAGAATTGCTGCAACTCCTGCTATTCCATGCTTAGGAGTTCTTCTGAGCAGAGCTCACCATTTGTGATCAGCAGAGGAATTCAGGTCCTTAGAAAGGTAAAAGCCCTGTACTATCTGCACACAAATGGCTAATGTTTAACAAGAAAAACTTGCCTTTGCTTTCTATTGAGTATACATTGTATGAAATCTAGCTCTTGGTTAAGGCAGTCCTCGACTTACAACATTTCGCGTTACAACATTTCGCACTTACAATGTTTATAAATTGACACCCTGGTTCAACTTTACGACATCAGTTTCAACTTTACAACATTTGATCCAATGCAATGTCACGCCAGCAAACAAGTTTGCTACGTCGCCCATCTCCCTGGAGAACATCTGCCCAAATTTCCTTGGACACTTTCTTTAAGAAAGCAGGCAAGACTCCAGAAAAACCTGCAGCCAAGACTCCTGAGAAGACTCCACCCAAGAGCCCTTCAAAAAGTCCAGCAAAGTCCAAAGAAGTCCTTCCAAATCAATACAAATGCTATTTACAATATAAATACATTTATGTGGCTGTATTACTCATCTATAATTGATTGAGTACAAAATTCTGGGTTATTTTTGGTGAAAATAAAGTATTGGGCTTTGGTTCAGGAACCATTCCCCCATTTATAAGACTGTTTCCTATGGGAAGAGTGGGTTCCGAGTTACATTTCAACTTAAGATGTGATTTTCAGGACCCAATTGTGTTGTAAATCCAAGGACTGCCTGTACTAGACAACCATAGGTAAACTGCTCAGCCTCACTGCATGGATGTTCCACATCATTAGTATTCCCTTCCTCTTAACTTTTTGCTTTTGTTTTCATTTTGTTCATACATTCTGGGCAGAGACTCTCTCTCTGGACAGCACCTAACACAGTGGGTTCCCAAATCACTGTCAAAATTTGTCACTTTTACTATAATAACAATAAATAGCTATAATCCAGTTTACATAACTTTTTAACCTTGACAGCCTCTTTACACACAATGCAGCACTGGGATACTACACTCCCACTAGTCAAATCAAAACACAAAAGGCTCAGGTATCTGCTAAAAGTTTTTTATTACCTTGTCCTCCTTGAAAAGTGAAGTCTTAGCAGCAGCAGAGACCTACCACCTTGAAAAAACCTTTAGCCAAAGCACTTTTTTCCCCAGAGTTGCTGTTTCTGAGCAGCCTTGGATACAGACAGTAGACATCTCGATTGTCATTTTGGACAGTGGTGCTCAAACTTCCAGACCTACAGGCTAGATGTGTGGCATGGGGCTGGTCTACGGGAAGGATCCCATAATCTGTGGGCCTAATCCAATGTGGGGTCTGCAAATATAATCCAGTGTCCCGACTCAGTCCTGCTGGATATGGTCGCAGAATGACCCTGCACAGTGGCACGATTCAGCACGCAAGGCTGTATCATCCCAAGATGTCATTCTCCCATTGTACTCTGCCTTGGTGAGGCCACAGCTGGAGCACTGTATCCAGTTTTGGGCTCCACAATTCAAAAAGGATGTGGAGAAGCTTGAGAGGGTGCAGAGGAGAGACGCGCATGATCAGAGGTCAGGAAAGCAGACCTTATGAAGAGAGGCTGAGAGCCACGGGGCTCTTCAGCCTGGAAAAACGCAGGATGAGGGGTGATCTGATGGCTGCCTATAAGTTTATCAGGGGTGCTTACCAGAATCTGGGGGAACATCTGTTCACCAGAGCACCCCAAGGGATGACAAGGTTGAACAGTCACAAACTCCGCCGCGACCATTTCAGGCTGGACATATGAAAGAACTTCTTTACTGACCGAGCTCCCAAGGTTTGGAACAGCCTGCCGCCAGAGGTGGTTCAAGCACCTACTTTGAACACCTTCAAAAGACATTTGGATGTTTATCTTGCTGGGATCCTATGATCCCTGCTGACTTCCTGACCCTGGAGCAGGGGGCTGGACTCGATGATATTCCAAGGTCCCTTCCAGCCCTAATGTCTATGAGATCTGGTCTACAGGGCTCCACAAGGACCTGGAAATTTGGTGGCGGGGTAGCAGAGGAAGTGTTAGTTCCTGCAGCTAGCTCTACAGGCTGTGGCAATTAATACTGCCACTGCTTAACCCGCTGCCAAATTTTTGGACCCCTGGGGAGCCTCACAGGCCAGATAACATAAACCTAAAAGCCAAATCTGGCCCATGGGCTGGAGGATGAGCACCACTGGCTTAGGCTGCTCAATACTAGACTCAATACTCAACTATGAGAGACTAATGGTTAGCATTTCTGCTGTAAATATTATGAAGACAGTAAAACTATCTCATAGAATCATAGAATCCTAGAAGTCGGGTCAGAAGGGACCTCGTAGATCTTCAAGTCTGACCCCCCGCCTGGGCGGAAGAAAAGACTGGACTCAAATGAGTCCAGCCAGGTAGGCATCAAGCCTCTTCTTAAAGACTCCCAGGGTAGGAGCCAGCACCACTTCCCTTAGAAGTTGCTTCCAGCTCCTAGCTGCCCTAACTGTGAAGTAGTTCTTGCTGATGTCTAATCTAAACCTATTCTCTAATAATTTGTGTCCACTGTTCCTTGTCATGCCAGGGGGCGCTAGGGGAAACAGTGTCTCTCCTAAACCCTTCTGGTCCCCCCTAGTGAGTTTATAGACAGTCACCACCTCAGCCTTCTCTTGTGAAGGCTGAACAGGTTTGGTCCCACAGTCTTTCAATGTAGGGTCTGCCCTGTTGTCCCCGGATCATGCGGGTGGCCCTCCTCTGGACCCTTTCAATGTTGTCCACATCCCTCCTGAAATGGGGTGCACAGAACTGGGTGCAGTACTCCAGCTGTGGCCTGACCAGCATCACATAGAGGAGGAGGATCACCTCCCTGGCTTTACTTGAGATGCACCTGTGGATGCATGACAAGGTCCGGTTAGCCCTGCCAACCGTGACCTCGCATTGTCAGCCCACGTTCATCTTGAAGTCAATAATGACTCCAAGATCCCTTTCTGCCTCCGTGCTCTCAAGAAGGGAGTTTCCCATTCTATAAGTGTGCTGCTGGTTTCTACTGCCCAAGTGCAGCACCCTGCACTTGTCAGTATTGAAATGCATCCTGTTTATGTTAGCCCACTGCTGTAACCTATCCAGGTCTTGTTGCAGTCTTTCCCTCCCTACTAGCGTGCTCACCTCACCCCAAGTTTTGGTATCATCAGCAAATTTAAACAGGTGGCATTTCACCCCATCGTCCAAATCGCTGATGAAGAAATTGAACAGTGCAGGCCCCAGGACCAAGCCCTGGGGGACTCCACTGCCCACTTCCCCCCAGGTCGAATATGACCCGTCCACCATCACCCTCTGAGTATGACCCTTGAGCCAATCTGCAATCCATCTGACTGTGTAGGCATCAATGCCACAGTCGCCTAGGTTTTTAATGAGGATGGGGTGGGAGACGGTGTCAAAGGCCTTGCTGCAGTCTAGAAAGACTACGTCCACGGCGACACCTGCATCCATTGCCTTTGTGACCTGATCATAAAAGGCAATCAGGTTGGTCTGACATGACCTGCCCCTATTGAAACTGTGCTGGTTGCCCTTCAGCATCATCCCTGAAGCCAGCCCATCACAGATGTGCTCCTTGAGGATCTTCTCAAAGAATTTCCCAAAGATAGAGGTAAGACTGACGGGCCTATAGTTGCCCAGGTCCTCTCTCTTCCCTTTTTTTGAAGATGAGGACCACGTTAGCTATCTTCCAGTCCTCTGGCACTGGCCCGAGCACCACGAGCACTTTTAAAGCCGTGCCAAGGGCCCTGCAATAACCCCAGCTAGCTCCCTCAACACCTTGGGATGGAGAGCATCTGGACCCGCTGACTTGAACACGTCCAGCCTCTCCAGCAGCTCTCTAACCCGGTCCTCCCCAACCTGAGGTCTGGAGGCGTTCCCCTCAAGTCCATCTGGCATCACAGCAGGGAAGTCCTGGCCCCTGCACAAGAAAATGGACATGAAGAATTGGTTAAAGAGGTCTGCTTTCTCCTCTGGCGCAACCACCAGATTGCCCAGCGTACTTTGCAGGGGCCCCACATTACCCGGTGCCTTCTTCATCCTCCCTACGTATTTGAAAAAGGACTTTTTATTATCCTTGATCTTGGATGCTAGTCCTAGCTCTATGTCCGCCTTAGCTTTCCTGACAGCCCCCCTACAGGCCTGAGCAGACGAGGTATACTCCTCTTTGGAGATAGCACCCCCCTTCCACTGGAAATATCTCAAAAGATATTTTTACTGAAGTGTGATGTGGCATCAGAGAGCACACAAATACCTCAACCTGCAAGAGCTCTTTTGTGCAAAGTCTTCCATCTGATCACTTAAGTATGTATAGAAAAAAAATGTAACCTGACAAAAATGCCGGCAGCCTGACAGAATAAGCACTCCTCTGCCTACAGGTAGTAAACCATCAGGTTATATCGATTCAAGCTCTGATTTTTCTCTCTAAATGAATATTATTTCCTCAGTGAACTGTAATGACTCCTCTTTGAAACTGTTCAGCTCTACCATATAAAACTGTTTTTAGGTGAGATTGTTCAAATGCTCCTATGGAGAACAAGATGATGCCACTCATGCCACACTGTTATTTAGCATAAGCTATTCTACTTTTCTGCCCAGATTAGGGTCCACATTCTGATACCTGTCCTCATGTCAAGTAATAACTTGCTTCCTGATCTATCCTACTAGAAAAGTGTTGCTCAAGGTGGATACAGATTTGAGAGCTGACCTTTTACAGTCTTAGGATCAAGATCTGAAAGGTTTCAGGTTTGCATGTCTGACTTGAGACACCACATGCAGGCTGAATTACAAGAAGGTGGGAGCATAAAATGGAAGCACCCAAAATCACTGGTCACTTGTGAAAGTCTTGGCCATGAATACACCAAGACCTACACGAGCCTGAATGACAGATACACAGCAGACTGAAGTTTTTTCATACTCTTGTTATAACTAATTTAGATAGGAACATGAGGTATCAGATCAGACAAATCCCTTAGCTCTGTCTCTGACACTAACCCAGATGTTTGAAGGAAGTACCAAAAAACACAGAGTGGACAATTATAAAAAGACATGCTTCAGACAAGAAACTTCTTCCCACCTTCCATGATTATTTTAAGATGTGAAACAGGAAATGTTTTAGCTTTATCCATAACTTTGTAAGAGTTCTTTTGCTGGCAACTGTGGAACTTAAAGAGATCTGGAAATAAAAGCTTCAAAAATACCCATGCCACACTTCTGAAAGTGACTTTGAAACTGAGAAGTCCTCAGTTCCTTAGGTTCTTTTGAAATTAGGATGCAAGCTCCTAAGTTACATGGGCGCCTTCAAAAATGTGACCTTTGACCTTGTTGATATTTTACAGCAATGAGTTGCACTGGTTGATCACAAGCATGTAGTAGGCACTTCCCTTTACTGGGTACAAATGTGATACTTCAGTTTTACTGAATGTGCCTTGCCTTTGTGTTATGAGAAACAAAAAACAGGAGACCCTAATACCCCACTCCTTCCACTATGTGCCCCTCTTATTAATCTCCTCTACAATCAAAGCTGTCTCCATATGCCGTGTTTACTTTTCCCCAACATCCTCTTGTGACTTTACTAATCTGCGTCACTCGTCTCAGAATAGACCTTCCCACTGCTGAGACCAATGGTCCAGTACCCCAGTGCACAACTACCAGAGAGTAATTTGAAGGAGAGTAAACAAACCCTATCTAATCTTTCCAGACAACTGCACAGAAGCCAAAGCAGTGGCAACCCTTCTTCCCTCTATGCGTGATGGTACTGCTTATCCTTATTGCTATTCTAGCTTTCACAATTAAAATATTACTAGAAGCCTTAACACAATAACTTCATGCAGCAGTGATTGTCACAGACTGACAATGTGCTGCACTGAACAGTATTTCCTTTCATTTTTTCTACATTTCCTGCCCTTTAATTTTCGAGAATGCCTTTTACTCTGGACTGATGGAATGCGGTAACACATGGGGTCTAATCAGTGTGTCTTTGCAAAGTCTTCAAGTGGTGTGAATGCAAATATTAGGCAAAGTTTACTGGGAAGCAGGAAGGCAGCTGCACAAATGGGATTTATTTAACATTACTAAATAGATATATGGGGGGGAAAGAGAGAGAGAGATGCACTGGAACAATGGCAATTTAAAAAGCAGAAGCTTGTTAAGCCGGATTTAATAGTAACCTAGTTCATTATGCCTTAGAGAGTGACAACAAAAATAAAGCTGAAGGAGCTAATGATGCCAGAAATCTATATTACGCATTTCGTCATTCCTAATCTTTTAAAAGTAAAGAAAACCTCTCAAAAGAAAAACGTGTAATCAGCTGTTGCTGGTCCCTTGATTTCAAAGCAAATTGCCAGCAAACAAGTCCACTTAAGAGTTTTTTCATTCCATTTTATGCAGTGGTATAATTAACTTCCATCAGCAAATCCCTGAAAGAGACACAATTTGTTGTTTCTAAGCAGCAGGATGAGGGCTTTCTTTATGTGAAAAGGCTCCTGCCCATCTACAAGCAGTATTCACTCCACAGGCTTCTTTTAGCAGAGGCTACCAATCAACAGACTCCCCTGTCGAGGCCTACCACTCCTGTCTTTCCTGTTGATCACACTCATACCCTTTAACCCTGTTCTTTAGGATCCACTGGATGCCTGGTGTTCCAAAAGGAAATTCCACAGAAAACTAAAGCTGATCCAACTTGCCCATTACAGCCCAATCTTGGGGCGGGGAGGGGGGAGAGTAAGGAAGGATGAAGTTACACCCCCACACACACACTCCCCTATACCCCACCCCACCCCCCCAAACCACACCCCACCCACTCAATATACAAGAAGACTAAAAATGTATTTTGAGTTATTATACAATCACCTCTATATAAACGACACAAACACAAATCATGACAAAAATATTTTTTGTAATAAAATTATAATATGTTATACTAGGTGTCCAACTTTTAGTGTATGATTTGTTTTTTCTCATTCTAAGGTGGCAACCCCCTTCCTCCCAAAAGGAGTATTTCTGGGGACCAAAGGGAGGGGCTTCCAGTGGCAAAGGTCAGGGGTTAGGGATAGGACTTCTATTCCCAAGATAGTGACTGGGAGCACGGCAACTATTAAGGGGCAGGGCTATCCATGCTGCCCTTGACAGCTCACCAAAACTCGTTAAGCAGCCCTCCAGACACAATCATTGCCTGCCCCTGCCTTAAGGTGTGACTGCTCACAGCACGTTCGAAGTTGAACAGCACTTAACCATTCACAGATTTAGTATGGTCTAAGTGTAATGTGCAACTTTACCCTAAGCATGTAGTACAATTAGGTGTTTAAAACTTATGCACAGTGCATATTAACCTGATTTTACTTTATTTTAAGCAGTCACAACAGCCACTGGGAATTTGATGGAAACCTTGGAAAATTTTGGTTTAGTTCTACCTACAGCCAAAGGCTGTTAGCAGCAATTCTAAGACAACTCTTCCATAGCTACTTCTTCATTCATCCTTTCTTGTTAAGGGAACTCTTGGTCATATTTAGGATCTGTGAACTAGTCCTCAGGTAGTGGAGAAAACATCCTTTTAGCTTATCTACAACAGCCTTCTATAGCCATCCTCAAGAGCTGTACCTGTCGGCAGTAGAGCATTTCTAGCAGAGCTAAAATTGTGTCAATATTCATCAGGTGTCCTTCTCATGTCCCAAAACAGGATAGAGTGGTGCCTTAGAGAAAACTTGTTCAGAGAGAGATAAGTTATCTCAGGCAACAGCCTACTTCATCATGCTATGGTGCTGCTGCCTACAAAAGCTTCCGATTAAATATCCACAAGAAGGCCCACTAAAATTTATAAAACTTATTTTACAGTTGGTATTACCCTACACAAGTAAGGGTATAGAAATTGGCCGTAGAGTGCTAATACTCTTCTAATAAGCATGCAATTCTCTATTCTGAAAACCATTATCATACACATTTTTCACTGGAGAGTTTCTTCAGTCACTCTTAGAAACCACTCCACATAGCTGTTCCACATGTGTCTTTAAAACACATATGCTTACTTCCCTGACACAAGCAAATCCTTATTTATTAGCACCACACAGCTAAGTACAGCTATCAAAGAGTAAAGTGGATTTTCCACTGCCTCATATATCACCAACAGATTATCAGCTGAGTTGACTGCAGAATCCTTATTACTATTATTGTTTGAACAGAACCATCTAAGTAAAACTGCAACAACAGGGGAGTCATCAAAAAGTGTGTACACAAAACGATCCTGTTACTGTTGCAACCCTCCTCCCCATTCTTTATTACAAAGAGTATGAACAAATGTACATGTGTAGAGGCTTCACAAGGGGAGGAGAAGGAGCTGCTGCTCAGGAGCAGACAGCAACTGTTATGCCATCACTATTATAGCTGCATGAGCCTGTAGCCATACAAGTGAGATAAATAGCCCTAGCTGACCCTGGACAAAGCAGGATTAAAGTTGGAGACATTTTGCTTCATTTGTTCCCTACAGAATCATGTAGAGGTAGCAGCTCCAGTGTAACAACTTGTGTTGGTATCCTTTGGTAGCAGTACTATTGTTATACCTGTTTATACCCTCAACGCTTTCAGAATCATAGAGAAGTCAGGCGGGAAGGGACCTTCTTAGGTTACATAGTCCAGACCCCTGCCTGAGGCAGGATCATCCCTATCCAAACCGTCTTATACAAAACCATTGTCTATTCTCTTGGCAAATCTATAGTCAACCCTGACACAGCCCAAGACATATCCTGATCTCCCACAGGTAAAACAGGGGGATGACAGAGGCCAACATTCTGCTGCTGTAAAGGTTGCTAATGCATGCTTAAGAGATCCCAAGAAGGGCCATCCCCCACTACACTGCTCCCCCCACTACAGAGGAAGGCAAAACCCCCCACAGTCCATACCAATCAGACCATGGGGTAAAATATGACCACAAACATGACGACCAGTCCGATCCTGAGCAGAGGGGGGCAGAACCTGCTAACTGGGAACCTCTGGATTTAAGTCCCAGCAGTAGAACTGTCACACCCCAACTCATAATCTGCATCCTTGGCTGCAGTCAACACCCAGTGTCTTTGAGGAAGGCTTAAAACAACCCCTGACATCTATTAGGGGTAGGGAGGGGAAGGAGGAGGGGGAGAATTCCCTCCCAGCCCAATGCAGCAACCAGAAACACCCAGACACCTGGGAAATACCCATAGCAGAACATAGTGTAACTTGTTCCACTGTGTCCAAAATCATAGCATAAGGTCTCCAGGGCAGGGGTTAGATCTTTACGTAGATGCTTCTACATTCAGGAAGGGTTTGACTGGCATTAAAGGAGACCTAAATTCAGCCATGGAAGGAGTCCCCAAGCACAGACACTATAGAAGGACACAGCTGTAGGGTTTTTTTCTTGAGGACTCTCTTGTGAGCTCTAGCATTAGGGAGGTGTTAGGGGCAGAGATTCTGAATCATTCAGTAAGACTGAACCTTTGATACATGTCCCTTGGGCATGACCACACGAGACGACACCCTAAGCCCCACTAACCTGAAACTCCTGTGCTGCATGTCCAAGCAGCAAAGCAGAGATCCTGGGGCTTCCAAGCACAAAGCACCACACGCAGCAATGGTGATAAAAAGAATGCTTCCAAGCATAATGCATTAAAGAAGAATATGGCCAGACTGTCAACTGCAAGGTAGTTTTTACCAAACCAGATGTTGGAAAAATTAGCACTGAGCAAATGTGATGGGAAGTGATTTAGACACTAAATAGAAAGACATGAAAAAGTCAGGAAAAAAAAAGAGAAACAAGCTAAAAGCAAACCACTGAAAATAACTTGCATCCTAGCTCTTTACTAGGTCTGAAATAAACTGACACTTCCATCCCAAGCACTTCATTTTACATTTTTCAGTGGCAATACACACTGGGTCAGCCATGTAGATAACCGTAAATGCTATTTCCCTATTTGATATGTTGTACCTATGTGAAGCAAACCAAAGGTCAGATTCTCAGTGAGTGTAAACTGGCACAACCTCATTACACAAGCTGATGATCTGACACTTAGGGTCAGAGTCTAGTCTACCTATTAGGCATATAAGTTGATTCAGGTACCTGTAGGGTAAACGTGCTGAGAGGCTGCTGTGATGCACTGTAATTACAGCACGTCAGAGCAGACTTGACAGAATCTGCTAGAGCACGCTAATTAGCATGCTCCAACCAGCCTCCTCATCTTGGAATGAGAAGCACCCCTTGGAATAACCAGAAACAATGGCCACAAGTTGGTAGAGAGCAGATTTAGGTTGGACATTAGAAAGAACTTCTTCGTGGTTAGGGTTGCCAGAATCTGGAATGGGTTTCCAAGGGAGGTGACGCTCTCCCCTACCTTGGGGGTCTTCAAGAGGAGACTGGACAAGCACCTGGCTGGGGTCACATGACCCCAGCACTTTTTCCTGCTACTGGCAGGGTGTCAGACTCGATGATCTTTTGAGGTCCCTTCCATCCCTAGCATCTATGAATGGCCCACACTTGCAGGAGGCAGTTAGAAAAGCCAAAGCAACTACAGAGCTGAGGCTGGCAACACAAATTAAAGATAACAAAAAGTCTTTTTAGATATGTAGGAAGTAAAAGGAAGGTGCAGGGCAGCATAGGACCCCTACTGAACAAGAAGGAGCAATTAGTGACAGACAGGGGGACAAGGCTGAGCTATTCAATGAGTTTTTTGCCTTAGTGTTCCTGAACAGGAGTCAAGATAAGTCTCCTAATGGGCTCTTAGACAGGCATCGGAGGGATGCCAAGTCAACGCTGACTTGGTGCAGAGTCACTTGGATGGACTGGATGTGTTCAAGTCAGCAGGCCCAGATGAGCTGCATCCAAGAGTACTGAAGGAATTGGCTGGTGTCATAGCAGAACCACTGCCACAGCTGTTTGAGCACTTGTGGCACTCAGGTCAGGACCCAAAGGACTGGAAAAGGGCCTGTTTTTGAGAAGGGGAGGAAGGAGGAGCTGAGTAATTACAAGCCAGTCAGTCTGACCTCTATCCTTGGAAAGGTCTTTGAAAAGTTTATGAAGGATGGTGTTTGTGGGAGTCCAGTGTGAAAAATAATACAGCACAGCAACCAGCATGGATTTGTAGCAGGTAGATCATGCCTAACCAATCAGGTTTTGTTTTATGACAGGGTCACAAAATGCTTAGATGCAGGAGTAGAGGTGGTTGTCATTTTCTTGGATTTTAGCAAGGCCTTCGATATTGTATCTCATCCTGTTCTCATAAATAAATTAAGAGGCTGTGACAGATGTTTACATGGTCCGGTGGGTGGCAAATTGGCTTATCGGTCACACCCAGAGAGCGGTAGTAGATGGGCCGGTATCAACTTGGAAGGATGTGGGGAGTGGGGTCCTGCAGGATTCAGTCCTTGGACCTCTACTCTTCAGTATCTTCATCAGTGACTTGGATATGGATGTGAAGTGTACTCTGTCCAAGTCTGTGAGTGATACTAAATTGTGGGGTGAAATGCACACTCCTGAGGGTAGGGGATGATTGCAGGCAGACCTGGACAGGTTAGAGAAGTGGGCAGTACACAAAAGGATGCAGTACAACAAGGACAAATGCAGAGTGCTGCACCTAGGGTGCAAAAATATCCAGCACACCTACTGGCTGGGAAGTGACCCTCTCAGCAGCACAGAAGTGGAAAGGGATCTTGGAGTCATAGTGGACTCTAAGATGAACACTCTGCTTAAGTCCCTGAAAAACTGCTAATACAAAAAATAGGTGGGTCCTCCTCTTCCTCAGTGCTTTTTTATGATATAGTCTTAAGGATCAGATGATGGTGTGTTGCAAAAGTAGATGCAATATGGCTTTTTAGTGACCTGAATACGGTGGAACAGAATTGCCCTTAGACAAAGCCCACATAGAGACCCCAGAAGTGGAATAGAATCTAGTCCTAAATGTATTCATGCTGGGAGAAAGGAGGAGGGAGGAGATCAGATTTTTCAAAGTCATTCCACACTGACCTTGCCCTTACCAATGAATTCAATGGCAACATGGTTGAGCCCAACACAGCACTTCTCCAAATCCCACCCCAAATATTCCTTAAATGCTTGGTCTTATATCACCCAACACCAGGGTATAAATTAAAGGGGAGCTTGGGGATACAGAGCTCCTCCATAAGAGACAAGAGCCCCCTGTAAGATTTTAAAATCGTAACCCAGGGGGGCTCCAATCAGATTGCTGCTTCATTTAGGGGAGGGGAGAGCAAAATATGGCCTACAGGCTGAATCCAGCCTGCTAGGCCAGTCTATCTGGTCTGCAGGGCCCCTAAAAAATTTAGAAAATTAATATTTATCTACCCCGGCTGTCTGTCAAAAATGACAAGAGACAGCATCAGTAAGACCCAGGGGGAGACAGCAACAGGACCAAGCCATGGCAGCAAGGCCCACCAGGCTCCTGCCCAATGGAAGCCTGTGCCTAGCAGAGGCTTCTGGCCTGGAACACTGATGCTGTTCCTACCTCCATCCGCTGGAGAAGGAAACTCAGCTAAAAAGAAGGAGGGGAGGCAGGGGAGGACTGTGAGCTATCACCCCAGTCTTCAGGGTCAGGCCAGCTGCTGCAGTCCCAGCACTGCAGTCAGGTACCACGTGGTGCCAGAGTGGCAGGCAAGAGTATGGAGAGGAGCAATGGTAGCCACAGGTAAAGAAGCAATGAAAGCAGCAGCAGGTGTGTGGGGGGGAAGGGCAGCAAATGGGCACATGGAGCATAACAATAGCTGAGCAGCAGCACAGGGCCCACACCAGTCTTTCAGGAGCAGGGCCAGTAGGGGCCCAGAGTGGGGTGGCAGGAGCATGTGGCCCAGACTGGCAGGGGCTCTGGAGCCAAGCCAGCTCCTCCCTCTCTCTGCTGGGACAGCCCAACCCAGCTCCATAGAGCCCCTGCCAACCCATGCCCCACCCACCTTGCTCTGGAGCCCACTGGTGCTGGCTCTGGTGCACGGGCATGGCCCTGCACTCCCACCCAGGTGTTGCTGTGCTCCATGTGCCCACTTGTTTCCACGCCACCCTGCCTGCCACAGCCAGTTGCCTGCCACTGCTGCCCTCCACTCCCCACACCCGCTGCTCCAGCACCATGTTTCTTCCTGGCTGCAGCACTAGGCCACAGGACTCAGCAGGAGCCTCTGTGATTCTTGGCTGGCTCTGTGAGGTGCCAGCCAGGCTGGTCTAGCTCCTGCTGCATCCTGCGGTCTTGGCCATGCAGCTGGGATGTGGTGCTGGAGCAGCAAGTGGAGGGGAGGGATGGGGAAGTGGCAGAAGGGCAGCAGTGGCAGATGGAGTGGGAAGTAACTACGAGCAGAAGCACGGGGCCACACCAGTTCCCCAGGGCCAGGAGCAGCAGGAGAGCAGAACCCAGGCTAGCAGGAGCGCTGGCAGGGGCTCTGCCTGCCATGGCGGGGAGGGAGGAGGGGCACTGTGGGGAAAACCGTCCCCCTCCACACATGCCACAATGCTCCCCAGCCACCCTCCCCCACACACACTCACAGCCCCCCACCACCCCCATACCCATACACATCCACATGCTTCCCACCCCACATACACCCCCACAGACCCCACACACACCCACACCCTCCCCCCACACACCTACAGCTCCCCACAAACCTATGCTCACCTCCCATACCCCCCACAATATACAAGAGTAAGACTTCATTTTAAGCTATTATACAATCACTTCTATGTACACTACACAAAAACATGTAAATTAGGACAAAAAAATTGAAATCAAATTAATGAATGTTGTAGTAGATGTTTGATTTTTAGAATATATTTTGCTATTTTTCTGGTTCCAAGATGGAAAAACCTTGCTGAAAGGAGTACTTCGGGGAGGAGCGGGAGCAAGGGGAGGAACATCCAGTGGCAATGGTTAGGGGTTAGCGGGTGGGACTTCTGGTCCCAAGATGGCAACAAGGGGGTGGGACACCTGTCAAGGGGTGGAGCTACTCTTACGGCCTTTGACAGCTTGCCAAAACTTGGTAACCAGCCCTTCACCCAAAATAATTGCCCATCCCTGACTTAGGTGGACTTGTTAATCAATTAACTGTTTTTTGCAGTTCCCCCCCAAACAAGAGTCGAAGTATAATTCTAACCCTGTCCAACACTGGGTGTATGCATTCATGTCACTGAAAAATGAACATCAAACATTGCCATGTGGCAATGCCATGTGGAGTTGGTAGCATTTTACATCTACCAGTACATGACCCCTCCAGTACAGAGTAATGGTGAATCAGGAGCTAATGCCTATATCTGCTCCCTCTGAAACCAAAGGATTTCATCAATGCAGGATTAGGCCCTACACCATTTCCTTCCATATCCATTTTACCCAACCACTTCAGTACTGTACTGACTTGCTAGATGCAGTTTCAGCCAGTGATTTGACACAAAAATAAAAAAGGGGACCTCCAGCATGTCAATTATGTTAACTAGAAAACCTCTTTCAATTCATTTATTCTGCACTAGGAGAAGTACTCCTTTAGTTGAGAAACTGATGTGACAAATACAGGTCTTGAATGCAGGGTCTGCAGCATGACATCAGCAAGAGGGAAAGCAAGGGCATTTTGTCCCAGAAACTTCTATTATGGGAGCTACTGCCATGTCACAGTCCAGGTGCATAGCAGATATGGCAAGCTATTCCAAGCCTAGTTTAGGTAGTTAAAGAACCTAGCAGAGCACATGACCTGAATAATGCTGAAGGTAATGTCAGGATTAGAGAACTAAATAGCCCTACTAGCACAAAGAGCTGTCAAAGGAAAAGAGAGGAAATGAGGGGAATCATTGCGCTGTTTGGTCCCTTCCTCCCAAGCTTTTTACTTAGAGTTCTGAATTCAGAAGAAAGGTCTGATCCAAAGCTACTGAATTTAATTAGTGCCTTTCCAACCTACAATGGGGTTATTAATAATCATATATGTGACAGCAATGCCCGGGGACTAACCAAACCCAGAGACTTATGGTGCTGGGGACTGGACCAATGCAAGAGTAGCAGCTGGTCCTTATTTTGAAGAACATTATTGCTATCACCCTTCTTGAAATAGGTGTCATGATAATCACTTAGAAAAGAATAGAAAGGTCATTTATTGCCATGACATGTCCTATTTCCCCTATGCAAAAAGGGGTGTGGCCAAGGAGAAGGGAATGTTGCTAGAGGGAATATGGCTATGCTCTAGACCAGTAGTCACCAACCAGTAGATCTCGGAGCCTCTTGGAATCAATCCGAGGCTGGGGTGGAGGGCTGAGTGCCCACATGCATGAACCTGTGTGCCCCAGCCCAGCAGGTCAGTTTGTGGGGAAGGGAAGGGGGCTAGATTGAGGCCTCCACAGTGAGGGACAGTGCCACAGAGGCAGGAACAGGGGTAAGTTGAGTGGGGCCCCAGCCAGGTGGGATTTACCTGCTGCAAAAGTGAACCCCAAAATACTTTTTTCTCCCTCTGCCTCAATCTACCCCCCCGCTTCCCTCCCCACATACTTACCTGCTGAGCAGTGAGGGGAGAGTGTGTGCCAGCAGCGCAGTAGATCTTGGGTTGCTTTTAAATGCTAACGGTGATCTTCTACTTAAAAAGGTTGGAGACCACTGCTCTAGTCCTTCCGGAAAGCCCCTAGCAGCTGAGTGTACCCTCTTTAGAGGAGCTAGGAGTCAGGGCAACAGACAGGCTGACTAACACTCAGCTAGCCATGACTACCTGAATGTGGCTGACTATAACTAGCTGGCCTAGTTAGCTGCATGGGTATGGCTGTTTGTATAAGCAGCAGCCCACTCAATGCTCAGGGGGCTATTCAATAACAGAGATGCCTCTCTGGGCAGCTATTCTGTATCTAGCCATGCCTCAGCTGGGATCTTTGTTTCCTGACTGATAATTCCTTGCTCCCAACTCCAGTCTAGATCCCAGTTTCCAAACCACTGGCTCCTGGTTCCTAGCTCCCAGCTTGTGACTCCAGTCTAGATCCTGGCTCCTAGCTCCTGACTCCCTGATTTGTGACTCTAGTTCAAAACCTTGCTTCCCAACTTTGCCTTCTCCTGAAGCCCTGGCTAGTGACTCTGGTGTCAAGCCCTGATGTCCCATGACTGAGTCATACCCCTGGCAAGAATGAAAGGATGATCTAACAAGGAATACATGCTCCTCAGCACTTCTTATCATCTCAGCCAAACACAACACAGCCAAACCTGAGGGCCCCATGCATCTCAATTTAAAACAGCCTTAAACAATTTCTATAACCTAATATCCCAGCCCAAACTATTTCCAGTCACTAAACCCATATTGCATAGGGTTACCATATGTCCAGGTTTTCCCAGACATGTCCTCTTTTTGCATCCTCTGATTTCTGTCCAGGCAGTTTTTTGAAATAGGAACAAATGTCCAGGATTTTGCTCTGCTCAGCCTCAATGTTTTTTCCCAGCACTTCCCAGCTTGCCCTAGCAAGGCACGCACACACACATGTGGCTAACATGCAGCCAGACAGGGTGGCAGGAACAGCCCCAGCAGCTGGATGCAGATAAGTCTATGGAAATGGGGGTTGGAGGGCCAGAGCTTGGGGACTGTCCAGGGGGGCTGTGTGTGGCATGTGAGTTTGTATGCACATGTGTGTGTATGTGAATGTGAATTTGTGTGTGTGTTGCAGGGGTGTGTTGAGGAGATGGGTGTGTGAGATGGGGCAAGTGCCTGCCAGCACTGAGGGAAGCTGTCCAGGAGCTGGGGCTGCAGCAGGTCAAGGGGGCATAGGGAAGAGGCATCTGCCCCTCCATTAGGGGAAAGGGCACAGGGGGCCTTTCAGGGGCAGCAGGGAACTGTGTGGCTGGGCTGGTGCCCTTGCTCCTAAGGACAGGGGCAGGGGCAGGGCAGCCAGGAGACACTGGAGGGCTGCGGGGAGCAAGGGGCTGCAGGTTGGAAGTGAGGGGAACTGGCAGGGCTGTGGGGGCTGTGGTTTGAGAGTGGGGGACACCAGGGAGAGCAGGGGATTGTGGGTTGGGAGTGTGGGGCACTGGCAATGCCAGGGGGCTGCAAATCGGGAGTGAAGGGCACCAGCAGGGATGTGGGGCTGTGGTTTGGGAGTGAGAGGCACTAGCATGGCTCAGGGGGGCAGGATACTGTGGGTCAGGAGTGAGGGGCCCTGACAGGTTGGGAGTGAAGGGCAGCAGCAGGGCTGAGGGGGTCTGTGGCCTGGGAGTGAGGGGCAATGACATGGGCAAAGGTAGGGCACCTGCATATCACTGCCCCCCACCCCCCAATTGGTGTCCTCTTTTTTTAAACTGAAAATATGATAACCCTAATATTGCAATCATACCATATGTTCATGCACCAGCTTATTGCAAGGTGGATGGAAATATTTATGTCTACTTTCATAGCCAGCAAGACAGAATGAAAATCTAAGACAGATCTGATGAAATTTCTATGAAAATTCTCTGCTTATCAGGAGACCTTCTGGTAGTTAAAATATACACTGCTGTGAATTAAAGTAGCCCTGGGGCATTCTTACTTCCAGCTGAATTACTGGCTCACAGCAAGGCAACCACTTGCAAGATCTCACAGGAAATTATGCTGTGTCGGAAAAAAGTATGGAATTACAGTGTATCACTGTAGAACAATGCCTTAGTCAGATCTAATCAAGCTCCTAGAAAAAAATATAGAGTACCAGAAAAGGTATAGGAGATAAGATTGATCCCAAAGTCAAGGTGGAGTTTAGAAGACAAATAAAGATAATAAAATCAACCCACATTGCAAAGAAAAAAAGAAAGAAACAATAGTTTGTAGGAGATAAAGAAATTCCACACTATCTAATCTGGAGTAGAGTATTCACATGGGCATTTATTTCTCTGCAATAGAATAGGTGAAAAGGTGAAGGAAAAAATAAGTTGTAGGGACACGCACACAAAATCACACTGTAGTACAAAATACAATTAATTTTATAGAACATCCTCATTGTGGAGTATTATAAAACACTTAGCTGTAAGAAAGTCAATCATTACTTAAGGGGACAATAAAGTTTTTAGGCATGTAAGTAGAAAGGAAGTGGCTCAGAGATGAGGAGGAAGAAAACACCAGAAATAATGGGAAAGAGGCACGGAGCCACAAGGGAAGGGGAACAAAAAGCAGTAGAGATTGGAGTAGTAGGAGGTACAGATGGCCATCATTTCAAAGGGAAGCACATTTGAGTACATCTTTCCTTAGAGAACGGAAAGCTAGAAATAAAGGGCTCTCTCCTATTACAATAATAAATATCCAAGCAGTCAGAAATAATGAAATAACATGAGTAACAAGAGAAATAACTCAATCAGAGCTGAAGGGTGCTTCCCAGACTACAGCTCAACAGTACTGAACTATTATTTCAATAGATTTCACAGATTTGTAAAGGCCACAATATATTATCATTTAGATCTTTAATGTTTTGAATACCACAATTAAAAATAAAGGACTGTATTCCTAAGGTTCAAACTCAAGACGTTCTTGAACTGGAGTCAGGAGCAAGGAGCCAGCAGTCAAGAAACAGGAAGTCTAGATCCTTGCTTCCCTACTCCTGGCTTCTAACTGGAGCATGGCTAGGTACAGAGTAGCTATTGAGGGAAGGATTTGTGCCGAGTAGTAGGGCTGTGTGAAGCTTTGGGTGCTAATTCAATTCAGAGGAGATTCTTCTCGATTCAACGGACAAATCTCTGAATCTGAATCAAAACAGGAGACCAATTAAAAGGTCTGAATCAATCTGAAGCTCTACAAATCAATTCAGAAAAGATTCAGAGAGGTTTGGTGATTCTGGCAGTCTCTGCTAGTTGCTGGTAAGTAGGGGGGTGGGGGAATGGGTGCTGGAGGAGGAGACCATAGGGGGAACCCTGCCAGGCCCCATCCCCTGCCTCCTTCCCCAGCCACCTTGTATGCCTCCCGACTCCTGCCTGCTCTCCCAGCCAGATTAATGGCTGCCCCACCCACCTCAGCTCCCAGCTCTTTAAAAAAAGCCCCCACTCACCAGCTGCACCTAGGTGGGGGGGCGATCCCCACTGACCCACACTGCATGGGGGGCTCTGCCATGAGCCCCCCAGCCCCATCCACTCTCCCACCCTCCCCATGGCTGCCCTGCCCATGCCAGTTCCCAGCTCTTAAAAAAAAAGAAAAGCCCCCACTCACCAGCTGCTGCAGCAGCCTCAGGGCTTCTGGGGGCTCATGGCAGAACCCCCCACACAGCATGGGGCAGTGGGGGGCAGCAGGGATCGCCCCCTGCTTGGCAGCAGCCGGTGAGTCAGAGCTTTTTTTTTTTAAGAGCCAGGAGCTGGGCTGGGCAGGGCAGCCATAGTGAGGTGGGTGCTGGGAGAGCAGGCAGGGGTCAGAGGGCTTGTGGCAGCGCCCCCCACTTGGCATGGGGCAGCAGGGATTGCCCCCCATCTGGCAGCAGCCAGTGAGTGCCGAGAGAGCAGGCAGGGGATGGGGCCAAAGTGCTGGGAGCTGGGGCTGGACAGGGCAGCCCCTGAAGGGGCTGGGAGAGGAGGCAGGGGATGGGGCCGATTCAGCCAATTTGGGTGAGGCTGAATCTCCAAATCAGATTTGGCTGAATCTATTCAGGACAGTGATTTGAATCACGGAATCAACTTAGTGTTCCCTGAATCAGCCAAATCCAAATCCTAAATGAATACTAGCTGCTTCACACACACCTATTAAGTAGCCTCTCAAACATTGAAAGGGCTGTTGCTTATGCAGACAACCACACTCTGGAGATAAATGGGCCAGCAAGTTAAGAGCTGGCAGCTATACTGCTAGAGCAGCCAAAAAGTAACTCCAACAATGACCTCAGGTAGTGCTTACACTAACACAAGTACAGATACCAACTCGCAACTTAAGACCCCAAATAAAATATGGCATCATCTATATACTGGTAAAATACTCAAGCCAACTTTGTCCTCTTATATTTGCTTTACTCTCCTCCCCCTTCCACTTAGTTAAGATTAAACTGCATACAACATCTGTCAAGTCAGTTCTTTTCTAGGTGCACATGTCCATTTCATGCCCACTATAAATTCCCTCCACATCAAAGACCGCTCTCCCTGCAGGGAAATCCCACCCTTCTCCTTTACTGCTGCCTTCATCTGAAGAAGGGTGCATACATCAGCAATCAATTTCTGTAGGCAGCTTTTCATAGATTCATAGATTCATAGATGCTAGGGTCGGAAGGGACCTCAATAGATCATCGAGTCCGACCCCCTGCATAAGCAGGAAAGAGTGCTGGGCCTACATTACCCCAGCTAGATACACATCCAACCTTCTCTTGAATACCCCCAGGGTAGGGAAGAGCACCACCTCCCTTGGGAGCCCGTTCCAGAGCTTGGCCACTCGAACTGTGAAGAAGTTCCTCTTAATATCTAATCTAAATCTGCTCTCCTCCAGCTTGTGGCCATTATTTCTTATAACCCCCGGGGGCGCCTTGGTGAATAAATACTCACCAATTCCCTTCTGTGCCCCCCTGACGAACTTATAGGCAGCCACCAGGTCGCCTCTCAACCTTCTCTTGCGGAGGCTGAAAAGGTCCAGTTTCTCTAATCTCTCCTCATAGGGCTTGGCCTGCAGGCCCTTAACCATACGAGTGGCCCTTCTCTGGACCCTCTCCAGGTTATCCGCATCTTTCTTGAAGTGCGGCGCCCAGAATTGCACGCAGTACTCCAGCTGCGGTCTGACCAGCGCCCGATAGAGGGGAAGTATCACCTCCTTGGACTTATTTGTCATGCATCTGCTGATGCACGATAAAGTGCCATTGGCTTTTCTGATGGTTTCATCACACTGCCGACTCATGTTCATCTTGGAGTCTACTAGGACTCCAAGATCCCTTTCCACTTCTGTGCCACCCAGCAGGTCATTTCCTAGGCTGTAGGTGTGCTGGACATTTTTCCTCCCTAGATGCAGCACTTTGCATTTCTCCTTGTTGAACTGCATTCTGTTGTTTTCTGCCCACTTGTCTAACCTGTCCAGGTCTGCTTGCAGCTGTTCCCTGCCCTCCGGCGTGTCCACTTCGCCCCATAGCTTAGTGTCATCTGCAAACTTGGACAGAGTACATTTCACCCCCTCGTCCAAGTCGCTGATGAAGACATTAAAGAGTATCGGTCCAAGCACCGAGCCCTGCGGGACCCCACTGCCCACACTCTTCCAGGTCGAAACCGACCCATCCACCACAACTCTCTGGGTGCGACCCTCCAGCCAATTCTCCACCCACCGGACTGTGCAGTCATCCAAGTCACAGCCCCTTAACTTGTTCACCAGTATGGAGTGGGATACCGTGTCAAAGGCCTTCCTGAAGTCCAAGTATACGACATCCACCCCTCCTCCTGCGTCGAGGCGTTTTGTGACCTGGTCATAAAAAGAGACTAGATTGGTCAGGCACGATCTACCTGCCACGAACCCGTGCTGGTTTCCCCTCAGCATAATTTGTCCTGCCAGGCTCTCACAAATGTGAGCCTTGATGATTTTCTCAAAGATTTTGCCAAGGATGGAGGTGAGACTGACTGGCCTATAGTTACCCGGGTCCTCCTTCCTCCCCTTCTTGAAAATGGGAACCACATTGGCCCTTTTCCAGTCCTCCGGGACTTGACCCGTGCGCCACGAGCGTTGAAATATTCCCGCCAGTGGCTCTGCAATGATGTCGGCCAGTGCCTTCAGTACCCTCGGATGGAGCTCATCCGGGCCTGCCGACTTAAAGGCATCCAGTTCCTCCAAGTGACCCTGCACCACCTCAGGGTCCACGCATGGAAGTCTGGTGCCTTGCTGCTGCCTCCCTACACTCCCAGTGAGAGACTTGTCATGCCTCTCACTTAGGAACACTGAGGCGAAGAACTCGTTGAGGAGTTCAGCCTTGTCCCCTCTGTCCGTCACCAATTGTTTCTGCCCATTTAGCAGGGGTCCTATTCCTCCCTGGGCCTTCCTTTTACTCCCTATATATCTAAAAAACAATTTCTTATTGTCTTTTACTTGGGTTGCCATCCTCAGCTCCATGGTAGCTTTGGCCTGTCTAACTGCCTCCCTACAAGCACGAGCAGAAGAGGTATATTCCTCTTTGGTGATCTCTCCCTGTTTCCACTTTTTATGTGCTCCCCTTTTGGCCCTTAGTCTCCCCAGGATTTCTCTGGTCAGCCAGGGAAGCCTCCTGGCCCCTTTCCCTCTTTTACCTCGCACGGGGATCGTCTCGCTTTGTGCGAGAAGGATAGCTTCCTTAAGGCACAGCCACCCTTCTTGGGCTCCCATCGTTTCAAAACTACTACTCTGCAGTGCATCCTTCACTAATCGCCTGAGTTTGCTGAAATCAGCTTTCCTAAAGTCCAGCACGTTCACCCTACTGGTTACCTTACCCACTCGACGCCTTATGTTGAATTGTACTTTTAGGTGATCACTGTCCCCCAGATGGCTACCGATCTGTAGGTCCCCTACTATGTCATCCCCCATTGCCAATACCAGATCCAGTAAGGCATTCCCCCTAGTGGGACCATGTACCTCCTGCGTCAGGTGGAGGTCCTGTACACAGGTTAGAAACCTGCGTGAGCGGTGGGACTTTGCTGTCTGTGTCTCCCAGCAGATGTCCGGGTAGTTTAGGTCCCCCATGACCACCGCCTCTTTAGCTTTTATGGTCTCTGAGAGTTGCCTCAGGAGCCCCAAATCTATTTCTTCCCTTGATGTGGGGGTCTGTAGCAGACCCCTACCACCAAATCCTTTTCTCCTTGCCCCCCATGTAGCCTAACCCACAGTCCTTCTACTTCCTCATCCTTTGATTCTGTCTTGATGAGGGTTGATGTATATTGCTCCTTAACATAGAGCGCAACCCCTCCCCCCCTTTTCCCCACTCTGTCCTTTCTGTACAATCTATAGCCCTCAATATGTACCGCCCAGTCGTGGGATGGATCCCACCAGGTTTCCGTCAGCCCCACTAAGTCGTAGTCGTTTAGTGCAACCAGGAGCGCTAGTTCATCCTGCTTGTTCCCAACTCCTCTCCTTCCCGCTGCTGCTTCCCGAGTGCCCCGCTGTCATCAGCAGTAAGAGATTGCTTATTAGATAGAGAAGGAAAAACTCTAGCCTGTGGGCCATATTATTTATCATGGCAATGAAGAGCTTTCCAGTTATATATGAGGTTTGGTGCTTGAAAAGATGAATACTGGGATAATGCCAGGCCTGAGCCCTAACAAATCAAGGAGTCCAGCATTCCACATGCAGAGAGGCCAGGTTAAATAAAAGTCTATTCCCATCCCAATTTCCAGCAGCTGAATTCCCAAGAGAAATGCCATTTACATGTGTTTTTTAACCTGAAAATATATTTTTTTTCATGAAAAGCATGGAGGGGTGGAGAAGGTATGATAGAGAAGGGGTTGGCTAATTATCTCTTCCCCCATAGGATGAGGTCAGTGTTACCCTATATGTGAGCCAGAGCTCAGAAAATGAATCTTAGCAGAGGATATGCAGGATGGTATTGATTCTGTAGTGTTGCTGCAGGGGCGCAGGGTCTACAGTGAAGTTTAATGAATTAATGAGGCACAGAACTGTTCCTTTCCAGATAACTGGGCAGCTTGTACATCTGTGTACATTCAAAGCTGCAGAAATAGCAGTTTTCTTCTTCCCACCTGTTAACAGCTCTGGATGGGTGAGGGATGAGGAACCAGAATCTCCTAAGTGTATTACAGCTTGATGATATGCAAAGATTAGCTATGCTATTAAAAGGGAAAAAGAAAAGAACAACACACAAAAGGGAAAAAGAAACGAACAAATTGCAAACTCTCTGCCAAAGGTTTGAGAACTTGTTTGGAGGTTTGCTATCCTAAGCCTGGCAGCTCAGCTTCATCTAAACAGCAGTGTCCTAGGGAGAGGGGCCACAGGAGAAACACTGAAGTATGCAGGCTGTAACTGGTTCATATAACACATCCTATTTTTCCCCTTGTTTCTGCATTTCCTTTTCTTTCTAGTAACGCTGCCTATTAACCCAGGGAGCCAGTCCAAAACTAAAGAAAGAATTAGAATGGAAGATGAAACTATGGATATTGGTTACACAAATTCCACTCTGAATCCAGTTTAGGGATGATATATGTATGGCCACGTAAATAACATTATTTTACTCTGCTCCCCTTACTGCTTCTTACACCTGTCTCCTGACTATAAAGTGGTATAGCATCGTACTGATAGAGGAGGAGGTGTTTGTTAAAATATTGTCCTACCTTTTTTAGTTTATTCCTCCTCTCTGGTCCTTCACATTTAAGTTTCACTAGTACATATGCCCAGTAAGTATAAGCAGAACTAAAGCAGTGTAAGGGGGACACATTATCTTCCCATTTACACTGATGGAAATCTGGAATGGTCCTAATGACCCCAACAGAGTTACCCTGGATTTACACTGATGTACCTGAGAAAAGGATTAGGGCTTAGGAATTAGATTCCTAATGGATTATGTTTTAGGAATTAGATTCCACACTGTGAGGGTGCATCGACATATGCCATTAAGGTAACATGATAAACTCTGGGACAGATCACACCAGAGTCAGCTCTCCCAGATGCAGTGTCTGCATGAGCCCGGGACCACAGCCGTTTGAGCCAGGGTGGAACAGCCCCTGGCTGACAAGGGACTCAGAGGGATCAGCCCCAGGCTCTGGGTGGCAGTGGAGGACAGTGGAGGGGCTGACTGGGCCACAAGGGTGCTAAAGTGCACCCTTGTGCCCCAGCCAGCCCCTGTCACTATCTACACGTGCATTTCAGTGCACATAATTACTCTGCCGTAGGATAGTACTGTCAGAGACTGTACTATCCTACAGCAGAGTTAATTAATTTACTGTGCCCTAATACTGGCGCACATATAGACAGTGACACTTTTTTGAGGAACTAATTAGTCAGCTCTGAGGTACAGCACGTGTGTAGAGATGTGTGTATGTGCAGGAGGCTAAGTGAAGGATTTGCTCCTTTGCCAAGGGCAGCAGTATGATACTAGGAGTTCACAAATTTACCCTCTTCTCTTACTGCTAGAGAATCTGCCAAGGTACAAAGGAAATGTGAACCTGTCAGTTGCTTCCTCTCTCTCTGGTCCTCTACTTGCACCCACAAAAAGTATGTAAAACAAAGCTGTTGCATTTCTGCAAGGTGTTATTTTGGACAGATCTCTTCCTTTCACTAGTGCTGTGGGCAAGGACCTCAGCAGATATAGGCAAGAGCTCCACTGATTTTACTGGTGCAATGCTGATTAACATAGCTCAGGGATGGACTTACTGCTAGCATCCAGATTTTTGTGATGCTGCTTTAATAGCAATAATCAGAGATTGCTGCCAATTCTTTCCTACCCCTGGAAGTATCTTTCTCTTAAGCCAAAAGCACCACCAAATTATTTAGCAACTAAATAGTATAAATTGCTTCCAAAAGAATTAAAATGAAAAAAAATTTAAACCACCCTGATTTTAAAATTGTTTCAATGCCTGAAGGTGTGCTTAAACATCCCACTAGGCACATACCTACACTGACAGACACCTAAATACTCAGCCCCCAGCCCTTAGGGGAATCCTGCAGAAAGCTGCTCTAACTCTTCTTTCTTATTCTTCTTTTAAACGCAGAGGATTTTTTTTTTATCTCATCTGCAGTTAGTCTGACATTCTGGTGTCCAACAGTGGAATTACTCATTGACACACTCTTCTCTCCCTCAGCCTCTAACCTGAGGATTTGTTATGTAAAAAGCTCAGAGCTCAGAGAATAGCTGACAAAACACAGTTCTTAAGGCAGCCTGAATGTGAGTCTGAAATGCTGCTATAATCTTTTTCCCTTGCTACACCAGAAAACAGAGAGAGGACAGTAAATGCAAAGATGCTAGGGAAAAGCATATCTGATTGGCAATAGCAGCACAACACGGGAACACACAGGCACAGTTCTGAGGCATTTATATTGCAGTCCTGCTGGGGAGAGGAGCATGGGGATCAATCAACTGACTCCAATACAGTATATATTCACTTTCAGAAGTGTCTTCCCAAAGGTTTCTGTCCAAAGGTAAAGCAGTATTTGAGGACAGATTTTTACAGGACAACAGTGGTGCTAAATTAGTAGCATGTGGCTGTAAAGTAATAAGAATGAGTTGTGTTTGGCTGAGAATTATCTTGGAGAGTCATAACCACAGCCACGGTGAGCATTTTGGGGTTGGGGGGAGGCAAAGAAATGAGAACTAGAGGGAAACACTGTTATGCTTTGGTTCCATAGAAAAAGGAGCCCCTCACCACTCGCAGTGCTGAACTTAAGACCTTTCTTCATTGATTAGCAGTTTATTCCATAAGAAATTACACTAAAATCAATAGGACTGCCTAACAGGTAGAATGCAACCTGGTGGGTACTTCTACATGTGTATTTTAATGCACAGTAGCCTATTTTACTGCACATTAAAGCATCACGTAAAAAATTGTCCTATTACACTATTGTACTTTTAGCAATTTAAAAACATGTGCTTTTGGTACTGTGCATTAGGGCACCTTAATGCACAGTTATTTAGTACCTCACATTGGCAGTACTAAATTTAATGTGCATTAGGAAAAGCACACTAATGCATGTGTAGACATGCCATGCCCACTATGAGTAAGTGTATGGCCATGTGGCTGAAAGACAAGTCGGTGTTGTCATAATTTCTGATTCTGGATGCGTCAGAACTCATAATGCCAATGCTGTCTGGACTAAATTTTGGCCAGAGATATAAACAAAGGACACCACAATGGAAAGAAAGCCAGTACCATGGTGACAAAAGCCAGCAATGTTCACATCTTGTTTCATCAAGGATCTGCAGCTGTGCTAAGGGGTTATGTATGTTAAATAAATACATAAGTTGGGCTTGAACTGTTCAGGTAGCTCTAAAAAATGTCTCTATTGCCAGCAGTATGGTAACTTAAAAATGTAAATCTTGCTAAGTATAGTGGGATAGTCATTACCAGTGCTGGGAGACCTTGACAGATACATTTTTTGTGACAGACTTGATAAGAAAAATGAATTATCTTCAGTGGATGAAAACTTTTCTTAAAAAATAAAAAGCTGAAAGCATGATGGGGAAAGGAAGAGGAGGCAAAAAAGGAAAGATAAACTAATGAAGGAGCAGCAGCATGAAAGAGAAGAAAAAATTAGATGAAAATAGCATTGGTTTGTTCTGAATTCTCATCCTGGCTCCTATATGCATTTTAAAGAACTGCAGCTGCTGATAAAAAGCAAAGTGCATAGACAAGGGAATAGGTGGGTGATTGGTGAAACAGTCAAATTAATGTTGGGACAGACAGGAAAAACTAAAGAATTCAAAGAGACAGAAAGAGCTGAGCTCTGCACTGTACGTCACTGCGTCCCACAGGTGAACTCTGACTGCATGAGTGTCATCGGTAATGATTTCTGCCTCTCAGCTGGTGACTGCACTTGTCCAGACCAGGGGCAAAAGTCAGATAAATTCTCCCAGAATGGCTGATGTGTGAGAGGAATCCCACAAAGAAGTCTACAACAGATGTACTTTCCACTTATTTTCCACACCCTTTTCCTGATTAGTCTAAATAGAAAAACATGCCAAAACCTATCTGAAAACCTATCTAGCTGGCAGTTTTGTTACCTTTTCCCTGGATGTTCAATAAAAGCAATCTTTCTAACAACTAGCTGTCTTCTCACTCCCTACTTGATTGCACCCCTTCCCAGCCCCTGGGAACAAAAATGCATGGGGCCAGGGAAGCAATCCTGCAGACTATGGTTGACAGCAGGCTATTCAAGTGTATTGAACTCCTGTTTAGGAAAAAAGGGAAAGCAGAAAAGTGAAAATGCCCCCCACCACAAGTCACCTACCCCCGGATACCCACAAAGCATGGGTACAGGCACTGCCCCCCAAAAGGCACGCTGGGCTGGCTGCTCACTCCCACCCCTTGGTGTCAGAGTCATAGCACTTTTTATATAATTGTGAACCAGTTCTTAATCAGTGGCATTTGGGAATGCTTCAGATGTTATATGTGTCTGCACCCTGAACCAGTTCCCAACCAATGACATTTTGGCACAAAGCAATACACAGCTCAGTAGCATGAAGCAAGAATGGAGAATACCATATTCATCTGAAACAGCAGGGAAAATCGTAAGCAGGCTGACTAATTACTGTGACTTGAAATGTAACCAAGTTACCAGGGTTGACACTGTTCTGTTACTAGATGTGTCATCAAAGTTTTGGTGACTCCAAATGCTCTGAAACTTTGTTCCAAGTCTCATCTGCAAGAGTTCACCTCCAGCAGCACAGCTGTCTCTAATGCAGTGGTTCACAACCTTTTTAGGCTCAAGGCACCCATCACTGGATTCAAAGCACGCCTCCATAACTTTTGTGAATTGACAAAAACTAATTTACTAGTAGTTAATTACACTGATTACCTCTTTGCAGTGGGGCTGGCTAGTGAGGGCAGGGGAATGGGCAGGCAGGGGCAAGCCCGAGTTTGTGCTTCTCTGCTCATCTCACACCTGGCTTATCTTTTCACACCACATGGCACCCTTCAAAGGATCACATGGCACTCCAAAGTACCTCGGCACTCTGGCTGAGAATCACTGCCCTAATGCCAGGCTAAGCCAATGGTTCAGCATCATCTTAGAAGGAAGAACAGTACCTCCCACATTATCACCTTTACCAGCATCCAGATGCTCCTGAAAGTTCTCCTCACGTAGCCCAAACCCTGTTGAACCTGGGACTAGGGTGGCCATCATAAAGGACAGTTCAGTTGTCCTCTGTTGATAGGAAACTGGACATCTTTATGTCCTCTATTTTTCTCTTAAAGAAAAAAATGGAGGACATAAAGGTGTCAGGTTTTGTATCAATAGAGGACAGAGGATGGAGTAGCAGAAAACCAGAATGTCCTCTATGATGGCCACCCTACCTGGGACACATGATAAGACTGTAAGACAAGACAGGAGCTGGAGGAGGACACAGTAGTACCATGCTAACTGAGGTTGTGTGAGCATTTTCCTTGTCTCTGTTTTTCTCTAAAGAATTTCAGGAGAGAAAAACTTCCAAGTCCTACTGAGCAGACACCGAGTAGCTTGCACCGTGGGTTATTTTAATGGGCACATCACTTTAAACAGAGGCTCTGCCATCTGTTCCGCCCTCTAATTACAACACGTAAAATGAACATAACTCACTACTGAATCATAAAACGTGTGCGATAGGTGATTTAAATGCACAGAGAAAGCTCTTTATTTAATGGAGCAAGCATCTGGTAGGTTTTTCTTGGGTCATCTTTCAGACATCAAGCTGAAGAAAAGGAGAGGATAACTTTTTCCTGGATCTCATAAAACACATTCCTAGTAAACAAGGATTAATCCTGTGCGTCTTCCATACAAACTGAGTTTTTACAGTAGTGCACATGCAATGCTATCTGTTTTATGCACAAGCATATACATTGAAAGAATAAGCATGCAGTACTGAGCCCCACAAAAAAAGTCAAATTCTTACTATGACGCTTCATCTGGGATTTATACATTTATGGCATATTTTAATGGAGTAGGTGGCATGCAGCTGTACCTTGCTGGAAATATGTAAGAAAGAAATGTCTGAAAGAGGGCTAAACTTTCTTATGAAGAGGTGTTACTGCGATGGAGAAAGCAACAAGAATGCAACACCCAAGGGGGATCCTTAATTATTCAGCCTGTCAAGGTTACAGATGGCTCTACTGCTAATGGGATTTATCTGCCCTGTAAAATTTCAAACATTCCTCCTAACATTCCTGTGCACTCTGGAGCCAAAGTTTCTCACATGCATGACAGGCTGAGGTGCAATGATGACTGCCACTGGCAAAATGAAAGAGGCTCTGGAGTTGCACTTTGGGACAGCAGAAGCATCAGACAGAAGGCATCTGGCTATAATGAGAATGTGGGTTGCTGTTCTAGGGCCTCTCTGCCTTCTTGTGACTTGGAGCTTTGCAGAGATTCACACCTCTGTGCTTTATTAGCAATTCATTTCCTTACCAAATATGAAACTTTACTGAACATACCTAATAGGATATATGCTGCGGTGGGTAAACATTGGCAATACTTGTTTAAGGGAGGGACTTGGGAATGCATGTAGCTGGGTGATAGCACAATGTACAAGTGGCTTCACTAGATTTTAAGTAACTTGTGTAGAAGCCACTTTTAATTACTTCCTAGCACCAAACACATCATCAGTGCTTGGATAAAAAATGCTGCAACGATATTTTTCCTTTAACAGATTAGGGCAAAGAAAATTGCTTCTGATGACAATAGGGTCAGGTATGCATTTAAAAAAAATGACTGTTAGACCAATAAATGGAGAGACAAGATACCCCTGGTAAAGATGACATGAGGTGACGCAGATAGTGGTGCCGATCCAGACAGAACATCTGCTGTAGCTAGTTGTGAAGCCTGGAAAAGTAGGATTGTCCTCCCTGAGAGGAATAAAAAATCTTTCTAAATTTAAATCCCAAGTCTGCAGAGTTCACTACAAAACAGGTCTCAAATCTTCAGTCTAGAGGTCAGGCACCTTATGATTAATAATACCAAACAGCATGTGTGCCTGCTACCTGCTTACCTCAGATACCAGCTTCTGAGCCTGGTAAAAAACAGGTGGCCAGTTAGGGGTTGATGAAATGCCTACTAACACAGGGTATAGCTTCTAGTGGCCAGGTAGAAGCAGATCAAAACATGTGGCTAGAGACGATGCTTTTTATTGATAAAGCATCATCTTTGACAAAGCCATCTGGGTCCAACTCAACATTAGCAAACACCTTCTAAATCTCAAAAAACAGTAATTAAAAGTTAACTGTATGGCCAGTAGCCAAGACAGAGCACTAACAATATCTGAACTGGAGGAATGACCAGCATCTTTTGCTGAGGTATCTGGTACTATCTATTCCTAGACACTGGACATTACACTAGACAAGCTACTTGTTTGACCCAGGATGCTGCTTCTTGTGTTGGAAATCAGGGGATGGTAGGGGGGGCTGGTCTCGCACTGCTGTGTGCACTCCCAGGAGGGGAATGTGGGGCACGTACCCTCCAGATTTGTATGTGGGGAGGGGGCAGGTACGAGCTTGGGCTCCCCACCATGCTGCCCTCCCTCCAGGGTCCCTCCAGGGTCTCTGCAGCCCAGCAAGCAGGACCCAGCACGCAGGACAGGGCAGAGTGGGACAGGGAAGCTCAGCACCATCACTGAGTGGTGCACTGGAGTGAGGGGCATCAGCAGCATTGGGGGATGTAGGCTGGGAGTGAGGGCCAAGGCATGGGCAGGACATTGGCGTATCAGGGCTGCTCAGCCCCACAAAGCAGGCAAGGGTCGGGGGACAGCCGCAGCTGCACCCACATCCTGGTGAGCAAAGGGAGCAAGAGGAGCTCTGATTTTTCATAATAACCACCCCCCCAATCAAATACCAAAATTATAGGTACTTAGAATTTATTTTATTATAGTGATTGAGAGACCAGTGTCCAATTTTTTTTTAATTAGAGAATTTGTGATTTTAAAAAAAGGAAACCAGGATCCCTGCTGATACCCATAGATTTTGACCAAAAAGTGGCATTGGCTTTCTTATCCTGACTCACTAACTCCAAATGTATCCCTTTGGCAAGGAAGTAGTGGCCTCCTACTCACAATCCCTCCCCAGTGACCACTGCCGGCGACAAAGCAGCCCCAGCAACCCCAGACAGTGACACACCTTCTCCTATACCCGAGGCCAAATGTGCAGGTTCCATGGAGCTGAAGTGATTCAGTTATGTATCACGGCTCAATTGATGTTCTTGTGTGGACAGTCCCTCACTGAAACTTCAGAGACATAAGGCAGCCAAGGATAAAATTAAGGGAATCTGTATTTTAATCCCCTAGCAGTGACAAACAGTAATCCACCACAAGCAATTGATTCTTCTCTTCTTGCAGTTACTGTGCCTACCAGGGGCTGTGGGTGTTATAATTACAGTCACTACCAACTCTCTTCAATTGCAGAAGCACCAGACAGCCTGTTGTCGGCCAGGTCAAGAGCTGCTGAGGTGTCAAGCTTGACCATCCATTAGAGATACTAGCACTAGATATAGTAAGGCTGCTTCCTCTGATCTTTCACCAGTTTCAGTGAACTAGGAACATCAATTCCATGGCAGATTATTTTGCAAACAGCTACCCTTGGAAACACTACATCTGAAGTGGGCATCAGGGAATGAGTTTGCTAAACGAATGCTAGTCTGACCTTCCCCATGCAAATATAAAGCTACTTTCAAAATTTTATGAAATTGGTCATAATACATGAGCAAACAGCCCTAACAGCTTGTTCAGCTCTGTCTGACAGAAGGAAAACCAGCTCTCCTGGTGATATGGTCATTTTGTCAAGCTCACAGAGCATCTTATTAGAGAGAATAGCCAAAAATCCAGCATCAAGGATTCTTAAACACAAAACATTGTTCCATATAAACAATGGTCAGGTCACTGCATACACCCTCCAAACAACAAAGGGTAGCTACAAAGTTCAAAGCAGCACAAAGACTCCATACCTAATTAACAAAGTTTCCAAAGAAGGTAAAGAGCTGTACGCTGTTAGAAAACAGGATTTCCCAAAATGAGCAGCCACCAGTCAAGAGGCAGGTGCAGCTGAGTAAGATCAACCAGACACAGACACGTGGAGACAACTCATTAAAATATTTTCTTGGAGCTAAATCTCTCTGGGGATATGCTGGTCCATTGCTCACATGGCCCCTTACTCTGGCAGCCTTATCAAAAGGCAGAGAAGGTAAACTCAGGGCAAATAAAAAGAAAGGAAAAAAGAAGCTCCACCAAACTGCTACATTCACTAACAGACAGCACTTAGAGGCTGGGATTCCAGGGATGTAACAAGAAGTGAAAACAGTGCTGTCTTTTTTGGGCAAAAGGGCTTACTCTTACCAAAATGCTAAGAACTTCCATGTGACAAAATAAGCCACAGAAAAGGGGATGGGCCATACAAGGAGGTATAAGTGCAAATACAGCTATGGGCAGCATTTATCTTATCTTCATGGTATTGAACAATGTGAATAAATGGATTGGACTATATCCAGTTAAATATCTGGACAGCATCAGTAACTTTTAAACAAAATATTCAGAAAGGGCTAAAAGCACTGCCAAAGAGCAGAGAAAAGGTATTCAAGAAAGTTCCTACAATGTCTATGTTGCATCATTGCACTTCATCCTCTGAAGCTGTTAAACTTTAATCTTCATTGTCTCATCTTATTTAGGAACAGAGTTTGAAAACACCAACACATTTCTGAAAATAAACCTGGCTGATCAGTGCAATTCCCTGTAGAAGTAGGCATCTGTCTGTCTCATGAGACCATAGAATTACACAGAAACATCAGCTCACTGAACATAATCCTTGCTTGAAGGATAAAGCTGAAGCCCATCTCAGTCTTGCTGGTTCAATCCAAAGAAAAGCAAGTGCCAGTACGTTTGGAACCAGCTTGGCTACAGGAATTGTCCAAGCAAAGGAGATCACCCATTTATTTGTGCAACTCCTAGGGCTGTGGCTTCTAGATCTGCTGCTGACCAGAGTTAAAGAGCTCAGCCTACCCTATGATGAAGTAGACTTTAGTTCCAAACTTTTTACAGATACACACACACTTTATAACATAGCAAATTAATTCCTTGTATGCTAGATTTAAAATAAAAATGAATCATAAGTCTTTCACCAGACTGTCAGAAAGGGAAAACAAATGTGGAAGATTCTGTGGATGCCTCGTGCCTCGGTCCTTGTTAAAAAAAGTCAGGCATGTATTTTTAGAAGCAACTAATGATTTTCAGTGCCTGATAGTGTGATTTTCAGAGGGAAGGTACTCAACATTTTCTGAAATTGTAGTCCCATTATGATGTCTCCACTTGGGCTCTAAAAATTGTGGCACCAAAAAAATCCCTAGTCAATTTAAAAAATATTATGTTGATCTCAGAGTGGTTTCTCTATATAAGAAAGACGTAGCCAAAATTATTTCAGATATGCAAAGCCATGGCTGAAAACATAAGCGGGCATTCTTATAGCAGATGCCTCTCTCCCTGTTCTTATAAAGACAACTCCGCACAGAAGAAGGTGCTGTAGTACTTCCAGGGCAGGCAGAGAAACAAACTGAATGCAATTTTCAGAAAGATTATTGCAGCCATGGATTGTCATTGCTGAGGCTTCACTTACCCTGATCTGAAGACTATATTGGATGACTACAGACAAATCTAGAGTTAGGTTATTGAAACCACCTCAACCTCTGCTTTCCACCTAATTTATACACTGCATATAGCATGATTTAATTTATAATTTATGACACTATATATAGCATGATTAATTTTTTTTTGTTCAATCTCTACATTTGCTAAGAGAATAATTTGAGTCAGAGACTAAGACACAGATACTAACCCCTGCATCTATCTCACCAGCCCTTTTCAGAGCACAATGGCTTTTCAGAGTGCTTGTGGACAAGGCCAGATACCACATATTGGAAGACACTGTAACTGTTTCAAGAATATACAGGGGGAAACACTTGTATAGTTCAGGGTGGGATTTTCCAAGGAGCCTAAATGAAAGTAGTTAGATGTCCAACTCTCACTGAAATTCAAGGGGGGGAGGGTGGATAGCAAAGATGTTTTGGTTCCCTTGATACCTTCAGCTTTAAGGACTTTAAAAAACCTAAGTACTTTCATCAGCACAGGTGGCTTGGTCACCATCAGCCTGATATATTTTAAGTGGTAACTAGAGACTGAAGATCCATATTCCTATTACCAAACATCCTGGCTATCTAACCTACTCAATTGTTCCCTGAATACAGAAATGTGAATTGTTTACCCTAGGGACCCAAGACACAGCTTCTTCCAAATTCATTCACCCACCAGCCACCAGCTAACATGCATCTGGAAGGATTTTGCCTTCTAGAGTACCTATTAATTACTTAACAGCCTGGAGTGGTATCAATGAGATAAATATATATGTAAAGAATTATTGTTTATTAAAAGGCTATAACAGCTGTTTAATAGCACATCTTATAGCTAGGATGAGTTTAGAAAATGCACACTTAAATATGTTATTAAAATGCATTAGTATTCCTTTGCAGTAGCTACTTTGAAGGGTAGAAATGTGTTAATTACAGATACCCAACCCCATGGTAATGCCCTGATCAGCAGAATCAAGAGAAAAGGCTATTTTAAAAAGGCCTGTAAGATTTAACTGAAGAAAGAGATGTGGAAGTTTAAAATCCTATACATTACATTTAATTTTTATTTCTCCACACACCCACCACCACTTTTTCCCTCTTCTTAGTAATTTTCATATCAGAAGATGAGATTGCAGAATCTGACATTATTTCACATGCAATTAAATACCACCTCATCTACGGATATGGGTTAAATGTAGTCCCATTACATGGTACTCTTGTTAACACTGTCCTAATTAAGAAGTTATCATTCACTCTCATTACCAGAATACTAGCTTAGAATGTGGCTGAATTATATACAAAAAGTTAAAATTTTCCAATGCACCCAGGCTATTAAGTCCCATTTTGTAAAGCAACTGTGTCAATTGAAATTGGACTTTTGTGCATCAAACAAGGTCATTCACCAGTAATTTCAGCTACTACCCCTGCCCTATGGCCTCTCTGTCAATTATTGCTTCTTTTACAATCACATCTTTCTTTTATTTAATAGTTTTCTCTGCTGTTGCTGTATGAAAGTGTCACTTAAGCACCAAAGGAAAATAACAGACTACAACACAATACAAAATAGAAAAACTGTCTGTACACAAACTGCTGACAAATGCCCTATGTAAAAAAAAAAAGGACAGAGAAAAAAGGTATTTTCCCCCAATTTTTTACTAACAGTAAAATTCAGTGTTGATTATAACCACAGATACTAAAGAAAGTTTCAGGCAGGAGAGCAACTTTTAGGCTAACAGCCTAAAGTGTTAAGCTGTATTTTGCATAGTTCTAACTCATTATAACATAACTAATTTCTAAGAAACCCCTACTTTTAACAATCCCAAAAGCCAAAGCCTAATTTTTCATTATTATAATGAAGCAAATTGACTAACACTATCGCACTGAACATCATCTTTTGACAAACTTTCCTCTTGGTCCCATGGGAGCTCGTTATAATGTGGCAGTACTGTATGTGGGATACTTCCCAATAAAGCTACCATCCAAATTAAGTGTATGATCTCACTCTCATTGAAGCCAATGATAAATCTCCCCATTGACTTGAACAGGAGCAGGATCAAGTTAGAATGGATGATATATCTCAGTAATTTTCAACCCCTTTAAAAACTAAACCCATTTATATCATGTCAGAAATCAACCTCATACCATAGTCTGTGACAGAGAACATGAAGCTTGCTTATAACTGCATGCACACATAAATCCCCTTAAATTAAAACGTCACAGCATGACTCCATTGCTTCCACTAGTGGGCACTCACATGCAGAAATAATCTCATGGATTTCCATTAATTTATTCCACCAGATTATGCATCCCAATAACTACTGTCCCCATTATTATGAAGGGCTCCCACAAAATGGCCATAAACCCTTCTACTTCATGCTTGCATTGCTTAGAAGAAAGCTAAATAAATAAAATGGCATAAAAAGATACTTTCTCTCAGACATGCATGGGCCTTGTGTGACAAAAGCAGTGAGTTTGACCTCTGAAGTAGGAGCTCTTAGTACAGGAAGTTTTCAGCAAGACTTGTCACAGCCTGAGCTAGGACCAGACATACAGGCCTATACAATGCTTTCTGCTGTATGAAGTGTAACTATATGTATACAACTCTGCCAATACAATCTGAACCAGGACCCTGCCCTAAAGAATTTGAGATAAAATAGCTGCATGAAAAAGGGGGCATGTTTGATGCTACAGTTGGGATGCTCAAGTGGGTTTCTGAGCACAAAAGAGTTTACTTCTTAGTTTGGGTTTTTTTCATTGGATAGTTAAAGGATTTTAGATTTTTAGTCACTGGCTTTCAGATTTTTCCAGAGCTCCCCGACAATATCAGAGATGTTCTATTAATCAAAAAAGGTTTTCAAATAGAGTTCTGCAAAAGATAAACAGTCTGATTGAAGAAGTATCTCTCCAACAGATATCCTGGGGAAAAAGTCAACAGAGTTTTCTATTTTATGATCCAGGGATCTTGAAGATTTAATGATTTTCATTAAGCTACTCTTTGTACAGTGTGTCTTTCAACTTGTGCCTCTTACCTAGCTATATTTATTTCAGCAGAAGAAATTAACCTGTTTTTCAAGTCCCTAAATATTCATGCAATGTGATGTATGTATTTTTCCCCTGGGATAAAATAAGCCTGTTCAATATATTCACTTACTGTTCTTACGTAATCACTATAACTTCCAAACCTGGCACACTTCGAAGCCCTACAGCTGTCACTTGTTATTTAGAATTCTAATTGAAACAGAACCTTGGTAGCCAAAATTGAACACCCACTCACAAAAACCAAGTTCTCTCCCGTACACAAGTGATAAAACCATTTCAATAAAACAACCAACTGACCCTGTGGTTTGCATAAGACACAAAAACAGCCAAGTTGAACCCTACTCCTTTTTAAAGTCTGAATTTTTTTTTTTTTAAGGCTTCTGCTATTCTTGGCTCAGGAGACAACCAAAAGCAGAAAAATTAGAAAGCCTGCCCTGGCTCAGTTTCACCAGAAATTTGGCAGATTCAAGAGGTTCCAACAAGTTACAAAACAAGACTCCAAGCCTCTGATAACCTTTCAAATGTTGCCCATTATTTCAAATTATTATGTATTATAGCTTTACCCCAGGACACTGCAGGCACATAGTAATATACCTCCACATGCAAGTACCCCAACCTAGTACATTTTCAAATTACCCAGTGCCCACTGACACACACATTTTTATCCCTTCTAATACATTCCAGGGGTCTGGTGCAAAAGCAGCCTTCCAAAGGACTTTCACTAGCCTTTGGATCAGGTACTCAAATGGCAAGAAGCTCTTAAAAATATTCTGTGCTACCATCCATGAGGTCAAATGTGCTGTTTGCACAAAAGGAGCAGGTTGGGTGAGTTTGCATCTAAATGGAGTCTTACACTGGTGATGGATGTCACTGAATTATATGAAAATAGAGCAAGCACCCAAGGTCTTCTCTCTATAGGCGGGGGCAAACTACCATTTGCTTATCAATGGCATCCAGAAGCTTCAGTCTGGACCTTCACAGCTTCACTGGGCTATGTACCATTTACTTTCAACACTGAGAAAACTAAAGTGCTCTATCCGCCTGCCCAGGCCATAGATGTAACCTCACTCCCCAAATTATCATCAAAGGAAAGACCTTGGAGGTAGCCAAGCTCTTCCCATACCTTGGTAGTCACCTTTTTCAGAGAGTGAATATTAATGATGAGATCCAGCATAGGATCTGGTGTACAAGTGCCTCATTTGCAGAATTGCTTCAGTGTGTCTTTGTTCATAGTGATATCCACAAAGACACCAAGATCCAGGTCTACAATGCAGTCATCATCCCCACACTCCTCTACAGATGTGAAATGTGGGTGACCTACTGTCATCATCTCAAGAGCCTATAGAGAAGCATCACCAATGATGGCTCCCAGAAATCCTCCACATCAACTAGGAAGATTGCCATACAAACACCAGCATCCCCGTTGAAGCCAATGTTTCCAGCATTGAGGCAGTCTTTGTGTGCAGATGCCCAACTCTCAGGTCTCAAAACAAGTGATCTACTCCTAGCTTAGCAATGGACTGAGACCTCCTGGTAGCCAGAAGAAATGCTGTAAGTACATATTGAAGGCATAACTAAAGAAAATGGCTGCTGACATCAGGAGTCGGGAGGAACTGGCTGCCAATCAACTCCAATGGCACCGCAGGCTCAGACTCAGTAAATGGGCAGACGAGAACCTGATGGTGTTTAACACTGAAAACTGCAAGGTTCTCCACTTTGGGAGGAAAAACCTGCAGCATGTCTATAGGCTCGGCAGTGCTACACTGACTAGCACTACGGACGAGAGTGACTTGGGGGTCAAGATTGACCACAAGATGAACATGAGCCTTCAATGTGATGCCACAGCCAGTAAAGCGAGCAAAACACTGGCTTGCATCCAGAGATGCTTCTCAAGCAAATCCCGGGACGTCATTCTCCCCTTGTACTCGATCTGGGTGAGGCCGCAACTGGAGTACTGCGTCCAGTTTTGGGCTCCACAATTCAAAAAGGATGTGGAGAAGCTTGCGAGAGTCCAGAGAAGAGCCATGCGCATGATCAGAGGTCAGGAAAACAGACCTTAAGATGCGAGGTTGAGAGCTATGGGACTTTTCAGCCTGGAAAAGCGCAGGCTCAGGGGCGACCTGATGGCCACCTATAAGTTTATCAGGGATGTTCACCAGAGCACCCCAAGGGATTACAAGATCGAACAGTTATAAACTCCTCCACCACGATTTCAGGCTGGACATAAGGAAGAACTTTACTGTCCAAGCCCCCAGAGTCTGGAATAGCCTGCCACCAGAGGTGGTTCAAGCACCTACTTTGAATGCCTTCAAGAGAAAGCTGGATGTTTTTCTTGCTGGGATCCTATGACCCCAGCTGACTTCCTGTCCCTGGGGCAGAGGGCTGGACTTGATGATCTTCCAAGGTCCCTTCCAGCCCTAATGTCTACAAAATCTATGAACTTCAACCAAGCAGCAGCCTGTTTCAAGGCAAAGCGTCTTGCTGTTGAAGCACAGAAGAAAGAGCAAAGGAAGGAAAAGAAGAGGAATCCCAGCATGCAGCCTACTTTCTCCTGAAGAAAGACTCGCAACTTCTGTGGATAGATCTATGGCTCAAGGACTGGACTCTTAAGTCATCTCAAGACCCATTAGTGAGTTGTGGTAGAGAATATCCTTGATTCAAGAGTAGGAGTAGATCACTTGTTTTGAGACCTGAGAGTTGGGCATCTGCACACAAAGACTGCCTCAATGCTGTATATGTAACTGGAACAGGGAACCCTGAGCAGTGCAGCCCTTTTAAGGGGGGGGTCCTTATAGCACGAGCAGCCAACAGAGCAGGGGTTAAAGGAGAGCCCTGTAGTCAGGTCAGTTGACTGGTAGCATCACATGGCCAGTCTTTATAGCACGGGCAGCTGGCAGAGCGGGGGTTAAAGGACAGCCCTGGAAATGAAGGTAAAAGTGCCCTATCTGATGGGTGACTCAAACTCTGTGAGGCATGGGGCATGGTGTAAGGGAGGAATGGAGCCACACAATTAGCCCTTAAGGCGTGGCCCCCAACACCCATGGATCGTTGGTGTATGCCACACTGCTCCCATGCTTTAATAACCATTTACATCAAGGCATGGCGGGGAAAAAAAGGGTGGACTGCCCCAGAAACAGGGTGTAAGAATTTGCTCAGTCTCCAGGGGCTTTGTGGCCACCCCTGAAGATGGCACCCTGTTACAGCAACACAGGCAGAAATAGTGTGGAACTCATGATCTAAGCAGACAGATAGTGAGGAAAAGGGATACACACACACAAGGTTAGGTTCAATTTAATCTGATGATGTTTGGGATCAATTAAAGGAACCAATCCCATGCATCACTGAGTGTTACATTAGAGACAACAAGGAAGTGTGAGGGAGAACTGGTCTGGAGGTAGCTGAGGCTGGCACCACTACTGAAAAGGAGGGGTGGCATGCTAAAAGGTTTGAGTCAGTTCATGGAAAACATAGCTGCTTACTGAAATGCACCTGGCCTCTGGGGGAGGTTAGATCAAGGTTCCTTCCATTGTGCTGTCTTTCCAAATTGGTTTTATTGTCTGCTCTTCCTTCCTTGCTTTGACTACTTCAATAATCCCCTGCAAACCATGACAGCTCTGCCCCTTGATTGCACTGATACCTACTGACAAGGGCAGTAGCTTCCAGGAGCCTGGTCAGCAAGCTTAGCTTAGCAGGCTCTCTGTCCTGTTTGGAGTTAGGATGGAACAGTACTCTCTTCCCAAACCATTTGTCAAATCAATGAAATGAATCAAGCCTCTTCAGCGGGAAAGGCAAATTCAGCTCCAGGCTCAGAACAAAGTGCTCTGATCTCAGCTGTGTCAGCCAAAGGACCCCGGAGTCTCCACTGTGACTAAGCAGACCTTTTTCTATTCTCCCTGCTTTGCCTAGAGAGGATGAAAAAAGGGGAGGCCTAGAATAGTGCTCCTAAGGGGCACAAGAAGGTAAGTACATTTTACAGCTGGTTTAATTTCATTAGCTGAGCACATTTACAAATAGGAAATTGCATTTGTCTCTGCTCTTCTTGCATTGCTGCTACAGTCAGCTTCTTAGAAGCAATATCCAGCCTCCTGACATCAATGCTGTAAGAATACCTTATTTCCAGAAGGCACAAACTCCGTTTGAAGGGCTGGTGATTTCTGCAGCATATGGAAATTTGGTATTATCCCTTTAACAGTTTTGGCTTCTCTCATGGGCCTCCTATTGCAGATGACTTCAGGACCCCACCAGAGCAACAGTCTGCATTGATAATTAGGTCTTAGATACTAGAATATAGTTAATATAAATTATTCTCTGGAATTGAACTGTGGTGTGGCTGAGTGTTCTCCCCATAGTATATATTGCAGTGTTTCTCAACCTTTTTAGACACAGATTACCACTCAACGGGCTTAAGGAACCACAAGATAGACTTGAGGCACCCTTTGCAAAATGCCAGCTTTTCATTTTCACTCATTCTTTGACTACAGAAAAATAACAGAGCAATTCTTCTGTTACAAAGAGCTCAGAAAGATGACAATAGTGTTCTGAATGATTTTGACATGGAGGATTCCTATTTGCAATCTCCTGAGTTTATTAATCATTTTTCCACACCTAACAGCGCTAATGTTGCATGGCACCCTGTGGTACTCCTGGAGAAAATTTCCAGGAACCCCAAAGTGCCATGGCACCACAGCTGAGAATCACTGGTAAAGAGAGAAAGGGCACAAGAACTGATGAGAAGAAAGGGATCCTAATCCAGGAATACAGTAGAATGGAGTGTTACTGCAGAGATCTCAGGAAAACTACAACTGCAACTACAGTATGCAGTACTGGGACTGAGAATAACCACCTATGGACAAAAACAGGGTTAAAAATAGTTTGCAGTTTAAGAAAAGTGGATTCCCTAGGTTGCTCAGTTAAGGACTTTGTCACCTGTGCCAAGTGGCTAGAACAGTATATAATAGCTATTGATATCAGTGATCTGAAAAGGGTGATGGTGTTACCGGGTGTAATGAGGACTACCACCTATGGCATGTACTGTAACTTAATAGTTCCTATTAAACCAGTAGACAAAGTGCTTGCTGACAGTGTGGAAATTCTGCATAGTCACCTATCCCCAAAGCTACTTTTGATTGAAAAGTGATCCCACTTTTACAGATGTAATCAAAGAGAAAATAAACAAATCCTAAACATGCAACTGGATTAAGGAAATTAACAGAGCATTGCCAGTTTGGCGAAAGTTTAAAGAATGCACTAAAGGAGCTGATTAGCTTGTGGTATATAAACTGAAGCAATCCAAAAAACAATTATTGACTGTAGCTGATTTGTCCGTAAACTGTGTACTGGAAATTATTGTACCAATGGAGACTGCAACTAATGATGGTAAACAGTTGTCACAGCACCATGATGGTCAGTTTGTCCAAAAGTGACAGTTTGTTGTGTGATCGGCCCTCTGAAAGCGCTCTGTACTCTGCGCTGACGTAAGTACACAGCTGAAGAGCGCTTTAAATATGCCGGATCACACGACAATCTGAACCCTCATTACATGAACGTTCAGATGAAAGTGATCCGAAGCAGAGACCGTTCATTAACATCTGTCAGAGTGTGCCAGGAGCAGGGCTGGGCTGAAGCAGCTCATCCCTACTGCAGTGCTATCTTCAGAATGGGAGGGGAAAAAAGGAAGGGAAGGGATTTTCATCTAGGGTTTGCCCAGCCTGTGCTAGAGGGTAGGGTGGGTGGATTGGAGCTCCCCACCCCGCCCCCATCCGAGGTGGCGGTCTCCAACCCACCCACCTCGCGGTGGGGTCCCATTCACCCACCCCATCCTCCAGTGTAGGCTGGGCAAACCCCAGACAAAGCTCCCTCCACTTTGGGGAAAGTGCCATGATTTACAGTGGGGAGCTGCACATCTGTCAGCACCCATGATGTCTGCAATAAATACTAGCAACTGTTTGGATTAATTTACAAGTGAAAAAATAAGACTTAAAGGGAAGTTTGATAAGGATATACTATTTCTGTAATATCATATTGGGATTTATACAGTACTAATAAAATCATAGAAAAAATAGGGTTGGAAACAACCTCAGGTTATATAGTCTAGCTCTTTGCTCAAGGCAGGATCATCCATGTCTACACCATTCCAGTCTAATGTTTGTCTGACCTGCAGTTAATAACAACTAATGTCAAATACCCCATTACTTCACTAGAATACCATATCAAGTAGTTACCCATGCTCATAGTTAGACTATCCAATCAAAATCTCATTACTTCTTAACCTGTTCCATAAAGACCCAGAGAACCAGTGATTGCTAAATTCTTTATCACGGCCCTTTTGGTATGCAAAGACTGTTACCAGATCCTCCATCAGACTTCTCTCTTCCAAATTAAATAATCACAATTATTTCATCTGTCATGTTTTCAAGACCTCTGATCATTTTTTGTTGTTCTCCTATGAACTCCTTCCAATTTATCTGATTTTTTTTCTTGCAAGTGTATTATCTAAAACTGGACACAATACATTAGGCAAAGCCTCACCAGGGCCAAATAGAATGTAAAAGGTACTTCCTGTGATCTGTATGTGATTCTTCTATTAATACATCCTAGAAATCTAATAGTGTTTCTGCAACAATATCACACTGTTGACTTACATTTATCTTATGGTCCACTCTAATCCGCAAATCCTCTTCTGGAGTATTGCAGTCTAGCCAGTCATTTCCCATTTTATAGTTATGCATTTGTAGTTTCATGCTGTAGACCATATTTCTTTATCTTACTGATGAGAATGTTGTGGGAGACAGTTAAAAGGTGAAGTGTCAGAAAACTTCAGCACTTCTGAAAATATAAACTAGGGAAATCCTCACTCTCTCAGGTAATATTACAGGAAAGATGACATACAACTCTATCAGCTTCTGCTAAATTGCTATGTTATGAAACAAGAGGTCACATACTTTTGGGGAGAGAATGGCTGAGACAGATTTTGAGCTGGACTTGCAAGGCATAAGGTGCCTGAAAGCTTCAAAATGAAGTAATGTTTCCAGACAAAAGCAAAAATTAGTGAACTTTTGGACCTGACAGCTGGTCTCTTTTAAGATCATATCAGAAACACAGGAAACATATAAAAGAGAAAATTATGCTTGAAGAGGACAATTTATTATTAATTCCCAAATCCTGCAAAGCTTACCAAGCTTTAGGATACCGCCAAAGGTAAAAACAAAATGTATAGGACTCTGAAATTATAGCCAATGTTAACTGGAGTAAATGGACCCCCCACCAATCACTAATGATTAAATCAAATGGGGCAGTCTGTATTTGTGGTGATTTCAGAGTGACTAGCAACTCAGGTTCACAAAGGAGGAACCTAGAATAGAGGATCTGCTTGCCTTAGTACAGGGGGTAAGCATTTCTCCAAGTGTGATGGAGTTTAAGCCTATCTACAAATGGAGATTAAGGATAGTGACAAGAAGTGCTTCGCAAAAGCATGGCCAGCTCTTCCAATGCCTGTGGCAGAAGTGGGGGAGGAAGGAGATAATGCTGGCCAGTGGAGAGAGGGAAAGGGTTCGGGAGAGAGGAGTCTTACCTGCCCAGCTCTTCTAACTGCAGTGGCTGCTGTTTCATCAGCACAGGCTTGGGCTGCTGGTGCTGGGGGCACAGCCAGAGGTGCAGGCTTCCTAGGGGCGCTCCTGGTGCCCTGTTCACTCCCTGCCAAACTGCAGCACAGGGCTGTGCCTCCCATAGCAAGGCCTCCCAGGGGGACATCATTCCACCCCTCTCTTCCTCAATTTTTACACTATACTGGGCATGGGGCTGTGCTTGCTCGGCTCCTACAGCCAGCAGGTCTGCCTCTGCTGTGGTAAAGACTTCTGGGGGAATGGAGCCATACTGACTGACACCCTGTCTAAGTCAGTGCTGCCCCACTCGCCCCACCCTCTGAGTTGTGCTACTGGTGCCTCACAATTAGTGCCCACACAAAGACTTGTTTCAATATAACTAGCTAGCATTTGCAATAGCATTTGCATCTGAGATTTGGCAACAAGAACAGGGTATCACAGGGCACTCCCGGCATCTGCTTTTACTTGAATAGTATTTTGGCCATGAGAGCTAGTGATGAAGAACACTTGAATGGACTCACACAGATAACCAAATATGGTCTTAGAGCAAACAGGAAAATGTGAATTTTTCCACAGTTCAATTGTCCTATGGCTACATCATTACCGAAATGCTTTGCATTAAATATGAAAAAAGTGAAGACATCCCCACCATAATATATGCCACAGTTATCCTCCTTTTGGGGACTGGTCACATTACCATAAGCACCTACCTAACACAGCAACAGCTTACAGCTCCTGAATGAGTTTCACACAGCATTCAGAAATGGTGCTGGCCTACACAGTGCAATGACCCTTTTGATGAAGCCTGGAAGCTTGTATCGTCTGCACGGATCATTGCACACAGCAATGCCTATAAAAGTTAACTCATGACACTTCCCCATACGGAATGGGGGCAGTAATTTCACATGTAATAGAATATCAAGGTGAAAGGTCTGTTGGTTTTGCTACCAGATATCTTACCTCAACAGAATATAGCTATGTCCAAGAAGACAGAGAAGTTCTGAGTTGTTGTCTGGGGAGTTAAAAAGTGTCACCACTACCTCTGTGGGAAGCAAGTTAGTTTGATAAGAGATTGTCAAGCTCTAGTTTCACATTTTAACTCAAAGAAAGGGGCATCAGCAACAGCTGCAGCTCAGTTACAGAGAGGAACAATATTCTTGGATACATACTACTATGATAATGAACTCAAACATACCAATCAAATATAGGTTTATTAAGTCTACTGCAGAAAGAGACAGGTGAGGACACTAAAGTGGAACCAGAGACTGTCAATATAGTAAAAACTGAACCCGTGCAACTGCCAAAGGCCACAGCACACTGCAAATCTAAAAAGAAACCTGTGCTGGCTGAAGGATATGGCATTACAATATATAGATAGATTCATGCACACAAACAACTGTTTCCAGGTTTCTTTACTGGAGAAGAACAGCTAAGAGTCTACCAAGGTTGCTTAACATGTAGGATAAGGATGATTATTCCTATGCAGCTCAGTCCTGCATATTCTACTAACTGCATGAATGTCATTTGGGAACTGAAAAAGAAAGTTCTGGCCAGGAACTGTGCAGAGTCACCAGTGACGTGTACACTTGTGACAGAAACAGCAACACCATGGCAAAGTTGTCAATGACGCAGCATATGTCTAAACAAGCTCTACTGAATCATCGAGGGTGGCAGTAAATCCCTAGGACAGTGGTTTTCAACCTTTTTTCATCTGCGGACCCTTAATATGAAAATGCAGAACTGTGTGGAAATTTTGAATGGAGATGCAGACCCCTTTGAACTGTAAGTGTGGGTATTCATAAAGTTTTGATTGGTCAGAGTCATCTTTCACAGACCCCTTTGACATAGTCTGCAGACCCCAAGGGGCCCACAGGTTGAAAACCACTGCTCTGCTGGGCTACTTACGGGGCATCTTAAATGACCCACTGTATTTTGTGTGAACCCAACTAGTTCAGCACACAGCTTGTGGGTGTGTTTAGACTCTGCTTTTCAAGCACTGGAATTCCTGAACAGATTGTAAGTGACAACAAAACTCAATTCACATTGGAAGAGTTACAGTTGTTTGTTAAACAAAATTGTATCAAACATGTCATATCAGCTCCTTACCATCCTGCCACAAATGGAGTAGTAGAAAGATGTATTCAGGCATTCAAAGAAGTAATTTGCACTACAACCCCAAAGCAATGTAGTTTACAACACAAGATTGCAATTTTTCTGTCTACCTATAGGAATGCATTCTATGCCGCTATAAATCAGATGCCAGAGACACTGCTTATGGAGTATAATTTAAAGTCTTGCCCAGATTTCTTAAATCCCAACCTGCAGAAGGGCATTAGAAAGAAACTGGCAAATGGCTAGAGAGAGCCATGCCCGACAGTGCAGTTTCATGTAGGATGGAAAAGAAGTCTTACTAAATGATTTCCAAATTAGGGCATGGAAACCTGAAGTGAGTACATCACAGATCAGTGCTCCGTCTTATTAGGCAGAGACAGCCGCACACAAGCCTAGAGAAAAAATTGTTCCCCCCCCCGCCACTACAGAAAGGATGTAGAGAAATTAGAGAGAGTCCAGCAGAGGGCAACCAAAATGGTGAGTGGGCTGGGGGACATGACTTAGGAGGAAAAACTGTGGGAATTGGGCTTATTTAGTCTAGAGAAGAGGAGACTGAGAGGGGATTTAATAGCAGCCTTCAACTCCTGAAGCGGGGTTCAAAAGAAGATGGAGCTAGACTGTTCTCAGTGGTGGCACATGACAGAACGAGGAGCAATAGTCTCAAGTTGCAGCAAAGGAAGTTTAAGTTAGATATTAGGAAGAATTTTCTCACTAGGAGGGCAGTAAAACACTGGAACAGGTTACCCAGAGAGGTGGTGCAATCTCCTTCCTTGGAGGTTTTTAAGACCCGGGCATACCTTGCTTTGACTAGGATGATCTAGTTGGGGATGGTTCTGCCTTGAGCAGGGGGTTGGACAAGATGACCACCTGAGGTCCCTTCCAGCCCTAGTTTTCTGATTCTGTGCGAACCCATAAGCAAGCTTCTGAGCACGAGAGCAACAATAAGTTCTAAACAGGGAGGTCTACTGAAAATACTGAGCCTACAATACAGCCTAGACAGTGACTTGCAATAGTGACAGTGAGCCTGATTCTTCTATAAATGACCTGAGTGCTACAAAGCAGGAAGACATTGGTGATCTGGAAATATCAGAAACTGCAGGTGCTGTTCCAGATACTACAATAATGCTTATGAGCTGTTGCCCAGAATGAAGATGTAAACCATCCCTCAGACTTAATGAGCAAGATGCAGTGAATTATTTATAGTTATAATAGTAACATATTTGTAATTTTCTGTAGACGCTTTCAAACTAAAGTAAGATAACTGAATAATCTATAGATGATAGAAGCTATGCCCTTTTAAGTAGTCTGAGATCCCTCTAGTGCAGTGTTTCCCAACCCATGGGTCGCAACCCAAAAGTAGAACGCAAGAATATATGCAAGGGCATGGAACAAACCTTAAAAATCTAGCAAGAAAATCTAAAAATGGATTCTCCTTTAAAGGAGAAAAACATGGAAAACCATGGCTTTTCCCTTGCAGGCTGGTGCAGATCCAGCCTTCAATGGGCTGCTTGGGGCCTCCCCTGCCCCACTCACTGGGGTGCTGGGGCATGGGGGCAATGGGTTGGGAGTGAGTGGCACTGGGTCAGGACTGGCCAGTGTTTACAAATGGGTCCCGGTATACAAAAAAGGTTGAGAACCACTGCTCTAATGGACTTCCTACTCTTCTGCTGCAGAAACCATCAGCAACTCAACCAGAATAACTGTGCACACACATAGTCAGGTCTTGGATACTTGCATGTAGTTAATAAACACAGTTATCTGGAATCCAACTGCTCCTGTGAACTTTCCTCATATTCTTAATGTTGTGCAGACTGTGAAGATACAATAATTGTTAATTAAACAAATGAGTTCAATCTACAAGTTATTGGGCTTCATAACAGAGCAGGAAAAAATAATTCCCTCCACTGCAGGAGTCACTGAATGAAATTCTATGGCCCGTTTGACACAGAAGCCCAGACTAGATTATCATAGTATTTCCTTCTGCTCACAAAAATCAATGTAGTTGGAACAATACTAGAGACTAATAAAATAGCTTTTTGCCCTTGGAAAAAAAAAGGGTTTTGTGGAGTGTTTGTTAAGAAGCAAAGGCCAGTGTCAGAAAGTCATGAAAAATTGAGTGTCAAGTTTTTCACTTTTAGCAAAACAATAAAAATGGGATGTTTGGGGCTTGGTTGGGGCTGCCAAGAAAGTAAATTGTTTTGTACTACAGCTGTGCCTGAAGGCCTCTTCAACATTGTCTTTTCATTGCAAACGAATCATATGTCCACTTCAAAAATCTCCTGCAGCTCAGGAGTCAGAAAAGAAATCAGACCTCTGCCTCTCACTCCTCCGTATATACAAATCTTTGCAGTTTTTCTGGTGCCATTACCTCATTTTGCTTTAGCCATCAGCTAGTATCTTTCTGTAGAGATTTAACTCTCAGCCAGTGACTCGGAAATGCATCTGTGCTGATGGCTCAGTTTGTAGTGCCACCTACTGCTGTTGCATAATAATTTAAACATACAAGCACCTAATAAAAACAATACACCCTCTTTCATTTTATGTAGCCAGCATTCAAAGCCAAAGCCACCAAGTCTCAACTCGGGAGATGACAGTACTTCTCTACTTGACACTGGGTAGGCCTCATCTGGAGGCCTACTGGGTACTGTGGGGCCTCTACAGGACATACTAGGAAATCTGGTGGTTACACCAGATGACAAAGCTGACCCCTTTAACAATTTCTTTGCCTCCTTTTTTTTGAGCAGGGACCAGGGCATCCACCCCGCCGCCCCCACCGGGATCCCCAATGTACCCAGGGGAGGTGCAGCCAGGCCCAGGGTCAGAGAGGACCTAGTCAAGGAACTTCTGGAGGGATTAGACATGTACAAATAAGCAGCTCCTGACAATCTCCACCCCAGAGTGCTGAGGGAATTAGCAGAGGTCAGCTTTACTAGCACTAGTGGTGCCCTGGCAAGGTGCCGGAGGACTGGAAAAGGGCCAATGTGGTCCCCATGTTCAAAAAACGGAGGAAGGAGGACCCAGGAAACTACAGGCCTGTTAGTCTTACCTCAGTCCTGGAGAAGCTCCTTGAAAAAATTATCCAGGAGCACATCTGCAAGGGACCAGAGAGGGAGGTTATGCTTAGGGGCAATCAACATGGGTTCATTAGAGGCAGGTCCTGTCAGACCAACCTGGTGGCCTTCTACGACCACATCACAAAATCCCTGGATGCAGGTATCATGGTGGACGTAGTCTTTCTGGACTTTAGGAAGGCCTCAACATTCTCTCTCATCCCATTCTCATTAAGAAATTAGGCGACTGTGGTGTCGATGCCCACACAGTCAGATGGGTCGCAAATTGGCTGGAGGGCCGCACCCAGGGGGTGGTGGTGGACGGGTCATTTTCGACCTGGAGGGATGTGGGCAGTGGGGTCCCCCAGGGCTCAGTCCTTGGGCCCGCACTGTTCAACATCTTCATCAGCAACTTGAATGGGGGCGTGAAAAGCACCTTGTTCAAATTCGTAGATGACACTAAGATGTGGGGAGAAGTGGGCATGCTGGAGGAGAGGGACAGGCTGCAACTAGATCTAGACAGATTACAGGGATGGGCGGATGAGAACAGGATGGGATTCAACACTGACAAGTGCAAGGTGCTGCACCTGAGGAGGAAGAACCAGCACCATACCTACAGGCTGGGGAACTCCCTTCTCATCAGTGCAGAGGCAGAAAAGGATCTTGGAGTCATCATTGATGCCAAAATGAACAAGGGCCACCAATGTGGGGACGCAGTCAGGAAGGCCAACCGCACCTTGTCATGCATCCACAGATGCATCACGACCAGGTCCAGGGAGGTGATCCTCCCCCTCTATGCAGCACTGGTCAGGCCGCAGCTGGAGTACTGCGTCCAGTTCTGGGCGCCGCACTTCAGGAGGGATGTGGACAGCATCAAGACGGTCCAGAGGAGGGCCACTTGCATGATCGGGGGCAGCAGGACAGGTCCTACGAGGAGAGGCTACGGGCCTGAACCTGTTCAGCCTCCACAAGAGAAGGCTGAGGGAGCAGATCTGGTGGCCGTCTACAAACTGGCCAAAGGGGCCCAGCAGGCTATGAGAGAGTCCCTGTTCCCCCAAACACTACCAGGAGTGATAAAGAATAATTGTCACAAGCTGGCAGAGGATAGATTCAGGCTAGATATCAGGAGGCACTACTTCATGGTCAGGGTGGCTAGGATCTGGTACCAACTTCCAAGTGAAGTGTTGTTCACTCCTACCCTGGGGGTCTTCAAAAGGAGGCTGGATGAACACCTAGCTGGGGTTGTTTGACCCCAGCACCCTTTCCTGCCCATGGCAGGGGGGTCAGGCTTCATGATCTGCTCAGGTCCCTTCCGACCCTACCAACTATGAAACTATGGAGTAGTGCGGGCAATTCTGGGCTCCACATTTTAAAAAGGGTGTGGAGAAGTTAGAGATGGTCCAGAGGTGGGCAACAAAGATGATCAAGGGCTTGGAAGGTAAGTCATATGAGGAGAGACTGAAAGAGTTGGGTGTGTTCAGGTTGTGGAAAAAGCACTTAAGAGGAGACATGACAGCAGTCTTCAAATTCTTGAAGGAATGCCATAAAGAAGAAGGAAAGCACCTTTTCTTTCTTGCTGCAAAGAGGAGGATGTGGACCTGTGGCTTGAAGCTGCAGCACAGTTTAGATTGGATATCTAGAAGAACTTCTTCGCCATTAGAATAGTGAGGCAGGGGAATAGACTGTCTAGGGGAGTTGTTTATGGGGGGACTATGGGGAATTTTGGGGTGGCTATAGCCCCCCAAACTCCCCCCAGCACCACCAATGCCACCCACCCTGTACAGCTGAGCTTACCCCCAGTCCAGCCCTGGCCCAGTCCCCCCTCCCCTGGGGGTACACACAGTGATGGGGAGCCACCCCCCCATACCCTCCTGTACCCCCTGAATGAGCCATCCATGGCCCCATCCCATTCCTGCCCCAGGGTCACATTCACTGCCCTGATTGAGCAACACCTGCCCCTGCCCCACTCTCCCTCACTGTGGGGGCCTCCATCTGCGCCCCCCCCCACTTTCTGCCCCCATTAGCCTAACCTGCAGAGAGCTGGCTGCCCAGCTATGCTCCTGGCCATGTGCGCAGCAACACCTTTAATTTTGCAGGTTTCCCTGCCCCCTGCAGCAGGAGGCTTGGCCACAGCCAGAGCGTGGCTCCGACCAGCTGGGTTCCAGTTTCAGGCAGCATGTGCTGCCGCCATGTGTGCTACCCTGCTTTTTTTGGGCACGGGTTTTTCTGATACTGGGATCTCTCGTTGTTAAAAAACACCTCCATGCTACAGATTAGCAGTGTAGGGAATACCTGAATAAGCAGCACATGCAGTATGCAGCACCGCAGATGGGGCTGCGGCACCACACACTGCATGTTCCTGATTGTCTGGATGTGCCCTATTAATTTATAACTCCTAAAGTCACACTTCCAAGTTTCAGATATGCAAAAACCTCCAAGAGCTCAACATGGGCTTGACAGAAGACCAGACCAGAGTTTTACATTCACAGAAAGGAATCCTTCTTCAACATCAAGCAAATCAAGAGAGCATAAACATATCACCAATTGCACCCCACACAACTTGCTCCAGTCTATTTCTTCAAATTCAGGGCTGCTCAGAAGGCATAAAGATAGCATTGGTGTTTTTTAGGTTTTGTCTATGCTAGAAAGTTTTTGCCAGTATAGTTATAGCAAATCCCCTTAATTGAAAGACAGTTTGTACTGGCAAGATTTCTTTTGCCAGCATAATTTATCAGTTCTCTGAATGAAACTCCTACTGGAAAAGGATAATTTTGCCATGGATGCTATACACACAGAACAGCTTTTTGATGGTATAAAAGTATCATACTCCCACCTGACTTCATTATCCCAGAAAGAGATTCTAGTATAGACCTAGTCTTACACTTGTCAACAGTAACACACAAGTCCTTAACATTTTTATATAAACATTTAATTTTTTAAGACGTAGAGTGTGATCTTTCATAATTGTAGTCCCATTTTTTAAAAACTACTGCTAACAGACATAGTGGCGTAAGCACAAAACTGGGAGCCAGGGTCTGCTGAGTTCAAATCCCAGCTTGGATCCAAACTCCGAAAAAGATTGCAAAGGTTTCAGACACGTTTAAAAAAAACGTTGGAGTGCATTTGTGATAAGTATAGTAACATAACTGAATGCCTCACCTGGGTGCTACAAGGTTCCTGAGTGCTCAAAAAGCACATGGCAGGGTGTAAACATTAAGCAACTGAAGATATTGGATTACTTTTTTTTTTTTAAAGCACCTACTGGTAATTTCCATTTTTTAATTACTGTTGGGGAGGCCAAGGGTAGCTCTTCAACCCAGAGGTGTGGCTCCATCTCGTGTAAACATATTTTTAAATTAGCTAGCTCAGATTCTGCTAGCAGGGAACCTGTGGCAGAACAAGCTTCATTCCCTGCCAGAACCCTGAATACACAGGGTTGCCACAGTCCATGTCTCCACATGTAGCTGTTCAGGGTCTGGTTTTGAACTAGCTAGATTGAGGACCGAAAGCAGTGGTTCCAATGTTCTTGGTCCTCAATCTAGCTAGTTCAAAACCAGCCCCTGGACAGCTACATATTGTAATCATCTCAAGCGCCTCCTAAGTCTTAGATATCTTCTAAATCTTTGTGACGTGGGCTCCTAAGACCTTACATCTATTATGAAAAATAGGATTTGAGGCATTGCTTTAAAAAAGCATTACCTTTTGTCCATGGTATGATAACTAGTACACAGGAATGAGCTGGTCTATAAGGTACCACCCTGACCTGCCTTCTATAACTTGAGGCTAACATAGCTAACTACCTCTCTAATACCTATGAGTGTGTAACACCCACCCCTTCTAAGTATCCTCCGCCCCCACCCCCTTCTAAGTATCCTCCGCCCATATTATTTTTTCCTTGGCCTCAAAGCCCAAGGGAACCAAATCCTAATGATGTCAGAGGAAAGATTCCTTTATTTCAACAGAAGCACTTTGTGCATGTGAATTTAGTATTAATGAAAGCCAAGAGGTAACTACACTGACTGTGAGCGCCAAATGAGAAGCAACAAAGTGTGAGTTTGCTGCAATGCTGTTTGTATTACTGTAATGCCTAAAGGCCAGCAATGTTGGAGATCTGTAAGGGCTGGTACAGGAAGAATATACAGAGAAAAGAGCGACCCTGCCTGGAAAAGTTTACAATCAACAAGCAACGTGGAACAAAGTGAGAGCTGTGGGAGAAGAGACAGCAAGGTGCAAATAACATGAATTAGCACAGATTATCAGTATGTGCAACCAATGCGCATAATAAATGCATTATCAGTAGCAATAATGTTGACACATGGTAGCATTAGGCACTACAGCAGAGGTAAGTCTTAAAGAGGGATAGACAGAGCAAAGTTATAGTGAGGGGAGTTTCATGGAGACATTACCCCATGAGAGATGAGATGAAAATAAAAATTAATGTATGCTCATGAGAAAAGTGGCTGATCACAGCCAGAGAGTAGACAAGAGTTGATATTGCAAGAAAATAACAGAAAAGGTAGATAGACTGGGTGTGTCTGAATCAAGAAGGCTCTTGTAGGTAAGGACAAGAAGAAGCTGGTATTTGAAGTGGAGAGAGCGAGAGCAGTGAGCCAGATGTTTTTAGCAGTAATATTTCGAATAGACTTGAAAGGAGGCAAGGCCACTGTGCAGAATCATAGTTCAGATGCAACAGTACTTGGAGAGTAGGTAAAAAGGAAAGGAATGCTCCAGCATGCTACAACATCTCATGTATTCAGTGTCCCCACATTTCAAATGGTGGCTGGGGCACTTAAACTAAAGCTTGTTAAATGAGCTTTAGTTAAAGCGCTCCTACCGCCATTTTGAAATGCAGGATGCTGAATACACGAGACACTGTGGGCATTTTAATTACAACAGCTCTCAAGAGCTGCTCTAATTAAAACGCCCTGCCCCACAACCTTGAAGCACATGTATAGGTACTGAAGAAATGCTTAAAATTAAATTACAGCTCTTCAGTGCTAACATACAGGCCCCCTGGTCCCCTACCCTTGCTATTTCAAGCACACAGTATCTCCAGAGAAAGCCTCAGCCAATTGTTTTGAATTATGTTGAAGTGTATGATCTCATTGTGCATGTGCATTTCAAAGTAGTATTTTTTCTTTATTGAGGAGAGATTTCTAGATGCATTATAGTATGACAGTCCAATTACAGATTGCAATTCAATTACAGTTACTTCTGTAGCATCTTGTGATGGCTTACCATTTTCAGGAGAAACAATTACAGGACAGTGCTAAGAAATATAATCTGCCAGCTGAAACCCCCATGAGCATTCCTCATTTGATAGCTTTACTATACAACTCCACATTTTCATTTTTTGCAGACCAAACAGTGTTTATTTTATCAGCTTAGCTCAATTCAGAAATGCTTTCTGCAGCCATTGTGTCCTACACAAATTTCCTTTCTGTTCCAGAAGTTATGTTCAATAAAAAGAAAGTAATCACAGTGCAATGCTATTATTAACTAATTACTAATTTTAAGGGCCATCTGAAAATAGGACCTATTGTGCAAGGCACTGCATGAATACAGAATAGCAGGCGATCCTTGCCCTAAAGAGCTAATAATCCAAAGAGACACATGGCGGGGGAAAGAGACATGACACACAAACAAAATGAATTACATCACATTAGTTGCTCTCAAATGGATTATAAGCTCTACCGATCACGAATCATGCACGAGAAGCAAAGATAGGCCAGCCTTCAAACTCTTCAAGTTAAAATGCCAGGGGAGAAGGTATTAGAAATGATGCAATACTGGGGTCTGACTGCTTTGAATTTATCATCTTCCAGTGGCCCAAACAAGGAACACTTAGTTATGACTGTACTAAGTGTTTTAGGTATGTAATTTTCTTCATAACCAAAACACACCATATTCTACGGGTCCATTCCATCAGCTCTTTGGCATACAGAGAAGGCACCTGAGAAAAATCAGTCTGAGATGCATTTTTCTTTTCTATTAAAAGTCTGGTTTTGTTTCTAATTTTTTTTTCTCCTAAAGTGTCTCTTTTGGGTAGGTGGTAAATATACAGGCAGTCCTTGGACTTATGACACAATTGGTTCCTGAAAACCATGTCTTCAGTTGAAACGTTGCAACTCGGAACCAATTTTCTCATAAGAAGCAATGTCATAAATGGGGGACTGGCTCCTGAATCAAGGCCCGATACCCTATTTTCACCAAAAATACCCCCAAATGTTGTGCTCGATCAATTATAGATGAGTAATATAGCTACATTAATGTATTTATATTGTAAATAGCAATCATATTGTATCAGAAGGACTTCTTTGAGGTGACTTTGCTGGACTTTTTCAAAGGCTCTTGGTTGGACTTTTTGAAGGGCTCTTGGCTGGAGTCTTCTCAGGAGTCTTGGCTGCAGGTTTTTCTGGAGTCTTGTCTGCTTTCTTAAAGAATGTGTCCAAGGAAGTTTGGGCAGATGTTCTCCAGGGAGATGGGTGACAGAGCGAACTTGTTTGCTGGCGTGACATTGCATCAGATCAAGTGTTGTACAGTTGAAACTGACATCATAATGTTGAACCACAGTGTTAATTTATAAACGTTGTAAGTGCAAAACGTTGTAACTCGAAACGTTGTAAATCGAGAACTGCCTGTACATCCAAGTCCCTTCCAAGAGAGAAGGCATGGTCCTGACTGATAACAGGGTTCTGGATACACAACACTTCCAAATGAGCACTTGCACAAAGGAGGATACAGAAGCCAGTGGGCCTTCTTAGATAAGGGTTTGTGAAGGTGAGGAAGGGTTCTACAGTTCAGCCCTTAGTTTCCTACCAGCTCCTGTTGCCTCCTTCCTCACTTTAGAAATGCAGGCAGAAGAAGCTAGTATGCACCACGTTTTGCTTCTTTAGCCACTCAAGGGCAGAGGTAGCACCATTTTCCCTCTTTCAGTACTACAGGAAAGAGAAAAGAGGCATGAAGGAGGACTGGATTAACCCTTTAGTTGGCCCTAGCCAAACAAACACATGGGCCCCTACTCAATAGTGTGTGTGTGTGTGTGTGTGTGTGTGTGTATCGCCACTCAATAATTATAGCATGAAAATAAGCACACCTGGGTGCCTTCTTCACTTGGGGCCCTAGACATGTGCCTATTCTGCCTATGCATTAATCTGGCTCTGGCACCAGGTCTAAACTGAAGTTGCTGAGGGAAGGGGGAACTTTTTGACCAGTTCAGTGACCTACTGAAGTGTTGTCTCTACTGATTAAATGTTTGATCCCTTGAACAACTAGGATGACAATCCTCAGCCATTTACACTCAATGAGATTTCTTGCCAGATGTATTCAGTCCAATCCAGTAAATTGATGCATATGAAGGGTGACAAAACTACTTCAACAAAATCATCAGATTCCTGCTACCATCCCTGCCCCCCCACAAATTTCACTTCTACAGAAACAAACACGTGGTCAGACAGAAGCTATTCTTGAAGAGTTAATTGGGTCAGCAGGTTTGGCTGGGGTGATAAGAAGGTGAGAGATGTCCCTCTACCCCCACCCAGTGGTCATAACGAAGGGAGGTCAGCATGCAAGGACTGAATCATTCATGCAGCAGCTGTCCAATAACATGGTAAGATTAGCCTGTGCCTCATGGCCTGCTGTATGGAGTACATTGCAGAGTCAGTGCACTGGAAGTCTTTTCCTCTTTTAGAATTTGCATGCCAAAGGCTGGATTTTTTGGCTTTAGGATACAGCCTTTAATGAGAGAAGTGATGTACCACTGTGTCTCTAAAAGCAGCACATGGAGGAACTCTCTCTCAGAGAGTGATAATTCCCTCTCCCTTCCTCTCAATTATTTCCACAGAGTTGCAGTTCAGTACTGGAAATGCCTCTGGTGTACTAACTAACCAGGCTGACTAATGCATTTCTGAAAAGAGAACCAAGCCTTCACCTGTTCTCTGCCTCTTCCTGCCCATTCCCTAACTTCCCGTATGTATGCATGTGTGCAAGAAAAAAAGGGGAGAGTTCCAAACATGTACTGCACTTTACCTATGGATGTCCAGGGCCAAACTCCAGACACCCTGCACAGAGGACTGAGGGAAGAATCTTAAAACGTAATGCAGAAGCACAGCCAGTGTCATATACTAGCCTTAAATCCTGTTTACTGATGACCTGGGGTATCAACCCCTAAGCACGAGGTGGTGATGTCAAGTATTTTTTGTACTTATGATATAAATTATGATCTCATCCATTCAAAGGAGAAATGTTTATAAGTAGTATCCCAGCAAAGAGAGATAGGTGGTACCATCCTGAACGTTTTAACCAATATTTATCTCCTTTCTTAAAACATGGTTTTAGTTCTTTGTTGTAGCGGATATCTTCCTGCCTCCCACACCATGCTAATGCCCAATGTGCATCAAACCTGAAAACCTGTATTTCAGATTGTTGCGGCTGAGCCTGTAAAAGAGCTGCCTTGGAAGCCAAGGTGCAGCAGTGTCACACTTCAGAGCTGTCAAGAATTTTATACAGGTTGAAAGATGAAACAACAGGAGAGTTTATGCAACATTGGCTCTAAGAAAGTAGCCTTCTTGGTTACTCATCCTACACCTGACATACAAAGCAGATGGCACCTGGCAAATCAAAAAGCCATGCGTGACAATTTTTCCCCCTTTTCAACCAGTGATTTCATCAACACAAAAGAATATGTTCACAGATCCCTTCCAAGGCCTGAAGTCCTAACATTAAAAACCATTTTAATATGTTTTAATACGGAGAAGACAACATTTGTATAAAGATGAGCAATGAGAATTAACCCAACCATGGACAGATCTAGGATTCTGAAAGGGGGGTGGTACTGTTAGTGTGGTGCATCATCACACGTAACACAATATATACTTTTCTCCCATTAAAAGCCATAAGAAGTTTAACTAATGAGATTGAAACAAAAACAAATATAACTTTATTGAAAGGTGCATTAATTTGCTATATCATCTCATAAGAAAACAAACGAGGCAAAAAATAATCAAAAGATGTTTCATTAGCTTTGCAATCATTAGCAATAAATATACATCTCTTTTTTCAGATTCATAAAACAAAACCTAGCCTTCTTAGGCATATTGGCAGTGGATACAATGCTCCACTGAAAGTTATTTCCGCACCTGAGTTAATGTGCACTTGAGTTAACACTTCTAGCTAGACTTAAAAAAAGTCTACAGGACTGTGAAATAGGAGGTCCACTACCAAGACCCAGTAGCAGACAGCAGAATGGCAGAAAGAAAAACAGCTTAATTAGTGGAACATCAAGATCATTAAAAATGAGTGAGAATCATTAACAACTGTGGAATGAAGAGTTTAGAAGAAATTAGGTAGATTACAATGAGCCATGAAGTCAATTGATTTCCTCACTGCTGCCTAAACAGAAATGCTGCTGCCACAGCTAGGCAGTTGTTTTTAAATTTTGGGTGGAGCAGAAATCAAAGCGGGGTGCGACTGCACCACTGCACTCCCACCCTGGGCTTTGCCACTGAACTGAACTGCTCTGCTCTGTCTCTTATGCCCTCTTCAGTTTTCAGTATCTGTGCCTTAGCGTATCAGTGCTCAGGGGGGTCTTTCCATTTTCATATTTTCTGTTGGTCATTTCATTATCTAATGTGTCAAAATGTCCTTTTAAAAAAAAAACCTGTAAGAGTTAATAACTAATCTCCAGCTTCTTCCAGCACAGGGTTCTGTAAGAAAGAAAGAGATATAGGAAACACAAGTATGATCTACCTTGTTTCCTTTTTCTGCATTTTAGAAAGGTGGTTCTTGAGCATATAGATAAGTCTGGGAAAATATAAAAGGTAAAACAAAGAGTTGCTCTTTACCTTTGTGTAACACTCATGCTGCCTTTGGGACCCTAATCCTACTTTGGTAAAGTACCATCCCCACCAACAAAAGTAGGCTCAGCAGAGCCTGAAGTTATTTGTACAAAAACAAAGTTGTTCATTTCAGCGACCTTTTCAAGGAAACTGTGTGTGTAAAGACAATGGAAGGTAGAAAGAATCTGGTTGTTTTCCCGAGTATTTCTCAAGGAGAATATCTGCTTAGTGATCAGGTGAGATCTCCAGAGCTAGAGGGATTCAGCATAAGAAAATCAAAGGCTGTATAACTGAACAATCCTAGGCACGCCTTATACATCAGGCAAAGAAAGTCTTCTAGGGAGCTGATGAGCCAACGTAGCAATACAATGAATATTGCACATGGTGACTCTCAGGGAAATGACATCTCTGTGACAAGTCCCATTAGACATACAGTGCTGCCTTCTAACAATTATGGGCCACATTCTGATATTCATACTTGAGCTGAGGAGCACACTACTCCAAGAGTGAATAATGAATTCAGACAGGACTCTTTAGGGAGCAAGGAGCTACTCAAGGAATATGAAGTGATGAGAATCTAGCCCTATACTAGTGACTTATGGCATGCATTACCAGGGGATAGATCTGCATTCGGTCAGACACCTCAGCGATCGACAGCTGCAAAAACTCCTTGTGTTTGACCCAGCTGCAAGACAGTGGAGGAGATTTTTGCTCTAATTTCACAAGCTGCATGACAGCTTGTAAAAATTTTACAACATGAGTACAACACCTAAAGCAATAAAGCCTGCGAGAAATGTTTAAAATCAAGGCCTTTGGGATTGTGTCACTTATAAATTTACCATACTCATAGCCAAGATTTTTCCTCAGAAATGCAGCACTGACCCACAGGAGCTAGTCCTCAGTGGAGTCAGCTGATGTCCCCCCTTTTCAGATGAGGGAGAGCCTACAGATGTACACAAAGCTGTTCAATAGGGGAGGCAGAGCAAAAGAGAACTACATTTTGTGATAAGAAAACCCAAACATTTTTTCATAACCAGGCACAAAGGAGAAAGAGGCTGTGGGGGCAGGGGTTCTCTCACTTAATGTAATGATTGTTCATTATGAGGTGGGGGGAGCGACAACTTCTGTTGTTTGTATTTAGAAGGCACAGGCTAGAAAAAGACTGTTTCTCCTCTTGCTTTCTTTTGTCATCTGGAAAGGTTGGGCAGGGTACAGAGTCAGAGCAGGATAAGAGGACAGCAAAATACTTTGGCAGGTATTCAGTCAAAGAAGAATCCTGCTTCTCCTAAGCACTCTATAAACTCTTTTCCTTTCATTTCTCAGCCAATATTACAAGCCAGGTGACTGGCAGCAACTTTTTAAAAGCAAAAACAAAACCCCAAAGCATGATCCAAGCATTAGAAATAAGTCCTTTGTATTTTTTTTTTAATGTGGATCCACTTAAGCCAGTACCTTCGAATAACTTCTTTGGATTTACTCTCTGCCATGTGAGAAGGTGAAGATCCACGTCCGTTCCAGCTACACACCGTGCAAACCTCATTTGGACACGATCATCATCAATCATTCCCGCTGAGCACGAAGCATGTCAAAGGGAAACAAAGTAGAGACTGTGCTGCAGCACTTGACACCACCCGTTCCCTGTGCCTGCACTGTTATGATGCATATTTTCTTTCATTTTAACCAGCCTTTTCCCCCCAAAATGCTTGGGAAAAGCTATGATGGTTTCAGTGGAAGAAAATCTCCCCCTCCCTCACCCCCACTCCTGAAAAACTGTTACAGCTTTGCCACTGTGAAACACTCTGAGGAAATAGCCTGGCATCTTCCCATTGTAAATGCATGCACGTTGCACGCAGCAATACATTTTTAAACATATGCATAAGCTTCGGTTCAGGCTGAATGGAATAAAAGGAAGCAGCACAGGGAGAACAGCCTTTGTGGCACTGCCAAACATAGTTTTTAAAAGGGCTATTCATGCCAGAACTCCATCGGATTTCTCTAGCACACCGTTCAGATTGCTGACTGCTCCATAATCTTGGTCAGAGGCGGCTGATTGTCTAAGAGGAAGCAAAAGGCTTAAAAGAGCAAGAACCAGCATCCCTTTCTTTTTCAGGAAGCTTTGGAATAAGCTGGGATAAACATCAGGCAACCTATGGGACCCCAGCAGCATGCGAAAACCAGAGCTGGAAGACAAGCTGCAGTCCCATCGAGACACTTTCTATCAGCTTATCTGGAGCTTTAAAAGGCCCCCCTCCCTGTTTTTTTATAGCCCTTCTTTGAACCAGGACACTCAGTGGATGCATATTAGTTTATTACATCCTGACCCCTCAGCATTGGGGTATTACTCATACCAGTGGAACTTACCTACATGTGGTGCTTTCTGATGCACAAGACACTGCAGCATGCATAGCTTTAGCAGCTGTACTCTAGTGCCTAATACAGGGGGAAAAAATCCTCTTTCAGTTTAGTGCACACATCCTTTTCTTTCACCTCTGGCAAGGCATGACAGCATAGAGAATCTGTAGTAAGCAAGCAAGGAGTTTCAGCTACACATTCCCCCCTACCCCATGTCCTTTCTTGTGCCAATATAGAGCTGCCAGGACACTCCTTTCTGCCTAAGCACATCGATGGTCCACACTGGGGGCAACACAAATGAAGTAACTGAAGACAGGCCCCCATTAAGAGAGCCTCCAACACTGGGGACTGCAGTGGGCTACCTTCAACAAGAACTCCCTTTCTCTTCTATCTTATCAATCAAGTTACTTCATTTTAACATGGATCACAGTGTTCAGGGCCCTCACTGCAGAGAAATACCCACCTGCCAGCTTTTCCAGCTGCTTAATCTATTAAAATGACATAGAGATGTATGCAGATACGTCCTGTCATGTGTGCCCTGGTGGCCCATGAGTATCTCCTGTTCGGGTGAATTCAGGCCATGAAATAACCACCTCAAATAATTCAAACTAGGTGAGACAGGCATTGGATTTCAGTTTAGATATACAACTCTGAGAGGAAATACTCGCACAGGGAGCCAGCAATGATGGGGAAGAAAAATTATCTGCAGATTCCTCATAACCAACTGAATAGTGTAAGATACTAAGCACATTGTCCTAAGTCTAGCAGAGCACTTCAACACTTGCTTATTTTTAAGCACACAAATAGTCCTATTGATTCCAATGAGACCATTCACATACTCAAAGTTAGGTGTAGATTGAACTCGCGGAGAATCAAGGCCATGCTGTGAACATACAACTTCCAGGTAACCAAGAACATCTAAACAAGTGACCTTGCATACAGTGTATTTTGCCCTATATCAGGGTTTTAGTGCTGGGGTTGTAGAACCACCCATATCATCTTGGCTCCATATAAGCACAGCCAAAGGAGGACTGGCCTAGACCTCACTTGCATCCAATTTTTAGCTGTTAGGAAGCGTAAAAGAAACAATAACCTTATAAAGCACCACAAACAACTTTACAAACCGCCACAAACTTAATAAACACAAATGCAAACGTCTTGTGGTCTGAAGCATGTACTCACCCAGAAGAGAAGGTTGAAGACAAACATTAGGTACTTGATACACTGGAGACAGTTGTGAGCCATGCTGCACCTCTTCAGTTCTAGGAGAAAAATAAATGAGAGATCCAGGTAAAAGACAACGTACTTGTTTCCCTTGGGGGACGTGTACTTAGCCTTGGTGGCTTTAGGGCCTGGATTGGTATGGAATCCAAAAAATGAGTTGCTGGCAGCTCCAAATTGGCCGCCATACATGCTGCTGTAGCGACGGAAGGCGCCATTTGGAAAACTGTAATCCTTGCTGTCCAAAGAAGGGCTCCTGTGATAGGTCGATTCATCGGTGCTAGACCTGCGCATGGTGACTTCCGAGTGGTCCGTGGTTAGTAGTGATGCAGTAGTTGCTGAGTGTTGGCGGTGGGGGCGATAGGCTTATTAATTATTTTCCTCTTTCCTTATCCCCCTATTGCTTTGCACCAGCTGTTCTTTGGCCTGCCATTCTGTCAAGGAGTTAAGCGTGCAAGTTGGTGAACTGGAGTCTGCTTAGCCAGGAGTAAGGGAACAGCGTGCTTCCGCGTGAGAGAGACTTCTGAACAAGAAAACATTCCCTCCGGTGTCACACTTTCCCCCCCCGGCCCGCCCCGCTACCAAAAACAACAAAGAGAGAGAGGGAGAGAGACACTGTACCCAAAGCAACAAAATTTAGAAAAAAAGTTGGATCTTGCACTTATCGCAAATGCCATATAAAACCTTGGCTCCACATGCCACCTGCTTGCACAGGGGATGCTGCACAGCTTTGTGGGCAAGAACAGAAATTATCCAAAAGGTGAACAGATCCCATGCCCCGTTGCTCTTAGCCACATTGCTCTGCCCTGAGATGCTCCGCTCACTTTAATGATCCCTGTTTCCTCTCACACAGACAGAGCCTATGGTAAGTGAGCCACGGAGCTTCATTCACAGTGCTGCTGACACTCCTCTGAGACTCCAGTCCAATCATGCTCTCTGCTAGTATACAGTCACAGCTCTGTGGTCCATCCCTGCATCTGAAGCGAGAGGCAGAGAGAATGAGCTTTCTTACTGTATCTCATGAATGCAGGCTCAGCACTCTCGCTGGCTCCTGCCCTCCCCCAGCCAATCAAAATTATCCTCAGACAATATTACTCTCTCACCCCCACCTTCTTTAAAATAAAACCTCCCCTTGGTTTCTTCTCAGCAAATCCAGCATGAGCTGCTTTTAACCAATCAGCGTGCAGGTGGAGGGACCACAGCATGTATTTTAGATTTCACCAAGTCCGTTCCCTTGGATAATTCTGTTCTCCATCAGCCCAGTATATGCTGGAACATGGGGTGAGTTTTAATCATCCCAGCTGCTAGCAGCTCCCGAGATTTAGTTCTTAGCAAGGAGCAACTGAATTCAGATGTAGTCTGAAATGCAATCGGTCTTTAAAGGACTGAGTATGTCTATATGACAGACTGAAATATTCACACTCATACAGGGAGTGTTGATCACATAGGACAATCAGAATTTTGACCAAAAAAATCATGTATCCTTTGCACATGTGTTTTGTAGGAAATTCTATTAAAAAAGCTAGCTCAACCTGTCTACTAGGTTTATCGTGGAGGGGGGCACTCTCCTGTTATACTGTTACACTACTCAGTGTAAAGTTCTGCCAGTTCCTTTGCTTCTCTGCCAACATACCTATCTCTGTCTTTGTCCTGTAGCCTGCTAGGTTGACACGTGGGGGTATCACATTCTCAAACTGGCTGCTACCACGCTGACATTTCAACCACAGTTTCACCAAGCAGTCTACAATCTCTCATACAGTCAAACAGGGGTGGCCAACCTGTGTCAGGGATGCCGAAATGGTATGGGCAGCCTGTGTGTGTGGCACTTGTCAAACCAGGGAGGGAGCAAACAGTGCAGTGTCAGACAGGGCAGGGAGCAGAAAACAGAGCAGCAGATTGGTCAGGGAGCAGAAAGCAGAACAGATGATCTGACAGAAGGAGGGGATCAGTCATACTCAGAGAAAATATGGGGTTAATTTGTGACATGCCTGCCACAAAATATCTAGTTGGGGCTGGTCCTGCTTTGAGCAGGGGTTGGACTACATGACCTCCTAAGGTCCCTTCCAACCCTCATTTTCTATGATCTTTTTTTAGCCCCCATTGCAGTAGAACTTCCTCAGAAAGGGAGGCTGGGACTATGGTTACATGCATGGGCTGAGCCCCAGAAGAGCTAGGCTCAATTCCCATCTCTGCTGCATGCTTCTTATATGACCTTGGACAACTCTTTAGCCTTCCCCCTGTGCCTCACACCCCCATTTGTAAAATAGGAACATTGCTATCGCCCTTCTCCCCTCCTTTAAATGTCATGTTAATTTGGACTGTAGGGTTGGGAAGCAGCAACTGTCACTGACTGTTTCCCTGGGGCAGGGCAAAGAGGTAGCTACTAGCTAGCTGGTGTTTTTAAATGGCTTGCTCAGGTAAAGAAATAATCAAGTTGAAAGCAGGGCTCTCATAAGAGTCATCACCACGGCACCAACACAAATCAACACAGACACAGACATCAATTAATTAGAGAGCAAATTAGAGAAAGTGAGATGCGGTGGTTTCACATGGTTCATTCTCACAAACCATCCCCTCACTCAGTTCATTTATAAACTGCTATGCTAGAGTCTAATGGTTCTCATTCATCTTCTTTCCAGTATAAGAATTCACCAGACACAGGCTGTTAGCATTTTTTTTTATGGAAAAATTTTTGTGTCCGAAGTCAAATCAGCCAAATCAATTCCAAATCCGTGTGAATCATTCAAGAACCATATGAGACCCTGCTACCAGCAAGTATCCTCCACCCCCACCTGGGGCTTCAGATACTTCCAGATCCTTTGGCAGGTGTTCTATGTGCAAGCCCAAACCTGGAGGCTTGGGGTTCAGTTGCCCTGAGTTTTACATGCCCTCAGCCGTATGGCTGCAGGAGCAAGCTAGGGAGGAGTCTCCTTTTTTTTTAAAGGAAAATTTTTCATCTTCCAAGCCAAATCAATTCCAAATCCGTGAGTCATTCAAGAACCATATGTGGCCCTACTACCAGCAGATATCCTCAACCCCTGCCTGGGGCTTCAGATGCTTCTAAATCCTTTGGCAAGTATCCTATGTGCAGGGCCAATCCTGGAGACCTGGGGTTCAGATGCCCCTGAATTATAATTTGCCCTCAGCCATATGGCCACAGAAGGAGTCTTCCATTTCCATAAAGCGGGTGCAAAGCCAAGATCTTCCTACTGGAAGAGAAAGTGGGAGGTCAACTGTACATTAGCTCAGTCAAGGTCCTACCCTGCCAAGAAAGTGGTTTTCCCCTGCAAGTAGGACTACTGCCTTAATGGTCATAATGTTCCCCCCTGGTCATGACGAAATATCTTCCCTACAGTGGGTTAGTGCAGCCTGTCTCCCTGACCATTTTTGTTTGTTTGTTTTTGTGGCCTATCTCCTATTAGGAAGAAAACCTCTGAGCACAGGACTGGACACTATGCGCTCCCAGATTCTAAGTGTGGCTCTGATCCCACTTGCCTCTGAGCCTTGGGTGAGCTACACCTCACCCATCCCTCAGTTTCCTCATTCTGTTTAAAGAGGCATTTTTCACAAGGTGGGCTCTTACAATCCACAGCTGCTATCTGCTTCCTCCCTTTTCTCTGATATACAAACCCAGTCCCAAAAATAAAGTCCTTGTCTTTCAGGGTACAAGCACTGTTCCAAACAAACAGAATTTCTGGGCTTCTCATTCACCGTTTACTTTTCCTGAGACTGTCACTTCCCCACTCTGATTCTTCCCTGTGCCTGGGAAATAGGGGCATATGAGTTCCTACCTAATCTATCACAGACTCCCCAAGCAGTCTTGCCTTAAAGCATCTTTTTGGCTAAAACCAGATGTCAGCTTTATCTCCAGTATGATTGTCTGGGGCTTTCACTCCATCAAAATGGGTGTAGGACTTACAGGCTTCAAAGGTAATTAACTCCATTAGACCAGATTATCCAGAAGGGGGGCGGAGAGACAGTTTTCTTTGTACTTCACAGGTACTTAAAAGTAGGACAATGGGCTCTTCACTCTGTAGGATTCCAGAGTAAAAGGCTTTGTCCCTGGAGAAATCTGGTGTTTTTAGCCTTTATGTCTAGTAAAATGAGGGTAACAATACATCACTATCCCCCCCTAGTAAAATAGGGGTAACAATACATCACTATCAGTTAGGGGTACTGTGAGATTAAACTCATTGATGCCTTCAAAACACTCAATATGAAATATAAATTTTCATTTCTACCTAGGAGAACTTTTACAATCTTTGCAATCTCCTATGCCTGATGAAGGGTGCCTGCACCCAAAAGCTGCAAATAAAGCAATTTTTTTTGGAAATATCTAGTTGGTCTAATAAAAGGTATCACCTCTGTCACTAGTTTTGATTCAAAACACTCAGATATTGCAGGCAATATCTCTGCAGAGAAAGAACTGGTGAAATGAAGTAATAGAGTAGCATTACTAAATGGATACCAGCAGGCCATTTCTCAGGTGCCAACATAATTCCTTTGTATCTTCAGGATGTATAATCTGTGTGGGTGGTGATTCATGTTTGTAAAACACCCTTTGTGAGCATATAAAAACACACATGCCCATGAGCATACATTAATTGGTGGACAATGTTGCACGTAGACAATGTTGAAATAGTGTCAGTTGATGACTTGGTATTGACTGTGGTGCTCCACAGTGTTGCTAAAGTAAAACAGAGGCCAATTCAGCATTCCCATTGTAAATCCTGTTCCTGAGGGTCCTACAACTAATCCATACTTGCTGGCATCCAGATGAAGAAAGAAGCAGAAGTACCAAATCTGACGCTCTCTTAAGGTAGCAAATCATCAATTCCCATTAGAAATAAGCAACAAATTCTCAATTTTCTTTTGCCTGCCTTCCTCTTTTCCCTTTCAACCACCCACACTATAGATCATAGGGAACCGGAAGTAACCTGACAGCTGAGAGGAAGAAAGTACAAAATTATTCAAAGTTGCTAGAAACTCAGTCCTCAATGCAAAGGGTAGATTTATTTATAAAGTGAAGCAGAAGAGAGGAATGCCTTAAAGTGGCTCCAGAATAAATAATAAACAACAATGTGTAGTGTCTACCTTTCAGACAACAGTATATCTATACTGGGAGAGGAAAGAAGAGAGGCAGAGGCCTTTCAACACCTCACCTGAGGTATATATCTTGTAGTAATGCCAGTACCCTAATGGGCATCTTTTAGCAAGGTGCTTCACAGTAAATCTCTCTTTCATATCTGTGTAGAGCTAATATGTGATATATAATAATTTAAGCCGCTGGTAAGATTCACCCTCAAAATCCACCTCTTTTGAAATCAATCATTTATGCTCTAAATTAAAAACTGTTTCATAAGAAAGGGGGAAGGGGAGGAAGCTTTTGGCATGCTTAAACGCCAAGCCCTTGAAACAGTGTTGTACCACAGGGCTAAATACTGACTTGGACAATGTATATATTCACATTAGAGTAAGAACCTCTCTGGCATCTGTATAAGGGTTACCTGGGTTGTATGCTCCAGCGTATACAAGTAAGCAAGACTATTTACCCATTTTCTGCCTTCCTAGAGAGGGAGGGAGAGAAGTGTTCAAAAAGTGGGTAGAACCAGATCATCAGACATAGCAACTGAACCAGTACCAGACAGGCCAATAATACATGAATGCTCCCCAAGAGTACAGAAAGAACAGAGAAGAAATGGTATCTGCAAGTCACAGTGCTCCCAGAGGCTTCTGGAAAGATATCATAGCTGGTATGCACCCATTTGCTAACAGTGGGCCTATATTCACAAATGAGGCCCCGTTTATCTTTATTGCTCATCATCATAGAATCATAGAAGTCGGGTCGGAAGGAACCTTGTAGATCTTCAAGTCCGACCCCCTGCCTGGGCAGGAGAAAAAACTGGGCTCAAATGATCCCAGCTAAGTAGGCGTCAAGCCTCTTCTTAAAGACCCCCAGGGTAGGAGCCAGCACCACTTCCCTTGGAAGTTGGTTCCAGATCCTAGCCACCCTGACTGTGAAGTAGTTCTTACGGTTGTCTCATCTAAACCTACCCTCCAGCAACTTGTGGCTGTTATTCCTTGTTATGCCAGGGGGCACAAGGGGAAACAAAGTCTCTCCCAAACCCTTCTGGTCCCCCCTAGTGAGTTTATAGACAGTCACCAGGTCCCCCCTCAGCCTTCTCTTGTGAAGGCTGAACAGGTTCAGGTCCCACAGTCTCTCACTGTAGGGCCTGCCCTGTTGTCCCCGGATCATGTGGGTGGTCCTCCTCTGGACCCTCTCCATGTTGTCCACATCCCTTCTGAAGTGGGGCGCCCAGAACTGGATGCAGTACTCCAGCTGCAGTCTGACCAGTGCCACACAGAGGGGGAGGATCACCTCCTTGGCCCTGCTAGAGATGCACCTGTGGATGCATGACAAGGTGCAATTGGCCCTGCCAACCGTGACCTCGCATTGTCAGCTCATGTTCATCTTGGAGTCAATAATGACTCCAAGATCCCTTTCTGCCTCCGTGCTCTCAAGAAGGGAGTTTCCCAATTTATAAGTGTGCTGCTGGTTACTACTGCCCAAGTGCAGCACCCTGCACTTGTCAATATTCATAGGTTCATAGTTTGTAGGGTCGGAAGGGACCTGAGTAGATCATCTAGTCCGACCCCCTGCCATGGCAGGAAAGAGTACTGGGGTCAAATGACCCCAGCTAGATGTTCATCTAACCTCCTCTTAAAAGTCCCCAGGGTAGGAGCCAGCACCACTTCTCTTGGAAGCTGGTTCCAGACCCTAGCTGCCCTGACTGTGAAGTAGCGCCTTCTGATATCTAACCTAAACCTACCCTCTGCCAGCTTGTGACCGTTATTCCTGGTCACTCCTGGCGGTGCTCGGGGAAACAGTGACTTCCCCAATGCCTGCTGATCCCCCCTGACTAGTTTATAACAGGCCACAAGATCCCCCCTCAGCCTTCTCTTTTGGAGGCTGAACAGGTTCAGGTCCCGCAGCCTGTCCTCATAGGGCCTGCCCTGTTGTCCCCTGATCATACGAGTGGCCCTCCTCTGGACCCTCTCGATGCCGTCGACATCCCTCTTGAAGTGCGGCACCCAGAACTGGATGCAGTACTCCAGCTGCGACCTGACCCGTGCCGCATAGAGGGGGAGGATCACCTCCTTGGACCTGCTCAAGATGCATCTGTGGATGCATGCCAAGTTTCGGTTGGCCTTCCTGACTGCCTCTCCACACTGCCTGCCCATGTTCATCTTGGAGTCAGTGATCACTCCCAGATCCCTTTCAGCTTCCATGCTGACAAGAGGGGAGTTCCCCAACCTGTAGGTATGGTGCCGGTTGTTCCTCCTCAGGTGCAGCACCTTGCACTTGTCTGTGTTGAAACCCATCCTATTCTTGTCCGCCCACCCTTGTAACCTGTCTACGTCAGATTGTAGCCTGTTGCATCCTTCCAATATTGAAAAGCATCTTGTTTTGGTTAGCCCACCCCTGTAACCTATCCAAGTCTTGCTGCAGTCTTTCCCTCCCTACTAGCATGCTCACCTCACCCCAAATTTTGGTATCATCAGCAAATTTAAACAGGTTGCTTTTCACCCCATCGTCCAAATCACTGACAAAGAGATTGAACAGCGTGGGCCCAAGAACCGAGTCCTGGGGGACTCCACTGCCCACTTCTCTCCAGGTTGAATATGACCCATCCACCACCACCCTCTGAGTGTGACCCTTGAGCCAATCTGCAATCCATTTGACTGTGTAGGCATCAATGCCAGTCACCTAGTTTTTTAATGAGGATGGGGTGGGAGATGGTGTCAAAGGCCTTGCTGAAGTCCAGAAAGACTACATCCATGGCAACACCTGCATCTAATGTTTTTGTGACCTGAGCATAAAAGGCAATCAGGTTGGTCTGATATGACCTGCCCGTAATGAAACTGTGCTGGTTGCCCTTGAGCATCATCCCTGAAGCCGACCCATCACAGATGTGCTCCATGATGATCTTCTCAAAGAGTTTCCCTAGGATTGAGGTAAGACTGACGGGCCTATAGTTGCCCGGGTCCTTCCTCCTCCCTTTTTTAAAGATGGGGACCACGTTGGCTATCTACCAATCATCTGGCACCTGGCCCGAACACCACGAGCGCTCGTAAAGCCATGCCAAGGGCCCTGCAATAACCCCCTGCCTGGGCAGGAGAAAAAACTGGGTGCAAATGATCCCAGCTAGGTAGGCATCAAGCCTCCTCTTAAAGACCCCCAGGCTCCCTCAACACCCTGGGATGGAGAGCATCTGGACCCACTGACTTGAACACATCCAGTCCCTCCAGAAGCTCTCTAACCCAGTCCTCCCCAAACTGAGGTCTGGAGGCATTCCCTTCAAGTCTGTCTTGCATCACGGTGGGGAAGTCCCGGTCCCTGCCCAAGAAAACAGAGGTGAAGAATTGGTTAAAGGGGTCTGCTTTCTCCTCTGGCGCAACCACCAGATTGCCCAGAGGTTCTTGCAGGGGCCCCACATTACCCGGTGCTTTCTTCATCCTCCCTATATATTTGAAAAAGGACTTTTTATTATCTTTGATTTTGGATGCAAGTCCTAGCTCTATGTCCACCTTAGCTTTCCTGACAGCCCCCCTATAGGCCCGAGCAGAGGAGGTATACTCCTTTTTGGAGACAGCATCCATTTTCCACATTCCCAACCACACCTGTACATTCCTAGCCAGTGGCCAGTTCACTTGGATTCCTATTTATAAAAAAGCAAGCACCATACAATCTCACTGAGAAGCTTCATTTGTGTGGATATCAGTTCCATGCTCAATTTATGTTGTAACAGCCTTATTCAGGAGTGTGAATGCAAGTATCATATGCTGAACAAAAGCTGACCTATGAAACAGAAGAGACTGCAAAGTAATAAAGCCGAGCTAAGCCTTGGCACCAGATCGAGACTGTAACAGGTTTTGATATTAAAGGCAGATTTCTAACAAATTAATTATCCCTTTATATCCTCTCTCAGAGCAATCTCATCCATTCACAGGGCTTTAGCAATCATCTCCATGATGATGGCTCACAAATCTACCTCTTCACTCCTGACCTGCCTCCTTCCATCCAACACTATCTTGGCCTGTCTCTGACATTTTTGCCTTACCATTTCATCTTCAGCTTCCCTTAGCAAGAAAAAAACCAAACTCCTTATACTCTTCCCCCCCTGTGTTGTTCAACTCCCCCTACCCCCAACCTTTTTCCTACCATTCCCCCTTGCCACATCAGCCTGTAGGCCGGGGTTAATTTTGGCCTCTCCCTCTCTACTGTTCCACCCATCCAGGATGTGTTCAGATTCTACTAAGTCCACAACAGCTCCAAGGTCTGCTCTCCTCCCCACACAACCCCACTACTGTATCCAAATCTGTCCACCCCTGACTTGATATCAAGTGGAACCAGTGGGCTTCAGTTCAAAGGGCCTTGTATCAGGTCCACCTTATGTCTACCTTGATTATTGCTTCCTCCTCCACCATAATCTCTCATGACCCCTACCATCAACCCCTTCTTTGCAGACAAAAGCCACCTGCTTAATTCATCCTTTTCCTCCATCAGTTTGATCTTTGAGTCATTTCCCTGGTGCCAGACTGCACTTCTCATCACCATCTTCAAAGCTCTATGTAATGATCCTTCCATACCTAATCAAGAGGTTCCATTTTGCATTACCTGCCACCAGCTTTGCAAATGTCCCTACCCTCAACAGCCTGATTGTGAGCTTCTCACAAGCTTTTCCACGCTGCCTGTTATACCTGATATATTCCAAAATTCCTCTTTTCATCTATAAGGTGCCTTCCATGCCCTTTCTTGCCAGAATTTTTTTATGTGGTGGTGCTGATTGCAAGATGGTCACAGGAAAGAAAAAATATATAACAAAGGAGACACGGCACAATAAATAATCTATATTTATGTGTCACAGACTTCTTTCAACATGGGAATGTGCAACACTGCACTCTGCTGGCTGTAATATGACACCTGCTAAAGAGTGCACACGTGTGTGCTCATAAGAGTATGCTTGTGTGAGAATTCACCCTGTCTTATAGCGGCTGGCTGCAAACTACAGAAAGTGAATGACTTCATACTATTACAGGAGTGTAACTGTTTCTAGAGTTAATATGACTGTTCTATACAGGAGGATTACAATAAATCAACAATTATAGGTTCATTAATATATACCAAATCCTTTAACATTTTAATTAAATGCATGTACAGAGACTTCTACATAAAAGCATTAAACTGATTGTGGCAGACAAGGTTCTTTGGGTAAATCTGATATCTTTTATTAGACCAATTCAATAAAAGATATCAGATTTACCCAAAGAACCTTGTCTGCCTATGTCCTTAGACTAACATGGCTACAACCTATACCCCTTAAACTGATTGTGCTACTTATCCCTTTCTTCAGCTACCTAACTAGTAAGCACTCTTTTTACCCTTTCTCCACAGCACTTGCAACTGAAGAACTCAAAAAAGCCTAGAAAAACAGAAATGTTACCTCATTTGATTTGTGTGATAAAACAAAGGATTGGGCCCAGTGGTTCATCTTCATTAGCAATTAATCATACAGTCAAGAATTTTTGACAATATTTTTGCACCAAAGTATATATTCTGATCTGGTAACATTTCACGCTCATTTTGCATGGGTGTAAACGAGTATAGCAAGACAGCATCAGGCCTATGATTTAGCTTGATGGTGTCATACATAACTGGAATGGTGAAATAGGCTTTTCTCTGTTCGAAAAAGCAGACAGCTGTCTTTAAACATAAGCATGGAACAATTCTGGAGCACTGACAGAAAGCTAAATGATTATTAACTGTATGCCTTTGCAGAGCAGCACTCCTACCCACAAGATGAGGAGCAGACTATCTGATGAGTCACTGTCACTGTCTGCTACCTTGACCATCAACAAGCCAGCCTACAGTAGTCCTTCCCACCCCACTGCCCATGCTGTTCTCCTTGGTTTCATGACACTCCACACCAAACGGAGAGAGGGGGGTTGGAAAAGTCCCAATGGTAGAAAATGAAAGCTGAACCTGATGAGGTGAAATCCTAAGAATTTGGTGAAAGACCGAGATCAAGCAATTTGCCTTCTTGCCCCTGAATCCTGAGTCCTCCCTGTAACTCCACCCCCTAAGGAAGGAATTGGAGTGAAGTAGCAGAAGTCAGAGGTGGTTATCAGGTCCAGAGCTCCATACAAAAGTAGCCTGAGCCTGGTTATGGTATTCATATACACACACATAATACCTGATTACAAGCGAGATACAGCCAAAAAGCCCAAGATGAGGTGGGCATGCAAACACAACTACCTCCTCGTTTTGTTCTGGGCTGTCACCATAGGCTTCCTCTGTTTAAGGAGCACTGTTTTGGATTATCATGATCAAGGTGACATCTTAAATGAGGATTATTTTAAAAGCATTTTACCACTGAAAAAAACACCAAAAAATGCTTAAAACCAGTGTATTACTTCATTGAAAAACTGGATTCAAAGTTAAATGAGAAGGTCTTGGGGATTTGCCTTGAATTGGTTTAGTCCAATTGAATGCAGTCCTTCCCATTTTATTTCCACAGGTCTTTGTTTTGGCATTAGCAATTTCAGCAACTATAAAAGACTATACTCAGTTGGGACTGAGCACCAGGATACAGGAACTCAAATGATACTACAATAGAGGGAGATAAGGAGGGAAGGGCAGCCAATAAACACTAGGGATTTGCCCAACTTACTGAATTCATAGGCCTTTTGCTGTCCACAGCCTTGTCCATTTTTTATTTAAAGAGTTAATAGTCCATTGAGACACAATTCCAGATATATTTTCTTTAATCCCTTTCCTTTTTTTTTGTTCCTGATAAGGAAATTTGCATGAAAAAGGATCTTTGCTGCTTAATAGCTCATCTTATTCTGCTTACATGTCACCTAAAGTCATGATCTTTGGTTCATGGCATAGTTAGTTGCTATGGAAATAACAGAATCAGAGACAGAAGAGAGATCAGGGCATGATTTATAGTGACCTTTATTTACATGTGTGCAAAAGTTGCACATTCAGAAACCTTCCCATTCTCTGTGTACAGCCACCTACAAGCAGAGGAACCTATCAGGCACATTCAAGTGTGATAGAATTTACCTCCATAACTCCCACCAGAGCCTATGGGATTTGCTCCTGGATACCCTAGCAGCAGCACACCTAAATGGCAATACAATGAAAGTATATACATAGGTGTGTGTATGTGCAAATCCTCTGGAGTCAGTGGAATAAGTCTCTTTCACAGAGGACTTTGGATTAGACCCAGAATTCTGTGTGTACAACTAGAGACCTCCTTTTCCATATTGGGTCCTTTCAGTTCTTGTTACCCACTTTTCTGCTAAGGGGGGATATTTAATCTATGTTTTGTACTGCTTCATTCTTTCTTATATTAAATGTGCCAAGCAAGGGGACTCCCGCAGTTTACCTAGAAATTAGTGTTTTATTTTTTTGAGTCCTGAGCAGAGACAATTATTGCTTCAGATGAGGGATAAACAGGCCCATCTAGCAAATGAACTCTTTAGAGGTGGAAGTCCTGTTCTTGTGCCACTGCCTTCAGTAACAGAGAACAAAGAAACAGAAATGAAGAACATGCTCTGTGCAGTCTATAAGCTGAGTTGTTGCCCAAAGAGTATCGTTATCAGTCATTTCTATGCACTTTCAGTAGCTCTTTGCAGAGTCAATGCAATTTATTTGCAAGATCTATCTCTTAAAATGAGCTTGCATCCTCTAACCTGTGATATCTGCTGAGGTTAAAAAAGACACTTAGAACATGCACATAGGGTATACGTGCTCTTGCTGGGCACGTCTACATGTGCAATAATGTGCTGTAATTATGATGCATTAAGTTTAGTACCTGTAATAACAGGTTCTAAACTTACAGCACACATTTTTACATGAAGCTAATGTGCAGTAAACTAATTCTACAGTGCATTAATGCATTAGCAGGGCTTTTGCTGTGATGCGCTAATGCACAGTAGAATTAGTCTACTGCACTTTTAGCATCTCATGTAGACATACTTCTTGTCTACTAAAAAGTAAGCAATCAAATACAAAAATTACTGTAACTACAGGCAGACTTGGGAATTTAAAATGGCAGACACTCTAAAGCAACTGTAAAAAGGAAGAGAAAAAGTCCAAATATCGATTGTAAAAAAAAAAAAAAGGAAAAGAAAAAGGAATATCTATAATATAATGTAACACCCATACACCCTTAGGGTTGTTATATATTGTGTTTTTATATGGACAAGATGACCTGTTGTTCTGGCAATGTGCTCTGCACATGGCAAGCTGGAGCCTGTATCTGGGCAAAGTGTGTAAAACCCTCTGGACTGACTGGCCAGAGGAAACAGAAGATCCTCCAGGTAGGCTGGTTGGGAGAAGGATTGGACTGTGGCACCCCCTCCCTGGACAAGGCCAGGGTGATGTCATGCAGAGGGAAATAAGGTGGGCTAGGCTGGTTTGCGGAGGGGGAGAAGCTCTGCTAGGGACTACTGAAAAGTGAAGTCTTCTCCGAGGGAGAAAGAATATCCAGATAGCAAAAAGAGAAACTCGGGTAGAGGAGAGAGAGGGGAAAACTGTCTCAGTGTGTGGAAAGTCCTTTCTCCCCTTTTCTTCCCCCTTTTTTCGGTTTTAAGGGATTAATACTGGAGAAGAGAGTAGTATTGGTTTCTTGGGTTGGTTGGCCAGGAATTAGGCCTGACAGTTTTGAACAGGGTCGAAAGCTGAGATTTTCTGATCCTGCCAGCTTTGGGCCAGGGTTGAGGTTTCCAACTTTTTGCTCCCAGTGCAGCTGCGGGCCCAAACTAACTGCAGCCTCGGCCTTAGAGGGTAGGCCTGGCAACAAGGGGCCCCTTGCAGCGCAGAACTCAATGAACTCAAGAAGCGTCTCAGGACTCTCCGGTGTGGGCCCCCCTCTCAAGCCCACTGCGGAAGGGTCCTGAGCTGCTTCTTGAGATCATTGCACTGTGGGGAGCTGCACTGCAAGGGGCCCCTTGTTGCTCCTGCAGAAGTGGTAGAGTGCCGATCTTTGCTCCCAGGGAGAGGCTGAGTGTGTATGTGGGGAATGACTGCAGCTTCAGACAGCATGCACACACCCCAAAACTTCCGGGCTGGATAATATGGCCCACTGAAACGAAACTGCAGGACAAACTCCCAAACAAGCCAGGCTGATTAATGGCTACAGCTGGTCCAACCCCACAGCTTGACTGAAACAAAAGATAATCAAAACGGGGAAAAGCCAGGCCTACTCTAAGGCCGAGGCTGTGTGTAGTTTGGGACCACAGCTGCACTGGGAGCAAAAAGTTGCAAACTTCAACCCCGGCCCAAAACTGGCAGGATCAGAAACTCTCAGGTTTCCACCCTTCTCCCCCCGCCACCAAACCAGCCTAGCTCACCTTATATCCCCCTGCATGGCATCGCCCTGGCCTTGTCCAGGGACAGGGTGCCACAGTCCAATCCTTCTCCCAATCAATCTACCTGGAGGATTTTCTGCTTCTTCTGACCAGTCAGTCCAGAGGGTTTTACACTGTTTGCCCAGATCTAGGCACCCACTTGCCATGTGTTTGAGCACATTCCCAGAACAACAGGGGCCATCCTGCCCACATAAAAACACAATATACAACAACCCCAAGTGTGTGGGGGTGTTACAAGAACGAATATGCCTACAGAGGTTGTCGAATCTCCATCCTTGGAAGAGTTTAAGAGCAGGTTAGACAAACACTTGTCTAGGATGGTTTAGATGAGGCTCACCCTGGCTGCACCAGATGGCTACCTGAGCTCCTGTGATTCTATAGCACATTTATAATATCAGGTTTCTGAGTTTTGTTGGAAATCTGTATATTGCAGCTTCAAAATGATCACTTCAAAATGCACCTTTGCTTTATTTTTCATGTCTTTACAAACTGGAGCCAAGATTCTCAGAAATAAAAGCCTACAGGGTAAGCTTCTACATCTGTATTTAGGATACATTTCAGAAGTTCTGAGTCCTTGGCAGTTCTCACTGATTTCAGCAGGAGCAACCAAGTGTTCAGCGCTTCTGAAAACCACGTCACTTAGGCCCTAATTCAGTATAGGCACTTAATTTGTAATTCATTGGGACTTATGTACTTAAAGCCAAGCACATATTGAAATCCTTTACTGGCTCAGAGCCTTTTGTAGGGGTTGGTGGTTGAGATTTTCTGAAGAGCTCAACTGGCACCTAATTCCCGTAGGTCCCTTTGAAAATCCCAGCCAATACAGACAAAAATCCCTGTTTTTGAAACAGACCAAACACAAATATCAGCATTGGGGGGAGGGGAGGGGGACGGTCAGCAGTTTCTTTCAAGTCTGTTTTGGGGTTTTTTTTAAAAATATTTAAAAGATGACAATCTCAGAGGCCAGGTGAAAGAACATTACTTTTTATAATAAATTAAGCCACAGAGGCTCCGCAGTGTGTATGCAGAATATAATCCTTATAAAGCAAGCTTCACCAGAGAGCACTTAAAATTAAAACTGAAATATGAAACAGACAGCAGCAAATTAAATGGCTTAAAGAGAGTATTTCATAGGGAATTATAAAGGAAAACATGAGGTGACTCTGAAATAATCACATGAAAAGGGAATGCACCTGTTCAAGAAAAATGTGCCTGGCCAGATTTATGCTTCATCAGCAGCCATTATCCTTTCTTCTTGATGTTATAAGGAACCATGGGGGCTTATATCATCCTATAAACCAACAGTAAACAGCAATGCTTCTTTTTCTTTGACATCTCTGTAGTGTACTCAACCTAAATGGGGGCAGGAGGGAGGGGGACAACTCTGCTACTTGAGAGATCTTTTGTGCAAGGTTGGGCATAAGCCTTTGTCTTCTCACTTGCCACTCTGCAAGATACCAGAATAATGAGATCTCAGATCTATTGTGAGGAGTAGGATCAAGAGAAACTTCATCATAAAATGTTGCAGGTCATCACACACAGTAAGTGCCTTAAAAGTAAACATTAACATTCATAAGAGACTTTTTTTTTTTTTTTAACTGTGGTAAAGGTATTTAATAGGGACCAAATTCTCTGCTAGAATAAATGGCCCCAGCTCAACTGAAATCAAAGAGCGTGTTTAAATGTGACCTTACAGTCAATAGACATCAATGAGATTAAAGCAAGCAGGTTAATACTTTGATGAAGAAGGATAGACTATTTAACAAATAGTCACAAAAAAGTACCCATTTATAGATTTTAAAGGTGGTCCTCTGCTTTGTGTATTTGCAGAAATTCTGGATTTGGATAGAAACCACACAATGTATTTAATTTAAACCTCTACAATCTCACAATCACATTCCAACTCTCATGCCATTGTATGTAGATATTTTTAACCCTTTCTTCCTCAGATCATTTATTCAAATGAGATGCTTAGGGTTATTCCAGTAAAAATGACATACTGGGACATATTCTGTTCCATCTATTAAGCATGGACGTGCACTTGGGTGTCTATGGGTAGAAATATGATGCTGTCTTTTGTTGCCCTTGCGCTGCCATAAATTTTTTAATAGCCAAGCCAACAGATGTCCATACCCTTTGTCACATCATAAGTAGTGGCCTACAAAAGGGGTATTCATTTGTGCTGGTATTTAGCAGAGAATATATGTTTAATTTATGGTGCAAGTGTATGGGCAGTCTAGAGCTGCCCTGATCTCCAGCTACCCTAGGCAGGTGATCCAGGGGCTGGAGAGGCCCAATCCTGTGCACCCCAGAAATTCCCAGGCAGCACCAGGTCCCTCAAGACTTGGAAATAGCTGCCCAGCTCTCCTTACTACTGAGATGCATCCACTGGGATCTAGGGTTTTCCTGCTTACTGAAATGTACCCTGGAGATACCAGGGATGAATCTAGGTATGTGGGAAAAGCCAAGCAAGCATTCCCTGGACCTGAGGGTCCCAATCCTATGTGGGAATTCCCAGGGAGTGTAGGATCAGGTCCCTCAAGCCCTGGGAGAACATGTTGTCCTGGCCTAGAGCATCAACGGGCAGGATAACAGGCATCTTGTGTTTCATTGAACATACCTTGGCACAGCTGATCATGTGGTGACATCTATTTCTACCCTAAGTGAGACTCTATTTAAGCCTGCATGAGTCCCTGGAAAGAAGTTAATGCAGAAGGTGTGTGGGTTCTCTGCCTTGTTGCTGCTTTTATGCAAGTTGATCTTAAGGGTCAGATTACAGTGAGTTACAAAAATCAATTTTTGGATATTTGAACAGGGCAGGAATAGAATTGCATTTAGTCACCTAAGACCACTAAGATGCCTAACAGGTGGAATGGAATCCGGCCCATTGTATTTACTATTCATTTTCATGGTTGGCAGGAAATGGAGACTGAAGAACGCAGTGACCATCCTTCACTTCTCTAATGTGTAACATTTGCCTTTTCCTTTTAGTATCAATTGTTTATGAAGCCTCCCAATATTCCCACAGAAAGATGTACACCCAAAACAATGTTGTAGTGCTCTGAAACTTACATGGTCAAATCTACCTCTGGTGCAGGATGGCATAACTGGTTCCATGATTCCTCATGATTTTGACCTAAAGATTTCATAGATTACATAGACATTAGGGCTGGAAGGGACTTCACAAGATCATTGGGTCCAGCCCCTGCCCAAGAGGCAGGAAGTCAGCTGGGGTTAAATGATCCCAGCAAGATAGGCATCCAAGTGTCTCTTGAAAGTGTCCTAAGATTTTTAAAGATCTTCAAGGAACTTCTAAGATCTTCAAAGAACCTAAGTCTAAGATTTTTCTGCATTTACTTGCACTTGGAAGTTGGTTTTCCTAGAGCCTAAGGTTTTAAAACAAAGGGTACTGACAGACATGACAGTCTGTCATGCAATTGGCCACTGAAAGCACTCTACAACCATGCACAGACAGAACTGCATCACTGCAGAGCACTTTAAAAATGCCCAGTCACATGACATTCTGAACCCTCATTATATGAGGGTTCAGATGAAGATGGTCCAAAGCGGAGCACCTCCATGAACGCCTATCAGTGAAGTTGGGAACAGGGTTTGGCTGACACAGCCCAGCCCCGCTCCCTCCACTGTCTTCAGAATGGGAGGAGGGGGGGAGGGAGCGGAGGGAGCCTGTTCTGGGTGTTGCCAAACCAGTGTTGGAGGGCGGGGTGGGTGCATTGGAGCTCCATCTGCTCCCTTCCCCCCTCCCATGCTGAAGGCAGCACTGCGGCTAGGAGGGGAGAGGGGTGGGGCTTGGGAAGAGTGGCTGCAAAGACACAGGCACTCAAAACTGCAGCTTGATCTCTCAGTCCCCAGGACCCAACAGCAAACATCGAACAGCTGAACCAACAGCAAACAGCTTCCTGCAAAGCACCATGATTTACATCCAGGGAGCTGCACTTCTGTCTGCACACAGTGTGGCTAGATCAGGGGTGGGCAAAATGCAGCCTGGGGGACAGATGTGGCCCTCCAGGCCATTCTATCCAGCCCATGGGGCCCCTAAAAAATTTAGAAAATTAATATTTATCTGCCCTGGGCTGCCTGTCATAAAGCCCTAAATGGCTTGCCAAAACTCAATAAGCGGCCCTCTGCCCAAAATAACTACCCACCTCTGGGCTAGATGCACTCAGCCAGTTGGACCACTAGTTGAAGAAACGTTCTCCCCATTCCTTGTAGGACAAAAATGCCACCCTGTGACATCACATCAATTCATACTGTCCTTTAAGGACTGCAAAAATTCATCCTTGTGGGAAATTCTTGAGGTGGCAAAGCTTATTCTAGTCCACTTACTTCCTTATGTCCTGGCATAAATGTATCGGTGGTGTGGATAAGTGAAAAGAAGTTATTTATATCATAGTAAACATTACTGTGAGTTAGAACTTGTTCAGAGTAGTTTCATGGTAATGCTTACTATGATCTGGACAGCACTGGAGCAAGCTGTGCAGTCAACAAACAGCTGTTTGTCAGTCCCACCCCCCCCACTAGAGTCTTGAACCAGCTCTAATGTGGTGCCATGGCTGGGAATCCCGAATCCACACTGGAGCTGGTGAGAACTACTCATACTATGTCTGTGGAGCAGTCCCAAAATAGCTGAACACATGCTACTTAACACCATGTAAGATATTCTTCTTGTGAAAAGTACTAACTTTGCTATGACGTGATGGCACTTAGCATGTTTTACTGCTTGAATGCATGGATGCTGGCATTTTAAATGCAGTTAACATGTCCTAAATGTAACATGAGACAAGGGCAGAAGAAAGGCCAGAATACACAGCTGATCGTCTGTTAGAAACATGGCTCTTAACTGCAGTTGTTGTCAACATAAAGTACAGCAGCCTGCCAGCTGCTCTAGTGAATGCCAGGGGGCCTATCTGACTGGCCCCAGGATTCAGAAGATGGAAAGGTGGTTGAAGAGCTACCTTTGTCCCACAACTCCTCAGCTCAAGCACTTTGGAGGAATTAATCTGAAGTTAATGAAGGTGGGGGGGGCATAAAATTCTGAATGATCTAAAAAGAGTACCTAAAATGTCAATCTGGTTTATGAACTATAGGCACCAAGATAGTGATCTCTATTACAGATGTTCAACACACCTTTTTAATTTTCTTATTACTGTGCCCCCTTGCATTTTCATTTGGGTGAGACAGGATCTCTCATTCTGCAGGAGGGAAAGACCTCTGCGGGAATGCTTAATATGTATAGCCATTTACAGACATTTGAAAGCTATGCTAAATTGCTACGTAGGTCTAGCAATAATATTACTACTAATATTTCTCTAAACCTATTAATCTTTAATTAGAATGCCTTATGGCCTTTTATGAGTGTTGTCCCAGCATGTGCTTGGAGAAAGACACGCTTATTTTAAATTACTATTTGTTAATGTCAACCCACTTTATCTTGGGCAACTGTAAATTACTATAAAACTACAGCTGTCTCCAATCCATGGAAGGAGTTCTGTTATGCTGAAAGCTGAAAGCATTTTTAGGAGACAAAGTACTAAAGATAGCACCAGTAGGATGGGAATTCCTTGGCCAAAGTCCATCTGGAAACAGCATAAATTCATCTTTGTTTGCCTCCTTCTCATTTGGAAACAAGCAAGGCAAAACATCAGCATACAAGACTCCCTCCCTACTTCCACTTCTCACAGAAGCCAGTTACAGTGATGCCAGAAATGTACCTTTTTTGTTTTCTCAAGAATCTAGGACCAAGATAGAGTGCAGTAGTAGGAGGGAGCAAAAAAAGCCAAGCAAATGTTTTATTTGTGATAGTTGCAGAAAGCAAACAGCATGCTGTGCTATCTGACCGATGAAAAAAGAACTGAAGTTAGTAGAAGGCTTTCAGTTTACCTTAGTGTTCAAGTCTACCCTCAGTTGCATGTGTGCCACCCACTTAACTCAGTTATGTTATAAGAACTTCCATGGTTTTTTATGACATCAGTGATACTCATTTGAATACCACTGTGAGTGGCATAGGATAAACATACACTGGGATTCAACTGCTAGAGTGTAAAATTAGATTAACAACAGCCACAAGACACTAATGGTTCCTCTGGAGTTAAATGGGCGTGAACGGAAGCCGCATTCTTCATCTCACCAAGCCTGCCCATGATCTACTCCCAAAATTTCCACTTAAGCACAGACTAAATGCAAGCCACCCACCACAAAAGGTTTCCTCCAAGTATGACAAAGGGACAAAGGGAATGAGCCTGGGGGCTCCACTGCCTTCTGTAGCATAAGGCTTGTGTATAAGACTAGTGAAGATGAGACAGACTTGTCAGATGTAACAGGTTTTTAAACCAGACAGTTAAAAGGGGAGAAGGGGTTGAAATCCTTACTGTTTTCTGTGACTACCCTTTGCTGGTTTGCCAACAGTGTGGAACTGACAACAGCCCCAAAGGAGCCCTATAGGCTCCCTTCCCCTTCCTGCCAGATGTAAGAGCATGTGCTATCATGACTTCTTGCCCTGCAAAACAGCCACAAGAAACAAACCCTTTAAAAAAAAATCACCTAAGCTAGGGAGTCAAACACCCTGCCCCATAGAGCTAGATCCAGACCACAGAGGTTTTTGCAGGCTGGGTCCAGATGGAGACACAGCCAGGGCCATGGAGGTCAATGCAGTCATTGCTCACCCTCTGCCACTAACACACCTTGTGAACGGGGCTCCATGCCCTGGATTTTGGCAGAAAGCCTCTTCCCCACATATTCTGCTCCTCTACCAGCTCTGAGACCTACGTCACACTGGAACTTTGACACCCCTGACCTAAACAGTAAGAAATTTCATAAGATAAAGTTTGCTCTGATATAGCGATACTCCTTTGAATCAACATACCTAGGGCCCAAATTCTGCCATCCATGCATTCCCAAGGAAAACAGCTCTAAGGATTTTTACCTCTGCAACTCCAATACAATTATCAGTGCTAGGAGTCCTGGCATGATCTTTCCCTGGCCTCAGCTGCTCCTCCCTGTCGAACACTGTTAAAAAGGGAATGCTGCCAACTTCAGCCATGGCACAAGGAGTACTGACAAATCTCATTTTCCCAAGTAAAGCTAGTTACATACCCTATAAACTGGTGTGTCATGTCGTTGGAAGCTAACGATCTATTGCTCCATACCAGAGAGGAGTTGGGGGTGTGTGCGTGTGTGTGTGTGTATTAGAATAGGAGAGGGGCACATCAACTACAGCTTGACAACTCCGGAGTTAATTAGATGATAAAAAGTCTATCACACGCTGACTGGCTCCACATCTGTGGACAGCAACATAATCATGCCCAACAAAATCTGCACTTAGAGTGTCTTTGCTCTCTTTAATCCTAAAATACAAATCACAAAATCCACATAACAAAACTCACAAATCAGAGGAATTATATAAGAGGTTCCCCTTTCCCTGGCCTGAGGGATAGTCTGGTCTCAGCTGCTTATTCAAGCTCAGCAACAGACAGATTTCAAAACAGCCCCTTCTCTTCTGATAGTCCCAGTGGTCCTCCATAAAAAGAGAAGTGGCTTTAGCTGAAGCTGGCAGAGTTCCCTTGTGGGTGTCTTCCCCAGCAGGCCTGCCTGGCAAATGCTGTATTGGAGCTTGTAGCTCTATTCCTAACAATGGGCAGAGTCCATGTTCTTCCCTGGCCTAACTCTTGGACCCATGTTTTATAGCAGTTTGTAGAGTTCAAATGCATCTATATCAAAACTGACTTTAAAAGCTCTTTATAATAATAATAGACTTATTGGGCATTTATACACATATTTTTCTGTCTCGTGACATGCTGGAGACCTGCTGCTTCTGAGCGGACTCAATTAAGTGAGTGCTCCACACACAAGCTGAGGCAAACTGTGGTGCGCCGTGTGCAGTTGCATAAATGGCAAAATGCGCATCAGTGCGCAGAAAATGAAGGCAGTGCGATTTTGAACTAAAAAACCTCCAATGTGTTCAAAAGCATGCTGCCACCATTTTCTCAGCACTGACAAGCCTTTTGCTGTTTACACAACTGAAAGTGTTGCAGCTCAAGAGCTTTTCAAAGCATCTGGTATTGCAGCGCTTACATGTGTAAAAATGCCCATTCTGTCTGTCCGGAGCACTCTGATTGGTTGTCTCAGCAGCCAGTTACAATGCTTACTGAAAGAACCAATCAGAGTGCTCTGGACAGACAGACTAAGCATGTTACAGAGCCTGAGGCATTTCAAACACATATGCAGGCAAGTCAGAGCTAGAATGAAGCACTGGGACCCCCCCGGCCATGGAGCAGGCAGGCTCTGCCAAAGGAAAACCCCCCCCAAAATAGTGAGGCGTCTGATCCATTTTTTTTTCTCCCAGAGCCTGCCTGCCTCTCCTGCTGCCAGGGAGCATGCTGCCAGGGGCCCCGGTCCCTCCCTCCGAGGCTGCAGCACCCCCTGATACCGCCCAGGTGGGGTGCCAGAAGGTGAGTGCTGCCCATGGGGCGCCACTGCCATGGAGGGAAGCACTGGGGTTCCCCACAGCTCAGAGGCTGTGCGACCTGCTGGCAGCCTGTTTCCCGACCATGAGAGACACAGGCAGGCTCCAGGAGGAAAAAAAAAAGGTCAGGCCCCTTTGCCACTTTTTTCCCCCCTTGGCAGAGCCTGCCTGCATGAGCTGCTGCCAGTCACGCAGCCCCTGAGCTGAAGGGTGGGGGTGTATGTACCCCTCCCCTGGGGCTGCCTGGGAGGGGTACTAGCTGCACACGTGAGTCTGGGGAGGGGTGCCCAAGTGTGGGTGTGGAGGGTGCGTGTGGTTGTATGTCTGTGTGTGTATATATGTGTACATGTGTGCATGTATCCAAGTGTGGGTGTGGAGGGGGGAGGGTGCATCTGCATGGGTGAGAAAAGGTGTGCATGCATGCATGTATTTATCCAAGTGTGGGTGTGGAGGGGTGTGTGAGCATTTGTGTGTGAGCACACACATAGGTCTCGGGGGGGATGCATGTGTCTGCATGTGGGTATGTGCATGCGTATCTGTATGTGTGTCTGTGCATGGGTCTGGGAAAGGGTTTCATAGTTTCTAGGGTCGGAAGGGACCTGAGCAGATCATCAAGTCTGACCCCCTGCCATGGCAGGAAAGAGTACTGGGGTCAAATGACCCCAGCTAGATGTTCCTCTAACCTCCTCTTAAAAGCCCCCAAGGTAGGAGCCAGCACCACTTCTCTTGGAAGCTGGTTCCAGACCCTAGCTGCCCTGACTGTGAAGTAACGCCTCCTGATATCTAACCTAAACCTACCCTCTGCCAGCTTGTGACCGTTATTCCTGGTCACTCCTGGCGCTGCTCGGGGAAACAGTGACTTCCCCAATGCCTGCTGATCCCCCCTGACTAGTTTATAACAGGCCACAAGATCCCCCCTCAGCCTTCTCTTGTGGAGGCTGAACAGGCTCAGGTCCCGTAGCCTCTCCTCATAGGGCCTGCCCTGCTGCCCCCGATCATGCGAGTGGCTCTCCTCTGGACCCTCTCCATGTTGTCCACATCCCTCCTGAAGTGCGGCACCCAGAACTGGACTTAGTACTCCAGCTGTGGCCTGACCAGTGCCGCATAGAGCGGGAGGATCGCCTCCTTGGACCTGCTTGAGATGCATCTGTGGATGCATGACAAGATACGGTTGGCCGTCCTGACTGCATCCCCACACTGCCGGCCCATGTTCATCTTGAAGTCAGTGATGACTCCAAGATCCTTTTCTGCCTCTGCACTGACAAGAAGGGAGTTCCCCAACTGGTAGGTATGGTGCCAGTTGTTCCTCCCCAGGTGCATCACTTTGCACTTGTCAGTGTTGAAACCCATCCTATTCTCATCCTCCAACCCCTGTAACCTGTCTAGGTCCAATTGTAGCTTATTCCTCCCTTCTAGCATGCCCACATCCCCCCTGCATCTTAGTGCCATCAGCAAATTTGAATAGAGTGCTTT